>NC_135094.1:15930000-16530000 GCF_051107435.1 Chaetodon auriga | reverse complement strand
GTGAGAGCCTCTGTTACTGTCTGATATGTTTTTCCTCCCTGCTGATGGGGAATTCCCTCTCCCTGAAAATATTCCACACAGTCAGACTTCCCTGTTCTTGGTTGCTGTCCAGAGCTTTGGATATATGCTGCTTTTTTACTGCTATCATATAAATACAGTGCTGCTGTATATCATCCTAACAGCACAGGGCACCATTGGGTACAGTAAACTGCAGGCGGCTCTCTGTCTTAGAATAATAGAAGAAAAGCTGTGTCATCATCACAGGCAGTGATAGCCATGACTGAACTGACAAAGAAAAGAGCTCCACCTACAGAAACTTAAACTGCATCAACAGAAAGTACAAGGAAATGTTTCTCGTCCTCTCTTGCTTGTTTTGTCCCTTAGCCATCTAATTCTATCCTCATAGGTATTCCAACTTGTTAATGAGGAGGATACTGTCCAATAACAGGGCTTTCAATAGTTTTTTTTGTTTTTTTTGGGTTTCATTTTTAGGGCCCAAAGCCATCCTCCCCATCGATGGCCCATGGAGAAACGGTAGCTTGAAAGCTTTCTTTAGAAACGTGGATGCTGGCAAAAAAGAAACTGGTGAGGATCACAGATCATAGTTGCATGAATACCTCCCCAGGCCTTTTAGCTTGTTGTAATCTCTGTGTATATGTGTTTTATTCGAGGCTGTGATGTGGACTGTCAGATGGACGGTGTCACCAAGCTGGCTCCGGTGGTGGCCATGTTTGCGGGCCGACCTGAGATGCTGGAGAAAGTGGAGCAAGCCGTACGTGTGACCCAGAACAACGACATGTGTGTGGCTGTGACACTGGCGGCAGCGAGGTAAGAGACGGTCCTATAGGAGAACAGAAACTTTTGGTCAAGTGCGGTCATAAAATGATTTCGAAGGGAGAGAACAGAGGTTTAACCTTTGTTTCTTTGTACGACTTTGGAAGGTTTTTGGAGCATTTCATTCTGAATGGTCCAGATCCCAATGCTCTGGATGCCGTCCTGGCTCAGCTCAATGACCCAAAGAGACAGAACCCTCAGGAGCTGGACCGGGCTGTCATCGGTAAGGCTACACGTGTCTTTAAAGCTCCTTGCATTTTGACATTCAAAGGAATGATTTGATCATAATAACAATAATTGTAACATAATGATTGTTAAATATGAAGCTACAGCTAGGAGTTTGTTAGCTTAGCTTAGCATAAAGACAGGAAGCAGGGAGAAAACAGATAGCCTGGCTAACTGCAAAGCTAAAAAATCAACATGACAGCTGTTGTAAACCCTAAAGTTGCAGGTTTTTTGTGGATTGAACAAGCAAGATATAAAGTGTTAATTAGTATAGTTTTGGAGGACAGAGCCAAGCTGGCTGCTTCATGCTAAGTGAAGCTAATCAGCTTCTGGCTCTGGTTTCTCTTTAATCTTTTAATCTTTAATCTTTACAAGGCAGCAAAGTTTGGAACTGAAAAACTTTGAGCGCAATGATAAGTCCAAAAAATAAAGTTAAAAATGAAAAAGGCAATAAAAGTTTGATTAAGCTAATTAACTCCTGGCTGTGGCTCCATGTAGCTCCTTCCAAGAGGGTGTACACGAGTGAGTCCCCAAATGTCAAACTATCTAAGTGTAATTTCTGTGAGTAATAATAAGATGAGAGTTTGCAGACTAAAGCAGGGACCATTTTATTTGGCTCTTTATTCTTCTTCCATCCTTCCTTAAAACAAGGAGAGGGAGAGATATGCAGAACAGAACACAGATCTTATGGGAAATGTTGTCAAAACTATAAGAAACACAAAATGCTCCATGCAGTAACATGATGTTTAATGAAATTATGACATTTGTCTTTCAAAATCTAATGTTAAAACCAAGATGAATAAGATACATAATGTGTGTTATGACCACAGGCAGCCACAGACAAAAACAGGCTCCAGTGTTTAGACACCAAACAATGCATTTTATCTCTCTTCCTGTATCTCTGCCGAAGCACATATCCACCAGGTGAAGGACAACCTAGCCAAGACATCCCAACAGCTCATACCCGCTGTGTTCACAAACACATGAGGTAAGCCAGTAGGCAGCAGCAGGATCCAGGTCTGTTGATTTGGCATGGCCTGCGCACCTTCGCTGACTGTATATCCGTTAGTGGCTCCTCCAGCCTTTGATCTCCTGACTCGAGGTCTCCCTCCTCCTTCCTTCTCATTTTCCCCTTCCCGCTGAGTGTCTGGGGTTTTACAGGGCTAAAAGGTTGAGATGCGTAATGTGCAGTGTGAAAAGTTCTGCTCGCCAGATCTGTTCAAGTGCCTCTTTAATTAAAAAATGTGTGATATTGCAAAAGTAAAATAAGTTAAACTAATTTGGTGGCAATATAAGAACACTTCAAAAGACTGGAACCTCTATAACTGATTTCTGATCTGTTACTGTGTTGTTAACCATGTCTCAATCTGCTACTAAATCTGTTTTTTTGTGTCAAGCTTTGCCTGGTGCATTCCAGGGAGCGCTTCAAGGCGTCCTGAAGCTGAACCAGTTGGATGAAGCAGTCAGGGACACCATGCGCTGCGGGGGATGCACCGCCAGCCGAGCCTCCTTCATTGGAGCCTGTTTTGGGGCACAGGTACAGTAGGAATATGGCTCCCAAGCATATAAAACAATCATTAGTCATGGTGCTACTTTAAAATTTTAATGGTGGAAATTAGCTGGAGAAGGAAATGCAGTCAGAGATGCATTTTTAATTAAGGGGTAAACAATTTTGTGTTAACGAGGGACTTAGTAAATAAGGAGTATAATTTATTTCTGATTATGGGCTTAATAATTACATGGCACAATCATAATATTGAGGAACAAGGCAGGAGTAATGGTAAAACAGTCTTGATATTGAAAAAAAAAATATTTATGTCAACATTTATTTTAGAATCAAGCTATACTGACAAAACATGACTTTGGGAAATTGCGATGTAAAACACTGTAAGTATTTCCTTGATACCCTGTATATATAAAATATTCATACAGCAACTTGCAGGCTGGAATCTAAAGCAGAGTCTTGTTTTGTTATTAAATATCTATGCTAAAACATATTTGCAAATCATGTGTACCAGCACAATAATTATGAGTATACTGTAATTAGCCTAGTGATGCAATTATTCGACAATGATGAGTAAATAACAAGTCAAAAGCAGACAAAGAAAGTAGTTATGATTCATATATTTGTGACACCACTTTGTACAATCAGCCAGTCCTTTCAGCCAGAAATCAACCCAGAGATAGATTGACCAAATCTATGTGCAGATATGAATAACAGTAACCTGAACCTGCATAATCAATATTTTAACCATGAATAAAATGATAGAGGTATGATGAACTCACAGAGAGTTACCACCTGCCTCTGCACTTCCTCTCTACTCTCCAAAGCTTTTTCATGTCTTTCAGCATGTTATTTAGGTTTTCCTGCTCACAACTTTACTGTTTTGGTTCACTCTCACTGCTCTCATCAGCGTCGTTTCCAGTCAGAGCAGGCGTCTGTTTTCCGCGTTAAAGCTAGTGGAGTTTTAAGCTGCTTAAGAGCCAGATATTTTTCTCGAGTCAGTGGAGACTGAGCCATATATAAGTCTATATTTTTCAGCCTGCTCTTGCTGAGGCTCAGCTCAATCAAGTCAACTCAGCTAGCTTCACTTTTAGCACACAGCACAGGTTCACAGCTGCTGAACTAAAGGAAAAATATGAACCAATGCTCACTTCCAGTTTTCATGAAATCCTGCGGTATTTACTGTATCAGACAGATAGCAGCCCATGAACATGTATAATTTTGCATAATGTTATTGTCTGTAATTCTCTGTAACTTTTTCGATGAGTTTGATGGTGAGCTCAGATATTCTGAAAGCTTTGTGCTTCCTGTGATGTTTCAGCAATCATCTTGGTGTGTTTTCAGAGTGGTCTCCAAGGAATCCCCGAGTCCTGGAGGAAGCGGACGCTCAGATTCCCTCTGCTGTTGGAGCTAGCCGAAAACGTGGTCCAAAAAAGTCAGCAGTAATAATTCTGCTTTGATTTTGCCCTAAATACAATCATAATGATTGCCTTTCAAAGCTATTTTGGAAGACTTCCTCAAATCTTGCAGATGTACTTTGACACGACAATCCATGACAGTTGCCTTCTAAAGTCTCGGACTGAATGAAACTCGAATCCATTTGCTCTGCCAAAGCTGCATCAGGCAAGAACGTGGAAGCCTGTGTAAGATATTTATGTTGTGTTGAGGACATGAATTTATCCTCAGCAGCAGCATTTAAAGCACCCTTCTGAAATAAAGAGCTTTCATGTAACCAACATGTCTGTATTGTTCCATTTTTGTTTTTTATTTTTTGCCTGCAAAGTGGACAGTTGGGATTTCCTCGTTTCAGATAACATGCATTGCCTTGATGAGAAAGTCATTTTGCTGAAGTTAAGTTTCTCTTGCTCTTCTGTTATTGTGAAGAGAAAGAGCAGATAGACACAGATTTACTACTGGAACAACCCAAGACTGCAACCTATTCCTCCCTCAAAGGAGCTGTTCTGTCTTCCTAAAAGTGCTGACTTCCATATTCATGTGTTTAAAGCACCCGCCCCAACAATTCTGAAAGTTAGCCAAGCATTGAGCAAAGCCAAGGCCTTAATATCTTTGACATAGTGTGGTTGTAAAAAAAATGCAGTGTGTAGGCTACTGTTGCAGTCCATTAGCTGTTTTACAGCTTATGCATGTTGAAAAATGATAAATAGTTGGAGTTTGTTCAAATCTGGAACATGTCAACATTAGCATCATAAATCAATACCTTAATGTAAACTGGTCTCGTATGTAGTCTTTGCAGTGTTTTAACAAAATACTGTATGTGTATTTTCTGGTGTGAAGTCTAAACACAGCATAAGAACAAATGTGTGGATGAACAAACTTTCCAGCCATCGTTTAGCTGAGTAAAAAGGTTGTAGCTGACGGTGCGTTGGTAGCCTGCAGAGGGGAAGTCATTTGATTTCCCTCTCTGCCTGACTTCCTCCCACACAGCAGGTAGCAGGCTCTGTCTGGCATAATTACATCCAGACCTGAAGTGTGTTTTTGTTTTTCCAAAATCTGCTAAAGTCCGCTTCCTCAAGACATTTTCTAAGAAAGAGGAGGGGGTTGCAAGAAATTTTGTTGACGCTCATCTTGTCAGTATTACTCATCTTCTGCATAATAAAGCACAGGCCTAATGAAATTAAACCTTGTGGTGTTCCTGTGTAAGGGAAGAAAGAGTAAAATAATTTCCTTTAAGTTTCTAGATTGTAAATTTCTGTTAGAACTGACAACTAAACATACACCTTTCAGAATAGCATGCATGCTTTAAATTTGAAATTGATATGCTTGTTGTTGTTTTATTACCTTAATTGTGAAAAGTTAACTAAAACACGTAATTTAGAGCAAACTTCTCTCTACAGCGCAGTTATAATAATCGACGGGATAACCGACAGGAATTAACAGCCGCATTTATCTAGACTTGTGTTGTATCCTTTCACTGTGTAACTATCCGCCTTTGCAAACATGACACAACACTGACGAAAACGTGTAACGGTCAACAGCCAGGGCGCATGCGCGACATTCTTTCACAACGACCAGACCGACGAACGACGTGAACCATCTTAACCGTATACCATCTTTGTCAGGATTAACAGCTGGGTGGAACTCGACAAAAAAGTTGCCCCAATGACATTTTCTACAGGGATGGCAGTTTGACTGTGAGACAAGCTAGCTGTTGTATCAAGTGTTTTTCACCGCTGTGCCATGGATTTTAATGTTAAGCGGTTTGCCGCAGATGCCGGTACTTTCCTGAGCCGCGCGGTGCAAGTAAGTTAGCTTGACTAATTCGTGAAAGTTGTTGCTAACCAATGTTAGCTGCTAGCTTAAGTAGTCAGATAGCTTTAGCTCGCCTGCTAAGAAGCTAACGCTACCGTGGCTGTTGTTGTGTAGGTTAGCTAAGGGTTAGCCCGTTATCAACTGAAAGTTCTGTACCCTGGAAACTTTGCTACAGTTACACTATATGAGTAACCCTCTGACATTTCAATGTTTTTTAAAGCCAAGACATTACTGCTGTTTAACATAACTATCAAATAAGGCCTCAGAAACCATTAGATAATGCTACAGCTATTAACATTAGCTCGACAGATAACGTTTATTTTGTAAGCTAGTCCGTTCAGTTTGCTGGCGTCTGTTGGAACCTGAGATCAACCACGCCTTGCATGACACTTCAGTCGCCGTAATCTTCATTATCACTTTCTAAGCAGTAGTTCATGTGCACATTATAACCGTATGTTTTCATTTTCAGTTTACAGAAGAGAAATTTGGCCAGGCTGAAAAGACAGAGTTGGATGCCCATTTGGAGAACCTTTTGGTCAGAGCTGAGAACACCAAACAATGGACAGAAAGGATTATGAAGCAGACAGAAGTGTTACTACAGCCCAACCCAAGTACGACCACACTGTTGTCTCTCTAATGAACTTCACTCAACTGATGAACAAAATGCTGTTATACTGGATCTTTTTAGGGCAGTTTCCCACCCTTGTTGACCCCTTTATTGGGGGGAAAAAGAAATCACCAAACCCCATTTATAGATGGGTTTTGGTGAATGCCGCTGACTTTACTCATTAGTAAAATTTTTTGAGTACCTGACACAAAGTACTGCTTTTTCCATGAGACTGGTCATTTTTAACCATAAAATTACAGCAGTGTCTGTAATATGAGCCAAATCAGTTCTTGTTTAAATGTGTTGTTTTGACACAAAACATCAGCTGCACTGAGGAGTTGCTCAGTGATTCAGAAAATGCCTGAATTTTGAAAATGTACATGTATGCCACTAAGAGGGGGGTCAAAGAAAAAATGCCAAACATCTCTGAGATGGTGTTTGACACACATCAGTTGGTAGGGTGTCTGTGAAGTCTGTAAGCTCAGCTGTGCATCCTCCTCAGCTCACACCATGATGCTGTATTGCTGTAGCACATCCACAGTGTAGGCACAACAAACACAGACAGACCAGCTGCTTGTTGCAACCATGTGCAGCACTCGGATTTGGTGAACTGGATTTCTTCTTTTTATCTGCAACATGCCACAGATATGGTGGTTGTGATTGACAGTGTCTATTCATGTGATGTGATAACATGAAATAAATCAGGTTTGACAGAGAAGTTGAAGGGCTTTCTTGTCATGGTCGTCTTGGTTGCGTCTATGTTACAAATGTAAGACATGCTGTTTGGATTCACTGTCCTAAGCCTTTGGCTCCTTCACTGTAGTCTTATGACTTTGTAATTGAATTTTCTTGTTGCCATCTGCAGACGTCCGGCTAGAAGAATTTGTGTATGAGAAACTGGAGAAAAAAGCCCCTACGCGAATGAACAACCATGAGCTGCTGGGCCAGTCTATGATTGAGTCTGGAAATGAATTTGGTCCTGGAACTGCCTATGGTGAGTGATACACTGAGCTGCTTTTGACAGTTCGACACAAGTCTTTTATGATTGCAAACACAGGACCCTATGATTTCTGAAGTGCAGAAAACATGGATGGAATTGCGGAATTTGATTCTAACAATGGAATTAACAAATAGAGAATATAGAGGAAATTGCCAAAATGTGGATGCAGTTTATAAAAATCGGGGTTTTCCCTACCATCATGAATGTTTTTTCACAGCTCCTAAGTCAAAAAAAAACAACAAAGAAACTATGTTGCTATGTTTTGGCATACATGTTCTTCTACACATGTGAGGACCCTCAGTAACATAATGCATTCCCTCACCCCTTACCCGAACCATAACCATCACAACTAAAGGCTTAACCCTAAGCGTAATCTGAACCTAACTCTAACCTAACGTGTAAAACCAAATCTTAACCATCAAACAGCCCTTTGAAGTTGTGAGGACCAGCCAAGATGTCCTCACTTTCCAGAAATGTCCCCACTCTGTCAACACACTCTCAGAAGAGCGACCACATTGGCAGATGCAAGACACAAGTTCATGTAGACTTCATGGCTACATGCGTGGAGTCAGAGATTCTGTTGGAAAAAATGAAAAAGCTCTGTCCTTTTCGTGTTGAGCATTGGAAACAAGGAGCGTTGTGAGTAGCCTCTGTCAGAACCACTTACCCGGTGTGTTGGAGCTGCATGTGGAGGCTGTCCTGCAGAAGATCTGTTTGATAAAAAAATAGTGCAGTGCATTATTACATCCCATTCACTCATATTCATTACATTTTGAATCTTTTTTTTTACTGAATTGTTGAAATTTTCTCTTTCTTTTCTGATGCTTGAATCGTCAAACACAGAATTCAGACAAATTAAAAAAGAAAAAAAACAGAATCTGGGAGAAAATGGAATGGAATGTGTAAAAATTAAAAGCAGATTTCATAGGGCCCTGAAAACATCAGTATCATCCCTACTCTGTCCTTCACAGTCAGTATACTGTCATTCACGTCATCAACTTTTTAACCGCCTTTGAACAACAGCACTTTGTATGTGTCCACAGGCCTCTGTGTCCTTTCAAGACTGAAGTATTCAGGCCTTAGTTGACTGGTGCTACAGTGTACAGTGTAGTATTGGAAGTGAAGCCATGTTTGTGCTGCTGACATTACAGGAAACGCTCTGATAAAATGTGGTGAGACGGAGAAGCAGATTGGTGGAGCAGAGCGGGAGTTTATCCAAAGTGCTGCCATCAACTTCCTGACACCTTTCAGAAACTTTCTAGAGGGCGACTTCAAAACCATCCTGGTGAGTTGGACTGCTGGCTACAGCGGGTCATGAATCACTTTCACTTTTCACCGAACTTTGAACTTTTATCTGGAACAAACTCTGATCACTAGTGGCTGTAAAGTATAGATGAGCATAGCCTTGATGACGGCTCCTATCATTTTTATAGTCTCGGTAAGCAGAAATCATATTGAACTCTGTCCAGTGTCCTCAGTGCAGTTCAGAAGTTAATCTAAAGGATATTTATTTCTTGATGTTGTTTCAAATGTTTGTTGAATTAAAAAAAGGCAAAATGGGTTCAGATCTGGCACAGAAACAGTACTATGAGAGGATTTCCTTCAACGGGCGATCACAAGACATGTGCTTGTGCATAAGGCTTAGAGGGTAACCACATTACTCCAGCAGTATGACCCCTACTGTGGGGTTTACGTCATTACCATCATCACTGTTTGTTTACTTTGATCTGGCAGCAAATTGTCTGTTCTTATCAGCCAAATTTTACGCTGCAGTTAAGTTTCTGTGAATACTTCCTGTTGCTTCTTCAGAATCAAAGCCTTTCTCTGGCTGACCATTGTAAGGCTTTTACAGTAAAGCAGCTACAGCATCCAGCAGTCAATAAGAGGTTAGCAACTGTCAACTCACTCAATGAGTGAAAATGGCCTGCCTACCCTGTGCACCTGCTTGATGCTGATGTAACTTGCACCATCAGACAATTTATCAAATGGCTCCTAACATCCTGCACATTGAATGTGGGGTCCTATTAAGAATCCCAATATCATTGTTCATTCTCCATTTATTGGAAAGTGGATGCAAACCATTAATCTCATCTTCAGGATGTGTGGCAGTATGTGGTTAATTTTGAGGCTATTTGAAGGTTTTATTATGTTTTATGTCCAGAAAGAACGGAAGCTGCTGCAGGTCAAACGTTTGGATTTGGATGCAGCTAAAACCAGGCTAAAGAAAGCCAGGATGGCTGATGCTAGAGCTGCAGTAAGTACACACACACACACACACACACACACACACACACATACACAAAATCATGACTGTCAACACAGCACTTTCAGTTTTTTTTGCATCTGGATGTGTTTCAGTTACTTTAATGCAGATTAGTGGACGGTGTTGGTCACTTCTCCTTTCTTTAAAATCATTTGCCAGTTTCCCTTCAGAGCAAGAAAAGCTGTCAGGGCGTATCCGACTGTCTCTCCTGCTGAAGTCACATGTCACACAAGTCATGACTGACACACCAAATTACCCAACATGAAGCTGACCATTTTATCTCTTGTGACTTACATAGTCACATGAGCTGCTATGGAAAGTTTATACTTCCCTTTTTCTGGACAGTTGTTTTCTTCTGCCCTTAACCTTTGTTTTATCTTCAACAACTGGGTTGATTTTCTCTCTTTTCTTTATAGCACCAGGGCTCAACACTTAAACTTGTATTTTTAGGGTTATTAATGAAACAATTTTAGGGGCATAGATGACATTCCTGTGCCATGTGGTGTGTCAGGCGTTACCAAAGTGTCCCAACAGGGCATGATGATTAGGATCAGCATTAAGATCTATCACACTTAGGATGAAACACAGCACAAAAGGGCATGCTTGAGGTCTTTAAACAGAGAGTTGTTTTCATTTACATATATAGTTGCAGAGCAGTAACACATCTCATTCTAACTGTAAAAGTTGCATATAGACTGTCTTGTCTCTCCCAGGGAAGACTGTCATCCCGTTAACAGTGTCTGAAGATGATATCTCTAATGACCTCTGGACCGAGCCAAGGCTTGGCTCGTTTACAGAAAATCAAAAACCCCTAGTCTGCATGAGGAAAGGAACACGATGGGCGTGCCAGCAAGAAACTAGATGCTGCTATTTGGATATTCTTCGAGATGCGGTATCACTTAAAAAGTGTGATGTAACGTCAGTCGTGCGTGGACATTAAGACAGCGGGCAGTATCCCAGCAAAGCTCTTTGGCTGCAGTCTTCAGAGCATCTAAAGTAAATTAGTGGTTTTTTGGAGCACAAGTTTCCACAAATACAGGAAAGAAACGATCTAGCTTGAGACACATTGAACACTGTTTCCACCCCTCTTTAAAGAGCTATTATATTATTCCCCTCAGCGTATTCAGAGCCAGGTTATGCCTGCGGCTTGTCAACATGCTCATTCAGCTTTTCCAAATGACAGGACTGTCTGGTGGTTATTGACAGTCAAATGTGTTGAATTAATGCAAACGCGTGTACTGACAAGAGCAAACTTGTTCGCTCATGAAAGAGAAGAAGATGGTAGATGGTGCTGGGTGACACCATCTACCATTTCACACCACCTTTAATCTGCGAAGGTGGTGTGAAAGCTGAGGGATGAGAAATATGTGTGCGCTGCATCGTCAGAGTCCTGCCACTGTCTCTGGAGTGTTTTGTTAGAGCATGCAGCCGCCTTGCTCACTCTCTCTCTGTCTCTCTCTCTCTCACACACTCACACACACACATAAACACAGAGTGTAAGGATGTGTTGTGTTGGCTGTGGCCGTGCAGCAGCTGTAGCTCTAACTACTGTGTCACTGTTTTCAAAACGCAAAGCAGCAGATGTGAGCAGAGGAAGTGACAGAGGTGAGTGGAATGTTGGAGCCATCTTTGAGTTGAACACACACACACACACACACCAAACCCCCTGGTTGCAGCGTCGACAGCTGCTGTCTATCCCTTTCTCCATCTCCTCCATGACACACACTGTGGTACCTCATGGAAAACCTTGAATCCTTGTAGACGAGTCCTACAGGAGCCAAACATTGTAATGACTCTCCCTTCCTCTGCACCTCTAATGTACGCTGGAGAGAGTTGAGGACTTGAAGGGCCATTGTCCCTGCAAGTCTCAACTCCAGAACATATGTTTATTAGACTTTATAGAAAGTCTCAACAAGCCATTGTTCATATTGAATCCTTTGGCTCAATATGAGGAAAAGGAAACATTTCCCTCAGGACAAAAACATCATGTTCATTTGTACGGTTGTGTGCTTTTCCCTGTCTTTCCTCCATGACCCATCGTACAAATCCAGTGTTAGTCTGCGACATGTTTTAGGTCCTTTGGTTACGGGCATGTATCTTAAAACATTAGACTTGTTTTTGCTCACTTTGTTCATCATCATTTCTCCAACCCAGACACTAGTGTGTGTGTGTAGTGATGTTGCTCTGTAAAAACCTTCTGTTGTTTCTCCATCCTCAGGCAGAGCAGGAGTTGAGGATGACCCAGAGTGAGTTTGACCGTCAGGCAGAGATCACCCGCCTGTTGCTCGAAGGCGTCAGCAGCACCCACGTATGTAACTCAGCTCAGGCCAGCTTCTGTTTTCATCATCATTCAGTCATTAAACAAGGATCGTGACGGGAAATTGTTGTTGTGCTGGTGGGTCCTGAAAAACGGAGAAAACAGTTGACCAATTTTCCAGTTGTGGAAAACACATGGAAAATGAGAGAGAAAGTAAAATGCCCTGGAAAATCTTGTGTTGTTGTGGAAAATTATTTCCACGCTCTCCGATTTTCCTTTAGGTGAGAACGAACTTCTCAGCGATCTGTCAGAGCTTCCCCAAACAGAAAACACCGCCGTCTGAAAGGATCAGTCATGTTTACGATCACATTAACATTTAAGTGGTAGTTTATGGATGAAAATATTTTGAACAGTCTCCTCTCGGTGATGTTGTGGAAACACTGTGAACACATCCACAGGTCATTTCACAGGGCAGCACATGCAGGCTGGGTGATGTTAAAACTTAAGAGGCCCAAACGCTGAGTAGGACCACTGATTTCAAATGTGCGTTGGGCATTGTCGAGAGGGTTGGATGATAATGAATGGGGAGCCGGGGTGAAAACAATGATTGAGGGTCAAACACTGGCTGAATACTTGCTAACAGTACTTTTTTGCTTTGCTACTATTGTCTCTTCAAAGGCAATGCTGCATTGTTAAAGGACAGTGGACCACAACATGACGGGAACTGTTTAACTTTCATAGCAGTTCAATCACTGTGAGTGACAGTGATTAGCCTTGTTGAAGACTTCATGTAATATTACTAAAGATGCTAAAGAATGGTGTGATACACTGATGAGAAGCAGTGGCAGTTAAGGCAAACTCCACTCTGAGTTTGAAGTGTTTGTACTTACTCGTAGGTGTTACAGTTCTGACTAGATTTGTCAGAGGGTAAAATTATAGGCTACCATTGGTGTTGCAACTCAAGAGCATTGTTGAGACTCTCCGTGTCTTTCAGACTGCATGCCTCCAGTTTGTTATGCAGACCTTCTATTACAAATGTACTGCTTCGCCGAGATAACCCTGGTGACATCATTGGGGTTGTTTCAGACTAAACAAAGCTCCTTAAAAAAACAGAATAAATAAAACTCCTCCAGAGCCACAAGGAACATTGTACAACTGTTTCCACAGACTGAAACATACTCCTCTCGCCCCGAATGATAAAAATGTTCCCCAAAGGTTTGGTATAGAAAGATGTGTCACTTTCACAAATCTAACCTTAAGTTGTAAAATCTAACATGTGGAAGGTTTGATAGAAACTTTCAGTGTTACTCTCTCACGTCTGTCCTTCCCTGTGCGTCCTCAGGCACACCACCTACGCTGTCTGAATGACTTTGTGGAGGCCCAGACTACGTACTACGCACAGTGTTACCAGTACATGGTGGACCTTCAAAAGCAGCTGGGCAGGTGAAAGACCGCTGTCGCCTTTCATTCTGATTGTCATGAAGTCATCACTTCTGATATCACGCTGTTTTTCCAAGCACTTTACTGAACAGTTAAATGGGACAAGACAAGCTCCAGTGGATCAGCGTGGAAACACTCATCTCAATATTTTCCAGAGCCTACATTAGATTATTACTCATTTCAAAAGTAATAGTATTAATATACTGGTACTCTAGTGAGCAGCAGGTCATTACAGTCATGCTTCTATTATTTCTCCTGTTTTCCTCTGAAACCGGTAAATACCCGCCTCGTCTTACTTTCAGAAAGTCGTCCTACTCACAGAAGTATTGATGGCATAAAATCAAAGTGGTGCAAGTTCATGTAGTATTACGAAGAGTTTACACCTTTCAGCAGAAAGAGGAAAATGACTAATACTGATGAGCTAATCAGAGATGAGGTCACATACAGGGAGAGAAAGCGTAAAAATTGAGCTGGTAAACGACTTGCACCACCCAGCTCTGCTTCACCGCAGCCTAAGCGCTCATCCGTCTCCTCCTCCTCACACCAGTTTCCCCTCGTCATTCACCAACAACAACCAATCATCGGTGTCGGGCGGCGCCAGCATCTCGGTGCCCACCATACCGGTGTCGGCCTCCCTGCCCAGTGTGTCCGCGGGCCACGGCAGCGCGACAGCATCGGGCGGATTCAATGAATTGCGCAGCTCCAACGGCAGCCGCAAAGCCCGAGTGCTCTACGACTACGACGCCGCCAGCAGCAGCGAGCTTTCCCTGCTGGCTGACGAGGTGAGCGTGAAATAATCATTGACACTCGAGATTTGTTTGTTGTTTCCATTTTCTGCCTTTTATTCTAGAAACAACATTTTAACTACCCAAATTAGGAAGCCCTACTCTAAACCCAAGCTGACATGAAAGTTTTGTGTGAACCACATCATGGCCTACAGCTGCAGTGGAGTGGTTCCTGTACAGTAGTCTGAGTAGAGTGGAACATAAGCCACTCCCTTTCCTGGAAAAGGACTGAAGTGTCCATTACAGGCCTGTGGCGGACTAACAATGAACCAACATTACCTCATTCATTCTTGCGATCACAGAAATGTTCCAGTCTGCCCTTGAATGCGGTGAGCCAACTGTGTGGCCTGAGCTGCCTTTGATAAAAACAAGATTTATAATCAGGCGTTTCATACATTTGCTGCCTGTAAAAAGGGAAAGCAGAGTCTCTAAAGCTGATGAATGCTCCGTAATGGACTGACATGTCAGCTTTTGCCACACACATCAGTGTTACCTTGACATTGATAATGGATGATACGGTGCATGTTTTTAAATAGAGAATGAAACCTGATCACCGGATAGAATAACTGCTGTATCCATCACCAGGTGATCACCGTCAGCAGCGTCGCGGGCATGGATTCAGACTGGCTGATGGGTGAGCGAGGCAACCAGAAGGGCAAAGTGCCAATCACTTATCTGGAGCTGCTTAACTGAGACCCACAAACCCCCCACCACCAGCCCTGTGTAACCAGCTGTGATCTCATATTTATATTGTGTTGTAGGGGACAGGCCTCACTTCCTCTTCCATTCAGTCATTTTAGAATGAGTTTTTTTTTTTTTAATTTCCGTGAAAAGGAGTCTCAGTTTTAGCAGGCTCGAGCTGGAATGAATAAATGTGAGTGAAGGAAATGGACCCCCAATCCCCCGATGTGTTTGTATGCAACCGCAGTATATTTTCTAAAAACCTGCTTCCATGCCTTTGTGTTTGATGCCATGCAATCTGCAATATGTGCCAGAACATCTCCCAAACTGTAACTTTTAAAAGAAAAACAAGTTTTGTTTACAACATATATCTCAGATGGTGACCTAAGGTTTTTTTTTTAACCCTCTTCCCTCACTAATTCTTTTTAAAGACATGTTTTTTTAATGGCGAAAATGCACTTCAGCTTGAGGTGAAGAGTGATGCTGATTATTTTTAAGTCTTATTTTATAATTGATACTCTTATGGTGCAGTAGCTGTTATGATTACCCTCAATATGAATAGTGTTTTTTAACAGTGCCACATGTATTGTGTGTCAGCTTTGTTCACACGGAGCCTTATGGAACAGTGACTTCAACTCATTTTTTTCAGTGCTTTCAATTAGCGATGGAATAAGAGAAGCCTTACTTAAAATTAGCCTTTTTTTGCAGCTACACCAGCAGTATTTAGACTGTCAATTCAGTCTCTCCTCTTAACGTGGAATCCATATATTTCTATTTAAGTTAATGGCAATAGAAACGCAGCACAAGTTCAACCAGACGACGGCTGTTATCTATGATTAAATTATTAATCTTGTTCATTAATGAACAGTTTATATGTTTATGGTCTCTGGTGTGAAAAAAAAAATGCTTAAAGTAAAGACATTCATTCAGCATACTTCACCAGTTTCCCCTAAGCCTGCATTTCAACTCTACTTTGAAAAATAAAAGTCTTGTTACGTCCTGGGAGATTAAAGTATATCAATGCATTACATGGCTGCTTTCTGTTTTGTGTGTAACTGATAAGATGGCTTACAACTGTAAAATAAATATACAGTATGATGCATTGAAATAAAATAATACTATCACTTGTCATTTTTAAGTTTTTGTTTTATTTTTGTGGGTGCATGTTTTCAGTTAAGGCACTCACAGTTTGTGTCGTTATTTGTAGTGATACCTGGTGGAGCCACTAGAGGGCAGAACAGGCGGCAGTGTCAGTGTGTTGGTGTGTTGTGAAATGTAAGTGGTTGCTTTGTTGGTACACGCAAATGAATGTTTTCACCATCTAGTCTCTGTAATTTGGCACGATTGGGACACCACAGAGCCAGAGAAGTTTAATCTGTCTCAGAAAAGTTTAGAATATCAGACATGGTGGAGCTTTTTCTTTTTCTTTTTTAGTTTTTTAGTGAAAAATGTAAAATATACAGCATTCAAAAGGCTGTTACTGCAGAGCTAACAAGACTTGGAGGAAGAGTCAGCTGAGGTTAGAAACAAGCCCTCAGTCTAACTGAAATCAAGTCCACTTTTCTCCAACAGCTGATTATTTTGATAGAGTTCACAGCTCCAAATGAAAGTCACAGCTTTCTGGGCTCTGTATGAAATCCTGTCTACACTGGAATGTGTTCCCTGGTCCTCAGACTGCTCTCCACTGTTGAATTTTCCTGCATGTGCACAAATATTTTTTTCTTTTTTCACCTACGAACACAGACAAAGAGTGCATTCCCCTTTACCCTGGTGTTATTTTGGGCTCTCTCCTGTCCAATCCCCCGGTGGCTTCCTCAACTCCCACTGCTGCAGTGTTAGCAGCTGTGGAGCGGAAACATACAAATCCCCAGAAAATAACACTGACCCACTTTGATGGAATGTCTTCAAACACTGACTGACACAGAGTCTAAAAAGTAATATTGGCCTTACTTAACCTCACTTAGGTGTCATGAGGCCTCCTCTCTGACCACAGCTTCATAAAATCAGCCTGTAAAAATTCCGGTGAGATTTTGTTTTTTTGCAATCAAATTCTGTCTTTAAGGCACATGATTAAACAATAAGTCCAGTGTAAAGCGCCTCATCCTCGCCTGTCATAAGAGCAGGAAGGGTTAAGAGGAAGTGGAGTTTTGCAAACTGCCTGTTGACTTCTAAGTGGCTGCCTGTACGTCAGCATACATGGGATGGGACATTATTTTCATCTTCCAGCACGCAGCCATCTCAGAAACCAACAGACATTAACCGTTAACCTTTGACCTTAGTAGCCTGTGGTATCATATATTTAAGTTTATTTAAGAGTTCTTCGTCAGAGAAATGGACTAAATGTACAGTAATGTATAAGCCCAATGGAGAAAAGATGTGTTAGAGCAAAGATATCTGCGACTAACAATTTGTCCTCAGTACACCACAGCTGTGAGCTTAACTCTACACTACATACCATCAGGCATCCTGAAAGCTGACACTTTTTCTGTCACAACTTTATCTCTCTAAAAATAACCCCAACCGGTTAGCTTTAACAAATTCACACATCAGAGCAAGAGCATGCCTGAGGAAAAGCACTTCCTCTTTCATCAGTTCTTATTTTCTCTCATATGTTGCACAGAAAACAGAAAATACTTGTTGACATCTGCCATTTTAGGGTTCCTGAAAGTTCACTTGAGACAGGGATTTGCAAATGAAAGCAACATGTATCATCGGCTCTCTTGAACGAGGCCTTCATGTCTCTACTACAGGGGATGCTGATACAAAATAATGCATGATACACCAGGCAGGCAGTTCCACATTCTTTCTGATAGCTATCAAGAAAGTCGTGAGTCAGGGCAAAAGTTTATTGTATGGTTGCAAGAGCAGGGTTAATTCAGTTCATCAGGGCAGTCAGAGCATGAAAAAGGGTGAAACAAGAGGATAACCTGAAATTTAAGTACTACTGCTTATCTGGTATGTTGGCTGAAGGGGCTGGTTCACACTGTAATAGGGTAATCAGGGACACCACTTTATATATAACGTCATCTAAACCGTGTATAAATAAAGCTTCGCTGTACCGCAGTGCACACCTGCTGTCAGAATGCAACTCAAATGAATCTCATTTGACCACTTGAAGTCACATTTCACTTCTCCATTCTCATTCGCATCTATCTCTGAGAACCTGTGGCCGCTACTTGAAAGAAAAAAAAAAAAACAGACACATGACACGTTACACTCAGCCACACCACTTGTAAAGAGTATGGTGATGTACATTGGGTAACTCGCCTCAAGCAAGGACTTCATAACCACAGCTGGGCTGTAGGCAAAGCTGAATGAGCTGGATAGATGGATGCGATGTGAACACTACAGATTTGCCTTGGCTGTCCTATAGTTTGCATAGTGTGTAGTATGCGGTCACTTATGGCTCATGCAGCCCCGTCCAGTCCATTCACACAGCGTGTTGAGTTATCTAAGTTTGGCTTCCATGTTGTGTGAATGCCCTCTCACCTATTTCATATGACTGTTTTCTGACGTCTGACCTGATAAAGCTGAGTCACCAAATGAAATTTCCTCTTGGTCAACAATCTGTGACCAGCAGATGACCAGCAGCAACCATGATCTCTTGGTGGCACGTCTTTCACAATGTGGTCAGCCTCTTCAGCTGAGCAGTAGCAGCTCTTTATCACTCCAGGACTTGCTTAAGTTAGCCAGATGTTATTTTATATCGCCTGCTGTTAATTTTCGTAACACCCCTAAATATAATATTTGCTGGTAGATTTACACTGGTTGCAGGTTGCCAATCACAATGAATCTGGAAGTGTAGGATGAGCCATCGTTTACACTTTTTATTAATTACTTTATGGTGGTTAAGATATTCAAATCCGAAAGATATTCAAATCCGAAAGTTTCTCTGTCTCTGATCAGCTGCTGCCCTGAGTTGATTTCATTTCTTTATCACACCATTTTTGACCAATTTCCATGCTTAGCAGAAATCCTCCCTGCCCTGCAGATGAATGAAAATAAAAAAAAAAAAACCCTTTCACTCCGACCAACTGACTGATGACTTTATGCTGTAAAAGACATGTAAAAATGATGGTGTTTAGAGGCTTTGACAAGGTGTCGCTCTCTCTATGCTCCAACCACCATGACCCTGAGCATCACCACAGTGGTATTTTGGTTACTTTCTGGTTAGGCCTCCGTTTCTCTGCACAGCTACACGCTGATCTACCAGCCTTCCCACTCCTGCGCAACAAAGTTCACACACACACAAAGGTAGAGAAATGCCTTGTCACTCCCCCTCGTCCCATGCAATGCGGATGCTGTCCTTTATTTGGTAATGTTTCTGATGATATCTGTACAAATGTGCTTAAATTCAGCAGCCTGTCGCTACACTGCCGCTGGGTGCACAGCAGAATGGATTAGCATATGTCAATACATGGGTCCAAACCAACTCCTCGTGAGCACTAATACTGGAATTTCATGTCAATTTCGCATCTGTGTCTCACTGATGGGAAGGAAACCACAAACCCCTCCTCTCTGAGATACAGAACTGGGCAGTTGCTGCACAGTTGCAGCAAAACAGGAAATTTCATGTTTCCTCTGCTGCTTATAGCAACAGCTTGCATCACACTACTTCTGCATATGTTCGCTCACACACACACACACACACACACGCGCGTGCACACACACCAAGTGCCACAAGAACGCAGCCACATTTTTACATCAGGGTACATCAGGGATTAGGGTGTGGTTTTGAACCGCACTTCAACAGCAATGTGGAAAAGTGAAAATCCTGTTGTTTAGATGCTTGTTGTTGTTGTTGTTCATTATGTACATACACACCGTCATTATTGTCGACAATTTTATAATGAATTTATTTCCAACGTACATTCAGTTACATTTCTAAATAATGTACTGTACAAAATGCATTTTTGTTTAGGGTTTATAAAGTATCAATACGATGTAGGCTTCAAACATTTCTTTTTGATTGATTTTTGTAGCATTTTGGGCTTGAAAGTGATGAAAGCAATAATTGAAATTCCCGCAAAAGAAAGGCAGATGGGCAAAAAGAGCATAATGTACCATAATATAGATTCCCCGCCTTTGTCCAAACACAAAAATGACTGAAAGTTCTCCAGTCTGTGTGTCGTTTGGAAGGGATCCTCACATTCAATGTCTGATTGTCCGACCACATTGATTGTCTCTGTTGATTCAAATGTCCTGAACCATTCTGTTTGGCAGCAGTTGAATGGATTTCCTGTGAGGAAAACAGTGTGCAGTTTTGGAGCTAACACGTTAGCCTGACCTGAAGGAATGGTGGACAGTCGGTTGTCCCTCAAATCGAGCACTTTCAGGTCAAGATTCAGAAGTGAAGGGGGAAGGTGGCCAAGAGCGTTCCCGGAAATATTTAAATACTTCAGACTTTGGAAATGGGAGAAGTCAAAGTCTCGTATTTGAGTGTTTCCTAAGCCTAGATGTTGCAACGTTCTGCTGAGGCTTTCAATCGATTCTTGGACAATGAGTCCGGGGTTGTTGGACAGTTCCAGGTGTGTTAGAGACAATCCAGCGAATGCAGATGATGGAATTATTTCAAGGTTGCATCCCTTAAGGTAAAGCTGCCTTAGGGATACAATGTTTTTCCAATCCAAGCAAGCTGAGTTACCATCTGTGCTGGTCTCAGCTTCCTCAGGAAAGCAAATGTCAATGCTGTTGTAACTGAGATCCACTGACCTGAGGCTTGGCAGTGAGGAAAATAAACCTGATGGTAATTGTTCAAGATCATTCAAGCTCAGGTTAAGGTACGTCAGATTTCCAAGAGCGGTCATCGTACCCATGTCTGCTACAATCTGATTCAACCTGTTGTTGCTAACGTCCAGCTCGTACAAGCTGCCAGAGAGCTGTTCTGATGTTAGATTTAATGTTTCCAGACAGTTGGTGCACATATAAAGTCTGGACAGGGCAGACATTTTCTGGAGGAACCCTTCAGGGAAGTAATCCACCTGGTTTGCTCTTAGATCCAAAATCTCTACCGAGGAGATGTCACCATGAAGGCTCTCGTCCCACAGCTTAGCCGTCACATTGCTTACGTGCTTGTTCATATTGTAGAACTCAACAGTTGTTGCTGACTTCGGGAAGGTGGCATTGCCTGCCAAGTGTTCGAAAAACCTAACACTGTTGTGTGATAGGTAAAGATTCTTTAAGTGGCTCTGGTTGGGCAAGAAAGGGAAGAAGAGCAGTTTGTTGTCCGATAGATCAAGTGTCTCCAGCTGGAAAGTGTCGTTAAGGTCTGCCCTGGAGATGAACCACTCGATGAAGTTGTGGCTGGCGTTGAGGACCACCAGCTGGGTCATCTGGAAGTTTGTCAGGCAAGGCAGATAGTTGAAGGCCAAGTTGAGCCGCTGGAGCTTGGGACTGCTGTTGAAGGCGTCGTCAATCTCGAATATGATGTTTCTCTGCAGGTCGAGTTCTTTGAGTTGGTGAAGATCCCTGAAGGAGATCTCATCCAGTCTCTGCAAGAGGTTTCCAGAAAGATTGAGATACTCCAGGGATGTCAGGTTTTGAAGAAGAGTGGTGGCCATTTCTTCATCAAGTTTATTCTCAGAGAGATCCAGAACTCGAAGTCTGGATAGAGTCTTTAATGCGTGACTTGTTTGTTGGTAGTCAATATAAAGATTGTTATTTGCTAAATTCAGGCTTTCTAACCATTTTGAGTCTTGAAAAGTGTTTGATTCTAATTTCTCCAAACTGTTACAAGCTAAGCTCAAGGTCTTCAATGAGGGGTAAATGAGAGAGTTGTCCTGTAGTGTTTGAATATGATTGTAGTTGAGCTGAAGCTCCTCTATGGTGTCGGGCAGTCCTGCAGGCACAGAGGTGAGCTTGCCATAGCTGCAGAGCGCCGTTCTCTGTATCTGCAAAGAAAAGGAGAGCACATACCTTAAAATTTACGTTAGCGGCACTACAGCAGACAGCCAACTTGAACATACGGGTGAAAGACATGACCTGTGACCAGTTCATCATAGTTTACAATAAAGCAGCAGCGAGGATACAGACGGTTCATAGAGGAGGCGAGCGAAGCCTAATCACAGATCTGTTTGTTTGTCACAGTTGACAGCGACTCCAGCCTGCAGTGTAGTTCATACACTTCACTGGTAAACCACAGAACTGTAGAGTAACATCAGGCTTCGTGATCAAAGACATCTTTTCTCACAGGTCGACGCTTCCATATTCGACGCTGCCTCTTTCTCGCACTCTCTCTCGCCATTACACTTTCTTATCAATAGATGGTTTTCATAATGCCTGATTTTAGGGGGCTGCAGAGACCACTGAATGGTTTTGCTCTAGCTGTGCGTGACTATGTTACCACTTGCCACTAATGTGGTGGCCCCCCTGCTAAGCCTTGTGTTCCCCTTGGCAGCGACACTGCCCATCCGCCTCATTTGTCCCAGTCTTTCGTGCTGATTACAAATGTTAGTACTATTGAAGGCTAAACTAAGATAGTGAACCTGGTAAATATTACCTGCTAAACATCAGCACGTTAGCATTGTCACTGTGAGCATTTTTACATGGTGATGTTAGCATGTACTCAAAGCACCGCTGTACCTAAGTCCTGCCTCACGGAGCAGCAGCCGAGCAGTTGCACTACGATCGTATCAGAAAAAGTGAAGAATTAGCTTTTACTGCTTCATCTCTGAGGAGTTTTTCATATATTTGATTTCTTAAGTCTACAGCAGAGATTTCCCATCTTTTTCTTAGTTGATTGTGTATAAATTTGCTTAATATATCAGAGAATCATTAACAAGAAAACTGTTGGGACTGTCTTTGTCTTTTTAGCTCGCAACATGGAGGAAGACTGTCGACCACTTACAACCAGTTACTTTCTGGAAAGAGAGCCTCCAGACCAAACTGTAACAATTAAGATCTTAGTAAATATCACAAATGCAGACATCATGGCTTTTTAAGTGAGCAAGTCATTACTAAAGGGCACTTCCACTATAATAATCCATTATTAAATTAATTTGGATGATTTGAGTCTTCATGACAAACCCTGCAGTATATACACAGTGTGGCTTACTACAATGTAGATCGTTTTAAGTTGAAAATAATTAATAATTCTGACATTTAATACAGTGGATTACAAACTTGGATGGATTACATAAGAGATGGATAATAGATGGGTATATATACTGTATATATATGTGTTTGTCTATCATCACTAGGATTTTTTCTTGTTCTAAAACTAGATTAGCACTATAAATACAGTGTTTACCAAACCAAGCATTCATTAAAACACTCCTGAATTGTTATGCCTTTAACATCAGACATACGGCACATGTCAACCTATGTGAAACCTTACTCACTTCATTTCAAGATGTGCTTTTTATGTAGTAAAGAGAGACATCTCACCAGCTGGCATCGGCTATGCTGTGGATGACTTGAGACTGGTGTCAGTATTCTCCACATGGGCAACAAGCAAAGCAGGATGGGAGTGAGCCTGTGGACTGGCATTTTAACATCCTCACTGTTGACAAAGTGACAGAGGGAGAGAGGGAGAGTGGTGACGATAGATGAGCCGTGAATATCTGCGTTAGCGCTGCTCTTCTGCAGATTAAAACCACCGTTATCTTGATTTGCATGTGATGGCCAGACCGGTATCATGAAAGTTTGGCCTCAATTGCCATGTCTTAAAATGCAAATGTGTGCTCTTTGCATGAAATACTGAGGCAATCAGTTTCTCCACCATAAATGGATCATTGAACTGGAAGAGGGAGACAGCAGCTTGACATGAAAGAGCTGAAGCAGCGTGGACGTCAGAGAGGTGGATTTAGTTTAACAGTCAACTCTGACCGTCTTGGTTCAGCGCCGAAAAAGACTCATACTAAAAGTGAAGCTTTTCATTCAACTTTTCATCTCATTATTTATCATTTTACCTGATGGATCCTACCCTTAAATATCACTTATGAATATGACTTTACAAGCGGTCCAGTTCATATGTCGTCCTTACGTTATTCGTGTCATCTGCATTTGATTCTCTGTTCTGTGCGATTGACCCTAAACAATAAAAACAGTGACAGTAAAGTTGGAGATAATTAAAATGACAAATGTTGTATATTTTGGTTCATGTCTTAGCCTGATGTAAACCAGTGAATATCCTCTATCCTCTATAGATTCTCTTTTGAGAACAGCAGCTGGACTTTTGGTAAAAATTTCCGTAATTTCAATGCAAACCGCTGTGTGACGCATATCTACTGAATGTGTTCCTTTTTGGCTCGCACATAGTTTTAATCGATCTATTTCAGTGGCCTTCGGAAATATGTTGTTTTGGGGATTGATATTAGTTATATATACTGAGTAGTGTATATTTATTATATCATATAATACATTACATGTTGTGTCCCAGAGTGATCTGGGATAAGATTAAGGCCATAATGTGTGTTCTGGGGCAAAGTTGGCCACAGGAGAAAAGCCTCTAGACTGCTTTCTCTTCTCTGACTGTTACTGAACATGATGCAGCCAGTTTGGGAGAAAACCACCCAGTGTGCAGTAATGACAGAATATAAACATTGCATAAGAATTGCACAAATGCACAGAATATGGTTCCACTCGTCAGAATGATGGCAAAATATGTGATATGTTTACATAAGGGTGAGAAATGAGAACATGTGAGCAATATGAAATTGAAATGGCACTGTGCCAATTGCTTTTTCAAACTTGATGGTGGGCAATCTGTAATTCAAGGCGCAAGCAAACTGGTAACATTACTAATAATTTATTGTGCAGCATTTGTTCCGTTTTCTGTAATGCTGATTCTGGATGAACTAGATTCACATGCAAGAAAATGCTGTGCAAAAACTAACTGCTATAAACACATTCTGAAAAGTGTTTTACGCCGACTTTTCTGTACGACATCCTGTACAGCACTGTGATCAATACGCTCAAACACAACAAAGACAAAATATGTTTGACCTCAGCTTTCTTATTGTCGACAAAGCATGCACTTTGCGTCTTTTAGTAGTCTGAGTTTCACTGCATACTGCAGTACGAGACCAGTGCGCGGTGCATTTACTTACACTGGTGGTTAGGTGTGGAGTTCCCAAGCCACTGACGGTTGATCCCCTGACCATATCGCTGGTTGGCTTGCTGTTGCAGAGTGTGTTCTCATGTGTGAAGTTCGGCTGCCTTCCTCTGCTCTGACTGAAGCACTGATGCCTCTTTTTACTATTCACGGAAGCAGGCAGGCAACGGAAACCAAGTCACATGGACAAGCTGCAATCAGAAAGAGGTTCTCAAGCCTGGGGCCACAGGAAGGCGAGTGCAGGCTCAACAGCTCTCAACCAGCACAGCAAAAGCTTTTTTTCTTCCTCTCTCCTCACAACATCACGCCAGTAATGTTGTTGTACAGGCAACTAAGGTTGGTAGCACAAGTGCCACCACAAAAACCCTATGAGAACACACCCTTCACACCCTCAGCTCGTTCTGATCAGCCAACCTACTAGAGAGGAAACCACTCAACACACACACCCTTCCTGCCTGATCTTCGGCCTGTCGCTTTACAAGACGCTCATATCCACATACAGAGACGATCAAGTCTGTGAATATGAAGTAGTGTATTAAAGGGTCACAATGCTTGTGGGCCAGAGAGCACATCACATAAATCAGGAAGATGATTGACGGCAAGCACACGAACCATATCACTTCAACATACTCTGAGTAATGGAAGAGTCCTATCATGTTGTACTTTCAATGCGAATATGTTTACAACATGGTTGCTTAAAGTAAGCGAGCACCGTCCTTAAATACTGTATCTGTTTCTTCTCTTTCTTGCCACTAAATGCATCAGCTCTCCTTAATCTTTTGTCAGACTCAAGTTGTTCACTTGTTTCTCGTTCGTAGTCACCCATGGATGCAAGAATGGGGAATTAGGAAGTCAGGAATCAGGAAGTGATGGTGCTGTCCTTGAAGAGTTGATTTGTTACTGATTCCTTCCTGTTTTTACACGGGACATCTCCAGCCATCATTTCTGACTCTGTTGTAAGTTTGGCAGAAACAGGATTTTCTAATCCATCCAACTGAACTGGCCTTGTTTCACCGTCACACTCTTGACTCTTAGTATGTTCATATCCAAAAAATCTTAGTCTGAAACTGAGTAGATGTGGGAAAGAGTATTGCAAACATAAGGTTCACTGTGGGCCCACTGGAAAATCTGCATACTAACACTGTGAAGCTCAGGCACTGTGGTTCTGACAGTCGGCATCTTGGCGGCACCTGACTCCACCAAACTCCCAAATGTGTTTATTTCTGCTGTTAATCTGGGCATTTTAATATGGGAGTTATGGGTATTGACTCACTTTTGGAGCCAGCCTCAAGTGGCCATTCGAGGAACTGCAGTTTTTAGCGCTTAGGCTACATTTTTCAGCCATAGAGGTTGATGCTTGGCCTCAGCCACCTCTAGAGTGAGTGTTTGGTTTGTCTGTTCTGGGCTACGATAGAAAGGTAGTGGTGCAACGCAGCGGACTCTGAGGAAGAAGATCTGCTTCCTCTGTTGACATAAGGAGCTCACTCTAAGCTAAGCTAACAAAAACACAGCAATTATTATTTTCAGGTTATTCTGATGAAAACACACTTATAGTCAATTTCTCTCAGATTCTGCCAACATAAATCTCACACACTGGTCCTGTATAGGTTCCCTGAGGACTTTTTCACCACTAGTAGTACTATGAAGCAAAGTTTTTATGCAGGGGTCCCTGTTTTGTTTGCTCTTGTGCACACGGTCAAGGATGCACATTGTGATAAGAAGTTTAAATTCTGTTATTCACTCTTAAAACCACGCTTTTGTATCTTCTGTGACACCTTGCTCTTATCTTCACCCAACATCCTCTCTGCACTCTGCAGAGGCAGCTGAGACACAGAGCTCCGTGTTGTCCCTTCACCTAGTAGTTTGATGAATCAACAGACCTCTACTTGTCTATTTTAACATCTCACTACTTATCATTTCCCTCAACAATTTGGCAATTTTTCTGATTGGAGAATTGATAATTGTGGGCCTGTAAATTATCATTCAGTGTGTGATGATGTGAGTAATTAAAATTAGGATTAAGGGGAAATGTCACGCCTACCTTTGGCCTTTAATATTTAGTTATAGTTATGAGTGTAAATGGTGTGACTTGATTAACCCACACAAATACACTCTAAGGGTTTCACTGAGCGTCTGTTACTATACATGCTGCTGATGCCTGACTAAACCCAGCATTATACCAGAGTAATTCGAATTATTTGTAATTATGAATTACATTGTCTGGCTGTATCTCTTGAGGTCTGCTGTCTTCAAAGTGAGACTATTGTTATTAAAGTGTTGACAACCATTTTCTTATTAACGCCATAGTGGAAATAAATCAACTTAATTTCTTGTTGCAATTAATCAGCTCTTTTTGTGGACGGGGAGGAATTATCTGTTGAGTGAGTAGCCCGACGATGGGAAACAATAAACCAAAGAGGGAAAAAAGGCTTGTGAACAGGGTCTAGATAGCCCACCAAAAGTCTATTCGTGAGTATCGGGTGTTCAGGTATTGTTCAGGAAGGATATTAATATCACACTATTATACATTTCCTCAACACACATGTGAGTAGGTGACATGATTTACAGTCCTGGAAGTGGTTTCACAGTACTCAACTGATTGACAGACAGGTGGTGGTAATGTGCCAAGAAAAGCTGCAAATCTCCAGCAGGGAAGAAGATGACTGCTGGCATGTAAACACTAATGTGACAAATATAGGCTTTTAATTGATAAATTATTTTATATTGAACTTTTTTATGAAAAAAAAATAGACTTTGGAAATGTTTTATTGGACAGCAAAAATGTTCGGCCTCAAGGACACACACAAGGACTTTTGGTGAGAAACGCTGAATAAATGATGGAACTTAAAAACTTATTTAGCAGTTGAATTACTGTGATTCCCTCAGCTCTACACCTTGGGTTGGCTTCTAACTCGTTAAAAACAAAAATACCTTTACAGTAGATCCAATGCTTTATACTTGAATAGCCCTTTCTCCAGCATTACCACAGTGAGGTCACCTGTAGCGGAAGCAATGTGGTTTTCCAGTAGTAGCTCAGCATATACTGGAAGACAACTGCCACTTTTGTTGTATTTATTCAAATGGAAGCAGCTCTGGTCTTGTGCAGCACAAATGTGAATTCTGGGCAGCATTGTTTCTTCTTTCAAAAATTTGCATTCTATTTTAGAGAGCTGAGGGGGTGGTGCGGCAATTGGGGTGTAAAGTCCCATGGGTGAGGGTAAATGTGGGCAGCCCTTACCCTTCAATGTGAAAACAGCAGAGCAAAGAGGACTTAGAGTCACAAAGATAAAGATAAAAACTAGAATATTGAGGATTCTCTGTTTCTTGGGTTTAGTGGTTTTGAAGGTGTCTTCTCCATCTGTTTTCTATACTAAAATTCACTCCACCACCGGAGGTATATGAAAACAGATCCGATGCATATAAAAAGTAAGGTCTTCACCTTACTTTTTATATGCATGCACCATACTCTTCAGTATTTATGCTACACATGACGAGCACTTTCTGTAGCGGAAGACTATTTGCATAACATGCTCAAGAAGATTGCCGCCCTCTTGTGGAAGCAGGCTTTATTACATATTTCTCTGAGACAAATCTTGAAGTGATTTGGTTAAAAAAATCAACAATCCAGTCTTTTGGATTCTGGGAATTTGGGATTTTAAAAAAATAAAATGTATGACATCTGATTTATCCCTAAAATTGTTGTCCCAAAAAGTGTAAAAACAAAGAACACTGTCATGTGAAGATCAGCTCTGTTTGTGTCAGTGTTTGCATGTGGGAGTAATTACTATTCATTTGAGAATGGTGCATTCAAGTCTTTGTTTTAACTCCAGGAAACCATGAAAGTAGGCCAGCAGGTCCACCCAACAGAATCAGGGTTATCTGAGGAGATGGTATTAACATTCCTATAATATCACTTACTACTTGTTCGTGTTACATAAAATTACAGATGAAAATATACAATAACCACTGGTGAACCATTATCTAGTATAGAGACCTGCTGCCGTTTGTCTGAACATTGCCATTGTAAGAAATTTCTCGATCATACCCAGCTATAGGAGTCTGTAATTGGCTCTCATGCTAACCTCCATATGTCAGTGTTGATGTTGTGATGCAGTGAAGGCATTTAAGATTTTGATGCTTTTAAAATGCTTTTCCAAATTTAGAAAAGGCAACAGCTTTGGGAGACATTAGCAGCCCTGCTTGTGTCATGTGTATATATGGCTGTATTGTACTGATGCGAGGGGGAAAGAGTCACACTTATCATTTCTATAAATTCAGCAGCTCTTGCAGGTTTGATGCCACTCTAAGCTGATGGACAGAGGGACGGTGTCTCACTCACAGGCAGTTAAAAGGATCAAGGATGGAGAGACTGACATTGATAGACAGACCGTCCAGATAGACGTTCAGGGTCAGAACAGGACAGAACAGAGGGAAACTAGCGAGTGCTGCAATGCATTAAGAGGAATTCAAAGAGAAAGGGGACAAATAGGCAGCCAGGCTCTTAGCACTGGCAGCACATATTTCATCCATCATTCATTGAAGTGGTAATCCTCTCCCACACTGCTGAGATCACACCGCAGTAGAACAGTGTGTCCAGTACTGTGATGTCTTTTCCTTTTATTTCTTGTTGATGCAGGTTCTGCAAATGGTGCACTTTGTTTTGGTCTGTTTATCTGCTTTCATGGGTCATGCATTTTTCTGTAACTGTACACAGTATTGCAATGTTTATGTTACTCCAGCAGCCGTTAAGGGAGCCACCATCTGGCCTTTTTTGTTGCCTTGAAAACTCACTAATTCAAAAGGTGATTGTCAGACTTCTGTCAAAACTATTACATGTTGCTAACTGATATCCAATTTAGCCTTGTTATTTAGTCTGGATAAACAAGACTAAAGAGTTAACAGCCTTGCTAGCAGCTCCGTGAGGCTGTATTTAGGTACAGTGGTGCAATGACAGTGCTAACATGCTGATGTTTAGCAGGTATAATGTTCACTGTCTTGGTTTAGCATGTTAGCATGCTAACATGCAACCAGTGACAATGCTAACATTAGAAGGTATAATGTTCACCATGTACACAGTCCTGATTTAGCATGTTGGCATGCTGACATGCAACCAGTGACAATGCTAACATTAATAGGTCTAATATTCACCACGTTTGTTGTCTCAGTTTAGCATGTTAGCATGCTAACCTGAAACCAATGACAGTGCTAACATTAGCAGGTATAATGTTCACCATGTTCGCTGAAAATAAATATGTATTTGAGTACACTGACATTACCAGCAATATGCTGTTTGACTGGAAACCTAAATCAACTTAATATGTACATTCTGTCTCTAAAATAGAAACATCATCAGCCTCAAATGGTTTTATTGACCCGCCTTCAAGCCATAACTGAAATATTTTTCCATTTCTACACTTTTATTGATCCAGGAAAAAGATGACTGCTAGGCACAGATACTTTTCCAGTTAAGTGCTGATCCACACAGAGGCTAGCAAATACACAACCTTAGCGCTGATGGGAAACCCTTGATCTCATAGGCTTGTCATGCATGGTCACTGTGGCTGGTGTATACTATGAACTGTGTGTGTCACTGTGCATAATTTCTACTACATTAGCTATAATGCATGGTTTATCTTGTGCATTGGGTCATGTGTGCCCAGTTTTCAGCTTTAGGGACAGTTAATACTTCAGTTTATGTGACAAATTCCAAATCACAAACTTTAGAGGTCTCAATGGACAACAACAGTGTGCAGCATCTACATCTGGATCCAAACTATATGATCCAGAGCTGTATTTAGACATACAAATCACTGCAGCCTTGTGGCCATATCCTCAAAAAACCTGGCTGCTAAATTTAATATGTAGTGTAACTGCACAGCTTTGCATAAGCAGAGAAAGCGACAGCCTCTTGTGTGCTGTACACACACGAACGCAAACATCAGACCATCTTTATTCTAAGAGTGGCACCATGTAGACTTTATTTTCAGGCCTTATAACCATACAGTATCTATAGTACCATAGATAAAACCAAGAAATAAATAGTGTGTAATACTACGGTAGCACATTAAAAAGGACACACATTAACATGATACAGGTATAGTTTCCACCATGACTGGAAAGGTATTTTAAAATGGCAGATGTCGTAGTCCATATCCATGCACATGCACGACAGTTGGTCCGCATGTCGTCTGCTGCCCACAGCAAAATATAACATCAGGTCACATTGATTTGGCATATAACCATTATAATCCAGTCATCAATTATAGTTAAACTGTGTTAATCCACGATGAGCTGTTTCCATGAACTCATACAACAGATAGCTATTGATAACAACTACTGTTTACCACTTGTTAAAATCTTAAAGTATTTGCCACTGTTTAGGATAGTTTTGGCCTTATTCAAGCAGGCATAAAATCTCAAGTAAATGTTCAGCACGGTTAGCCTGAATGAAATTAAATTAAGTTCCCCTATCCTGTAAATAAAACAGTCCAGCACCTAAACTGTAAAAGTGGACGCTTCCACGCTGATACAGAAACATGTTTATGACACTGCCCACACACTCCTTTTCCCTGTAGTTTGTCCAGTCCAGAAACTGACTCCTCATGCCGAGCTGTGGTAGAAATGCCAACAGTCCTCTTTGTGTGTGTGATTAGAGTTATTCTGCTTTGAAGACCACCTGCTCTCGAAACCTTTTGAAACGGTGCAACAAGCAGGGTCGTCAGTCCATTGACAGAAAAAGTCCCGCATCTGCCGGAGGCCTGTTAGTTTTGATGGTGGCACAGTTTGCTCTGCTTCTAGCCGTCCAGAGGTTTTCCCAGGTACACCATGGTGACTTCAGTGTTGCCGTATACTGCAGAGACAGCGGGGTACAGGCAGGCCTTGGGCAGTCCACGAAACGCTACTCCAAGAAACTCAAACCCCCTCTCAAAGGCTAACGTCTTGTCATCCATGTCTAGAATCACTCGTATTCTCTCCCCGATCTGTGGACAAACACACACATTCATTCCACGCATTATCTTTTGGTGATTTTAAAATCTGAGAATGATAACAGTAACATACAGATGTGGCTCCAGCTCCTACCTGATATTTTGGTGCATTGTTACACTGTGGAAAATTTCCATTGACCTCTCCGTTGTGAAGCAGGTTGTTGTCGACCAGGTTCCAGCCCCAGCTCTGGTCATCACTGCCCAGCAGGGCCACGTAGCCCTGGCACTGCATGGACGCCCGCTTCGTGGCGATGCCTATCACGGCCACAGTCCCGAGAGGGCCTTCCCACCAGATCTCCCAGGCGTGCCTCCCTTCCGAAAAGCCGATCTTGCCACGCGCACCATCCGTGCTCTGGGCGATAGGGTTGCGGTGCAGGGTGAAGCCGTTCTTCTTCACGTAAACATTGCGGGAGCAGTCGTGGGAGCTCAGACCATGTTGAAAAGCCTTGAGCTGTTGACAAATAGACAGGGAGAACAATTTTAAAACCAGACATCATCACCTTTACTAGCAGTTGGGGAAACACATCCATCTTTATACACAGAGATGGTTGCAAACACATGGTGACACATGGTCCACCATGCAGGACAGAATGTGTTGCGCGAATCAGAAGTTTGGAGCTCAAAGCTTCTATAAGGTCTTTGACAGTTCGCTTGATGAGTAAATGATTATGGTTGCTGTCATAGTTTGAGATACGTTAATCAGTCTTGCAGTGAAAGACTCAATCTATGTGGAAAAATGAGGTCCAGGGTGCTCCAAGATTCCTGCAGGAACTTTGTCAGGCTACCATGCAAATGAAGAATAACTCCTGACTCTCATTTTCCTGCAGACAGCCCCATTCAGAGACTGCTCTAAAAATAGGTTTCGCTTTCAGTAGGTCGATTATTTCCCCGCATAAGGTGCATACGGTTATGCAATAAGAAACAATAACAGCAACCTCACTGCTGGGCCCTGTGCTGAGAAAGGGATCCATGGTTTAATGTTGGTTTATGACAGCAACACAACACCTCGCTGAATCCTATTTCCAGTACTTAAATGACTTATGAATCTTCCGATTTAATACGGGTTTTCAGCAAACATACAAATTTACTTAGTCCATGACTTTGTTTTTGTTTCTAAAAGACTGAATATGAAACCCTATGCTCTTCTGGCACACTTTACAAATACAATAGTGTAGCTAAAAAAAATAATCTTGAAGACTGTGCGTAATTTACCACATAACCACACGTTCTGTGAAGGTGTTTGCGTAATAAAGGCAGCACTGAGTTTGTCATTAATCACAGCTCTGCCAACCAGAGATACCAGCGGTGCTTTGGTGAACCTACTTTCCCCTTGTAGGTGGGCAGGTTGCACAGGATGTCAGACCGCAAGGCTTCATCGCTCAGAGTCCGGCTGCAGAGGCTGCGCCACACCTCGCTGTTTTCATCCGCCAGTATGTTGCTCCAGTGCCAGCAGACCAACGCGCAACGCATCAAGTCGTAGAGCTCCAGATAGGAGAAAATATGCTCCAGGACCCGAGCTGGTAACCTCCCGGCCACCCCTGCGCCTCCTCCGGCTGAAGCAGCGTAGGGAGAGCCGGCGGAGCTGCAACTGGCTGCCGCTGCTGCGCCCAGACAGGAGGAGCCTCCTCCTCCACCGGCCGCTCCAGACATTATACCCCTGCTCTTCAACGACGACACCAGCCGAGCGAATAGTTTCACCTTACACCACAGAATGATTCCTAATATGAGTTAAATATCAACATTTTACCTGTAAAATCTCATGTAGGTCGCACTAAAATCACAACAGTATGTACCCCATACGCTTCCCAGTTCAATGGCTGAATGGAAGCGATGCGTCAAGGTCCTCGACGAGCAAATATATGTGTTGTCCTGCCGTCACAGAAGCGTGGATATTTAATTCACAGAAGTGCTGGTTACATTAGGCGTGAAGCAACATCTGCTAAATTCAGCGTTGATAGGCTGTCAAATAAAGAGGAGCCTTTGCCAAATTCAAATAAGTTTTATTGCCTGCAAGGACCACACAGCCGCACAACATAATAATGAGCTCACAAAGGATTGCTTTAGGTGTTGCAGTGTTACGATAGTAATCGTTATATTGTTGCAAAGTGTAGTGACTGTTTGTTAAAAACAAAACAACAAAAACAATAACATAGAATTAAAAATAAATAAACTGTATATGGGAACTAATTTTACGAAATAACTGCGATTATTTCCCAATAAATAATAATATTAAAATTATCTGAAGTATTACGCCCCTTTAGTTGGATACAAGAAAAATTAGTTTACCCGATAACGCAAAGATTTGTGCGTTAGAAAAAAATATTGTTACCTCGCAAACTGCCATATTTTATATTTGCAGACGTGACAGCACACGGAAGTGACGTAACGTGCTCAAACGAGTTCAGCAAAACATCTGGGCGCAAAACACCAGCTAGCTTAATTTCGTTTTACAGCAGAGGAGCTGACCGACAGACGCTTCAAACGGCTAACAGTATGTTTTGTTCAGCTCATATCCTCACTGTTGTCAACACTAGATAATTAGATCATATCCCCAATCCAATATTTGTGTTGCCTTTAACCATTTTAATTACAGGGACGTCAACACTTATCCACGGTAAGTGCAATCACGGTGCATTATTTGCTCCGTAGATTTTAGTATTTTTTAACGGTGATAAATGTAATATACATTGGCCCACTAGAGACAGCTGCTTCAGTGATTTTTTTTTTTTTTTTAGGTGACAGAGCATAAAACTTTGTGGGGAAAAGGGCACACAAATCAAATGCAATGTTAAGATTTCTGCTGTGTGGAGTGTGATGGAGAAATTTGGTTGCCCGACAATACAAAGTGTCATGTTTTATGTTTGCAGACCACGTGACAGTACGCGGAAGTGACGCGGGGTGCCCAAAAGAGTTCAGCAAAAGCATCTGGGAGCAAAACACCAGCTAGCTTAATTTCATTTTACACCAGAACACCAAAGGAGGGGGACTAACAGTCGGTCATATCAATTAACAGTAAGTTTGTGTCCGTTGTTGCCTTGAAAAGACGATTTGTATGTTCTCTTTAGCGTTGGGACAGACGTCACTGCAGACCACAGCTGTCTGGCTGCCTGCCTCCGATGCTATGCGGCCTGTTGACAAGCTGTCCCCATCTGGCTGCTGTCCGGGGACAGTCCGGTGCTTTTCCGCGGTCAGACAGGTGATTAGCGGGTCAGTCTGTCCATCGACACCAACCTGCAACGACAAACACGCGCAGCTAGCCGGCAGGTCGTGCAGCTCTCGTGAGCTATGCTAGCTAATGATAACAATGCCCCGCTGCGTTCACGTTCACCTTTCAAAATTCTTCCACTTAAAAAGGTTGCCATCTTTATTTTTGCAGGCAACATGACTAACGTCACCTTAAAAAAAATACTTGAACACCTCGTAATTATCGAGACCTACTGGAAACAAGCTTACAAGCAAACTGCAGAGCAGCACTTTGTTAAAATAATAATAATATTAAAAAGGTTATTAAATCGCTTTTTGCGCCTGTCGGTGGGAGAAGCTAACGAGAAGCATCACTACTATATCCTTAGCATAGCTGAATTATTGGCCTTCACTTTTTTTGGGGGGGGTCTGTTTGCAATTTGAAAATGAGATTTGTTTTAAGATTTTGAGTTATGTTCTGGCCTGCGGTTTCAATACGAAGTCACAATCTATAAAAATACATTTGGCTTCGTAGTTGTCTCTCCTGGATGAGGTGATATTATATTATATCATGTCCTGTTTTCACTGCTTTAGCTTTCCCTCGATGTGAAATGAAGTATTGAAGGTGTGCGTTTCATTCTCTTGTTCAATTTCCCTTGAATAAGCAGACTTGTAAAGTGATGTAATGGTGTTTGGGCCACCGCTAGAGGGCAGCGCGGAGACAGAGCTGGAACCAAGTGTCTAATGAGCATCATATGGAGCCCAGGTCGAGGCTCTGCCAGTGGAGTCTGGAACTGTTGAATCTGATCTGAAACATAAATGAATTACTATTAGAGTGTGTTTAATGAAATGTTTGAAAATGCATGTGTCTATTATAAGGGTTAGATTTAGGCTTTTCTGTACATTGCATAACAGAATGATACATCAAGGTGAAAGTGAAGTGCAAGAACACGAAACAGTTCTGTGTTTTTGGGATGGAAGCGCTCATACTTAGTGAAGACATGGAAGAGGTGAATTTAGACCCAGGCCCACATTGACACTTCTAGGACTGCACCATGTTAAATTATGCATATTATGTAAAACTCGCAGCCAGCTCCCACAAAATGCTGGAATCCCAGTTTCTGATTGTGTGTGTAGACAGCGCTTGTACATTTCATACACTGTAAAGAAGCAAAAGTGAGTCCGTTGTGACGGTGACCTAGCAAGGTCATCTCATATCCTTGCTGCTGCCCTCACCAGATAATTATCTCATAACCCTAATATAGCATTTTTGCTGCCTTTAACCAGTCTAATTGCTGAAATGTCAAGTTTCACCATTAACATTTCTGATGTGTGAAGTATCATGATGCCGTGTAAAGATATTAGGGAATCTTCTCTCAGTCGGTGTCCTTATTTGGTCTTTTGGCATTAGCTATCATCCATCCGTTATCCCTCAGCATCCTCGGGGGAATGTCCACATTCCATTTCTGTATGATAAGATCCTCCTGAAACAGTCTTTTTTGTGGACATCTGTCAGTTGGCTCATGAATCAGTGCTAGATATGATCTTTGCATTTGTTTCAAAATGCCCTGAAATTCACATAATCTATGCTTATTTCACTGCAGCACCTGTGAGAAGTCCGCCATAATGAATCCAGTGTACAGCCCCGGGTCAACAGGGGTCCCCTTTACCAATACCAAGGGTATAGGCTACCCAGGTAATTGTACATGTTGATATGTAATGTTTTGTCCTAATTACAAGCAAAAAAGGTCCTGAAATCAAGAAAAGTAAAATGTAGTGATTTTTATGTTCTCTTTTTGGTCATGCCAGCTGGATTTCCTGTTGGCTATGCTGCAGCTGCTCCAGCATACACTCCCAATGTCTACGCGGGGGCAAACGCAGCCTTCCAAAGTGGTAAGAATGAAGTCCACACCCACTGACTGAACGTGACTGTGCATCTGACAATCAGCAGCGCTAACTTGAAGTGTCCTCCTCCCGTTTAGGTTATGCTCCGGGCACTCCTTTCAAAATGTCCTGCTCTCCCAACACAGGGACTGTGCCACCGTACTCCTCCTCACCCAACCCCTATCCTGCTGCTGTTTACCCGGTCAGGAGCACCTACCCCCAACAGAGCCCATATGCACAGGTCCGTGCAGAGCTGCTGAAGGATGGCAGAGTTTGGCTCTTTAAGTTTATCCAGAGCGGCCTGAGAATCAAAGAGCAGCACTTCAAACTTTGACGCCGTAGCAGCTTCTTTATTGATGAGGTTGTGTTTGAGCTGTAACACGTTGTGTTCCTCTGTCATGCAGGCATTAATACCTTCACAGCAACAAGGCACTTACTACACACAGCCGCTGTATGCTGCACCGCCTCATGTTATCCATCACACAACAGTGGTCCAGCCAAATGGGATGCCTGCGGCCATGTATGCTCCTCCCATTCCTCCTCCCCGCCCTAACGGTGTTGCCATGGGGATGGTAGCCGGCACCACTATGGCCATGTCAGCTGGTGAGCATCGGTTTCTATTTCATTCTTGCTGTATTTGTAGAAGTTGCGCCTCTGCAAAGAGTTTACAGCTTATTTTGCAGTGGTTTTGGAGAGTAGCGGCTAAAAATCTGATTCAAAAAAAGTTGGGATGCTTCATAAAACATAAATAAGAACAGAACACAATAGTTTGCAAACAAACTTTAAGGGCAACTGTTACACAAAGTGGTGAGCCCCTTCCTTTGTTTTGAAAGTGTGTGTTATGTCATGCATTGTACCGCACTTAGCATTCATTCTGTGGCCACCTTGTTTCTCAGGAACTTTGTTGACAACTCCCTCACCAGCGCCTGTTGCCCCCCACCAAGTCACGATGCCCACATATCGGCCTCCTGGCACACCCAGCTACAGCTATGTGCCCCCGCAGTGGTGAGGGGAGCGAAGTGTGAGTACGACGTCTTCGTATTTGTTGACTGCATATGAATCTGATACGGTTTGGGGATTCTTACACGCCGTTAACACATGTTTTTAATGAACACGCAGATTTCAAGCTTACATTTCTACGTGCTGTTCTCTCTGCAGGTCAGAAGATGGTAGATATGCATTCACACTCTACTCCAGTGTTTTTTGCAATTGGTGAAGACCTGCACTGTCAGTGTCTGCAACCAATTACTCTTCTTCCAGCATAATGTGAATCTAAAACCCAACTACATAGAAAGAGGCCCATTTGGATAGGAGGGGGTGAAGAATAGGCCCATCCCCACGACCCCTCTCAATGGAATACGGCTGCATTCCATGTCACACCCCAGCGCCAGCACCTCTACAGCCTGCTGCATATCTCACATCAAACAGCAAAGCCTCCATGCAAACTTTTTTCGTGGACTGTCATGCGGGTTTTTCTAGCTTAAGTGGTGAAAAGGGAGTTTGGAATAGTTTTTTTTTTTTTTTTTCATTTGTTTATGATTCGGGGGATACATATGATGTTGAATGCATGTGTATATATCGATATATGAAGTAATGCTAGCTCAATCTACCTGCTGTGACAGATGCAAAATCAACAAAAGGCACACATCCAAAGGAACTAAAAAAGTAATAATCTGCAATGCTGAATCACCAGTGACCATGTCTTACATGTGAAAGAAGAAAAGACGAGACGCGTTTGTTCATGCAAAAACATACCTGCACAAACAAAGTGCAGAACAAACTGTACTATTTTCACTGCTTTGTGTTTTGGTAAGTTGATGCTAGTTTTTTTTTTTATTATTCTTTCTCTCAGTGATGCAGTGTATGCATTTCGTCTTACCATCTTTGTGTTTTAGGAAAACGACGGGACTTTTGAGTTTCTGCCTCTGACTGACGGCCATTCCGACACTTTAATCACTCTCAAAGTGTTTTAGTTTTCCTGCCCCCGTCAAACTTTTTAGGAAAAGGCCATCAACTTTTCCGAAAGTGTGGAGCAGCTTTTGTTTACCGCTTGAAACATTTTTTGGGTGTTAAAACTATTCAGTTATTTTATCCGGAAGTATTCTGGAAGGGGAGCAAGTAGAGGAAGTTGTCGGACATCATTTGCACCCATTTAAGAGTTAATAGAGTGAGTGCGTAGGAACAGTGCTGTGTGTGAGTGTATGTGTGTATCAAAGAGGATTAAAATAGAAACCATTAAAAATGGTGCCATATAGTGCGACATGCCTAGAATATTCGACCTGTATCTCACAATACTCAATTTGTTCATAGGTGGGTCTGAAGCACTACATCATTACATCACTGCTAACTGTGGACATGTTAGGAAAACATGATGTTGTTAAACTCCATTTGTGAATAGCACTACTGAAGCAAGGCACTTAATCAAAACTGTTTGTAAAGATATCTGACCTTTTACATCGCTGGCTGTTTTACCTCAAGGTTCCAGGCTAACACACCAATATCACTGTTTTAAACATGCTTTTCTATGTTGCCTCAGTCACCTCAGTTAAATAATCTGTTTTGTAAATGTTATTTTTGTGATTTTGGTTCTTGTTTTGTATTCTTAAGAAAGACCAAAAATAAAAACAAATATAAGAATAATCTTGGGTTGTCCTTATTGTGTCACTTGGTACTTTTTTAGCCCCGAACAGAACCTGGCAGAAAGTTGAATAGCATAAAGAGACACAACCTCGTTCTCTCAGCTGTGTCCATTGTTATCAAGACAGAGGATGTGTAATCAACCTGCAACGGTAGACTGGAGTGTCAGCCTACACGTTCTACATTGATATGGTGATCAGTTAAAATGTGAGTGCTGTAATCGTGCAACTACAATGACAACCATCCTCAATCTACCTGAGGAAAACAAAAACTATCAGCTCTTCATATTATCAAAAGATGAAATCATTCCAAAATGTATCATTATTATTATTTGTTTTAATAGCAGTAACTTTGAACAGGAGAGGGCGTCAAAGTTTCCGCACTAACTGCACAAGAAGACAACTGAATATTGTAAATGCCAGGCAATCTGATCCATACTCCATACCAATTGGTGGCGTTAATGAAAAGGTTCTTCGTTTTCCAACGTCCAATAAACCTCGAAGAAGAAGAACTGGAGGAGGAAGAAGAAGAATTCCCAGCATGCACTTCGGCGCGCGAAACTGGATTTTGTTGTGAAGTTGTCTACAAGAGGCTGTACTAGTTGTACTCACATATTTTGCCTTACAAACTCTCTGCGCGTTTCTTGGCGTCGTTTGTAAGTCTTGTTCATTTTGAAAAGGCAGCGGCCGTCATTGTCGTGTAGCGTTAGCGTCTGTCGCAGTAACTTAACGTTAATGTTGATTTGTTTACAGCCAGGAAAAGCTGTTAAATATGCGTAACGCCAAAGACGGAGCCAAATCTCCATTGATGGTTGATGGCAGAGAAATAACAACAATTCGGAGCTTCGGTTGTTTTTAAGTTGTATAGAATGTGTAATGTGTAATGCGTGCATTAGCGTGTTTTTGGCGTGAAGGTACATCAGCGAGTGTCCAGTGTGCGTTTAAATGTAACGTCAGCGAGCCTTCGAGTGCTAATTAATAGCTGGCTAGTTAAAGTTAGCTGTGAGCTTTTTTTACGTCACTTTTCAGATGTCTCTATATATTGTAGCATAGTACAGTAAAGTTTATACACTGAACAAAAATATAAACGCTTGTTTTTGCCCACAGAGTTGAAATTAAAGACCAAACGTTAAGACTCTTTCTATGCGCGACATGAAATCCATGTTGGTGAAGGAAGGAAAGGGTATGAAACATATTAGCCAAATTAGTATGAAACGTCATCTAATCACTTGTAGCTGGGTTGACTGGACTGAAATAAGGCTGAGTTTTTTTCCATTGGCAGACCAACATGAGCATGTATTACTGAATCACGAATTGATACAGAAATCTGTGACAATCAGTGTTCCTTGTGCTGCACAGGTAGTGCTGGCAGGTAGCAGGAGGGCTCGGTGTGTTTGACCGGTGAACGGAGGATGAGCAGCCCTGGTCTGAGCAGCGGGACTCCCAAACAGACTGACCTCTTTGAGGATTTATGGAGGCAGCTCAGAGAGTGCCACCAGAGTGCACTGCAAGGTAATGGACCCATGATACACTGTATGTAGACGTAAAGTGAATTTAAGTCTAGTTTGGGGTTTTTTTTGCATTGAGTTTCACACTCATCAACATGGCCTTTCTTGTTTTTTTAGAACTGGAGGCAAAAGTGAGCAAGTTGAAAAAGGAGCGCTGTTTGTGAGTATATAGTCACTGCCTTTTTAATTTCAAGAACATGATAATAACATGAATATTTGTATAGCCTGGCTTCAGATTTGTGACTAAAATACAGCCTCATCTCTGTTCCTAACCTCTCATTGCATTTGTTTTCTACAGAGATGCTCAGAGACTTGAGGTGTTTTACAATCGCAGCCAGCAGCTGAAGGAGCAAAACACAACCCTGCAGGATGCCATCAGTCTCCTGGAAGAAAGGTAACTTCCTCCTCCACAAAGGTGGATTTTGTTGGAACAGTGTGTTACAAAGACCAACAACTGTGGTGACTGTTTCCAGGCTCCGTGCGGGACAGTGTGATCGATGTGCCATCTTAGAGGACAACCTGAAAGTTCACCAAGTCCAGAATTTGCACCTCATCACCAAACTGAGTGAGTTCACTCATTGTTCTTATTATTCCACTGTCGGATATAGAGGTGACTAACTGTAGCTCAGCACAATCAAAAAGAGAGAACACGTTATGTTCTGCCATCTGGAGGCTTGAACCACTTCTAAAAGAAGATGAGAGAGAGAGAGACAGAGCTGGCAGCATGGTTGGGTGCTCGTGGTCTTGTTTAAATACAGAGAAGCCGATGTTCATGAGAATCTATGACGTGTATTACTATTGGCTATACCAGTTTGCCACAAGATATGACTCCTACCATGTTGAAGAGCACAGTGTTATTGTGATGTAGTGTGTGTGTGTGTGTGTGTGTGTGAGAAACACTGTTGTTTCATTTGTTCCCCAGAGAATGAGAGAAACAGCCTTGAAGATGAAAACAGAAAACTTCGTACCGAACTACAAAAATTAAAGATGTCTCGGTAAGATTGTTTAGTGTGTTGGTCATATTTTGTCGGTATGTTATTTGACATGGGGAGAAAATTAAATCCATGGAATTTTCTGTATCTTATCAGCAGTTTTTCAGTAACACAACTACAAATACTGTAGGACTTGCAGCTGAAACATAAGTCTTAGTGGTTTCGCTTCTGCTTTTATTGCAAGTCAGGTTTTAAGTGTCCTCCATACATCTGGACAGGTTTGTGGAGGAATGAGCATTAACAGTGAAGTTTCAGTTCCCAGTTAACCATTGCAGGTGTTGTTTCTCTCAGTTCAGAGCTCCAGCAGGCCTCATCCCCAGAGCAAGAGGACGGCGTCATTCCAGACTCACCGGTCCTGCCGAGCTCGCTGCCTGTGGCAAACAAACTGAAGAAACGCAGGAATACTGACAAAAGGAAGCATGTTCGCTATGCAGAGATGCCTCTATCACAGTCTAACAACTCGCTTTTCAACGGTCAGTCTGCATTAGCATATTCAAACTTTTAATGCTCATTGATCTTATCTGATGACCAGTCTGAAGACATCAAGTCCTCTGATGTGTTCTTTTTTTTAAAGAACTAAATAAGGGATCTGTTGATGCTGCAAAGAATCCTGGAAGAGCAGAAGTGCTTGTGCCCAACACCTGTGAACTGGACACATCCCAAGTCTCGAGTATGACTTCATCCACTTTTAAATACCGTCTTTACTCTAGAAATGAATGTAAAAACAGGAAGACTAGAAATCATAGATGATCACTGGGCAACATTTATCTCCACAAAAACACCAATCACCAGTGAGTAGAGGAAGAGACTGGGCTGTAAATTCAACCTATAGCCTCACACTAACTCTGGTGATTTTAAAACTCATAAGCTGCTGATGGTGATGGTGAGATGTGTTAAGGTGTTTTGACTGTTGGGTCTCTTTCTTGTTGCAGGTGATGTGAATGTAAATCTGGAAGAAGCGATAGCAGAAACCTGTGCGCTTGAACTTCTTGACAGGCGTCACCTGGTAGGGAGGCTTTGTACAGGTGTAAAGTTGTCCGAGGCTGTAAATATTTAGATATTTTCTGGCTTTTTCCAAATGTCTAAAATGAAATGCTTTCACAGGATTGCACACAAGATTGATCCAAAAGACTGAACCCATATACACTCTCAGCAGTGTCTGTAATTGTTTTCCTCACCCTCTTTTCTCAGAACCCTGAGTCATGTGCAGGTCAGCAAAGCAGCTCAAAAAACCCCCAGAAGTACGATGTTCCTTTGAAGTAAGGACGACAGATGGGTCATATTCATCTGCTGACTATCATGGCAGTGTCGTGATTTGTAAATGTCGATTAATCGAGGAAATAATCGGCGGATTAATCAACAATGAAAATACCACCCTGTCATTAAGACTTTACTTCAGTTTAGCTGTTTTCTGATTCTTTACACTGAATTTTCTTCTTTATTCACGCTGTCGAGCAAAAGCCACTCCAATAACACGACCCTGTTTGTTTCCCTGGCTCAAGGCTTTATCAATCCTCCCCTTTATCCACGCTGATCCACAGTCCAGACTCCACCACAGAGAGGTCCCCATCAATTCTCCCACGCGTCAAACGCTTCTCAGAGGGCGGCTCCATTAAACAAGCAAAACGGAAGAAGGAGGAAAGTGAGTCAGATGTGCAAGAGGAGAAAAAACGAGGAGTCCAGGAAGGAATGGACAAGCAGAGGGAAGACAGTCACATGCAAGATGAACTCAAACGAACCTCAGCAACTTTAAGCAGTCGAATCTTTGAGAAGGATCCACTGGACGTCAAGGTTAGAGATATGTCCAAAAGGCTTGTCTGTAATCCCAGATTTTTTTCCAAGACATGTCTTTTGAAGTGACTTTTCAGCTTTTCAAAAGCAGAATAATGTCATTCCTTTAACACTGAGCAGGTTCAGTCAGCACAACATGGGACTTCCAACCAAAGGCCAGATGTTTCCTGCACAAGTCCTGCCTTCAAGAAGCCAAGTGTTAGAGGAGAAGCAAACAAGGGTGGTGGTGGGACGAGAGGAAGCCCCCTGCAGGAGCTGAATGCCTCACATGACCAACAGGAAGAAGAGGATGGTGAGTCGTCTGTGCGGTCTCTGGCAGAGTGTTGTGTCTGACCTGCAGTGCAATGCACACCATTTAAATGACTGATTATAGGCTGAATATTTCTTTAGAATTAACAGTGAAAATGAATGTGACCATGCTAACTCTGCTCTCCCAGCTGAGGGGAAGTGCAGATTGGAGCCCATGTGGAGCATTGACCCCGCCCTCGCCATGTCCATGTATGACAGTGAGTGGAGAGGAGACGAGGTACCTGAGAAACAAATGCAACTTGATATTTTTTTTTAAACACTGATGGAGTCGCTTATACCAGGCTGTTTTATCTCTTCCCACAAGGACGAGCAGGAGTGTGGAGGAGAACTGGTAGATACCGACTGCACCTGGGTCAGTCACAGCGTCCTGCAGCGTCGGAGAGAAAACACCCCCGACAGAGGGGACAGTGTGTCTGGTGAATATAAACCACAACTTTTAAAATAACTGCTTACTGACATGTTGTGATTGACACTGAGGTTAACTCAAGATGACTGCTTGATGACCGTTTTATCGGTCTTCTTTTTCAGGACTTGGCGAGAAGGCGAATGACAGTTTGGATATGATGTTTGACACAACAGCTTATGGGGAGTACAAGTCTTACAACAGTTCACACTTAGGCCAGAGCCAGCCCTGTGATGAAGATGACGATGATGACGATGATGATGATGCTGACAACAAAGAGGATGATGACCGTAAGCTTTTAGATTCAGTCAAACTGAACATTAGATATCATTTCTTAAATGAACTCGTGTTCATGTCTTTGTTTGAATCTCCCGAAGTAGATCAAGATCCTCATGAAAGCACAATGAGCCAAAATAAAGAGAACAAAGCACGGTAGGAAACAGGTTTTTTTTCTCATCAACGATCACATTAATAGCCTACAGTCTCGCAGACGTTTTCAATTTCCCGCCCTTGATGTTTTCTCTTTCTGGATTAGACGCCCGGCATTTGCACATGTGACTGTGGTTCGCAAGAAGGACGAGAGGAGAAAACTGAAAGGCACCACCTGCAAGGAGTGTGAAATTGTAAGTATTTTCTTTTATTGTAAAATCTGTTTCGCCACCGCTCGGATTTTAAGGATGCTTGATTTCCCACAGTATTACGCCCACCTCCCAGAGGAGGAAAAACAGAAGAAGTTGTCGGCGTGTTCCAGACACAGATTTCTGTATATCCCTCCTTGTACTCCTGAAAACTTCTGGGAAGTTGGATTCCCATCAACTCAGACATGCATTGAAAGAGGTAATTCAACCGCTTTTACTTTTCAGTTAAACCCTCCATTACACCACGTTGGTTAGCAGAACATGTTAAAGGGACTAAAACAATATGTTTTTCCTCTTACCTGCAGTGCTATTTATTTTGATCTTAGTGTGAACTGTCCTTGCAAACCACCCTTACATTGTCTTCAGTGTTACAGCACCCTGTCATGACATGAAAAATACAGAGTCACAGTAGCATCATCAACACTGATATATAATCTTCCTTCTAGGTTATATCAAGGAAGAACAGAATCCACAGGCACGTTCTCGCAGACGACAACCACTCAATGCTTTATTCTCCCCAAAGCGAAACCAGCAGCAGAGCTAAAAGTATGTTTGTCTCTATGGAAGAAGTGTTGCGATTGGCCCGTTCACAGACAGCAATTATGTGAAGAACAAGCTGCTCACTGTGTTAAAATTACACTGGGAGTACAGTGAAGCTCTGTCTTGTCCCTTCTCAAGTGTTTGTTTTCCACTTTTAAGTCTGTAATTTGAATGTTCTCTGTGTGCAGATGGGCTGACTGGCTAGTGTTGAGCTGTTTTTAGATAGTGAATGTGGTTTGGATCAGTAAGAATTAACTCCATGCTGTATGCGTGGAGTGATGTATGTGACCCAAGCGATACCATCATCAAACATTCCACTTTGCTTTACTGCATCCAATAACTGCACATTTACCCAAAGATCATTTTATTTGGTCAGCATTTTATCAGCACACAGGTGAAAAAAAAAAAAAAACAATGTGAAAAAATAAAATACTTTTTCTTTAAAAAAAAAATCTCTTTCAGAAGTGCAAGTTGTGGGTTAATCTCATCACGGCTGAGATCCTCTCTCAGAATACACCAGCAGGGCCTCTGCAACATGACTGACGAGCACACTGGAACCAAACACAAGACAAGAAATCCTCAGAATCAATGATGGAAAAAATTTCTCTATTATTTTAGCGCCTAGAACAGGCGAGGGACTTACCAAATAAGAGCTGGAGCATTAATGTCCATGTGGAAAAGAAACGGGGAGAGGGACATGGCAGTAACCTGGAAAGAAAGAACAGGAAGTGTCAAACAGTCAAATAATCATTTTACTGATTACAGGGTTTTCATTGTGTGAACTGTGATAGAAGACTCTTCAGTGTAAATTTGAAAAAGATACGATAAACAGTCACCTTAGACAAAAAAATCCAGGCCTCTAAGTGCTCGAGGGAAAATCCACTTTTCAGTTTGACTGTTGCCAACAGCAGGAAAAAGCCCAGCAGTGCGCTGTGAAATCACACAATGAATGAGTTCTCCTGCTGAACGCAATTACCTTTGATTTCTAGCATGAAAATTAAACCTTTTAAAGGATCAAAGCGGATAATACATTGCAGACTTGATAAATGGAGTGTCAAGCATGGCTGACACTAAAAACAAGTTATGACTTTCTAACAGATCTACTTCTAACCACCTACAGATTAACGCTGTGTCTGCAGGCCTGCACGTGATGCAGTTAACCAGTCATGATGTGCACTTCTCTGATATCCCACAGCATTACATTAACAGTCTATTCACTCTGTCAAATAACAACAGGCAGCAAAAGCATGTTCTGTTTAATACTGCAGAATGAACTGTATGCTAGTGCTGCTTCTCATTAACATAGAAATTTAGTCTGAAATCTATGTAAGTTGCTCTGTTCAATATACAGAAGTAAGCCACAAAGTGTGTGAAGGCTTTCACCTGGCACAGCAGCCACAGTGAAACGTGTGGGATTGAAGGGAGGGGAACTCCAAGGCAGCCATGAGGTCACCTGTAGGCACACAAAGATTTGTTTGCAAGATGTAAATGCAGATGTCGTGTTCTTTAAACGTCTGCATCAGAGTTACAACACCTCAGATGGTGTAAAAAGAGAAATGCTCAGAGACAAGTCCAGGAACAAAATCTACATTGGGTTGTTGCAACTTTTATCATCTTAGCATTAACCCGCTTAGGAAATATGCAGCATCTGCACAGGCTCGTTCATACCTGTTGGGTGAGCAGCGATGGCCAGCAGCAGTACGCTGTTGTGCAAAGATAGGAAAACAAGTTGTTCTGAGGTGAGGTTTTTTGTCAACCTTTCATTTCTCACATCAAAAAGAATGAAATGAATCCAGGTCTGCAGGGACTACAGCTAGAAGTTGTGTTGAAAACCTTTTAAAAAAAGACTGATTTAATCATTTAAAAATGCACGGACAAATAAGTTATATCCTTTAAGGTGCTTATTATATATCAGATCCAGTTATTTAGAATGATTTTTCTTACCTGAACAGGTAGTTAATGCACTGTTGCTCAAGGTCACTGCAATGAAACATCACAAAAAGAGTGTCTTCAATGAAATGAAAGAAGTTCAGTATTTCTTCATTTGGTTCCATCAGCAGAGAGGTTTTAAACTTTATGTTTGCTTCAAGCCAAGTATCATATGTTTTCTAGCTTTAACAGAGTGTAATTGTGCTCAGACGTACCTCAAATTACTGGGTTTGTAGCGAACTTGAAACACCCTGTATGTACCTGAAAAATTCAATGATATTCTCACTTCTATCAGAACATCTTGCAGTAAATCTCATTTTCAAGATGAATGTTGACTTTGATGAGTCCTTGTTAAGACATGTATTAATGATGATCATCTTAAATACAACCTTTATCACAGCTCATCCTTCTAAGCCGGACTGAACTGGCTCACCTCACTCTCTAAACCTCGACCCATGTTTCTTTCAGTAATCCATGGCGTCCCTCAAGGCTCAAACTTTGGGCCGCTGTTCTTCTCTTTATGCAACTCTTATGCTAATTTAACATCACAGCATCTCTGCATATTCTTAGACTTACCAACGCAAAACAGATGGCCGACAGCCCACAGGTAACCACTGCGGTCAAACTGCGGAAGAGGCAAACATAAACAGTGCATTTGTTGTGGCAAATGACCCCAAAACTTAGTATAGTTCCTGAAATTACAGCATTATAATAAGAAGTTCACTATTTGATGATAATTATTACCTGAGGATCATAGAAGGGGAGGTTGATGGTTGAGAGCAGCATGAGGCATAAACTAGAGGAACATTTGAAGATGTAGTCACATAGAGGGGAACATTTCTTATTCATAAGCAACATAATCTTGCTTCACAGGTTTATTTACGATTTTAATCAACATTGTCACCATTATTATTATCAAGTAATTATGCTTCCTTAATATTTATGTATTTGCAGCTTCTACTGATCCATGATCAGCATACTGTACTGCTGCTCAGGTGAAGGAAAAAGGGCAACAAACCTGATGAATTTCAGCCATTGCGCCTTCTGTTGATGAAGACAGATCAGAGTACATTTGACAGAGCGAAATATATCAAAGTGGTGGTTAACGCTTGTGTAAGATGGAGAACGTGGCTGTACAGAGTGTTCAAGGTCATAGGCAGGGGTGCCTCTTTTCTACTTCATATTCCTGCATTTGCCTCCAGTGAACAAGATTAAGGAGCGCGGGGGGGAGGGAGTGCACTGCACATCATTGTTGATATTCACATACAGCAGCCAGTGCAGGCTCTTACCTCTCTGTGGACGACCTTCAAGATTATGTAACTAACAACGTGAGAGGAATTTTGAAGAGTGAAGAAAAACGGAATGTCCTGGAAAGAGAAAAACAATGATTTTATCAGTGCTGTCTTGCCAGTATATATAAGCAAGGCAAAAAATCTACTTTAATATGACAAATACGGTTAGTGGAATTGAAAAGATGCCACGTCTAAAGGTGGTAGGCTAGTTTGAATGACGTACTATGCGTGATAGGGCTCTGGAACCAGCATATATGTTTCCTACAAACAGGAGGGAGCCTGGAAGCCAGGAAAGAGCTGCTGATCTGTAACAACATTAAAACACAGCAAATAAAGCTTGTAAAAGTCCCACAGTGCAGCAAGTGAGATTTCCAAACAATACAAATAGCAGAGCTGATGCTCAGGTCTGTGGGAGCTGACCAATCAGAGGAGGCTGGGTTTTTCGGAGCGTTGGGGGACCTTAAAGAGACATGCACTAAAATTGAGTGTTTCAGGGAGAGGGTGAATAGAGGTGCTGCAGCAATGGACAGTATGGGGAAAAAAATGTGTTTTTTGATCATTAAGGCATGTAAATATTTTCTAGTAGACACCCATGAAAATAAGCGTAACAGTGGCCCTTTAATAATGCACCTCCTGACTGCAGCCGCTGAAAACAGCTGAGTGTGAATCCTTAGGGGAGCGTGTGAACAGTACCTGGTGATGCGGCTCATTTCCACCCATCCCAGCTTCCCAGAGAGCAGGAGCAGGACAGCCCCGATAAGTGTCTGCCATCTGGAAATATGCATTTTGTCACATTGGTGAACACAAAAGGCATCACTCATTTATGATGGGCATAACAGTCAAGATGCAGATTTAAAACGTTTTATTTAGCTCACATTTTTCATATTCATGAACTGTACATGTATTTCTCTCAAGAGCAACATGTGGCCTTTAAGACCATTCCTGCTCTTGAATTTAAATCAGTTGTTTGACCTTTAAAGTGCCTGCACACTCAATGACGATGAAAAGATGAAACATGTAGAGGTTCCACATAAAGTATTTTTCTACTCACCCTTGGAATAAAGTTGGATAGGTGAATTTTAACACTGACAAGACAAACTGAAAAAGAAAAAGAAAACATATAATTCAGGTTATGGGCTTATCATAAGCAAACTTTGAACTTTTGCAGTTTACCAGTCTGGAGATGCCACACGACTGACACCAAACCAATTTCAGAATTCTACCAATTTAATGTGTCCCTGAAGATCTGCAAAAACACTTACTTAGAATAAGACAACTCTTAATATACTGTTATAAGTTGGATTTATTCTTAGAGCCGGCCCACTATACGTCCAACATGTCATTTTTATAACTTGCTTATATTCATTTCCTGCAACTGCTTCCTACCAAAATAAGAGTCGGGGTTGTTGACAGTGCTGCTTTGATGTGTCCCGTCCACGTCTGATTGGTAATGGCAATTCGAAACGGTCATGTTCACTTAATGTTTATTACTGATTAACAGGGTTTCATTGCAATTTTGCGCAATTTACAAAGGGATAAGTCAGGTTCTCTGACGGGTAAATGCGCAAGAATTGAGATGGGAGTTTCTTAGAGTTGACGCCGAACCACCTCGTCTTAAAACTCAGCACTCACCTTATTCGTGAAATATGATACAACGAAAACGAAGCTGAAAGCGAGGCCAGTGAAATGTCTTCTCCACTGCATGTTGACCTGCCGACACACTGCAGCGGGGACATGGTTCCTCACACAAAACAGTACCACATGTAATACATTTCGCCCGTTTCAAACTAGAGACATTTCAAGATCGGAAACTTCCCTCACTATCCCCGACGACACGTCAAGACGTTGTGACAAAGATCGTCTATGGTACAGAGAATCACCCTTCCGTCATGCAGCTTCGTGCAGGCGCGTTTTCTTATTTGTCACAGGACGTTTTGGTATTAAACACTAACCAGTGTTTATTATGGTATGTCGCTCATCTATAATTAGAAAGTTCCAAATATGTAGGTGATCGAAACAAAGCAAGTCCCCTTAAATCAAACATTGCAACCCAGCATGGAGTCACAGAAATCAGTCGTTCTTCCAATAGATGAATGATAGAAAATTTGTTGCCAGGTATTTGGATAATCAACTAATTATTTTGTTATTTTTTCCAAGCCAAAGTGCCAACAACAACAACAACAACAACAACAATAACAAGAAGAAGAAGAAGAAATTATTTATTACTTTTAGAATAATATGATGATGCTAATAACAATAATCATAACTTTTTGTTTTGTAAAGCAAATTTCAAAGTGGTTTACAAATTCAAAGTAGTATTCATTTTAATCAGGGGTTGTCAGTTTACTCAATACAATAAAAGGGGTCCCTTAAGGAGAAAGGTTGGGATCCAGTGGTGTAGATGAAAATATTTATAGATATTTAGATTTATTGATTATAGTTACTAAATACACTGAAACACGTTTCAAAACAATTTCATAATCACCAACCACGATGTATATTGCAATACACAATACAAGCACGAATCATTTTTTTGTCCAAATGAACAAGAAACACCATGTCGATAACTGAAAGATACCTCAGCCTGATCTGAAATCTGTTATGGTACCCAGAAATTGAGTCAGAGTGACACCTCGCTGCTTTCCTTCGTTCAGGGATCATTTGTCTGTGGGTCAGTCACGTGGTGTCCAGCAAGTTTCCGTGTTTACGGAGCTCCGACTGAGGCTGGCGGCTGCTCACCCTCTGCCGAGGATGGTGTACAGTCATGGCTTTTTTACGGACGCTGGAACGACCTAAAGAAAGGTTAGTGCCGCCTCGCCTGTTGTTAACACACCAGCTAGCGTTGTGACAGACACGGGGGGGTCGTCGTGGGGGCTCCGCAGCAGCAGCCGTGTGTTTTATTCCTCGGCTCGGTGTGAATCCCATTGCGCCGTCCGGCTGGGCCACTCAGCTAATGAGAGCTTCACTGTCAGCGCTGCTGCACTGCTGTTATTGACGGCACGCAGAGGAACATGGGACTGTGTGCTGCTGGTGTGACTCTGCGTGACCTTAAATCTCCACTCGAGGCTCTTTCTGACCTCACACGAGCGACAGTGTTCATGTACAGCTGATACGAGCATCACAGATCAGCCAAAGTGCATGCTGGACCATTATCGCCATTGTGAACAAATGTTAAAGTAGCATCCTATTGAATAAGTCCTCGCTGAATTATATATGTTGAATTTACCACCAGAGCCATCTCTTAGAAGCTTTTAGATGATGCCCCGGGCTGAGGCATTGAATTTCATCCCTGCTCAGTGCACTTTGACACAGGGCCTCCAGAGGCAGGAAGAGCTGCACTTCAGCATCATGCAGACCAGCTGCCTTCATTAGCAGAGTGCACAGGGGCGCATGTGAGAAAAAAAAAAATTAGATTTCTAGATTGATTGCACTTTTGCTTGAGTCACTAGAGCTGCCTCTCCATTGATCCCTCCTCTGTGATGACCCAGGATTTATTCCAGGCTTCCTCTCCTGATACTGACTCTGATACTGCTGCTCTCTCTTCACCCTCGCTGTGTGGAGCTCATGAGAATCACTTTTATGGAAGGTAACATGAGGCCAGGGCTTGCTGTGGCAGTAAAAACCGACTCCACTGAGCGAATGCAGCTGATCGTGAAGACGCTGCATTTTAGAGTTGCACTGACAAAGACAGTGGGAGGAAAAACCTGGTGTCTTATTCTCATAATTGGGATCGCTCTGACTCATGGGTGGTGCTGACTGTGCACATTTCTGTTGCAGAGATGTGGGAAACACTTTGTGCGACAGTGTGAGGCTCCACAGAGCTTTTCAGAGACACTTAAAGCCCCCTCCTCCTCTCAGAGATGGGTTTTCTTATTGCTGCTTTACTGGGATGGATGTCTGAGCGTCACCGTGCAGAATGTTGTGTGTGCAGAGTTTCTTCTGCTGGAGGGGGAAAGTTTCTCTGTGCTCACCTAAAACTGCAGTTTGACATCACAAAGTTTGGAGGCTCAGTGGTCCAGTTTGCTGCTTGAGGATGAGCTTTTTCAGTGAGGCAGACAACATCTGGTGTCCAGCGGTGCAACCCTTGAAATGCTGTTTTATGATAATTGAACTTCAATCAAATCAAATGCTTTTCCAGCCAAAGGGAAACACAGACATTATAATCTGGATCAGTAGTTACATTGTGGCCAATACTTGGCAAATATGACAATATAAGTGAGAAAAAGTGGCAGCAATTCGACCGTCTTTATTTACATTTATTTCAATGTAATCTGACCGTCTAACCTTGATTATTCCACAGAATTGTTTTCAGTCCAATTTCGGTTGAGAAGGTTAACACTTCTGTAAAGGAAGGAAGTGTCGCACACTTAAAACCACATTACTATAAAGCAGTGATGTGGCTTTAGAGTACAACCAGTACTAGAAAGTAGAAATACTGCTGGTAAACAATCCTGAAATGACTCTGACCTCACACGTCGTCGGCGTCGTACAGCTGGTTTTATAGCATCACTCATTGCAGCTGTTGACTGTTCCTGTATCACCTTATTAATCATTTTATAGATGCTTGTACAATGTACACCCTTTGTAGAGCCGTATGCACCACGATAAGACCAACAGACTGTCACCATATTCATTGTATGTGATTAGCCTGCTGGGACAGCTCAGTCTCTTTGAACCTCTTGTTCGGTGTAAACCCTGATTCAGATACGACTGATGTGCATTCATTCTAAAGATCCAGCACAGGCGACACGTTCGATTCGCCGCTTTCAACGAGAGCTCAACTGTTGCATTTATTTTGACTCCTACTGAGGTTGTGATATGAGTCACAGTTTTCGTGCGGGATGCTCATTTTTGAGTTTCATTTTCACAAAAAAAATATTCCCTCATATCTGTAGCACCGCAGTGCTTCATTCATCATGATTTCTAATATTATGCTGTGACATATTTTACCTTTAACAAAAGATTACAGCCCCTGCCATGTGGGTATTGTACTGTGGTGTTATTGTACATCGACCTTTAAAGGTGCATTACTGATTCTTTTGACCACCTTCATTTGAGCTAAATTCACATGTAATTGAAGAGTTTGTCTTCATGAATAATAATTTACAGTTTGTGTGTTTTTCAACTGATCATTATTGAAGTTATGAGCCTGTTTTACTGCTCTATGTATGCACCAACATCACTAATGTAAACAAACCTCTGGCAGGGTCTCATATACTCCCAAAACCTGGAGGCGCTCTTTGTGGTGGTGTTCCCTTTAATAATTCATGGCACTCCTGTGTTTCTCCTCCAGGTTTTCTCTCCTGTTGCTGGATTTGGAGGAGTATTATTTTGAACAGCACACTGCTCACCACGTGACAAGCAGTTCAAAGAAGGAGAGGTAATTCAGACCATTAGCGACAATGCTTCATCCGCGGCTAACGTTCATTGGTCCACTGAGACTTGCTTTCAAATCGTTGCATTGGTTCCCCAGTTTCTTTTAGTTTCGGTCTTCCTGTTATCATCTGTGATAATCCTGATCACCATGTTAGTTTTTAAACCCCAAACTGTGCAAGAAGCCTGCAGCTCTTCTATTGTAATGATCCGGCGTTTGTTCAAAGACTTAGTCGTAGTCGTGTTCTCCCGTACGAAGCAGCTGTTCAAACATCGTCTTTTGTTGAGGAGGTTTGAGCAAACTAGAAGAATTCACAAGCCTCTCAGAACAAGATCGTTCAGACGATTTTGGTTTATTGTCATGTCAAAGCAGGGGGGAACATGTGTCCAATAAGAAGAAGGCAAAGATCGATGCTAACCCTGAGTGATGTGAACTTTACGGCGCTAACGGGCGTCTTTCGCCCCTTCATGTTGTGTCATTAGTAGGATTGTGTCTCTTCCTGTCAGCTTGCTATTTCACACTGTTTGCTACAATGTCCAATTAGCCTTGAATTCTGCAGGATCCCTTTAAAACACAAAACACAACTTCATGTACATTTCAGGCACTTGGTGAATTAGTAAATTCTGCTTCCATAAACTGTTGTTTGAATTCATTTCTTCCTACTATGTAGCTGCAGGGGCGAGTGGTTCAGAGTGCCAACAAGCTAACGTTTCCTGTTTTCCTTGCAGAAAAATCAGAGGCTCATTCAAGGTCTGTTCCAGATCTGTCATATTTGACCCAGATGATCTCGAAGAGCCAATTTTAAAGGTTTGAATAATAGTTCGATGTCTAGTATTTCTTCTGACTCTTGCTACTAGAGACAATGTTGTTTTATTTTTATCCATAAAGAAATGAGGTGTTTAAAAAAAAAATAAGGAAGTTGTCATAAACTGGAAATATTGATATGAAAGCCTCCACGAGGTGTTCGGCACGGAGTGATGCTGTTTCCGTTTCTGCAGATTCCTCTCCGAGACTGTAAGAAGATTGAGTTTGTGGAGAAGGAGAACAACCCTTTCAACGAGTGAGCACGCTTTCATGTGTGGCTCAGTTCACACGCTGATCTTTAATTAGTCCGTCCAACTGGTTTGGTGACTTCAGAGTGACGTGCAGATGTTTGCCATTCTGAAGCAGCCATTTGCAAATGATGTGGCATTCTGTTTCTTTGGGTTTAATATCAGTCTTTTTTTAAGCTTTGGTTTGAACTATTCCAGTGATATTTTCTGGTATTTAACTTGTGTTTCCCTCATAGGCCTCGTCCGTCTGCCATCTCTATTTCCTGTGGACAGGTGAGATTGATTTGTGTCCTCTCTTGTCTCATTTAATTCTTCCAGCACTGTTATATTGATCGTGACAGGTTGCCAAAGTAAACGCGCAAATGTCATTTTCACTTTTCAGGTCATTTACATCAAAGAAAGCAATGTCATAGCACCGTACAGAAATGAAAGGGTGAGTCAGCTGAAACCAGACGGGGGGTCTCCTCTGATGACGATTTGGCTGAATAAGTGCAAAAGAGACTCATTTATTTTGCTCATGTATTCAAACGAGGCCCTTAAACTTGTCTCGTCGCTTTGGCAGGGGGTAAAGAAAATGACTTTTCAGCTGGAAGTTTGGAATAAGACCGAAGACGTCGTTCAAACGTTACTGCAGGTACGTAGCTACTTTGAAACGACAGCGGCTGCAGGATCGGGAGGAAGGTTTACGTCCTCCGCTGCTTCAGTCACACGGGTGTCGCTCTGCTCTGTTTGACTGTGCTGAATTTTGCAGCTCCACAGGGCGTCCTGTCTGGATAAGCTCGGGGATCAGACTGCAATGGTGAGTCGATCAGTGTTTAAAGTCCAAGCTCACAGTAGGCCAGGATGAACAGCATGGCCGATCCGCTGTGCTTCGTGTACTTCATGCCACATAATCTTGCTTGATTATTGTTTTCATTGCTCACGATCTGTGATCAAACATTCGTCTCTTCTTGTGTGTTTCTAGATTGCAGCCAATTTACAGTCCCGACTGGCGAGGTCATCTTTTGACAAAAACTGGTACGCTGACCTCAAACTGAGGAGCATTTCCATGTCTCTGCGTGATGCTTTTAGTCACGTTCTGCTGTCTGTTACACCACATTTTACCGACATGCAATAGCTAAACCAAATGTTGTATTACTTATGTTTGTGAGCATGCAGCTTGATAAGGTTGGGAATGTGCTGTAAAGCTTTCAGAGCGTAGCTGAGAAGCCCCACATGGAGTGTGCGGTGGAGATGGTCCTGCCTCTGGTGTCCAATCCGGGACACGTCTGCATAACAGATGAAAACCTCTACTTCCAGCCCCTCAACGGATATCCGGTGAGCTGCCGCACCTCAGTGGACATGCTCAGACCCCTCAGTCGGGTATAGTTGAGGTAATTCCATCATTTCTGCATGTCTCGTCATCTCAGGAACAGGTGATTCAGATCAAACTGCACAGAGTCAGGAGAATCTACAAAAGACGGCACGGACTCAGACCTCTGGTGAGCGCAGAGAGCAAGCCAATAAAAAATGTTGCGATGCTCCTGTAGTTTGTCACAAGGTGAACTCCTCTTGCATTCACTAGACAAGTGGGATGATTGCATGTCTTTTGGTGCATGTCTGTCCTCACCCAGGGTCTTGAGGTGTTCTGCACTGAGAATGATTTCTGCTCTGACATCTACTTGAAGTTTTACAACACAGCTGACAGAGATGAGATCTACTACTACATCGCCACTTTCTTGGGTGAGAAAGCTCAAAGACATGGAAACCAGTATTGGTGAAACCCCTTAACACACGACTGACTTAACTGCGCTGCTTTTCCTCCCTGTCGCTCAGAGAACCACATGACGGAGCACACAGCAGAGAGCTACATGCTGCAGTGGCAGCGCGGCCACCTGAGCAATTACCAGTATCTCCTTCACCTCAACAACCTGGCCGACCGCAGCTGCAACGACCTCTCCCAGTATCCCGTCTTCCCCTGGGTCCTCGCCGACTACAGCAGTGGGCAGCTGGGTGGGTCCACAGCAGAGAAACACACAGAGATTACATAACATGTGACTGCAGAGGCCTGAGGTGATCTGTCTGCATGTTCTCAGGACTTATATTGTGTGTTTGTGTCTCTCAGATATGACAAACGCCGCCACCTTCAGAGACCTCAGCAAACCTGTGGGAGCCCTGAACAAAGAGCGACTAGACAGACTGCTGGTGAGACTCTGCTGCATCTGTTCAAACGCAATCAGGCTGAAAAGCTTCATGGATTAGCTGTTGATGTATCTGCAGCTGAGTGTTTGCTAAATGCTGTTTCTGTTGTGTGAGAACCTCTAGTCATGGTAACCTCAGAGTTCTCCCGTCCACAGGCTCGCTACAGAGGCATGCCTGAGCCTTCCTTCATGTACGGCAGCCACTACTCCTCTCCGGGCTATGTCCTGTTTTACCTGGTCAGAGTCGGTACGTGTCGCACTTCCTCCTTCAAGCTTCAGTGTGTTCACGCACGGTCGACAGCTGCTCAACCAGATGGCGTGTTTTTATCTGCATGCCTGCCTGCACTGTGGAAATACTGTCACTGTGTGCAGGAGACTGAGGTTGATCAAGTGCAAAGCCTGTCAGGTCATCAGTCGGCAGGTCTGACACCAGTGTGCAAGCTCAGATTCTTCATGGCAACATGACGTTTTCAAACTTGATGGAAAAGGTTGTTCATGATGCTGTTAATAGAGCTGTTAATATCACAGCATCTCCAGACTAATTACACAAACAGAAAGTGAGGTGATTTCTACTGCAAATGCATTCTTGCTCTGTTGGTATGTGGCTGCTATCTTTGTTTTTGACTGAAAAATGAGGCTGTGTTTTTAATATTTGTTTGTCCTAATGATGTTGTCCCCTGCAGCTCCAGAGCACATGCTGTGTCTCCAGAATGGCCGCTACGACCATGCAGACCGCATGTTTAACAGGTACATCATAACCATGCTCTGGAGGATATCATCAGTGACGCAGCATAGATTTCACTCCTCATTTACTGGTGTTAGAATAATGACTGACCAGTCAGAACTACTTAAATGACAAATACAAGAAATTACAACAGTCACAACACACAAACGCACAATATTTAATGTGTCAATTAGAACGCTTGCTTGCACTTATTAATAAACTTAACATATTGAAAGTATGATTTTTGCATGTTGGTATTCACTGACCTGCATCCATTTCTTACAGCATAGGTGAAACATGGAAAAACTGCTTAGAGGGGGCGACTGACTTCAAAGAGGTAAACTATGAATCTTCACATGATGTCAGTGACACACTGAGGGCTGTTTTCAGCATGTGTCTGCCAAGAAGGGAACAGTTTCTGCCTGTAATGGTAATAGACAGAAAATCACATCATGTGTGCTGATCACAGAGCTCAGATTGTTCCTGTTTCATCGTTAGTTTGTCGGCACAGCTGTGAAACAAGCAGTTAATCCACTCAGTTGCTGGTGACTGTCAGCCTGTACAGCACACACTGTGCAGCTTTCCAGTCGGACACACTGTTTCTTTCTTTCTGGCAAAGCAGTATTTTTGTATATTTTGTGTGTTTCATGACATGCTGTCTGCCTTGTGTGTGTGTCTCCCATGATGCAGCTGATTCCAGAGTTCTATGGGAACGACCCCAGCTTTCTGGAAAACAAGCTGAGTCTTGATTTGGGCAGAAAGCAGAATGGAAGCTTCGTTGGTGATGTCATTCTCCCTCCGTGGGCCTCAGGTAACGTCCTGATCAGCTGATCATGGTGTGCATGGAAGCTCTGTCTGACCCAGGTGTCACATCCTCCTGAACATGATGCATAAAGCTTTGTGCACATTTCCTGTATCCTCTCTGTCACGACTCCAGACAGCAGTGATTTTCTCCAGAAGCACAAGACGGCTCTGGAGAGTCAGTATGTGTCGGAGCACCTCCACGAGTGGATCGACCTGGTGTTTGGCTTTAAACAGAGAGGCAGTGAAGCTATCGCAGCCCATAATGGTAAAACTACCAGCAGCTCTTTTCACCATCAAACCCCCCAAACTGGGCAAAGACTCACAATTATCTCATTGCCTTTCAGTGTTTCACCCGCTGACGTACGAAGGCGGCATCGACTGTGATAGGTATCAAAGAAAATCACCCCTCATGATATTTAAAGATACTTAACATCGCGCTGTGTGACTAACTTTCCGTTTCTCTGCGAAGCATCGAGGACCCTGACCAGAGAATCGCCATGCTGACACAGATCCTGGAGTTCGGCCAGACGCCCAAACAGCTGTTCACCAGCCCCCACCCTCAGAGGATCACACCGAGGTTTCACAACATGACCCGGAGCTCCAGCGTCAACTCACCAGTCAGTGAATTGTCTCCAGGTAGAAACACACACACACACTTAAAGGGGAGAGACAGAAGACAGTATTTGTCTGTGAATGCAGCACTTGCCTCCACCTACATGTACCTATATGTCCCTGCAGCAGTTGTCCGTGTGCTGTTTTGCAGCCTCTCAGAGCGAGGACTCGTCCTTTGAGGACCTGACTGAGGAGAGCAGGAAGTTAGCCTGGGCACACATGGGAAATCTCAAACTGGTCTCCAGCCACAAGATCCACAAGGAGTAAGTCGAGAGGCGCCACAGCTGGCTGACGAAGTACAAATACAATTGCGTTGCTAGTCCTCATATGAACCGCGTGGCCTGACGTGAAAACTCGGGTTCAAATATGAGGAAGTGCATGCAAAGCTGAGTTTTGAGAACAGTAGCTTATTAGAATGCATGGAGGGGCAGGTGGCTGCTGTAAAACCACTTCCTCCACTTTAGAGACATAAATCAAGACATCTGCAGAGAAACGAAGTGTTTCCTCACCTTTCCAAACAAGCATTTCAAAGCTCCCCTTCCTCTGTCTTGTCACTGTAATAGTGTGACTGCTACACTAACCCAAGTACATCCTACCACGTTTTTTTTCTTTTTGTAGACATTTCTGCTCATGCTATGTTCATGAGCCTTTCTGTTGAATTTGCAGGGCTGTGACGGGCATCGCTGTGACTCGAGATGGAGCGGCTATTTTCTCCACATCCCAAGGTCTGGAAAGTATCTCAAAGCAGACAAATAGCATTTATCACTGAGGCAGAACAAGGATGAAAAACAGGCCTCTTTGTGCAGAAAGATGTACGGAAAACCACAGCACAGTGTTAGCTGAGATACTGTCAGGCAGCAGCGTCTATTACAGGCTCGTGTGTATGTACCGACAGTATGACTTCTCACTTCTGCCTTCAGTGGCCCTCTGAGGTTCCTCTATTACGTGAAGCATCAGAAGCAGTCAGATGTACTGTTTTACTAGTAGAAGGAGAGCACAAGTCAGTGCTGGTTACAGCTGAGTTAAAGCTGAAATGACCGCTGTTCTGTCATATTTCTCAACTGTACCGCTCTCTATTCCAGACTCAACGCTTAAAATGTTCTCCAAAGAGCTGAAGGACTTCCAGAGAAGCATGTCCTTCTCTAACATGGTACGCAGCTGTCTTTACTTTCCACGCCACCGTCTCTGGCTGCGTGTCCCGCTCTCTCTCAACAAGAAACCCCTGGTCTGTTTTTCAGGCGCTGTCGTCGTGTTTGATGCTGGCTGATGGTAAAACTGTGGTGTGTTCTTCGTGGGACAACAACGTGTATGTACAGAACATGCAAGAACGGACATCTGATTTGGTCTTCGGACAGATTTTCACACTGTTTCTCTTCCATCAGTTATTTCTACTCCATCCCGTACGGCAGGCGGCAGGACACGCTGATGGGTCACGATGACGCCGTCAGTGGAATGTGTTGGTTTGATGAGCAGCTGTACACGGCGTCCTGGGATTCAACTGTCAAGGTAAAGACTTTGACAATGAGGCCTTGCTCCGCTGTGATGTCCGTGTTGAGGGTCAGACAGATGCAGTGCATGTTAGTGTTTTTATGGGGTGTGTTGTTGTCCTGATTGAGAGCTGGTGTTGTTTATTTCACAGGTGTGGCAGTGCGCTTCTCACAGCTCATCCAGTCACAAGAGATCCCAGTTTCACTTACTGGCTGAGTTGGAACATGAGGCTGGGGTGAGTGAGTTACATGTCTGGGCTGTTTCAAGGTGCATCACTTACTCATGAAATATGTGTGCTTTGAGTGCAAACACGTGGAGTTTATCTGTAATTGACTGAACCCTCAGAGGAGTCCAGCCAACAGGAGGCATGTTTGGCTTCCTTCATAAATCAAAAGCTGAAAATATCTTTACTATCAGGCTGGAAAAAGTTTATTTACTCATATTCTGTGTTTTAATGTTGTGTGAAATTATTGTAATGTCATGCACATTCTTAATAAATACACTTCACAGGGTTAGAATAAAAAACAAATGACCTTGAAGGATAAGCATCTCGTTTTCCTCCTGTCATATCACCTCTGTGGCACGTGCGCGCAGGTGAACACCATTGGTCTGAATCCAGCGGGGACTCTGCTCGTGACCGGCTGCAAAGACGGGACCGTCACCATCTGGGACACCAGCAGCTACACAACCCTGCAGCAGGTCCACTGCCACACTGGAACCATCCACCACATGGCCTTTAGTCCAGGTACGGGTCAGACCAGCTAATGTGACACTTTCAGAGCTAGTTGGTGAAGAAAACACTACAAGCACAGTGCACAGGTGGTAAACTGCTCTGCTGGACATTCCTCATGTTTCACTTTTAAAGGTTACCAATCCTATTAAGAAGCTTGTTGAGTGGTTTATCTCATTTCAGCTGGTGCAATGGAAATGTTGCCTTCAGGGACTGATGCAGAGCACAGTAATTGGTTCTGCCTCATTGATTTGCGTCTTCAAACCGCTTTAATTTGAACACACTGCACATTGAAGGGGCAGCTGCTTTATTTGTTTTGCTGTCTCAGTTATGAATGCCAACGTCACAGAGGTACTGAAGGTCTTTTCTGGCAGCACTGTTTGCACCATTATACCTCCTAAACTTTATTATCCAGGAAACATCTGGTTGTATTTTGTAACTGTATGTCTATAAGGCTTGTAAAAACCTGGGTATATAACAGGAGTACTGTACTGCACTGTATGCTAGCTGGCCATTTTTAAAACTTTTTTGTTATGTCTCTCATGAAGCAGAATTAGCAGCTTTCAAAGCTGTATTTGAGAAATTAGAAAATTTGAAAGATTGATCCTGTGTTAAAAGTGCCTCCGATACATGTCACATCCAGCCAAGACAGTGAACCACTGAGTACAGACAGACGGCTTTAAAGCAATGATCTTTGCATCCTCAGATAGCCGACATGTTCTCAGTGTCGGCGCTGACTCCTGTATGAAGGTTATCGACGTCCAGACGGGAATGGTGATCTCGTCAGTGAAAGCAGAGGAGGAGCAGAGGTACGATACACACACAGTGACAGAGGCACTGAAATTAGGTAAAAATTGACTCTACTTAGTTTCTGTATTCCTAGATGGACTGATGCATGCACAGATGTGACTACTCGCATAAGTTAAGTGCAGCGAGAAACAGACTGATCTGAGACTGGCTCTCTGCTGAGCTGCTGGGAGCATTTACATTCCTCCAGTCCAGAACCTTTAACTTGTTTTGTGCATGAGCTCGGAGAACAACTCAACAACTGTCAGCCTGTGAAAAGAACAGCTGATTCACAGTCTTCTTGCGGACTTACCGTCTGTGTGGGTCCAGGTGTTTCTGCTGGGATGGGAGCTCAGTGCTGTGTGGGGGGCAGTCTGGTGACCTCCTGCTGTGGGACCTGCTCAGCAACACTGTTACCAAGAGGATCCCCGCACACTCAGGTACAGCAGCTCACCAGCAATGTTTAAAGCTTTGAGAGGTGTTAAATGAAGCTTTAAGCCAATGCTAATGCTAATGCTACCTGTACATTTTAGATTATTATCATGCACATGTTGATTGTAAAGTGTGTCTTTGTGCAGGTGCCGTCACGGCCATGTGGATGAACGAGCTGTGCACTGCGGTGATCACAGGCGCAGAGGACAGACAGACCATCTTCTGGAAGCTCCACAGTTAAACGACTGTTTGCACAAGCCATCTGCTGGGGGAGATAAAAGACTTCCAGTGCAATATACTGGACTATACCGGCCAAGTATCCTGCAGACTACATGACCCCGCTGTCTGACTCAGAGCACACTCATCAAACGTACTGGAAATGTACAGTACCACAGAGCAGTTACAGGGGGATGGGGACTTAAATCTCCCTCAACTCTAAAGCAAACAAAAGGTCATAATCAGCCATGTTAGTTCATCTATCTGCATATTGAGAGAAAATGTCCAATTGCAGTTTTGTGCATGAGAGCAGGAAGCTCAAACAGTGTTCAAGCCTTATTTTTCTCTTCTGTTTTCAGCTTGTTCGACATTTGCGTGGATTTTCCTTTCCCGTGTATTATTTGTTACGTGTCATATTACACTGCTTTTTTAAATTAGCGATCGTGTTTCTGAAGCTTTAAGTGCATTTTATTCTGTGAAGGTGTCAGGTGTTACCAGTACCAAATAACACGGATCTCCAAGAGTCGCCTTTCCATCGTCTCCTCTTTGTTGCTGTTTAGATTTCTAGAAAGCTCGTTATGCTGAGCTGCACAAGCTGAGATAAACAGCAAGGGATGCATTCATAGTTTTTATGCCTTACTTTCATTCTCCTTTGAAATTCTGATGTCAGACATCAGGTGGTGCTCTTCACCTGTTCAGCCATCACCGCTCACACTACCTTTCCACTTCAACCTAAAAACAAATTACAAAAACTAAAGAGCTCATCTTTCAGTAATAAAACACAGGACATATTTTGCAGTAAACATCTTAACTTTTATTGTTTTATATGAAAAAATGACATTATTTACATTATACACACTTCAAACATAACGTTAACCTTCAGATTTGGCTACTGGCACTGATCAGGTTTGATTTAACGGATGATTCTGTCGCTAATAAGGAATCTACAAAAGTTTACAATGTGATTATTATTAGATTAGAATTACTGACGCTTTGTTTCCATTCTGCTCCTGCAACAGTTCCTAACATCTGTCTTGTGAGGCTTTCAGTCGCCAGTGAAAAGTGCAATATACAAGCCGAGTTGATGCTGTGAAGCTCTGCAGCGTCACACATGCCAGTCTCATTTCTCCTCTGGTTTCTGTGGACAGAAGGCAAAAAAAAACAAACGTTACTCACATCACTGCTCGCTCACCCTGGATGTGATATGATGTGATGACTGGACCCAAAGTCATGCTGATGAAAAGCTATCTAATGCTTACATTTTCTACGGTAGTGCTAGGCTGTGTCAGGACTTTACCTTCTCCAGGAGGCCCGCTTTGCGAAAATTGGCAAACGCTTTGAGTATCTTGGGTGTTGGTGGTTTTTGTCCAAACAGAGTCAGACCTTTGGGCTTTTCCTCATTGGTTTTCGCACCTGCGGGGCCCTTGGCTTTGATCAGTTTCCTTCACAAACACACACGTACACACACAATCCTTCATGGGCTGCATTTTAAAAAGGAATTCGCACTTGCACATTTGCATTTTCTGTAGTATCACAAGGGTTTGATGGAGGTTTTTGGAGGTTTGGTGCTGATTAATTCTTAAATTTCTAAAACAGTATAAAACTTCTGCATTGCCAAAGAAGTTAACTACCGCTGAAACACTTTGTCAACGACTCACCTTCCCTTCTTGGCCAGAACTTTCTGAGACTCGGGATAGTGGACGAGGATATCAAACAAGTCCTTCTTCTCCAGGACAGAAAGGTTAGCAAAGCCATGTGCCCTCACGTTAGCGGTGCGTCTGTTTCCTCCATCTTTGGCAGACTGTAGTAAACTGATGGGGACAAAAGCATGAATATGTCATGCGTCTATTGTACAAAATGACTTTGAGTTACACCAGGGAAATGCAGGCACAGACAACAGACTAATGCAGCATTCATGCTATGTTCTCTACCTTTGTGAAGCTGACACTGTCCAGAAAACATCATTTAGCTTGCAGGATGTACACCACTGTTCAAAAGTTCAGACAGCCTGCCACAAAAGTTTGATCGGGTCAGGTAGCTGAGAGGACCGCTCTATATTCTTGAAAGCTTTCAGGTTGTAGAAAGTCCTCTTTTAAAAAAAAATGTCATTTTATATGAAGGGTTTGCAAAGAAAAGTCATTCAGCTCTGCAGACGGAGAATGAAACGCTGCACAATGGTTCAATCAGGCTGACAACTGAAAGGACAGAAAGAGACAAAGACGCCTCTGAGCCACAGTTAAATGAGAATATAAGAAAGCACCAGTCGCTGTGCTGTGTTGAATAGGAGCAGGTTCCCGTTTCAGTGTCAGGCACACAATAATGCCTGTAACATGCTGGAATTGACAGGTGCGTCGCTTTAGCAAAACAATTCAAAAGCGAAATAGAAGGTTAGGCTACGTTTAGCACTGTTGTAACTGGATCATGAAATCATCCCAGTTTAAACGTGCTCAATCTAACCACTGAGTGCAGAGAGCCCAGAGGAAAATGCCCAAATATTTAGGCCCCAGCTTCAATAATGATCGAGAGTCAACAACGCCTTTCTGGACTGGACAAAAAAATTCAAAATCAAAGGGTATTTGAGGGAAAAAAATGTAGGAATTCTAAATATTCAATTCCATTTCTGGCAATAGAGCCCCTCAAATCCTGAACACCGGTCCTTTAAGAGAGGAAAACTGCACCAGATTTAACTGAAATGACAGACAAATGTGTGACTTGTTATTCTGTATTATATCTGTCACAGAGCATGAAATGCTCCTGCAGACAAACCTGATTTCTCCAAACACACAGCCGGCCTTCAGTGTGACAAACACAATACTGTTGTCGGGGCCTCCCACCACCTGCACCGCTCCACTTTTAATGATGTACATCTCTTTACCGATGTCCCCCTGCAGGGAGGAGCACAGGACGGGGACGCAGAGGTCAGCATCAACCTTGGATAAACTACTGGACGTTTGGTCAGTTTATCCTTTCTAAACACACACACACATACAGACACATGTACCCACTTTCTTCACAACAAAGTCTCCAGGTAGATAGATGATAGACTTGAGCCTCAGCAACATGTCCACCAACATCTGCTGGTCACAGCCCTGGAAGAGATGGCAGCAGGTCAACAGGTTAGTTTCAGTGCTTTATTCACATTTGGATTTTAAAGGCTATGAAGAAAAGCACGGCCCCAAAATTCTTAAGCTCACAATTTCAATTGGAAATGCAAACAGAGGCCTGTGACAGAGGACACAGTTAACGCTGAGTCACCTGAAACAGTGCGATCTTCTGGAAGGTTGCCAGGTTGATGTCCACAGCGATGGCAGTCTTCATCACCAGAGGCAGCTTGTCAAGCAGCTCCGACTCATCTGGAGAGGACGTGTACATGGAAATCTTAACGTATTCCTAAAAGAGTTTTATCGCTTTGATTTTTAGGAGAGTTTTTGTGTCTGGTTTGTCAGTCTCACGAGGAAACAGCTCTGACTTCAGGTTTCCTGAGACTCACCCAGCATGCCCTGAGCAGCCCAGGTGTAGTTGTACCAGGTCCGCACTCTGTTCTGGACATACTTAGGGATCGTATAGGTGTTCATGTAGGCAACACAGCCGTCCATTGATGCCCGGAAATATGCCTGACCTGCTGTTGCTGCTCCTATGACGTCTCTCATCTGAAAGAAGGAGATTCAAATATAGAATGCGCAGAGATCTAAGATCCTCTGACTGCTGTCACGTGACCTACCTGTCCAATCAGACTGGAGAACACAAAGACGCCGATGAAAAAGTTCAACATCTGAAAGGTGATCTCAAAGGTGGTCACGGGCTCTGGAAGACCCCCGATGTTGATCAGACTGCGGACAGCAAAGTAGTAACAGCGCAGGTAGCTGCAGGAGAACAGGAAACGTCTGATTGACAGTTCAATAAAAACACGCCATCATGCCTTTATGCTGTTGCACTATGTACATAGTGCACTGTGCATGACATGTTCAGCTCCATGGGCAGAAACACAACAACGCCAACACCCTCAAACAGTAAGTACAGCAGTACGTACGCTGTGCCCTCTCCGTCGTACACCCACGTAGTCGTTGCAAGGCCCTGGTGCATCGAGGCAACAAAATACGCACAGGCGTTGAGATGGAGCATGAAGAGCAGGTAGCCGGTGGTTCGAGCGACTCTGCGTAAGAAAGAGAAGGGTCAGGTGTGAGGGAGCTGATCCGTGTGTGGAATAAGGCTCATTTTAGCTGCAGATATTGTCGAGATATTATCACACGTTTACACACAGTGTACTAAGAACTGGAAGAAAACCAGCGTTCATTTGCTCTTGTCATGGTCCCAGCAGCATTTACCTCCAAATGTAGGCTTTGGCCAAGACATTCTCCAGGCGATCGCTAAACTCAAAGAAGGACTCAATCTGGAAGACACAAGGAAACAAACAGGACATGTGAAGTCTTTTTAGACAAAAACGTATTTTTCTCTGTTTTTCCACATTTTACATCATTGGTAACATGATCAGCCGACTGCGTACCCTGATGAAGCGGTTGATTCGGTAGATGGTGGAGAATTCAAAGTGCAGGCAGAGAAGGTCAAAGGGGAGGATGCTGATTATATCAGTCTAAAAAGAGAAGAATAAGAACATCATGGCAAGTTCCACTGCGGTCAGTGGTCAGTTCCCTGATTTGATCCCCATCACTCAAAAGACTTTCTTTGCTGCCACATACACTTAAAAATACCAGTACAACAATGTGAAAATACTCACACAGTCACACAAAAGTACAAAAGTATTAGTATGAAGTACTTGACTGATATTGGACAGAACATGATTAGATTGTCAATACTGACGCACTAATGCCTAAAAAGGATTTTACAGTTGCAGCTAGAGCTAATTTGGATAACTTTATATACAGTTAGCTCATTTAGTCCTGTTTGTTTGACCCATTCGTCCACCAGCCTGCTCCATATGCAGGCATCTCTCTCACCTGACCTGACATTCGCACCTGAAATGACCCGCGAAAATCAAGAAATGTGTTGTGATAGCACGCCAAATGACTTAAGACAATGAGAAGAGGCTGAGTGGTTCCCAACCTGAGATGAAGGTCATGAGATGATTAATGGGGTAAGAAAAACAAAATTGAGCCACTTTGAGCCTTTAGCAGTTATTTCAGTGAAAGCATGTGCGAGATTTATAGCTGAAATCGCTCTTTGGTGGAACTGTCAACAACTCATAGACATCTTGTTGACAGGGCCCCACACAAACACAAAGTACAACTTCCTCAAAACTACATTTAAGTACGATGTTGAGGAAATGCATTCTCACCTTAAATCGATTGGATTTCCGATAGTGTACTTTAGTCTGAGCTCTGTCTTTCTGCGGGAGATAGAAGATGTTTGTGATTTATACACAGTATTACGGTTCAGGTGGGTTTAAGAGCATTTAAAGCCACTAAGTTCATTCATTCTTTTGCTTCATATTGCTTTGGGACTTACAATAATGTCTCCCGCTTTGATAAACTGTAGCCGAGGCTGCCAGATTATGATGTCAATAACATTCACTATGTCGCTGAGAATGTCGCAAACTATCCAGTAGATGTTGATGTCGTCGTTATGATAAGGGAAGGCCATCCGGGCAGTGCAAAACCAAACATTGTAGTTGTATGCCAACGCTACGAAGCCCATCCATGTAATGTACCGATGATCTGGAGAGAGGGAGATATACAGATTTAAAGTATTTCAATGTTTTTACATGTTCATTTAATCCCAAATGTCGTGGTGCGCCTCACCTAAAGGATCTATGGTGCTTCCCAAGTGGCTGTCCATCTTTTCCTCGATTGGATGGAAGAGGACGTCGAAGCAGGAGCAGTTGATGTCTGGGAGGATCTTGGCTTTTTTCCTGGCCTCCTCTGCCAGCCTCTCCTCCTCTGCTTTCTTCTCGGCCTCCAGCCTCTTCTCCTCATCCTTTTTCTTCTTCTCCTCTGCCTTCTTGGCGGCCTCCTCTGCTTTCTTTTTATCAGCCTCCTCCTTTGCGATCCGCTCCTCTTCCTTCAGCCTGATGTAGTCGTCCTTCCTGAGGATGGGTGCTGAGCAGACAGAGGGTGACGGGGAGGCGGTGAGTTGGATGCCTCTTTGATTGTGTTTGTGTTGGTTTGCACGTGGCCATACTTACTGACAGGTGGGCTGATCTCAGGCGAGGTGGCGTAAGGGTCTATGGATTTCTCTTTGAGCTCCTCTGTCTGCTCTCTTAACTTCTTGATCATACATCTGAGCACCGCATCTGTGTAGCGGAAGTAGACGACAGGTGGAGGAGGGGGCTCTTCACTGAAAAGCAAAAAAAGTATATATAAAGTCCATGCTATTATAAAAAAATCTGAATGCATAAAATAGTGTATAAATCATCTGCAAAGAACAGAATCTAAATCAAAACTGACTTCCCACTTTCCATGTTATCTCTGATTGACTCTCAGTCACAAACACCATTAATCTCCTAATCTCCTTTCCTGCTTTAGGAGCCACAGGCTGCGAGTCACAGTGTGATCATGGCTGCTGTCACTGCAGCTAACGCACAACACGTCCGGACACTGTAAGTATTGTAAGGAAAGCTGGAACAAACGGCGTTGAGGGTGAACTGTCCGTCTGTATGCTCAGTTATAATGGTACATGCAGAGTTTGGAGGGGAAGTTTAGTTTTAGATTTATTATTCAAACAATGCACGATATAGAGTAAATTGAACATTAAACTGCGACAGCTCTAATTGTTTACAGTGCTGTGCTGCACCTGATGTGATGCACTGATACCTGGAGACGAGAGGAATTCCTGACAGGGACAGAGCTCAAGCTCCAGGGTTGAGGTATTCTTAGTCAGGTTATATATATCGCTGCTAATCACTGTTAGAGACTCAGCTAGCCTCACAAGTTACTCAAATAAACAAATCATTCAAAAAAGTATTTGCTTGATGGATCTTTTGAATATTCCAACAATTCTCCTCTCACCACAAACAGACTGAAAAGTAAATTTAATCTGAGACGACACAATAGAGCTCAACGATCGTCAGACCCAGTGTTTCATTCGCTGTAGTGGATATTACACCTTAGCAAATAACATCTTAAGTCAAGGAGAGTGACTAAAAAGCAAAGGTCTTCTCACATGTGACTCAGCCACCACCACATGTCCTCCTGTGTTTGATGTGCTATGTACGCAGTAACTGTGCTGTTCCATCAGAAGTCTGATCTGACCCTCCATCATTTTAACAATTGACCATCTGCCACCTTGTCTCCACAGCAGTCAATCCATAAGATGAACACTTGCATCATTTCATGACATTCATGTCCAAAATGGATTGACTCCAACCAGAGATCATGCAGTTCATGGTCAGTGCTTAAACCTCTAGACCAACAGGGCAGCAGCACAAATTTAAGTTAATGTAAGTCCTGTAACATAAAGCCTACAATAAGGTCTGAAAGCTTGAAATGCCAGTACTGACATATCCATCCATTATCCATTCACCCATAACCATAAGGGTTATAGGGGACTGGAGATTTTCCCAGCTCGCACTGGGTCAGATGTGAGGTGCGCACAGTGTGCGATGCATTCTTACCCCTCAGCCCCCTCTTCATTGGCAGGAGCAGCAGGAGCTGGAGCTGGAGCTGGAGCTGGAGCTGGAGCTGGAAGAGAAATATTGCAGCACTGTTTATTAGTCACCTTCTAAAACCTGATTGGACAAAAAAACCCCACAAATCTGCCAGGGAAGAGGTGAGTGACTGAGTATGGAGTTCAGACCAAATGAACAGACTTCTCACCTGGCGCTGGCTCTTCCTTCTTGGGCTCTTCTTTTTTCACTTCTTCTTTCTTTTCCTCATCTTTTTTCTCCTCCTCTTTCTTTACTTCCTCTTTCTTTTCCTCCTCTTTCTTTACTTCCTCTTTCTTTTCCTCCTCTTTCTTCTCATCCTCTTTCTTTGGCTGCTCTTTCTCGTCCTTCTTTTCAGCTGGCTTTTCTTCCTGTAAACACACATCACTGTTACAGCACCCCCTCTACCCTTGTCATTCGTCCTCATCAGTTTGCCCTTCCTCAGTTTTAGGACAAATCTCGCAGGCGCAGCAACAGTAAATCCACCCTCCCTGCAGAAGCTGCAGTCACTGCTCCTCTTCAGAGCTAAGCTGCTTCAGAGGCTTTCCCTGATCAGAGTCACCTGCCGTAGTTTACCTTAAAACAACTCATATGTACTCAGCTTAACAAGCAGGCAGCAACCACAAATATATCACAAATTAATTTAATGTTTGGTTTAGATGGTGCTCATATTAAAACTGCTGGACAGCTGTTCAGGGAGCAGCCAACATAAATCACTGTAACAATTTCATACAAATATGAGCAAGTGAAATGCTCTGAGTTTACAAAGCTAGAGTAAAGACATGTTTTCAGAATGCCTTTGTGATCCAGGTCTTTTGTATTTAAGGTATTAGAAGAAGTCCAGGCCTTACCTTAGCGGGTGGAGGTGGAGTAGCAGCTTGGGCAGGGGGAGGCTCAGGAGCCCCTATCCACTTCCTCAACCTGCTGAACATGGTGGGGTTTGGTGTGGGCTACAGCGAACAGGTCTGCCCATCCACGTCTCCTCCTGAAGAGCCTTTCCTATGTGACTCTCAGGTCTTGAAAGAGTCCTGGGATCCTCTACAGTCCTCGTGTCACATCCAAACAACAGACTGAGGCAATTAAATTTCTTAGAGCCATTAATTCCCTTCGGGCAACTCCCCTCTCTGCTGGAGTCAACACCAGATCAGCTGTCACAGCTGCCAAGCACTTCCCCGAAGCGTTGACTCCAGTCCAGAACAAGGACCAGTTACAGGGCCTGACTGCTTCATCATCGGTTGGCATTCATAATGAATGCAAGTGTTTCTTTTTGATAATAAATTATCATATGAAAATATTGATTACTGCCAGTCAAAGTAGCTAAATTAACTTTACTGAAGTCCAAGTTTCACACAGAACTGAGTGCATATTTCTATATATTTTAATTGTGGGATAAGATATGAATAACATGGTGGCAACTCGTGTCTGCATGGGATAAAAGCAGCTGCTGTAAAATTAGACTGATGGGTCTATTTCAGTGCCTTCTGGCTGCAGAGTTCACAAACGGAGAGTCCACTTAAGGACATTAACCCTCACAATGTCCCTGTCTGGCTAACGGGATTAGTTAGCACCTCTTTCTCTGAACGGCAACTCCTGCTATACAAACACAAAGCTGACAGACGGATACACGACAAGCGCAGCAAAGAGCACAGGATGCCACTGGAAGCAAACTGTAGTTCAATCAGCAAACTATTTATTGAAGCAGATATCCATGGAGATCAAATCAATCAAATATTAGATGGTGAGAATTGCTCTTATAAATTGTTATGATTCATAATCTCTGTTTGGCCTTTACAACTACTGGATGATACAGCCGATACAAGCATTATAAGGGTGAATAGGCAGTTATACTGCATATACTACTTAATACAAGTAGTATCCATTAGGGGCTTCACAGACAGAGTCTAATATTGCACATGTCATCAAAATAGTGTGGAAATCAGTCTTTAAATACACAACTTTAAATCTGCTTTTTGTTCAAATTAGCTGGAGTTTGTCACATGAGACTTTATAAATGTCACTTAAAAGGTGTTTAAAATTCAGTTTCCTCACACGGTTACATCTAGTCTGCAGAAACGTCTTAACATGCTTGCCTTGTGCTACAAGCTTGTCAACACCAAACATCTGGGGAGTAACAGAAGCATCCATTTGAAACAACATCTCAAAAAACGACAGGAAATGCACACTCGGTACAAAAGATGAGGAAGAGGTTGAAAATAAAACTGTACATTCACTCCCAAAAAGGAGTTAAAAAATAAAAAATAAGCTTCACCACGATCCTCACTGGCCTCCAGCAGCAGTCTGGGGAAAGAAATATAAAACAGGGTTTGTTAAGCAGTCGGCATAACTGCGATGGCTTTGACGTGAGCACACGTAGGCAGAAATGTAACTGCTGTTACCTTAATTTTGTCAATAACTGTTCTGTTAATGGTTCCGCCGACAGCACGCAGCATTTTGGGTGTGGGCGGTTTGGGTCCGAACAGCGCCAGGCCTTTCTTCCTCTCCTCTTCTGCTTTAGCTGCTGCAGGACCCTTTGCCCTCATGAGCTTCCTGCACACACAGACACAGAGAGGCTGGATCAACACCATGAAGAAATGACACCATGTGCGCTGCAAAGCTCGCGCAGCCGAGACATGTTGATTCTTAGAGTGGTGAAATGGCTGTGAGTCAGGAACTCTCTCATAAAAGCAACTGTTAGAAAACATTTAAGCAGTCCGTGAGGCCCAAATAGTGGAATTTTGAAGCACATAAAACCAGAAAAAGACAATGAATAAGAATCTTAGGAATAAATAAATGAATAAAACAAGAAACACCTCAAATTAAAAGGGATTTTATAAAAATAAACGTTTGTAAGAGTTTAAAAAATGGTCTGAAAAGGCATTTTTCCAAACCTAAGCTGCAGAAACACAGTCGAGTGTTAAAAGCCACGATGGAGAAATGGAGTTGCATGTATGAGGAGATGACCATCGTTGATTGACAGAGAATGAATGTATAAACCTTTTAGAAAATGTTGAAAATCAGTGAAGATCTTTAACCCATCAATCAATTACAAATACCAAATGCTTTCCCCAGCTGTATATAAACTCACCTGCCCTTCCTGGCCAACACTTTCTGAGACTCTGGGTAGTGCACCAGGATGTCAAACAGGTCTTTCTTCTCCAGGACAAAGAGGTTTGCAAAACCGTAAGCTTTGACATTAGCTGTCCTCCTGTTCCCTCCATCTTTGGATGACTGCAACAGACTGAGAAGAAACGTCTCATGACGGCACTTTTCCCTGATTAGAAGCATCTCATCGATGTGCACGTTTAACATCTCTGCTGATGTTTATCACTGTGTGAAAACTGGAATTCGCAGCGCTTTCAGATTTCTTCCTCAGACTGTGTACTGAGTCCAACAAAGGCAAAGCATTAACTTTAGCTTACCTGATTTCTCCAAACACACAGCCAGACTTCAGTGTGACAAACACAATACTGTTGTCGGGGCCTCCCACCACCTGCACCGCTCCACTTTTAATGATGTACATCTCTTTACCGATGTCCCCCTGCAGGGAGGGCAAAGTCATTCATGCAGAAAAATAACAAATCCTCTGCAGCAGGGGAGCTCCAACTTTTTCCTTTGGAGGACCAAAACTGAAACTTAACGTGGGATGATGGATGGTGATAATATGATGCTAACTCACTTTCTTCACGACAAAGTCTCCTGGTAGATAGATGATAGACTTGAGCCTCAGCAACATGTCCACCAACATCTGCTGGTCACAGCCCTGTGGAACAAAAAAGGCTTTTACTTAACTTCATGTCCAGGCTGCACTTTACCTCTTTCACTGTGTGTTGAGGGGTCTTGAAAAAAGGCACCTTGAAAAGATCAATCTTCTGAAAGGTTGCCAGGTTGATGTCAACAGCGATGGCGGTTCTCATCACCAGAGGCATCTTATCCAGCAGCTCGGACTCATCTAAGAAGATAATTAGGAATCGATGAATGAATGATATGATATTATTATATATGTGGAGGACTTAGTGGTTTCTTGTAATTCGAGGCTTTCTAACATTTCTATACTAACCCAGCATGCCCTGTGCATCCCAGGTGTAGGTGTACCAGCTGCGGACTCGGTTCTGCACCATAGAGGGGATGTGGTTGGCCACCATGTAGGCCACGGTGTTGTCCATGGAGGATCGGAAGTAAGTCTGTCCTGCTGTGGCTGCACCGATGACGTCCCTCATCTGAGGCAAGATGACGGTGAGTACAAACACATGAACTGAGGAAACCTTACAGTGGACTTAATGACTCATTTTGGTAAAAATGCCATATTTAGCACATTTAATTTGCTTCTTGACAGTCAAGACTCCACAGGGAACCAGTGAGAGACAACAGGTGGAGTGACGGATGGTGGGGTGTTAGTGAGGCTAGTACGCAAAGATGACTGATGATTGTCAGTATCATTTCTAATACGACGATTTCATTCATCTGTCACTACATCACTACATTGAGACAAGTGGAGAAAGAGGTGATGACATGCTAATTTGGAGATGCTAATTTCTAGCAGGTTTCCAGACAATGCTACGGGCAGAATGAGTCTCTGTATTACCTGTCCAATCAAACTGGAGAACACAAAGACGCCCGTGAAAAAGTTAGTCATCTGAAAGGTAATCTCAAAGACCGTATGGGGTTCGTTAAGACCCCCGATGTTGATCAGACTGCGGACAGCAAAGTAGTAACAACGCAGGTACCTGTGAAGAGGGCGGGGGCGTCAGAACTGCACAGAATCTCAATGGCTTGATTTTTTTGGACAAACAGACAGTTAAAGTAAATGTGTGTGTGTGTGTGTGTGTGTGTGTATGTATGTGTGTGTATGTTGAAGATAGTGTCGCAATCTTTGATTCCCTTGATGTCTTGCTGCAAACTTTCAAAAAAAAAAAAAAGAAGCTCCAGTTGCAAAATGAAAGAAAAAAAAAAGCCATAAATACCATCCAAACACAGGTTGACAACATAATCATTAAAAAAAAAGCAAAATATTAAAGCAAAAAAAAAAAAAAAGATTTAAAAATACTTCAAATAAGCTACCTGGCCAAGAATGACGGACATAAAAAATGCCCCAAAAAGGTAGTTTGTCATCTGAAAGATCTGTCCGAACACGGTGTCTGGACATGGCAGCTCAGCGATCATCAGCAGGGACTTCTCCGCATAGAAGAAGCAGCTGAGGTAACTGCAGCAACGGCGGCAGCAGAGATGGAACATACAGTACATTTTCAGCGTGGGATTGTCTTTGCTTTGTCAGTGCAGCAGCTTAAAGACTCTGCGATATGTTGGATATTCACATTTTGCCATGTATGGTCAATGCAACTTACATAATTAGACAGAACTTTTACAAAAATGAAGGAAATTAAAGGTCCTGTACTTACGCGCTGCCAATACCCGAGTAAACCCATTTAGTTTTCCCGATGCCCTGGTACTCTGACGCCACATAGTAGAAGCAGGCGTTGATGTGGAGCATAAAGAGGAGATAGCCGATGGTTCGGATCACTCTAACAGAGAAATAAAGACATAAGTTAGTTTGTCTTTCTATGTCTCTGTCTGATTATGTGTCATGATGTAGTAAAAGGTGAGTTCCTGTCTTTGCCTCAGGTCAGTTCATGTCATGTGACTTACCTCCAGATGTAAGCCTTGGCCATGAGGCTCTCTAGACGATCGCTGAACTCGAAAAATGTATCTGCCTTGAGAATAAGCATGAAAACGTCACTCAGGTAAACCAGCTTTGGTAAGTTTTAATCATCACTTGGTTGACATGACAATGCATGTGTAAATTCACCTTCAGCAGACGATTGGCTCTGAAAATGGATTTGAATCCAAACTGGAAGTACAGCAGGTCAAACGGCAAGAGGGACAACGTGTCCACCTGATGAGGAGAGACAGACGTGTGAGGTCAGTGGGATGAGTTCATCTTAATGTTCCAGGCTCAAAGAATTCAAGTTACAGTACCATGAATCTCTCCGTTTCTCTGTAGTTCTGCTTTGTCATCACTCTGTCTTTCTGAAAGGAAGGAAAAAAAAAACACCTTGTTACATCATAAATCCATGTCGGTCTTAGTAATTTACCAGGACTAACACAGGGGTGGGGAATGTCCGGCATCTGGGCTTGTGCAGTGGTTACATTGATGTCATGTCAATGCATAATGGCAACTGTCAAGAAAAGAAGAGTAGATGCAGAGTGTCGCACGTTCTCCGGTGGAGTGTGGGAGTCCGACAACCAACGTTCACAAGACCACATTCTGACAGAGACAGTGTTATGCAGGCAAGTTTTGTGAAATGAAAATGGCCCTCGATAGGAAAAAGGTTCCCCACACCTGATGCAAGACTTACTATGATGTCTCCTCCTTTGACAAACTGTTTGCGGGGCTGGAAGATGATGGAGTCTGTGAGGTAGATGAGGTCAGCCAGCAAATCTAGGGCGAACCAGTAAGGGATGGCGCTCTCAGTGTGGTACGGGAAACATAGGCGGGCGGTGATGAACCAGGTATTGTAGTTAAAGGCCAGAGTCACCAAGCTCAGCCAGGCAATGTAAAGACGGTCTGTAAAAGGGTCGATGGTCTTGCCAATCACGTGATCCATCTGGTCTTCAATTGGCTTCAGGACCATGTCCACCGAAATCCAGGCGGCTTCTGTTAGCCTGGTCTTTATGTCCTTCTTCTTCTCCTCCTCCTTTTTCTTCTCCTCAATCTCTGCCTTCTTTTTCTCCTCGTCCTCTTTCTTCTTCTGCTCGGCCTCCTTCTTCTTCTTCTCAGCCTCCTCCTTCTTCTTCTTCTCAGCCTCCTCCTTCTGTATCCGTTCCTCCTCTGCTTGCCTTTTCCTCTCCTCTATGACTTTTGCGTAGTGGTCTTTGCGTAGCAGAGGCGCTGAAAGGACATCATTTCCCATAAAGCATCCATAATAACCAGTCACAAATATTACAGTGAAGCTCTAATGTGCACACAGATGAATAATTCTGTCTGTAGATACTCACTGACTGGAGGACTGCTCTCTGGGGATGAAGCGTACTTATCAGCCACTTTATCCTTGTAGAGCTGCAGTCTCTCTCTCATCAGCTTGACGATGGCTCTGAGTTGCTGATCTGAGTACTTGTTGATGACGATAGGTGGAGGTGGAGGAGGGGCTGCCTCTTGTCTGAAGATGGAAATTAGCCACACAGTCATTTGCAAACATCAAGACAGTTTCCTACAACTTTAAGGAGGGTATTTTTTGGGGTGTGCTTAGGATGGAGAAGAAATAGCTGGAGCAAGACTAGTCTGAGGTGATGTGTCAAAGTACAACACTTGTTACTTAGTGCCTACAATCAAAGTTTGTATGTGTTCTGTGATGAACCCACAGCTCCTGTCATACCTGAAATGCTAGAAAAATACTTTAAAACCTACATTTAAGTATAAATAAAGTGCCAGAGGAGTGAGTGGCTGTGCATTTTCATTCCAAGCAAACAACCACACAACTGTGGCTGGTTTGATTAATGTACACTTGAAACAAAAAGCCTGTTTCATAAGTCTACAGCCTCCAGGAACTGCTTTTCACGCATGACCTAGCGTACTAATTATGATTTGTAACGTCAAATAAAGACATTTCAACTGTGAAATGACATTTTTCATTGGGAAGGCTGAGCTGGCAAAGACACAAGCAACTTCAGCATCAGCAGCACAGCCAGAGGAAGGACACAGCTCTTGTCATATGTCGCCTCCTGGTGGACAAAGTCCAGCACATCAGGAAGACTCATTTGTGCCCAGTCATCACAAACAAATCACCCCTCCACCATAACTGTCACTTAAAAATCTATATTGCATGTGTTTATGTATGAAGCCTCCAAAATGATCATAAAGTTGAATCAGGTCCTCTTGAGAACTCTCTCAATAAAAACTAAATGTTTTAACCATGAAAGGAGGATTTCTAACAGGACTGTTGCATTAGACTGCATTAGTTAGTAAAAGCAAGACAGTACACTTATAAAATAATAGATAACACATTATAGATACAGACTTGAAAATTGAGGAAATGACAAATCAGTTGTAATTTGTGCTTTAAGCTGAACTTGAGACATTTGTGTCCATCAGAAATTTAAATGTATAGATGTGTTTCTCAAAGCTGTTTTACAATCCAAGAACATACAAATCTTTTCAGAAGGACGGCCTGGTTCACCGTCTATCCTGCCCTCAGGTGGACACCCAATGTTACAACATGTGCAAGCAAATGACACCTTCACGGCTGCCGAGTGCTGCTTGCACTAACATCTTAATCAGCCATTTATGCAGCTGGATAACATGTCCAGTCCAGGGAATATGCACAAATGCAAAACACCAACTGACTGCATTAATACCTGCTTTTGAATTAGAGATTATTTTTTAAAAATCATTTTAATTTGTCAGTATAATCAGACACTGCATAATGTTCTGAGCTACATGATATCTTTTTTACATGCCAGCGATCAGCTCACACTGGTCTAGCCGTGCTGCAGGGTTCAGTATGTTAGCATCACCTCTGAGCTCTTGACACCCTGACGCTATTCATTCCACATGTCACTCAAGCTGACGACTGACTCCTCTAACTGTGCTCCACTCGTATACCTCTCACCACCACTCCTTCATTAACCACTGACGAAGCACTTACAACGTGTCTCCTCGTGTGTTTACAACTGCAGGGATCTGCAGAATCTGTCTTTACCTGTCGCCTTCACAGTTTTGATGGCCGGGCCAGAAGCAGCCTCGGTGAGCTTCTTTGAGCCAAAAAGCTGAAAAGCTTTTAATCCACTTTCAGGTCATCCCCTTCTTAATATGCATGTTGCACCAGGGGATAAAGATCTCACATGCTGCGTTCATCTCTGAGGGCTTTCTCTGTGTCTCTCTGCCTCCTTGCCAAGGAATCTAATTAATTAGTGTCCATTGGATGATTAATTTGATACTGGTTTGTGGTATGAATGTCTTGGCAGGCGTGTGTTTTGGTCAGCTAAAGTGGTGTTTGGAGGCAGGACAGATACTCTAGGGATAAATACACTGTATCTACTCTCTTAAACTGCCTGTCATACTCTCAGTGGATCGCCTCTGTAATTAAGAACAGCTCTGATAGAAAAACACTTGGTGATGATGAAGATGTATTGTTGCCATGTTGCTAAAGCTGCCAAGGATGCAGGTCTTACCCCTCAGGTCCAGCTTGATCGGGGTTAGCTGGAGCTGCTGTCGGAGCCGGTGCTGGAACAGGGGCTGGAGCTGGAGCTGAGTCTGGGAAAGGGGAACAGTCCTAATTACATTTTACTGCTCATTTTTAAAGCCTTGAAGCATTTTATCATTTTTATCCTTCAAGTCTTTCATTTCATTAACTTCTTTATTTTGGTTTAGTTTTTGTGATTCATGTAAAATCATTTTTTAACTTTCTCTTTGAAAAGCGCTTTAAAAATAGTCATTACTGTTATCGTTATTGTTAAAAGATGGTTAATTGGAGCATCTGTCAGTTTCTTGAGAGTTCAGTTTCTCAGAATTTGAAACCAGTATCCACCAAGTCACATTGTATGTGTCACATGACTATCAAGCATCTCAAAAATTGCTTATAATTCTGCTGATATTCAAAACAACAGTGTGTCTGTGCTGCATGGTTTAAATACTGAGACTGAGACAAGGAGAAAGACAGAAGACTGAACAGAAGTTATGGGATTCATAATGTAATAGTAAGCCCACGTTTGTTTGTGGTGAAAACATACAGCAGGTGTTACAGTTCAGGAGTTAAGGTACATCTCTGTGAGAGACATTAAGTGAGAGTATAATCAGCTGCATTGGGTGACAGTTGAACTCAGATGGATAAGATGCTGCAGGACAGGTGTCGGCTTATCTGACGGACCTCAGGAAGCAGGGACAGTGACATTTAGACAGACAATAAGTTAATTTGTGGCATTTGTGTGCCTCTTTGTTGCATTAATGTCCTGATTTTCTTCTTGATCAATATCTCTGCCTTACAAGTGCACACAAAGGTGATTACAACCACCTGAAGTTACAACATGTTCCTGAGCTCCCTGTAAGACCCTGTAAGTCTGCCCAGTGTCTGCCTGAAATACAGTTTTAACCACAGGCTTTGGTGCCGGGGAGGTAAAGGACAGTCATCACAAAGATCTGACACAAAGCAAAACAAACAGGGACATCCAGTAGTTTGGTTTCTAAATGTGCCATTTCAACCTCCCAAATGAATGATGACTTACCCTTTGGTTTGTCCACTTTCTTGGCCTCATTCTCCTTATCGGCTGGCTTCTCCTCCTACACCGCAAATCAGCATTTTACACAAAGTCAAGACTCTCGGCTTCATTAGTCAAAACACGGTCATTAGAGAGACATTTTAATTCAGCGAGCATTTTTTAAAGAATAGTGAATCGCACATTTGACAAATGACTCCCCTGCCTGATAGACTCTTCTAAAAACAGACTGCGTTTGAGATGAATAGAATTCAAAAGTGCCCGTTGGGTAATGAGCGATTTCAATGAGGTCCGTGTAATGAAACAATTTCATTTGATTCTTTGCTGGCAAGAGAACTGAGCAAACTGAATAGATGGAGGAGCAGATAAGAAGCCACTGCTGTGATCTTAGGAGTAACAAATGTAACCAAACTTGCAGGATTACAGGCAGGATGCAATAGTTGTTTCATGCTTGATTTCAGTCTCGGCTGCTGCTGATGTTACTGGCACATGCTGAACAATATGAAAGCTTGTAAGAGCATCACAGAAGAATCCAGAGACACAGTATCCTATAGGTATACATGACACACCTTTTCTGCCTCCAAACAAGTCTTACCTCAGCCGGAGCCGGAGCTGGAGCTGGAGCTGGAGCGGGAGCGGGAGCGGGAGCTGGAGCTGGAGCTGGAGCTGGAGCTGGAGCTGGAGCCGGGTCAGCGGTGGTTCCGGAGGCTGCTGGTGCCTGTGGGCCCCTCATCAGGCCCTTCAACTTGCCAAACATGTCTACAAACCTAAAGGTGCATCTGCTTTGCTGTTTGCAAGTGACTATGTAGAGCATGTACTGATTCCTAAGGAGCTGAACGATCCCCCTGGTATTACTGCTTTTAGCACCACTAATACTCTTGCACGGAGAATAGCCTCTACCATCAGCAGTGACATGTAAGCCCATCACCATCTCATATAAGATCTCAATAGGCTTACAGTGTAGGCTACCACTAAAGCAGAGCTGAGACGGGGGAGTACTGTCTATGCAGCGTATATGTGTGTGGAGTTCATACAGACTGCATTGCAGTGATAGTCAATGAAATGCTACTAATCATGTTGTTACAGCTGATTCGACCCTCTGCACTGCATACTGTAAATGTGTCCATGCACAAGACACTGTCATGTTACAAATTATACAGACAAAATGATCCCTGTGCCTTTAGGGAGATGTTATATGCTATGTAGGACATCAAAAACACCAAAATGTAAAAAGTATAAAAGTACTCATTCTGCAGAATGGCCCCATTCAGAATAACACATATGAGACATATGTATCATATTATTGAAATTCAATATTCAATGTCACTTTAATGTTGCAGCTTGTAAAGGTGTAGCTCATTTTAATTACTTTATAGACTGCTACCTTGTGAACCCCTCCCCCCATTTTATCTTAACCTACAGTATGACAAGTACAATATTTGCGTCTCAGATGCCGGATGAGCAGAAGTTTAAAGTAGTAGAAAATGGAAATATTATGTAAACTTAAGTACCGTACTTCAGAAAATAAACTTAGTTACATTATATCACTGAGTAAAGCAAAAATGCTTTATGTCTACTTATGCCAAGCATTGTGTGTTTTTGTGTGTGTTTATGTCTATCACAGCAGTATTGGCCAGATTAAAGCTGAAGCAAGTGGCAACTTCCACACACTCGATGTGGTGAGACATGTTTTCCATCAAGCAGAGGTGCTCTAACGTTAAGTCTTTAAACCTTGAAGTGTTGTTAAAGTGTTGTTAATGGAACAATAAGAATCAAAAATGCCAAGTTTTCACTTCCTTTTTTGCAGTTGGAGTTTTCCTGGAATCAGCGTCTATTGTCCATTAGAGGTACTTCAGGCTTGGCTTCATCATCCAGCTGTGGTGGCTGCCGTTTGGTAAATTATGTGGAGAATATAAATAATCCCCACTGTGTGAAACCACCTGGATGATGTCGAACCAACCATGTGCTTGTATTAGCACAACGTAGGCTACAAACCAAATGGGGACTCTCTCACCAAAATGAGTATGTATGTAGTGAAAACATTGTGGCTGGACATTTTTTCCTTGTAGTAGCTTGTCAGTACAAAGTAGTCAGTAACTCACAGTATCCACATCCTGAATACATTTAGCTGACTTTATAATCAGCATGATACACATAGGGGGAAACTATAAATATGGCTATTCTGCTCAAAATCTCTCTCCTTTGTCATTTTCATTATCTTTGCATATTCCCTGTTTTATTTAGCCCTTATCTCAGTGAGACACTCATACGCTCGCCTGTCGTTAAGAGTAAAATTACACCAGTATTGCCCACCCACTCGGCCCATTTTGGGCTTTCCCATTCCTCTTGTCACGGTGGGGAACGACCAACGAAATGCCACAGAGGCGCAGACGGGGCTTGACTCAGCCATGGGCTTCGTTCTCAAGGACCATTGACTTGTCTGAGCCAGAAGAGAGGAGAGGAAGAGTGCATAAGGACGCAGGCGATGCAGTTTTTCAAGACTCTCCATTTCTCTGCTGTCCAGTGATGCAGGGAGGTAGGTCATTAGATCCTCCCCATCTCTTCCATTAATGTAATTAAGCCTGGGGGGATGGGCCTATAGCCCCTGATGTAGCTGTGGAAGAGCTCAATACATATCAAAAAGAGTAAAGAGCTTGTCTCATTTGTTGTTTTACTCACTGCGTGTGCACTCAGACAGCAGTGGGAAACATCCTTCAGTGTGGTTTATTGTAGAGTTTTCAGTCCATCTTCCAGAGATGACTCATGAAAACAGAAAATAATGATTAAAAGGGGATAAATGACTGCAATTGCAGTATAAGACTAGACTGAACCCTGATCTCCACCACACTCCGCTGACCCCCGCATGCTGGCAACATATCAGTTTCACCTGTCAGTCAGCCGCAGACTGACAATAGACCTTGACAGCGGAACAGCTAGAGGTAAATTTATAGCACAAAGTGGAGGAGGCTGAATTCTCCGGTGGCCAGTGACATATGACTCACTGCTCTAATTGGTGTAATACAGTGCTGCTCTCAACCAGGGGTCTGGAAGTTATAAGAAGGCCTAACCAAGGGAGGCCAATTCATCCAGTAATCATAGTGGCAAATGCCTCGATGATTACCACTTTAACAATGCCATAAAAATCAAGCACAGTTCAGTCACTATGCGAGGGGTCTTCCTTCAGTGAAGAGAAGTAGGAGGGAAAATGGCAGTGATTTGGTCCAGGAAAAAGGCTGTCTGAAGGACTGTTTCAGTTTACCAAAAAGGAACACACAATTGGAAATCAATGGGTCTGAAGTACACGGTTCTACAGAGAAAAGGTCCAGAATATTAACGGAAAGGAAGTTTTGAGTTGTGAGCTTGAATGTATTGTTTTTTCTTACTCTAGCTGACTGAAACATTTAGTTTTGGTTTGGCTAAAGGATTAAATTGGTTGTGTCTTAGCGGATGTGGCCTCACATAATTGCAGAAATTCTTAGTTATTGGTTCATAGTTTCTTTCAAGCACAGTTGGAGGCAGGAAGACCAAAACAATGAGCTGAAAAATACTAAAATGCTTTTGTATTTAGCAAAGGGAAAATGCAGTCAGGTGACATTTCTCTGTGGTTTGTCACTAACAGTGACTTCTTTTCATATTATGCATAGTAATTCAATCAATTGTTATTATAAAAAAATTGATTAGAGCAGTTAGAAAGTACTGAAAATGAAAATCACTCCAGATTTCAGGCAAAGGTCTTAAAGGTCTTCAAATCAACGGTAATAAATCTGTGTGATAACTCCAGTAGAGTGGCCTCATTTCAAGCCACCAGTGAAGGACAAAAGAAAAAAAAATTACAAGGACTTTTCTTACCCAGAGATGAGCAGGCTCGCCAACTGTGTAATCCAAGTCCACAGTAAGTTGTGAACCTTCACTGCTCATTAATTAGTTTGGCCTTCTGGGTGTTAAATACACTTGGAATCGGGATGTAGCTGAGCTGAAAGTTGTTAAATATCAGCAATACATTATATTCACCTTTTTCACTGGTACTGGACAAGTATTAAATCGCAAACCTCCAAGCAGGTCCACAGGGATTAAAGTAATAATCCTTGAAATCCCTGTGGGGGGCGTTTGGGGAGCTGTTTTGGCAATGTTGTTGCTAAGCATTCTGGTATTTTGTGGTATTTTTGCTGTTTGTGTGCATTTCTGTTGAGAAAGTTTGACACGCAAAGGACAAGCCTGGAGTGCTTGTAACAAGCTTAACAATGTCTGGCAAAAAAAAGTACCTCAAAGTTAGCAAAGCTGGAGTTTGTGTAGAGAGTGTTGGTCTATATGGAGCCAAAACCTGGACCATGAAGAAAGGGCTTCGAGACAGAGCAAAGAACAGATCTACGGAGATATTCCACCTATTTCTGCCATTGTTGCGCGATACAGAGGAAGCTTTAGTGGCTGAACACCAGGTCTTATGGGATACTCCCTGCCTTCCTACTACACTGATGTTATTGGTTGAGACACAAATCATGAAACCTACCAATGTTCATGATGAACAAAGACTCCTTGCATGGCATGCCACAAAAGTTTGTCAGGTGGTGTTTTAGGCCTTCATGTTTGTTAAGGAAGTGCACATGTATTTCTTCTGGTGGGCTTTTGGAGAAATCTTCTGCTTCCTTTTCTGTATGGGTTAGGGTCACACAAATCTAAATCACGATATGTTAGCGTTTAGCGTAGCTTGAGAGTGGCACTAGATCTATCTTCAAAGGGAATACAACATAAAGGGCTGACTGGTGGTGTCATGTGAGGTCTCAGTCCTGAAGGCTGCACTTCTGTCTGTGACCAAATGAGGGCAGAGCATCCTTTCACATCGCTCTCTTCCTCTCCTCTCCAGCACATACTGAAAGTACATTCATTAGAATTAGCCAGATGCTGCTGGAAATTACTCCGAGCTCCGAGAAAGCGAAAAAAGAGGAGACACCAGTGTGACTTATGAACATTTTGAAGACAGCAACATCTGGTGCCACTACAGAACTTGTCCCAAGAAAATAAGAAGAGTCACTAATTCATCGTGAGATCCAAAAGAATTAATACTTAACATCTGATTCGGAGGCATTTTTGGGGTCAGTGGCTGCCTGTCGATGCTCCGGATGTCAAAAGTGTGGTTTTGAAAAAGTATTTTGAACTGAGTGATGATGTAAGTGCATGAGCTCAACAGAGGAGACACATTTCAGGAAACTTTCCATGTTAATCCTTCCTTAGCATTAAAAACATTTGTTTTTAATCTTTTTATCTTTAATCAGATGTTTTTTCGATGCTGACTACCAATTAGTGAATGCATTTCTTTGTAGCCTTGGACAGCTTCCCTCTCTTGTCATGAAAACACCAAATTCACATCATATTTTTGTCTCATGTCAAAAATTCAATTGAATTTTCCTGGATAGTTGAATGGAAACCAAAACTATAAATCATGAAGAACTGGCCCCCTATCTTGAGGTGTGTTTCAGCTGCTAACTAACAGCTGAAGGAGGGTCGGATGAGGTAAGAAAGGAGGCCATAATGGTGTTTTTATTGGAGATCTTCACAGTTGAGATACATCTGATTCCCGGACATTCCCATTGTTTCACTCTTTCCATTTCATCTCTTCCCAAGGTCACAGAGTGCTGGTTTATTGGCTTTTCCTTGTGAAGATGTGTGTGTGTTTGTGTGTGTTTGTTTGTGTTTTGAGTCCATGTACTTCTTAGTGAGCATGACAAGCCTTGGTGTGGGTTTTCAATGTGTATTTTTGTGCGGCAGGTGTGCAGCAGAGAGCCACAGAGCACTGAGGTGTGTCATTGAGAGGGCCTGTGGGGCTTAATGCCTGGCTGGTCAGTGTGCACATTAATCTGAATGAAGGCACAAAGTGACAGGCCTGTGATTTAGACTGCCCATTAAAGCTTACAGTCACATGTTTCCCACAGTCACAACAGTGGGGCTTCGGGCCGCGAAGGATCGGCCAGCAGCTCAGGTGCTTTGGGCCGCCCACTGAGCACAGGGGGCTGAATGGACAGGTGGCTGATAAGCTGATATGCTAACATTTAGCATTCACGTCAGGCCTCGAGAGCTGCTTCGTGATGCTAAACATCTCTTGTGGCTGTAGTTATTCATATCTACAGCATGTCTGCATTATTCTTTCCTCTTTGTCTATTTATATTGCTCATATGTGCATTGTGGCCTGATTCAGATCACACTGCAGACTTGCTGATAAGAGTTGATGAAGCAGGTGATGATGTTTAGATAGGTCTTGGACTGGACCGTTCTCAGGTTGGAAAAAGACGGAAGGAAGGAAGGAAGGAAGGAATGGAGGAGAGAAGGGAAGGGAAATGAAGGAAAAGGAAGAGAAGGAAAGGAACAGGAAGAGAAGAAAGAAAAAGGCAGGGAGCAAGTGAAGGAAGGAAGTGTGACAGGAAGGGAGGAAGTGAGGTAGGGAGGGAGGAACGAGGGAGGGAAGTCAAGAAGAGGAACAGGAAAGGACACAGAACAGATTGAGGAAGGAAAGAAGGAAGGAGAGGGACGGAGAGAGGGATGCAGTGAAGAAAGGAAGGGAAAGAGGGAAGGAATAAAATGAACGGAAGGGAAGGGGGGAAGGAGAAAGGAGAAAAAGATGGGAAAAGGAAGGGAAGGGAAGAAAAACAGGCAGGGGGCAAGTGAAGGAAGGAAGGAGCTTAGGCAGGGAGGGAGGTAGGAAGGATGACAGGAAGAAAAGGGGAGGAACAGGAAAGGAAATAGAATGGATCGAGGAAGGAAGGAAGTGAGGAAGGAATCAAGGAAAGAAGGAAAGAAATGGACAAAGAGAGGGATGCAGTGGAGAAAAGAATTGGATTGAAGGAAGGAACGAAGGAAAAGGGGGAGTGAAAGGAGGAAAGAGGAAGGGAAGTAAAAAGAACAGAGAAGACAGATCCACACATCGCAGGGCTGAACAGAAGAAAGATGGCCAGTCAAATAGATCAGTGCTGTCTGAGAATGACAAGTGGACGCTCTCCCTTTGACATGGTGATCATTTCTCATGAATGTTAACAGCCCAATTTCTTTTTTCTCTTTTTTATGTCAGTGTCTGACACACCCCTTGGCACCAATCAAATCTTACACGACAAGGCTGTCAGCCGGCGTTAAGCCACAGGTCTCCTCATCATAACACTTTCATTCTGACAAAGGTCAACTGTTGCAGAAAAATATTACTCCCTGGGTCAACACTTGCCAAATTAGTTACACTGACTGAGGCAGATATGATGAGATGAAACTTTAATGATCCCTGTGGGGGAGTGGACATTACAGCAGGAGACAACTGTAGCATATAGAAAGCAAAGAGAGAATAGTTAGATTCTAAATTTACATTATACTTAGAACATGAAATAATTATTGGTATACAGTAGAGAGGCTTTACAGAAGTCTGTACCACTACCAAAATTACAGTAAGTAGAATGAAAAGCAAGACTTTTACAGATTACAACATTTTGGAAAATCAGCAGCTGGGCTGGGAACACATTGAAGTGTTTGTAGGCCTACTTCTGTACCAAATGAACTGTGCCAACAACACACCAAATGTACTATCAGCCCTGAATGTCATGGTCTAATGAACTGTGCTGCTTCACTTACTGAGGTGTCTTGGAACAATGATGTCAATGCTCAGTTTAAAATGGTGAATAAACTACATCGTAACTCCAAATCTTTGAAGCGAACTGACCGAAAGCTTTCAAATCTAGACTGTATGAGCTGTGTCGCACCATCCAGTTCACCAAAGGGGAAGCAGTACAATTCAACTTTCCCCCTCAAATCTATTTTGACACCAGCAAAAACTAGCCACAACCAACGGTAGCCAATGCATAAAACAGACCTTTTTCACAGCAGACATTTTGGCACGTCATCGCAGGCAAAGCACATTAAAGATGACTGCGTTTCATTTAGCTCTGCTCGTTCCAGCTTCCTGGTATTGCATGTCCTGGCCCACTGGCATGATTTACTTGGACACTTGACGGAACCGTGTTCTTTTCTGCTGTATAAATGGTCTATAGTGAGCTCTCACAGTGCTGGCTGCTGGACTGTAGGGCTATTTTGGTGTAGTGGCCACAGTTGGCATTGCAGGTCCACTGACCCAATAAGACTTTTCCCTCATGCACACAATCATTATAAAAGAAATGACCCATGAATGCGTTTTTCTGAGCTTCGTAAATACTGTGATTTGATCTACAAGATCCAATAAATATTCACCCAGCAGGCGTCTTTGAGCTCAGAGGGGCAATGCATATGCTGGGTGGGCAGGAAAACATGGACGCCTGAGGACACCTGAAGGACTTTATAGGCAGACATGCTGTGAGCAACTTTAACAACATCTTTCAACAAAGCATCCGCTTCTCTTCTTTACTTGTACATTCATGGCAAGTAGTCACTACAGCACGAAGCTTACAGCAAAATCCTATTTCATCAGGACTGAATTTCAGTGTGCCTGTTTGCTCACTGATCATTTATTGTTTCGCCCCTTTTGTTGTTGTTTTGTTTTTTATTATCTGTTTTAATGCACTTTTAATTAGATTCAGAACAAACGCAGACTACATACAAAACATCCTATGTGTGATAAATCACCAAAGATGAACCACATGCAACAACTGGAAAACTCTGTCTCAGACTAAGAGCACGGTTTACACCCATCTCACTCTCAGTAACTTTCCACACAACTGCTCTGCCAGCGTTTCGTCTGCCATCTGACCACATAAACACAAACACACGTGAGGCCGGGCGGAGGAAGGTGAAGGTTAATGAAAGGTGTGTCTCTCATCTTGTCTTGTGCCACCCTCCACAGATGGAGACACTGATAATATCCTCCCGTTTCCTCTCCTCTCCGGGCCCTGGCTGCATTCTGGCCCCCGGCTGCCTCCCCTGTCGAGCTCCACTTCCTCTGGATAAGAGCTGCACCACCAGCTATCTTCATATCTAGGCTACGGATGCCAACTGCAATCTGTCTGGTCTGTGTGTGTGTGTATTATATTTGTAAGGAATATAGGACAGGCTTTATTGTAAGACAGTGTGTGCATGTTGTACAGAAACTAGTGCAGCCTTTTATGTGAAAATGATCTCCTCCAGATAAAGCGGCCATGTACTAACAATGGGAAGTTGACCTCAGCTTAAGGGTACATATTCTGCTTCCAATTGGTGTTTTGCTTATGATAGTGTCGTCCCGGTGCAGTATCTGAGGCTTGTGGACAGCAGGTGTATGTGCATTTGAACAAACACTCCAGTGCCAGTATTATTTCCTGAAACTTTAATGATATAATATATCAAACGCTAGACATGCAAAAAAAATAAAAAATTCACCCAATCAATCTACTGTAAGTATCAAGCAATGGGTCTCTCGAACTTCTTAGACTGTGCGCAGACACAAGCAGCAAAACTGAAAAGGAAACAGAGACAGAAAACACTGGCATTGCCCTTTAAAAGTGATCGTCTGTGAGTTCCTTTATATTCATTATATTCATTTTTAGTAATCTATGTAACTCACATCCAGGAAAGTTTACGTTTCTGTAGGTGGTGGTTTATCTTTTGCCTGTTTAGTGTTGCTGACTATAATCTCATGGTAACCAGTGGTCGTTCTTTTTCTGTTTATTCCAAAACAAACAAGAGACGTAAACACATCCCACCCAGTGAATTAAAGGCCTTTTGTCACCGAAGGGTAACCAGACATCAAATGGAAATGTTTTCACGAGGTTAAATCACTCTTACTGTATGTCGTAGAGTGATACAAGCAGAGACATGATGTACTTATGGAAAGTTTGTAAAAAATGGAACTTCAGAAATTGTAAGTTAAGGTAAAAAATGCCCTTTTGAGATGTGGCTCCATGTGAGCTGGCAGCTGTAACACAGTACCCATCATGCATTTTTCATGCATGTCATGGTACCATTTCCATATCATGAAATGATTATAACTGTACATTTGTTACATTTGTGTAAAATACTGAAATTCTTAAGTAAGGAAGTATGAAAAGCCTTTGCTGTTGAGCTGGCAATTAAGCACACACTGGATACATTTTAAATCCTTTGGGGTAAAGAAAGTGTGTTTTATTGTATCAGGCCCACAACGCCTCCAGGAGCCTCAACAGAGCCTCCTCCTGCTCTCACATTCAGCACCGATTCCACCTGTACTTTCACCCACTGCTGCACACTTCCTCCACCCTGCACCTACGCTTTGGCTTCCACTTAGCCCGCAGCACCGCAGAGGATCATTTCTAAATCTGTCTTGGCTACACTGCCACTCATTTGTTTAGACTGGGAATGGAGAGACTGTGGTGTAACCAAAAGTTTGAGCTGTGCACCTGCAGGGCTGCAGAGGGCTGTGTGTCTTCGAGGAAGACTGCAATGCATATTTTCCAACAGAGTTAAATGTAACACATTATGACTGAATCAGCTAAATTTAAGACTGATTGAACAAACTTGAAAGAAATATCAAATTGATTGGAGACTATGGAAAGAATTCCTTTTCTTGTCTCAGACAACATAGAGTACACAGTGCACCGTGCACAGATGTCCTTGGGCTGGTGTCTATCCCAGCACACATCAGGGAAGAGGCAAGTCTACAACCTGAACAGGTCTCCGAACTATCACAGGACCTCCACCTAGGGGCAAATCGGAGGCTCTAATTCACCTGACTTGCATGTCTTTGGGAGGAAACCGGAGCCCCCAGATGAAACCCTTCATACCATGCTGTAAATCTAACAATGTACTTCGGTCTCATCCACAATTTGAAGCTGAAACAAACCACCTGACCACTGGACTCGTCACCTCTATCTTCACTTGACAGTAAGACGTAGAGAACACATCCTGTAATTTAAATCCCACTGGTCTCACCACCATGCGGAGCTGCAGTTTGCATCTTTAATATGTGACTTTACGCATACAGCAACAATCTTGATAAGTTTGCAGCTGAGTAGCCCCTCAGAATTCAACCTTCTGGAATTATATGCGTTCATGTGTCTGATTGCTGAAGAAGGTTATTTTTAATGAGCGTTTTGACTCCAAGTAAGTGAGTCTGTGGGAATTTGGGTGAATCTGTTTCATGCAGGCAGAAGTATTGCTTGGGTATAATGTGGCTCAAAAGGGTCGCTTGACTTTTACAACAGACCTGCTGAAATGCATTTATGGTGTGTGTGTGTGTGTGTGTGTGTGTCTGCATTTACTGCTGACCTTATATCACTTCCAAGTGCATTGCGGTTTTTTTCCACCTATGCCTGCTGCCTCACCAGATTTTCACTTTCACAAAGGCGGGGGGCAGAGTCCCAGTAGTAACATGTACACACACACGCACATATTTCCTGTGCCTTGTTCCCATGAGAGCCTGACTGTGTGCCAGACAGGAATTGCAGACATTGCCCCCCCCCCCCACACCGTCATCCTGCTGGGAAGCAGCACCTGCCCCTCCACCCCGACCAGGTCAGACGATGCGTCTCTCTGGGACAGGATGGGATGGGTGTCCAGCACTGGTGCTCATGGGTAGTGGCCAGTCGGACAGGAGCCCTTGATGTGTGAGCTCAGTGGAACTCACGGCTTGTTTTCTGAAGGAAGATGGGACTCCAGCAAAGTTCCTGCATTGTCTGCACTTTCACACTGTTTTACTTTCTGATTTCATCTATTTGTGTTTCTTTATGAAACAACCATCCCTCTCTCCCTCTCAGTCTTTTTCCAGCTCCATTTCCTCTTTCCAGCCATTCTAGCATTGTTCCAGTAGGTGGATACAGAAAGAAAAATGCCTGTTTTCCTTCCATGCTTTTTTCCGACTGTAGTCACTGTCTTGTCTATGCTCATCGTTTCTGACCAAAACCATTTTCATCACAAAAAATAACCTGATTTTATGTCCCCATGCTGCCCCAGAGAAGACAGCAATCATTGCAGTTTACAAAAATCAAGGCCGTACAGCATGAGAATAGTTCAGAAAATGTGTGACAAAATCATCTCAACTCAAAGGTTTCAACTCAAAAATGACTTTTTGCTGAGCTGTCAACCACATCTCACCGTCTTCATGACAGTGATGGTGGTGCACGGCGAAATCAGAGGATCACCACAGTTATTAAAAGTCATGAATGTCCAAACCAAATTACATGGCAGTCCATCCAACAGTTTTTGACAGTGAAGCCACAACTGTCAACCTCATGGTGCCTGGTTCATGGCAGTTCATCAAATACTTTCTGAGACATTTCAGTTGCTAGCATGGCTAACAAATCAAGGGAATCGTAGCAAAATGAGAATATTACATGACCTTGAACTTGTTTTTGTTTTAGTCTCTCCAGTAAATAAAGCAGAACCGTGATCATATGCCTGAGGTGACCTACCATAAGCAACCGAATCGACATCGCTGCCTCAGCAAAGGGACTGAGCAGAGGCTACCAGAGAGGACAGAGCGGCGAGCAGCTCAGTATAATGTCATTCACTCTGTTGTCTGGATGCTGCTGCTACAAAATGTCACAACAATTTGAATGAGTGAAGACCTGCCAGGTGGGTAAGAAAAGAAAAAATATTTCAACAAATGGAAGCCTGCCAGACAGCCTGCTGTCCCTGTGTTGTACACCGCAAATACCGCCTGGAAATGCAAGTATGCTACACAAACACACACACAATACACAATTACTGCGGCTATTCATTTCCTGATTTTCTCCCTGCACTTGCTGATGGCTCTGGTTTTCTTAAAGCCATCTATTACCATTGTCCATCTATTCTCCACGACACCATTATCCAAGATCTTAAATCTTTCTATATTATATATTTAATCTTTATTAGAAAGTAATGGCAGGTGGTCCCACTTGGAGCAAATGGGAGGTTTACGCAACACTTGGGATCCATATTGGAGAGATGCAAGCTCAGGGAAAAACTGCTGCAGCTGAAGCAACAAGGTATTTATTAGCAGCCATTGGGATGAGCGCAATCAATAGGCACCATCATGTTGGAGTGGATATGGAAATGTGATAGCCAGCTTGTTCTGGCTCTGTGTCTGTGTTTGTTCTCTGAACCAGAAGCTGTGATCAATATGGGCAAGTCCAGAGGCATCAGACACACTGACTCATGGTCTAAAAGCTAAGCTCATTGATGTGCCTGCATAACCTGGTTGCTGCACTGTTTAAAGAGTCAAGAGCTTAGCTATGTAATACTTTTAAAGAATAATTCTGGTCTGAAACAACTTCTTCTTTTGCAGCTCTATGGGTTGCGACATCTTCTGTACAAACTAAAGTAATTGCAGAGATCTGTGAACAAAGCAACATCGCAGCAAGTAGGAGTATGCTGGGGTAAGTGTCAGACAATCATACAAGTTGTAAACAAACTGACAGTTCAGTCATATTAAACCACTTCATGTGAATGTTACAAGCAAAAGTTGGCACACCCTAATGTTTGGCATTGCTCAGGAAAACCACATGCATGCACAACTACAAGTGGTCAGTCAATGCTGAACCATAAAGTCGGCCTGGAAACTGTGATGGATGTTTGCAGCAGAAACAGTCATCGTTTTACATCATCATCTTATCCTCCTCCAGATTATTTTGCTGAAACTGGGGGATTGTTTAAAACCAGTTTGTTTATCTGACAGCTGTGTTTGTTGCCTTGTCTGACGTCCTTTAAAGGTGGGTGAGTCAATCTGGAGAAAGACTCTTGGTATTTGTGGAATTTGAAATTCAGTGAATATCTCCTCACGGTCCACTAGCTGTCTGTTCTGTGTGTGTGTGTGTGTGTGTGTGCGTGTGTGTGTGTGTGTGTGTGTGTGTGTGTGTGTGTGTGTGTGTGCCGAAAAAAATCCAGTTTTTGGACACAGCGCTGGTTCCGTAAATGGGAAACAAACAAAGTGGCACGGACAGAGCCACAGAACACCATTCCAGCCATTCAGCCACAGGTGGCCTTTCATGCATGTGCACAGGACAAGGGGAAGGGGAGATGAGGGTGGCGAGAGGGACGATAAATATGCAATTGCATTGTGAAGGAGAGATGGCAAAATCAGCAATCTTTCTCCAGAATGACTCACCTTACCTTGCCTTTAAGCAAAGTTACTGAATCATCAGATCCATAAGGAAGAATGATGGGCAGGGGGGCTTAGGGGGGCTACAGCTTGCTTGAATGAAAGACAGTGGAAAAAAGACTTAATCTCTGGTAAAAGAACTTTAACAGTTCTGGTTTCAGTCTTGGTGGATGCGTTTTTCTGTTGTGGTGAAAGTGAGGAAAAATGGTAAATTTGCTGGATTACACAAGAGCACAAGCAGGAATGGCCGTTAATTGGTAAAACAATGGCACAGAAAATGCTACACCATAGTTCCTCTCTGTAGATAGTGCAAAAACAAACAAAATATCCATGAAAAAACATAGCGTCCAGCAGTGAAAGTGAAGCTGTTCCTGCACAGGATGTACACGACCACAGAGATAAAACACTGTAGAGACAGCTGTGACGGGTGACTCTGAAAGGACTGACCTCTTGTCTCATAAGCGAATGCCTTAACCATCCCTTTCTCTGCTCAGCCTCAGCCCTGTTAATATGTGCTGTGTGCTAAATGAATCAAACCAAGAGGCGGCAGCATGTTTTTCAGAGCGTGATATACAGCACATCTAGTCTGATAGGTAGATCATGCTCTTGCAAACTGTATGGGACTCAAATCTACAGCTATCTTTGCTAAGTTTATGTGCAGCAGAAAAACTGTTTTAATGCAGAAGTGTATGCACAGGAGAAGATGTGTGTAGGTGCAGTGCCAGCCCAGGAGATGGAACAGATAGCTGTAAAGTCTGTGCCAGCACTTTGCCTGCCACAGGAATGATGGAGCAAACGACACTGAGAAGCAGAGCGTCATTCTCCAAGATGAGACAGGTGCTTGGAAGCAGCTTTGTAGCACCGAGGCCCGTCCAGCGATAAAACCCTCCTGCAGCCACACAGTACTGGAAATACAATATCCCTCCAGATTACTTTCCCCCCATCATTTTCACCCTTACTTCACTTTACGGCCATCTCTCTCTTTTTTTATTTAAATGTGTCTGACACAGTGCTAGGAGGGGAAAAAGAAGCAGGACATAAATATCACCCGGGCTCTCATCATGCTGTGGAAACGTCAACACTGGAAAGGAGTGGGGAGACAGGAGTCGCTGAAGGAGGAAAGAAGGGAAGTTCCCCTCTCATCTGGTTCTGGCAGAGGAGGAGTGAGTCATCCTGTGGAGTGCCACAATGCTAAATGACTTTTCCTTTCCCATCCTGCTCCGAGGGTCAACCAAGGTAGAATGTCTTTCAAGACTAGTCAGGTGCATGGAGATCCTACACAGCTTACTGTCAGGCTAGAAATACTGCGTTTTATTCCAGTTCTCTAGGCTAGGCAGTCATTTCAGGGCCGAGTAAAAGGCCAAAGGAGGTGGCGGTGGCGTTCATTACGAGTGCATGAACTCCTCACTCTACAATTGCCTATGGAGTGCCTCCAGTCTGGTGGTGAAACGCAAGAGAGACTGAGAGTTGCCTGGGGCATAGAAAATTATAGAGTACAGCTCAGCTTAGTCACCTAACGAAAGAGAGAAACGGAGGAAGAAATAGAATTTTCAGGATGAGTGAAATAAGACCCAAAATTGGAGTAATCTGCATGTAAATGACAGTGTGGTCATGACAATGCTATGGTGGTAGCATTGTGCAAGTTACTGAAAATTTGCTAAAGTCACTAGTTCTCTCAAAAGTCACTGAATTAGTTTACCAAGTACTTTTAAACATTGTCTTCAACTCTCTTATTAATGCACACATAGCTATATTGTTTTGCTGTTGCTGTGGGAGTGTGGGACATGATACCTGTCAAATCTGATCTATTATTGTACCCATGATCACTGCAGTGATACGAGTTATTAATACCTCCAACCACCAGAGGGCAGCAGCAGCTAGTGTTCCTACCTGTAAGCTACACTTTTATTTTCTTGATTAGACAGAAGGATTTTGTAGAAGTCAATGCACACGGTGTCGGATGTACCTGTTAACTGAGCTTTGCTATAGTGGAGAATAAATATATTTGATGAAGGCAAGTTTCTTCACTTCAATTCACTTCATATTAGAAACTTTTCAATCACTACGATCAAAAGCAAGCTCACATTGCCTGAAAAAAGTCGGGTGACGTTAAATCATAAACCAGAAAATCTGGGGAATAGGCTACGTTTGTCTGCTGTTTGTCCTGAGCAGAGCTGTTTTTACGTGTATAAAGACACGTTATTGGTGCAGGACAACAGAAGATGTCTGCTTTCACTCCACACACACAATGGAAATGAGCTCTGTGTCTTCTATAGTCATAGATCAAGTGTAGAAAGTCAAACAAATGAAGTCATAGTGGCTGTGAATGCAACTTAATTAAATATTCACAGTGTACCGTCTCAGGAGATCCAGTTGTCAACAAATATGTTTTGTACAGCATTTCCTGATCTGACCTCCCATCAGCAGGATGACATCATTCCACCCAAAAATGAGAAATTAGTACAACAGCAGTGCACTAACCCTAACCCTAACCAACGTCTCCACCAGCACTCAGCTTAATACATCTTAATATATTGGCAGCTTCTTGGATCTGTGGTCTGTAACGTCAATCAAAAATCAAACCTTTCATTTTTTTTTTGAATTTGAATAAGCAGCTCAGCACACGGTGGCATCGTCTTCTGGCCACCTATTGTTCTTGGCTGGGGAGTTTCACCAGACCATTTCCATTATTTGATCTGAGTCACAACACAATATGATTTTGAGATTGATATATCACTTTGTTAGAATATTCAAGGGTGGACTGAGGCAACATCCAACTTTCTCCGTCCAAGTTGGACACAGGCGCTTGCAGCAGGCCAACATGTGCAGATCTCTCAAAATGAGAAATGAGAAAACTAAAGCTGCTAAAACTAAAATGATTCCAGACTGCAGCTGCATACATGTATGGAACAAAACGTGCTTTTTATGAATAGCTCTACTGAGTTTTCAACATGGAGGAAGAAAATTTCGCACACAGTCCTGATTATTATTTTATGTCGTATCATTTCACGATGTGGTGTTGATGCTAATATTTGTTTTCAGCAAAGTGATATGTTTTCTGTCCCTTTTTGGTGTCAGAGGGTCTGGTGGTAAAGACTGAACTGTGGTTTCTTTGCAAACACATAAGAGAGAACAGCTATCTGACAGACACTTTTATTACAGAGGGCTTGCTTTTTTTTTTTCTTTAGTCATACTGTATGGGACAAATGTTATTGCCAATAATACAAAAATACACTCTGGCTGTTAGCTAATATAATAGACCCAACTATCTTGTATTGGATTCAGAAAAATCATCCTCTGCTCCCCCGCCCCCCCCTGTCTGTCTGATGTCTCACTGGCGCTCAGGTTGGCCGCTGCAGAGCCTCATTTCAGTTGAAATATTATCACTGTAATCTCAGTGGTGGATTTCTTTTTGTCAAGACTGTATTCTTTCTGGCAGAGGTGGGCCATAACCTCGCATCCTGCTGCCAGCTCTCCCTTCCAGCTTAAAGACAGCTGCTGCTGCTACTGGGGAAAGCCCCATGAGAGAAGAGTTCTTCTAAACACCCATTCTTTGCTCGTTTATTTCTTCTTTGCGCTGGTTCTTCTCATCCTCAGGCTTTCTATTTCCCTCACTTGTTAACAGTTGGACGAGTCAGGGCATTAATCAAACCCAGTGTTCCAGTGGCTGGGTGCTGGGATTTGATCCAGACTGGGTGATGATGGTGGACTCTGAGCCCTCTGGCTCTCAGTGCTCAGGCCTTGCTGGTTCTGCTGGCGTTTGGCTGAGGCTTCTAGAAAACATGGTTGTTAAGAGTGTGGGAAGGGTTTGAAGTTCCTGGGTAAGTTCTGTATTTTTGGTGTTTGTTATGGACTGTTTTTCACTTCACTTCTGTGTTGGCAGCACCATACAAATCACGCCCACAGTAAAAGACTACACCAGACTGAAATAAGATGGGTCCTTTAAGGACAGTGGAGGACATTCAGCCTCCTCTTGAGATTTTTTTCCATCCTTTTCTCCTCACAATGCATTATCTAGTGACAGAGGCGTCCCAGGCCCTGCTCTCCTTGCCATGATGGATGGTCCTCTGTGCTCCACAGTGGCCACAGTGATTGGCTAGTGCTGATAAAGCTCTAAATGATTTTAGTACGAATCTCATTGCCCCACAATTCCCCAAAGACTCAACCAGGCCACAGCTTCCTCTGCAATTCCCTACTGCTGCTGAAATTGAAACTGAACCAGTCTGCCGTTTTCCTCGGGACTGACCTTTGACCCTTTCGAGCTCTTTCTGAAGAAAAGTACTGCAAAGGCAAGAAAAAAAAAGCACAACTGAGTCCATCACAGAAGCAATCAAAGTCTCCAGATCCCACTTAAGTTCATCACCTTTCTTCAGCTCTAACCCTACTTTACCCATTGTCTACTCAGTGTGGCTCTTTGCTCCTTAACTTTCAGCCGGATAGCTCTTATCAGTGGTGCCCCATCCCTATGATTTATGTCACTGGCTGATTCTGCTTTAGTGGCAATTTTCTGCTGCCACATCCACTGGAGATAGTGGGAAAAGGAAGGTATTTGGTGGCTGGTACGATAGTGTTGGATTGTCCCAAGGAAGGCTGCGTGATAACAGAGATTACTGTTCTTTCTGAGGCGAAGGGAAGGGGCTCTGTCTCTTGTCGGGTCACTAGCAGCAAGTATCTTTCTGATACAGACACCCTGAAAGCTCCACAGCGAGGACTGGACATTGTTGGACCTGAAACTAATCTGATCCAACACCTCGATGCCCAGAGTGTTAGTTGTGAAAGCCTTTGATGTGATGATGCTGGAGGAGCAGGATGTGTGGAGGTGGAATCAGCATCAGTGTGATTATTAATGATGACAGATTGATGACAGAGGACTGTCATCTTTTCCAACAGTAAAAGGCCACCAACACATAACTATAACTCCACAGAGCCAGATTATCCTCAGTTACACAGCAAGCTTTTGTATCTAAGTAGTCTGCTGCGATGTGTTCCAACAGTTCTGATTCTCATGAAAGCACATGTAGCTCTGCCAACTTTTATGACAACCAGGCAGAGCGTTATTTATGTTTGCTTTTATCCTTTATTAGTCTGTGTATCTAATCAGCTTTCAAGAGAATGAGGCTTCAGTTTGTGCATTGAAAGCCATTGGACAAAAAAAAAAAGTCATACTAATGCAGTTCACTCTAATCTGTTATTCATGGTAAAAAAAAACACCACCAGCAATTTCTGTAACTGTCATTATCATCGTTTTCAGTGCACAACATTAACTATGCTATCAAAGACAATGGCCCTTTCTTCAATAGCAGTTTTATTTTGATTAGCCACAAGGCAGCACGAGTCAAACAGACGGAGCAGGGTCTGCTAACCAGGTTCCTTGTGTCTCTCTGACTACCATGGCCCAAGCATGCTGTGCTAACATGAGCTAGTCAACCTAAGACATCTGACAAGATTTTGGGTGCTGAGTCATAATGTTATGTGTGAGAAGAAGCAGGCATTTTAAATGAGTAACAGTGAGAAAAACTGATATGATGCAGATTAGGGTTAGCTTCTGCTCTGTCTGTGGTATTTATCAGCAGGGGTGAGCATGACTGGTACGCATGTGAGACAAAAATCAGAATTGTACAACTGTCTGTTTCTGTCTGTTGAACAATGTAGAGTTTATCTGACTTTCTTGGACTGCTGACCAAACTGTGCTAGCCATAACAGATGAACTCGAGAAGGTCTTCCATAATGCATGCGTGGATAACAGGACGACAAGTTGGTCACCATGTGCGAGGCGGGGCTGCTGTCATCGTTGGTATGTACAACTGCATTTTACCAAAACTAGTGCACTGCACACACCCTTGAGAACTGTGTGAAATCAGCTGATCGGAATCAGGCTCATCACTGTAAGACATTTAATCGCTCTGTTGTCAAGATAATGCGGTTTCACCCACAAAGGTGGAGCCAAAAATACTGAAGAGTCTGTCATGGGATCATTTTTTAGTTTTTGATTCTCCAATTTGGCCCCAGAAAATGCAAGCAGGAAAATGCTTGGCAGCGTACTCCGTGTATGACTTGGTCCAAATAGTAAATACAAGCTACCCAGACTGTTACTCCAGCATCAGCAAGGTGATTAAAATGTCTCTTACACTGCCTCTGAGCAGTGCAGTGTGTGACAGGGGATTCTCACACTCAACATAATAAAAGCCCTCAGACACGATGCACATTCACCTGTCAAAGATGACCACAGAGACATTTGACCCAAGGCCAGCTGCTGACCTGTGGACGGAGAGAGCTAATCTGTGGCTCACCCAGGGCCCGAGAGGTGCATCTTCATCATCTGCCATGCAGGAAGGTGAAGCGGGGACAGTGAGGGAGACACTGAGGAGGACAGCAAGGAAGACTGAGTTTATCAAGATCACGGAGGTCAGTATCAGTAACACCATCACCTCATACCTGTAACCTTGGTCTAACACTATTATGCCCTGTATATTATTATAAATGATCTGCCCTTTAAAAACTACTTGTACTATTACAGTTTTTCATAACTGTTGACACACTAAAATTGGAACTTGAAAGCCGTGTACCAAATCCCTAAACCAAGGATGGCAAGCACAATTTCTGCTTCATACTTTTCAATTCTAAATCACACTCTGCAAAACACTACACACAGTTTTCAGCATTAGCACAACATTCACACTTAAAGTCTTGTGTTACTTTGAAAAGTCACGACAATCACACATAGCAAACTTTTTGTACAAATTGGCAATGCCCACTCCTCTCTCCTCAACACCTTAATTGTTCACTTAGAAATTGGAGGTTAAGACTATAAAAAGGCCACAGACGAGCGCTCTTGTTTTGGAGGGAAATGGAGGTCAACTGATGAGACCAGGGCCACAAAGAGCATGTGCTTAACCATGGATTAGGTACGAGGAAGGCTGGGCAGAGAGTTTGGCCCAAGCTGAGCCAATACATATCTGTCATCTGTACATTCAGAAATTACAAATGGTAAGTTACTATCTACACTATAAATCTGCTCTTTATGTAGGTATACTGTCATATATTGCAGGCCTGTGTTACTAAGTGATTGTTGGCCAGTGTTACAGCAATATCAGGTCATATTGAAAAAGATCAATTATTCTAGCTTTCCATAACCAATCGTATCATATTTTTGAATCTATTCCGAGTTCAAAAACGTTGCATTTTGGAAAAAATGAAAAATAATGTTTCTGTTACACTGCTGTAACTCACCTGGTAGATTACATAGGATGTATTAAGGCTGAAGCCTTACGGCATTGGCCAGGGATCAACTCCAGCCTGAGGCCCTTTGCTGCATGCCATCCCCGCTCTCTCTCCCCAGCCTTTCCTGTCTCTTATGACATTGTGTAAGAACCAACAAATCCCCCTCAACAAGTAGTTTCAGCACAGAAAGTTTGCACTCTAAAGTCCTGATCTTACACAGACAGCTGCTGATTTATCTGAGGACAACGGATGCACACTCTGAGTTGGACTTATATCATCCGCTCCTGCTGATTTTGTTTCTTAACAAGACATTAGCTCAATATCTGAAGACAGCTGGCTAGTTAGCGTCAGCAGGTGGGGACAGGCTGAATGAAGTGCAGTGGAAAACAGCAAATTCGTGAGCAGATGATAAGGAGGATGAGGATGAGGAGAAAGAGAGCCAAATCTTTAAAAATGGCTTTTTCTGGAGCAATGGCTGCGACTTCTGTGTGGAGGTGTGTGTGTGGATGTGGAGTCTGAGCCAGAAATGGTGGGGTCATGACGTTAATGGCTTCACAGACACAGACTTCATCTGCAGTTTCAGGATGAACAGATGGCTACTTTTAACAAAACCCTTTAATAATTGTGTCCACAGTTTGGCAATTTCTACAATATTCCCCATTATATGGTTGATTACATTTTTATGATCAAATTCTGTCCATGTTTGATCTGCTCATCCATAGTTCCCACATACATTGCATGTAACCCTGCTCCTTGGGCCTGCTGCTTTAGCTTTCCATCAATTCATTATTCTCAGTCATTGTCCATGTATGTCTTGTCCCAGTAGTCCATTTCTCATCAGCATGTCCTGGTCCCCCAACATCTGATAAGAACCTTGTTTATCCAGGTGACATCCAAGCCGACATGACTAAAATTACATTTCTTGTGGTCATGTCCCAAGGCTTGTGTCCAGCATTTGCGGTCTAACTGTAAAATGACCAGATCTTGCAGGAAGAATAGAGGCTGGTTGGTTGTCTTGTTTAATAGTGAAGACTGCCTGTCAATACAAATGCTAAAAAATAAATGCTAGCCCGCCCATTGCTGTCAGTAGGTCCTCATAGGATACTGATTGGTCTGAAATGACTGTGGTTTGGCCACTAAAGCAGAAGTTGAATCCTGACAAAAGAAAGATGAATTCTTGGCTCAGTGGTCTAGAGCTTTGTTGTTTTGAGTCTTTTGCTTCTTTTAAACTCATCTTAAGACTTTAACATTTCTCTGACACTGCAGCCAAATTCTTCTCTGGCCCCTTTTGGTCATTTCTTTTGCTGTGTTTTCAAATACAGATGCGACCCCTCATGTATTGCTGGTACAGAAGTGGCACCCCAAATGCTTATGAGGTCTAACACTTCCATCTGCTGTCTACCTCCATTGCAACTGTCTTCCATGTTTGCATTCATGTGACTTCTGCCAACACAGAATTGTAGCAAACATCAATCTAGAGTGATTTAAAAGTTGCACTTTTTGGACTGAAAATAACCTTTTTGTGTAAATTATAATAACTCAATTTTAACAACCACGCAAGAACAAATAAACACAATAAATCCCTTCCATCTGTGGCTGCACTTCATATCTTTTGCATCACAGTTGCACCAATAATTGTAGCACATCCTTTCTTTTGTTATATTCTGCTTGCATTGTAGCAATGACCTTCAAAGTCTCTGTTATAACCAAAAAAAAAAATGATGATTTGGTTTGGAATATGAATGCAAGCCGAAGAGGTGAAAGTGGAGAAAGGGAGGAAAGAAGCATATATGCAGGAACAGCAGAGGGTGATTGAAACAGAAAGCCGAAACAAACTGTCAAAGAAAGGGAGTCCAAAATGAAGAGAAATGACAACAGGAAAGGGGATGGACTGTGTCAGCATCTGATGGTGCAGAAGCTTAGATCATCTCTCTTTCTTGTTGTGTCTCTCTCGCCTTACAACCATGTTTTTCTTGCATGACAAACTCTCTGGAGTACAGCAGCAACAGAAGAGGTGCAGCTCTTCACTCACCATCACACGACTGCAGCACATAGATGGCATAGGCCGCCTCCATTCTGTCTGTATCTCACTCTCTCTCACCTATACACGCCTGGCTACACCCACACGTTGCATCCCACGAATTAATCTGCCGTCCTGCTTATACACTTGGCCCTTTTCTGACTGCTCAGCTTCTTGCTGTGTGTGTGTGTGTGCGCGTGCGTACGTGCGTGCATCAAGGAGCTACAAATCCTTGACACTGCAGAAAATGGTTTTTTTTTTTTTGCCCCAAGAATAATTCAACACATCCCTGTACTCAGGATGATAAACTTTTCCACCAGTTAATTATGAATTTATGGAAGGATTAGAAGGGGCAATTATTATTATCACTGGAAAATTTATGATTACTGTCACCAAGTGTTGTATGAAAATAGCAGTTGAAGCATGAATTAATTAGAGATGTTTGTTTACTGTGAAAGCAGGATGAAGACCAAGCACTCTTCGTGGCCTGACCTTGAGGTTTTAAGAAATTCATAGTTTTGCTATTTTGGGGTTGTATTTATCCTCTGAGCTGTGGAGAACTCACAGTGAAATATTTTCCAAAACAAATATAGTTCCTGAGAAGGTCACTCGCTTTGTCTTGTCTTATGAAAATCCAAAAATCAAAAGGAATCACTAATAATGTAAATCCACCAGTGAATTAAATAAGTAGAAGAGGCAAAAATTGCGTTTTTGACAAAGTGATGCTACTTGAAATAAAACAAGACGGCCATGCTAGCAGCTCTGTGAGGCTGCACTTTGGGAATTTAGCTCAAAGCACCACTGTCTCTAATGACATTCTCACATAGCAGCTAGCATGGCTGGAGAGCCTTAGCATGCATTTAGCAATGTGCCAAATAACGCAAGGGGCAGGCAATTAAATATGATCCAGGAAGTCAAGTCTGAGTAAACAGATCAGAGGTTGAAAGTGTTTAGAAGCATTTTCACGGCCTCAATCATTAGTGTTTGCCTACAGTAAGAGTGAAATATAAGCGACATGTAAAGAAGTCTCCAGATGATTGTCAGTGGTCTTACTTGACTCTTTATCCATACAAGGATGGTTACAGCCGTCTTTGTTTGTGCCTACAGCGACTGCATCACCAAACGAAAACCTACTTTCAATGGCAACAATTCTATGATATTGTGTGATGCCACTTTAGAGAGGAGGCACATTTAATTATCTCCAGGTCAAAGGTCAATAAAACTAAAGATTGCAGCAAATAAAAGCCTGGAAGCGAGGAATGTCAGTGAATCAAGGTTGGTGGTAGCAGAGAGTGAAATGTCTTTACACAGCACAGGGAGTATAGGGGAAATTCATTTTGTGTAGTTAAATGACTGACTTTATTATTTGTCTGGATGTGAAACCTTTTTCTATATTTGCAACTTTCCATTTTCTTATACATAGTGTCGGTACCGTCGACCTTTGCTTCTGGGGTCACACAATGCCTGTTAAGTCATAATTCCCAACTGTTTGGATCACGTGCAGGGAGGAAAATGAAATCCATGATGTATTCCTCATTTCCATTTTGGTGGTCAGAAAAAGCACATGTGGTCCCTCTGAGACTTCAGAAGAAAGGGAAACCCCTCCACAGTCCCATGAATAAACAGGTTCAAACAGCACAGCTCAGCATAATGCTGCTGGCTTTGGCTCCAGTATTACTGACAAACTGAGCTCATCCTGTTTCTTATGAGGTGCAATAACCATAAAGTAATTACTACGTTATGCTTGCAAATGCAATGTGCCATGAGAGGGAAATCAAATGCAGATACCACAGGCTGCTTATTCCCTGTTGGCCTCAGAGTGACTAGATGTATAAGCATTCATTTAGCATGCAGGCTCTTTGAGCTGGTCTAGCACCGAACCTTTGAAGTAAGCTGGGAGCTATGAGGCAGAGCTCAGCAAAAGTCATGCATGACTCGGTCCGAGAGGACAGAGGTCCTCAGTGCTGGAGAGTCATCATTGACAGGCCATGCTCGGCTTGGCAGGTGGGTAAGCTGCAGGGTGGAAGGAAGAGCTCAGCTCACCATCTGACTTTTAAAGTGTTGATGATCAGAAACTGCGCAAAGAGAATCTAATATCAAACAAATATATAATGGAGGTATACTCTAAATACCTTCAGGTTTTCCAACTGTTGGTAAGACAAAAAACACTTGTTGAAGACATCCCTTTGGACTCTCAGAGCTTGTGAGAGCTATTTCTTTTGGTCCACCTTTCATTCATATTCATGATTAGCTCTGTAATAGTGACAAAAATTGCTCAGAGGATACACAGTTCCACAATACATCAATGTGTTCTGTTTCATCAGTTCTTGATCAGATCAAAGTTGATTTGAGTCAATTGCTTATTCCCATCAGCAAACTTTCCCCTGAGTTGTGTTTCCCCCTAGCGTTGTGTTGAGACACAGCTTCCCCAGTCTTCAAACATTATACTGTTGCCGAGGGCTCCATAAAAAAATGCAAGGTCATGGCAAAACAGTTGAACTGTTAGTTGAAACGTAATATCATCCAGCAATAACTGCACTGACACACTCCTCTCAGATGGCGTTGTGTTGTGAATAGTGTACTTCCACTCTGTACTCTATTCTATGTTTGAATGTGATTGTTTTTTTGTTTTTTGTTTTTTTTTAATCTGGATCATTTTCAAAAATCTTGCTCACATATGGCAATTAAAGCATGGTTAATTAGTTCCTTTAATGTTTATCATTTACAACATTTTGACCAGGAGCTGAATTATCTGCAGAAGTCTCCCAGTCTCCAAACTGAACCAGTGATTGAAAATGGTAAATTAGGTAAAAACACTGAATAGAGAAGTTTCACCATAAAAATCACTGTCTCTGACAATCTTTGGCAGACACGGGACATCCAATCTGCTGCTAGCCATAATGACATAATGATTGATATATCCACAACGCTTTGTCTGATCATCAGGCAAAAAAAATGCTTGCTTGCTATCTAAGATGTACTGTGCATTGCATTACATCCTTCTGGACATGCCCTGCTTGTCCTGTGAAATTGCTGCTTGCAGCAACGCTCTGTTTTGGTCTTAGTTGTGATAAATGCATGAGAGTCTGACATCTCTGTCTTCGGTGTTGACAGCATTGTGACTCTTCGTCTGTCCCTTGCTAAACAACATGAGTCAATCCAATGGCTGACTGCAGAATGCTGTGTCAACATGCGAGAGCATCAACTTGTGTGCGATAAAAAAGAGCAACTCTGGAGACTTAACAAGTCAGTGCCTCTGTTTTGGTGGTTTGCATGACATGGCCAAGTGGTTCTTCACTGTATCCAAAAGGAAAACAAAAAGATTTTTCCCAGCACTGACACAAATATACCTAAAGGTCCTACATGCAGACTTTTGCAACAAAAAACCAAATATCATTAGTTTTGTGCATGTTCAAGGAGATTTGCTTTATACTGAAGTGCAATGTTAAGTCAGAAGGACTTGGCTTTTACATTGACATGAGATGAGGAAAATGTAAAGACAGAAGAAAAAGAAAAGATGTTGCGATGTGTGATGTGACTTTTTTGTACCAAAGTGAAAAGGTCCTCAGAGTGGACAAACATAACTTTCTGTAATCACACAGAGTGTGAGTGCACACCCGTATGGGTGAATGAAAAAGTGTATACCATAACATCTCCCTCCATCTCTCTCAGACTCAGGCACATAAACACACAGCAGTCTTCCAGCAGGCCTGTGTTGTGGAGGCTTCTGTGATTGATGTCTCTGACCTATTCTGCGAGCAGGCAGCCACATCGGCAACCTAATTACCCTATCATCATCACTGCTCTATCTGGTGGAGCAAAACACACACACATGCACACACACACGCATGTACACACACATACATAAACACTTATATTCACATTCACAAACAAAATCACAGTCGCAGCAAGTTCCTGGTGACTTTTCCCAGCAAAGTTGAAAGTACAAGTTGCAGGTTGCAGTATGATTAAATTTAATTCAGACGTCTGACCTCAAAAAACCTCCCACTGGGAAGAAGGTGTTGTTTTTCACAGTAATTCCCAGGGACATTTCACTATACTGGAGCGAAAGCTGGCAGACTATGGGGCGTGCCATCCATTTCCTGTTTAGATTACTGTACATATCTTCAATGTCTCCACATCGGGATGTTTACAGGAACAGCGAACAAACCTTCACTCTTTGCGTCTTTGTCTCGCTCTTTGTAATGTCTCCATGTATTTCACAGTTGGCTAGTCTAGCGGTTAGGTGTACTCTGGCTGGATTCCCTGAAAAGCCATCATCTCAAGTGTCCTTTAGCAAGGCACTTGTACCCTGCCTACTGCAGAAGCGCTGTACAAGCTGACACAGACTGCACTGCAGCAAGGGTTAAGACAGAGCTCACCCATTACTTCCTGATGTATCTATATACATTACATGTATAAGTAGTATAATACAGAGGCTGCAATGGAAGTCACGACTCAATTCAATGATTGTTCCTCACTTCAGATACGTTTTTTTTTATTGCTACACTCACTGCAATTGTGGCAGTAAGTGCTGTATTGTAATTTCCTGTTTTGTGCTATTGCATGCTGTTTCAAATTAAAATCACTGGTTCCCAACCTTTTCAGTTTTCAGCTGCAATGTGTGCTTGCTCATCACCAGTTGCATATGTCTACCATTTATGACCAATCTAACCAAAGAGTTATGTTTTCCCCCTTGTTTTACTTCAGTAAGTTTTAGAAGTAAAATTATCCTTTTTTTTTTTACTTGAATTAATGAATTCAAGTAAAAAAACAAAAAAAAACAACTGTGCCAATCCTTTATTTTACCCAGCAAAAGTGACAAAATTAAGAATACAATAAAAGTGGAGAAAGAGAGGAAAGAATAAAAAAGTGTGAATACTGAATTTGCTTGATTTGCATGTGCTGCTGATGGACGCTTTTGTTCCACAATATAATCCAAGATGAAATTATAGGACCTCCACAGCTGGAAAAAATGTAAAATTACTTGCGGGCAGAGGTGAAACAGCTCCAGGGATAACTTAGAAACCACAGCCATTAAATATTAAATCTTTGGACAAACATTTTACTTTCTGGTTTTTGACTTTCCAAATTTGATTCAGCAGCAGCTTTCCAAAGTTCCAGATTGATTGATATAATCCATTTATTTCTTGTTTATGATCTTCAAAAACACTTTACTTTAAAGACTGGTTTGTATTAATACTTCATATTAGTAGTATATAGAATGGCTTTGGGACACACCTTATATTTATAATTTTTTTCTACTACTCTGCCACTCCTCATTGTTAATGACTACAGCCCTGGACAGCTACACTGGACTTTGCCTCGCCTGGACTCGTTTTTTTCAAAGTGCAGGGTAGTCAGATAGACTTTTATAGACTCCCAATGCATCAAATCACATGGTCTAAAGAGCAGGAAAAGTCTACATTTGGAGGAAGGTGGGATGGTTGGACAGATCAAGCACAGGACTTTGATTTCTTTTGTAAGTAACATAACCTATGTATCTTAATGCACATAAGTCACATATATAACTAATGTACTTATTTTAAGCCAAACCATGATCTTTTCTTGAACCTAACCAAGTAACTTTGTCGCCTAAACCAAAGTGCAACCTTTTCACAACGTTAACCACGTGTTTAAAGAGGTACCCTTGCCTTGAAAAATGACGCCACGGGGTCCTGACCAAGCATGCGTATGTGGCGAGTCGGGACTGAGAATGTGTTGCCGTGAATGTTGCGCATAAAGTTGAACTTTGGTGAAGTTTGACATGCAAATTCACACCACTGACCAATAGAAAGCAGTCATGACAATCCCAGTAAGCTGCTGTAGCTGATTAGCTGTATTTAGAAAATAATATTTATTTAATGCCCTCTGTCTGAAGAAAAACTGTTTCACAACAGAGCAATGCTTTTTGCAGACAGTTACGAGGCAGGAGTCAATGACACAAATACGTGCTTTGAATAACCCGTTATTCAATTCGGCTAAGCTCACAGGTTTGCAAAGTGACCATTAGCAAACATAATTTTCCCTCTAATTTTTTATTCAACAAAATGGTGTGCAATGGTGAACAAAATGCTAGGGAGAAGTAAAAAGACTAAAGAGGCAATAAAGTGAAGCCATGGGAGCTGTTGTGACTAACTATCCCAGTCAGGCCGCTTAGTGAGTTAGCAGTTACTTACCAACTAACCCTGTGAGTTACATCATCATGCTTCTGTCTCCAGCTATATTTCGTGGACAAGTGAATTTCACTTTGTGGTGTGACCCCTTAAATCTGCTGTCTAGTCTCTGTCTACGTGCCCTCAGCCCCGACCAAATCTGCATACTCCTTAACAAATGAAATTCTTTTTAACCACCTGACTTCTGCTCTCGTATGTCTTCGATGTCACCTCAAAGGCCATCGTAGCTGCTATTTAACCAGTTTGCTTACTCCAAATTCCTATAGAGACAGAAGAGGCGTGAAGACAGACAAGCAAACAGCAGACACGGCGGGTAAGTCAGAGACACATACAGACGAGCTGTTTGACAGACGGTTACAACTCTTCTGCTGTTTGTTTGCACAACTACTGTGCAGTCAAAGGAAGCTTTGATGTTATTGCTTTCGACAGCCCCATTCCCTGCCACTGCTCTCCATCACACTGAAGGCACAAAAAACACATACAATCACCATCTATTATTCATCCCATTCACCAAAGCCATTTGAATACATCAACCAAGCAGGCGGCTCTGTCTGTGTGTCTATCAGATTTAGCTTTAGGGAGGCGGGAGGCAAAACAAACAGAGTCTGTCTGCCTGCTCATGCCTGGACAATCATTAGATGTGGATGTTTGAGAGCACATACTAATGCATATGTAGGTATATAACACACACATGCATATCATCACACCACCTTGAGTCTCTGAACCACCTTTTCTAGAATATGAATTGAACACGAATATCAGGAAAGCTGTCTGATCGCCCAAAAGCAGTCCCATCTGCCTCTCTTCCTGTTAATAATTCACTCTCCATCCGTCCATCCACAGCTATAATTCGTCGTCTCTGCTCCCCTGCTGAAGAGCTCTTTCTCCACGTAGTCGGCCAAATTAAGCACATTTGGAAACCCCTTCCACATGATGAGAGCAGAAAGAGGAGGATGTGGATAGAAAATGGGAAGAAATTACAGGAGAGGAGAGGAAGGGAGGAGGGAAGGGGGAGAGGAGAAAGGAGGGAAGACATTTAGTGGACGGGTGGGAGGTAAGTGGGAGAGGAATGACAGGAGATGAGAAGCACCACAGGGAATTCCATCACATCCAAAACCTCAGCCATTTAGCCTCTGAAATGACTTCTCACTATTGAAGTAGCAACAACCAACAAATGCAAGCTTGAAAAGCTATTATTCCTCTTTCCTGCTATGCTCTCTCTTTTCAATCAGCTTCTGTAGTCTCTGTGCAACTGAACTTCAGATTAAATTAGGGCTGGACAAACAATTATTTTCCTGACTGAATTATCAGTTGATTGTTGATCTTTTTAATTTTCTTGCTCCACAGAATTTCAAATAGCATAAAAAAATGGACATCACAATTTCACAAAGACAAGGTGGTGTCCTTAAATTGTTTTGTCCAACAAACAGTCCAAAGCCCAAAGATATCCTATTTACAATGACATAACTGTCACAATTTACTGTTTGAGAAATACATTTCTGCTGCTAGCCAACTGCAATGTGTATATTCATATCCTCTTATGAATTCTGGAAGAGAAAGTGTCCTTGTCCAATCAACAGATGAAATATATGTATTATATATGATAACGAACATTATAATGAGTGGAACTGGGTGACTTGACAGGCAGAAACATTCAATAGTTCAAATCAGAGCAGGCATGAGAGAGAGTCAGAGATGTGATTTCGCGGTTATAAAACAGTAATTGGCAGTGGGATGTGAAGCTTTTCTTAAGGAGACGTGTTTTCAGTTCACAATGGCACAAAGGGACTGGCTGCCTGTGAGGTAATGATTGAGCTGGAAGAAGGTCATTCCTCCATTGGGGAGTCATTGTTCCATAAGCTATGATTACATTGGCTGATTAAATTATGGGCAATGGGTCTTTGGAAACCACTGAGCTAAATCAGCAACACATTTAGCCTATAATTAATGAGAGCCACATGATCCATTGGTCAGATTGAACTGCTCATATAACTCTATAGCAGCCTCCCCTAACACCTAGGTCATTGCATCTTATTGTAATGCTCTGGTGCCAAATAATCCTTTAAATGTGTTTACTGCTCTTGTATTCTGTTCAGCCAGTATGACATAAGCGTGGCACTTAAAATAGAATCTGGATGAAACCAAAAGGTTTGAAGAACCTTTGAATAAACCACCATGTAGGGTACAAAAGGTCAATCAAGCTTCAGTCCCACCATGGGCTAATTGTAATGATGCAACACTGAAACTTGAAAAGCAATTTAGCGCTGCTGGCAGCAAAAAGAAGTAACATTTTACCATCTAACATTGCCTCTGGCAGCCTTTGTGGGTTTGAAATTTTTGTTTTAGTTTTCACAGGACTGAGTATCAAATGCTGTTTTAGTTCATTTCATTGTACTTTCAGCTGGTTTACAGCTGTTGCCTGTTGAGAGAGGCAGCCATGGCTGCTGCTGTTTTTGAGTCAAAAGAAAGGCGCTTTATCGACACAATGCTGAACAGTTTTTCATGCGTCAGAGAAAAGACTGTGACACAACAAAAGGGAGTTACAGACAGTGGAAACAGATTCGTGCCAGAGAAAAGCGGCCCAGGTTAGTTCATCTGAAGTGTGGTCGTGACGTTAACACAGAACCCCTGATTCCTTTTGTTCATTGATGATTTCAAGTTTGATTAAAACAATATAGCTGCACTCTTAGAAATATTGACAAAAAAAAAAGAGATTGAGATTGACTGAGAGCAGCGTTAAGACAGTGAGACCACAGATGGAATTCTTAGTCATTTTTTAAACAATGGGTCTTTGATTTCAGACTAAAAGGAGGATCTATCTATCTATCTGTCTATCTATCTATCTATCTATCTATTTCTACATCATGGTTAAAGGCACATGGCCTAGATTTTAATACATGGCATGACGACTTTTTTTCCTGCCACAAAAATCGTTATCTTTCTTCCTTTTTGATGAATAATATCCACCTGTGGTGAGAATGACGCGTACCGCTGAGATATGCTGAAGCTGTGCTGCAAATGAAAATACTTCAGTTAGATTGACCGTTGAAGACATTGTTGAAAACCAGGTTCGATTTATGAATCAATTTGTCATCATCAAAGACTGCCAAAGCAGAGCCGACAACGCTCAGCGGTTTTTCATTTGTCATCTCAGGATTGTCTCTGCTTTGATACGAGCCATTCTCCCTTTCTCATATTGACTAAATTGCTTTCCCTTTGTCGGACCTGATAATCACTCGTATATTGTAGTCGATCAATGATTAGGAAAGAAGTCTGGCACAAGAATCAATCTTCAGGAAAAAAAAATCCCCTGGCTGGTCTAAAAGTGCAAACAGTTTGTAGACAGAGAATAATGACTGAATTTGACAGGAATGAATGTCAATGCAGGGTACATTATGCGGTTGGGACCAGACAACTGTTTTATGAAATTTAAGACAGTAAATGTGAGATGTGCAGTACTGGAAATGTGTGTTTTTTGTTTTGTTTTTGCCTTGTGTGTATTTGTCTGTCGAGACAAAGACTGGCATAATTGTGCTTCTCTGAGAGATAAGCCTCTGCTATGGTTTGATGTCTGGCTTTTATCTCAGTGAAGGCTGGCTTATTAATTGCCCTGAGAAGAACAACAAAAGCTGAATGCGGATGCTCTCAGATCAAACTTGAAATGATCATTTGATGCATTCACTGATGGTTGTGCCGTAAAATCCATGAATGCCAACTTTCTGCGGGGAAGCAGCTGCATCGTGACTCCCACTGTGCTCGGCTCTCCTCTTCCCTGTTGCTTAAATCCTCCTTGTTACTAAATAGTTAGGTGTGGCCCAGCAATCTGGACACTGAAGAAGACTTAACCCCCTGACTACCAGGAAAAAAAATATTATCCAATCACATTTTTTTTGAATTCCCCAATCTTTGGAAGGTAATTAGAATACTGAAAACATTTTTTAGGACATTTTTAAACACTTAAATACTATGCTAAAATACAGTTAAAATAATTCAGACAATGTTTTAATGTGTTGTTAAGAGACTTATCTAAAATCTGTCACCAACATTTGAAGCCAAAATTTGCTCTATAAAATGTGCTTGCACTGATGGACGCCATTTTCCTTAATGAGAAAGAGAAAGGTACCAAAGTCCCACCCCCTTCACATTTGGTATCATTGAAAAGCTCTAAATGTCCTCTGTAGATAGCAAAAGTTAACTCAGTAATGTGCAGTGGGTGGGAGATATTCAGGTTTACAAATGTCCTCCACAGAGGACAAATTTGAACTACTGGTAGTCAGGAAGTTAAAGTCGGCTTAAGAGAATGCCCTTGATCCCTTACATGCCTTCTATCATTTTCTGTGTTCTGACTGTCTACTGTGTGATTAATCGGCTTAAATGAGTTTTGTTTTGTTAATCAACTTTCTGTAATGTCTGTAACTTGTAAGTTTGATCAATATATATTTGCATAACTGGCATTGCGCTTTTTTGGGATCACCATCATCAGCAATTTTGAAACGCTCCCAAAGAGTCATCGGCACAAAAGTGCCAATAACCAATGACCACATGGCTCCAAGCGAGGTACTTTTTTTCAATAACGACTTAAAAGGGATACTTCTGCAATGTACTGCTTTAAACTGGATCAGCAGTATAACACATTTTATCCACCTAAAAACAGGCCCATCAATGCTTAGCTTCTATGCCGTCACTCCTGTCTGCTTTTCCAAACTGGGTGCGTGCTGGCCGCCATCTACCGTAGTTCATACTGATAAGTACTGTACATCAACATCTCCACTTCAAAAGACCCAAACTATCCCTGTAAGTCATTTACTATAATCATTTCAGAGCTAAAATAGATTTTTTTTTGTTATTGTGGTTATATAAACGTAATTTATGGTGCTGTTACATTGCTGCTAGAACGCCCCGTTGAAGTGTGTGTCTCCCCTTGTGTGCAGCAAGTGGGAAAGCAAACATCTGCAAAATATTTTGTTCGATAAAAACATGCAACAATTTTGACTTTTGGACTTTATAGTGCAATGGAGTTACTGGAAATTAGATCATGACAGTCCGAAACAATCAATACTATTTTGTTTTTATTGTTTATAATGATAATGAGTGGAGACTAATCATTATCTGCAGCTGTGCCAAAATACCAGGTTTAAAGAGAACAAATACATTCCAAAAAAGGAAGCTGAGCAGCATTCGAATGATGTTTGTTCATTGAATGTGTAGTTAGGCAGGTCGAGCTGTAGCCCACAACTGTCTTATATCTTACTATCCACAGAAGGTGTACCAACAAATGTTTGGGAATTAATATCAGGGCTGGAAGTAACAAATTACATTCATCATCATTTTTCAAAGAGTGCACAGCTTTTACTTGAGTAAAATGTCTTTTAAGTAGGAGTACTTTTACTTAAAAAAATAAAAAATGAAATATACAAGTACTGTTTTCAGTCGCATATCTCTTGCTCATACTGTACATCAAACTCATTTGTATCTCCTCTCGATCTTATCTACTGCAGCTTTAACTACTTGTCTACTGACTAGTCCCACGTATAGAATAGTTCAGGCCCTTATCAGTAAGCTTCTAACCCAGCTTGAGCTCTCAAATAAGACGAGGAAAACTCCCGTAAATCCTTCGCACACAAGAAAAACAGAAGAAACCTCGGGAGAGGCAATTCAAAGAGAGGCCTCCTCTCCACGGACAGCTGGGTGTTTGAAGCGGCAGCGTTGTCAAAGATTGAGACTGACCAGAGTGGCTGAGTCCATGTTAAACCTGGCAATTGATCTACATCAGCTTCTGGCTTCCACCAGGACATGGTGGGCACTCGTATCTCAGTCCCACGTCTGCTGCATCAAAAAGAGCCACACATGGGAACTACAGCAGAGTTGATCCAGGACGTGAAGAAGAACTGGACTTTCAACTGTTGTCCTTGGAGGTTCAGTCTGGATCATGTCAGCCAGAGGTGCTCTTAAGTGTCCTCAGCTTCGATCGGAGCGGTGCCCTCTTGATCAAACAGCTCGATAGAAAATCCCAGTCTGGGGAGACAAATAGAAATCCCATTTTAATACAAACACTGCTCTGTGTGTGCTTCTCCGTGTGTTTGATTCTCCTGTAGGTGTGTGTTTATGACTTACCTGAAGACAGACCATTTCTGACTTCAGGATTTTCATGGATAATGTCATGGCTGTGGCTGAAGAGGAGACTTTTATGCAGCATCCCAAACAGCACTACACCAAGCTGCCACACTGTCATCTGTTTGGCCCTGTAATGCTTGAACCGGAACTACTCATGTGGGTGCAGTCATAGATTCCTACAATACACACACAAGGGCAAAGGTTAATGGTGAGGGAAAGAGGTGGAGAACAGAGACAGCAAAGATGGTGGATTGGCTCAGAGAACCAGATTATTATAGAAAGATGGCCTACCTTCATCTCTACAGTATAGCCCTGGTTTCAGGTAGGCGCCACAGCCAAAATCAATAATCCTGATGCATAGAACATCAGAGCCAGTTTCAATCAGAGTGTTCTCTTGATGTTCCTGTGGAACACACCTCTGGAGTGGATCTCAATGAGGGCATTGATTAGCTGCTGTGACTATGATCTGAGGGAGAGAGAAAGAAACATGCAGACTGTGAGTTATGTTGCACGTATAGAAACATGGAAATACACCTGCCATCAGATACATACCTTAACCTTGTGCTCCGGCAGGATGGACCCTCTTGATTCAGTATAGTCTTCCAGGTCCACGCAGGGGACTGGTCTCTCTAGGATGAGAATCAGCTCATTATCCAGATTGTACCAGTCCGGCAGGGCCACGGCTGCACTGGTCTCGCCTGCTGCTGGTTTGACTTAGCAGCAGCGCCCCTCAAAGGGACTTTACAGAGGAACGTCTGGATATGTTCCCTTTGTACAAAGTATAAAAAGAGAAATATCCACAGATGTTTGTCATATGTTTCTAGAATTCCCTTTTTCATGTCTTGTGTTACACTTAGACCTTGCCCATTTATATTATGTCAAATAAATATTATGTACAAACCACGTTCCCAAAATTTGGGTCTTTGTGCTGTAAAGAGAATTAACCTTCAAGTTTTTCTTGCAGTTCCTATTGCTATACAGATTCAGGGGGTCTCAGTCAGCTGGACTTTCCGGATGAGTTTAGGGTTTATGTGTACTCACAGTACAAAGCCTGTGACGAAAAACAGAAATAAATTATGTGTGATTGAGTGATTAATACCTGAAAGTTACAACAGCATTAACTGCATACATGTATTCACGCAAAATTAAAGGCCAAGTCAGCCATTCTGGAGAAAGGCTGTTGATATGTGAACAGTCTCTTACTTGCAGAGGACAGAGCTGTAGAAACACCACATTTCCTTCAGCACACACACAGAACAGACAGCTAGTGGACTGTCAGGAGATATTCCCTGAATTTGACAAAAAGTGCATTGAATTATAATTAGTTCATCTAACATTTGCTGAGCGTTAGGAAGCAGCCACAATGTTCGTAACATACCTCCAGACCAAGGCAGTGAGCGGCACCCCCCCCACCCTCCATGTGCAATGTAGCTAAGGTTAGCAACAGCGGCATTGGCGTCTGTGTTAACAACGACCAGAATACGGTGCGTCCTCATCGGTATGACCGCTCACCAACTGTGAAGCAGATATAACTAGATATAACTCCATATAGACATAGGATTTATCAAACTCACTAACATTTTGTTTACCATGTTAACATTACCGGTCTGCTTAGGTAGCAGGCAAGGTGCTTATTGTTTATTTAATCGCATCAAGCATGCGATGAAATAAACATTTAAACTTGATTTCTGCAAAACTTTCAATATTTAAAGAAAATACTCACCTTTATGACTTCACAGTTCACTCTGCAAAAACAGCAGAGCTGTCCTGAAACGGTGGATGAAAACCCCTGCAGCACTGCTCAAGAAACCCCGTTCTTAGCGTGAAGCATGTGTGAAGTGCTTGACTTTGCCTCCAACTAAAATTTCAAAGTTATGCCAGCATAAATTATGCAGTGAGACCAATTTTCCACAAGAAACTTGAAGAAACTACGGTGACGTAGTTTACTATGCCAGTATTTTTGGTTAAGTTTAATCAAAAATCTCAGTAAGATGAGCAATTTTAAGTTTTCATTTTTACAGTGTAGAAAGGTTTTGGCTCTATAGAACTGCCTGGTGAAACCAACATGGCAATCATCCACTGTGCCTTGCCCATAGACCCATGAGAGACGCTCTAAATGTCTGACCCTGGCTGTAAAACTTTTCTGTAACTCTGGTCTGTAAGTGTTCCCAACACTTGCATGCTGAAGGAGCAAAATCTCTTGCTGGTTCACAACATCTTGCAGGTTGTCTGGCAACTGCTGCAGACGGGTAGTTAGTTCTTCCGACGAGGAGATCGCCCAGCATATAAACTCCAGCACAAGTTCTCGTTTTGCACTTTATTTAATTTAAAATCAAATTAGTGAGCTGTAGAGGTGCTGGTAGGGTGGATTTTGTTACCTTTGGCTAACCACCTCCTGGCTCCAGCTACACACCGTATAGACAGAGTGGTATCGATATTGATAAAGTGAATAAGCATATTTCCCATTACTTTGCAATTTTTTTTTCCAGATACTTTAGTTCGAAGCAACTAACATTGCAGTTGGCAGTGTTTTTTAGTGCAACTGCTAGTGCAAAGAGCAACAAAAGCATTTACTCATGCTTCCTGCTCCTGCGGGCCACAGCAGGACCAAAACAGTAGCTTCAAGCCTCCTTTTTTCTTGAACCATGCCTTGGAACTTCAATTTTGCCACTGAAAGCAAAGAGTATCCTTAACAGGCGCCGCCACACTGAGACGTCCAATAAATCCTTCTTCTTCCTTTTTTTGTGTTGACAGATTTTGAAAGCATTTTCTACAGATATGTACAAAAATAAGTTCCGTGTTTTTCAAAACTTAAAATAGCACGCACCAGTGACATGGATTTTCTGCAGACGTGCGAGGCTGTTTCCAAAACTCAAACGCTTTGACATACAGTAAATTGTCAGTCTTGTCAGTTTTCAGCTTTTCCTTCATCATGGATATTCACACCTGCCAGGTCTCTTGATTGAACTCCACTGCTCCTCTTTTTATGAGGAAGATATGGTGTGATGGGGAAACTACAAGCGAAGGAGGCAGAGGGGAAGGGAACGTGTGAAGAGATAAAAGGGGAAACAGAGAAGAGAGAAATGATGAAATAAAGGAAGAAACAGACAGATGGAGAGGAGAAGGAGATAACAGCTAACCAGGCCGGCGGAGTGAAGGTGGATTGATTGTGTCTTATCAGCGCCTACGCCCGACAGGTGACTGACAGCCAGATGCACATGGTTTCAACCCAGACCCCTACACACACACACACACACACACACACACACACACACAGTAGCTCACACACCAAATGAAGCTGTCTCTATCTTAATCATTTTCCCTCATTTGTATGCAATGATCCATGCTCTTGACTAAGGGATGCAGAGAAAAAGAGGCGTGTGTGTGTGTGTGTGTGTATACGTGCTCATGTATTACTCACGTTGTGAGGACAAAAATTTGTTTACACAGTCACATTGTGGGGACTCATCTTACTTGTGGGGACAAAATACAGGTTCCCACAAGTTAAATCATCACATTTTAGGGTGAAGACTGAGGATAGGGTTACGGGTTAGGTAAGGTTGGGTTAGGTGCAGGGTTAGGAAAAGGCAAATAGTAGTTATGGTTAGGGTTAGGGTAAGTCTCCAGGAAATGAATGTAAGTCTATGTAATGTCCCCACAAGTGATGAAAACCCCCTGTGTGTGTGTGTGTGTGTGTGTGTGTGTGTGTGTGTGCGTGTGTGTGTGCGTGTCATGCTAGGTCTCACCTCTCAGAGTGTTGGGGTGTCCCTGCAGGCACAAAACAAACCCAGTCGTGTGTTTGTGATTGTGCAAGCAAATCTCTCCTTGCTCTGGATGTGTTTGTGTGTGTGTGTGTGTGTGTGTGTGTGTGTGTGTATGTATGTATGTGTGTGTGTGTGTGTGTGTGTGTGAGAGAGAGAAACAGAGAGAGGAGAGGCAGTGTAAGGACACACATACACTGTACACAAAGAAACTGTAGTCAAAATGGTTGCCTGCTGGGGATCAGATGAGGCAGAACCAGTCACCAGTTTACAGTTAGATTCAGTTTCAGGGCTGTTTTATTGTAGCTTTGATGCAGATTATTAATATATGATACTAACAAAAAGTTTTGGAATATTTTGTATAAAAATGTAAAAATCAATACTGTTCTTTGCTCCCTCATTGTGGGAGGTCAAAGTTGTGGCTGAAACAATTAGTCAACTACAGTCAAGTGACACAAGCAATTCTGATACACAGGTGGCATCATAATCATTATTTATCAAAAGTCCACTCATTGGTTCCAGCTTCTTCAATGTGAACATTTGTGGTTTTTCCTCAACTTTATATAAAGGTTTTCTATATATTTGTGAACTGAATATCTTTGGATTTGGGATTTTTGGACAGACAAAACAAGACATTTAAAGACATCACCATGCACCCTGGGAAACTGGCAGGGGGACAGTGTTCATTCTTTTCTGACGTTTTCTTTAGAATAAACAACAATCAACTGATCAAAAAGATAATCAATATTACCAGATTGATGAAAAATAAGAATACTTTTCTATTTTTGTGTTTGTAGGCAGATTCAGATACCTCTGGGCTAACCAGCTGCTGGCGTTAGCCTTGTATTCAACATACGGACATAAGAGTGGCATCGATCTTCTGGCAAACAAGCAAATAAATGCAGCTCACAAAATGTCAGACCTTGTTTCACACTGTATACATGTGAACACAAAGACAATGAAAACAACATGCAGAAGCTGCATGTTCGTATTTTTCAGCCTTTAGTAATCACACAGGTGTCGTGGTTTCATCTCCTCCGCAGCAGAGGATCGACTGGCGTATGAAGTATTGATGTTTTACGAGAGGCAGAGTGCGGGAAGCAGAAAGCTTTTCTCACAGAGAGGCCTCAGTCGGTAGGCGCAAAGACTTTAAAAGTCTGTGCTGACAGTATAACAATGATCTCATCTACAGAGCTCTCTATAATGAGCACACACACACACACACACACACAAAACACAGTAGCCTGATACGCACAGCTCTTGCGCTTACATCATTGGATATGCTGGACTGACTGCGATGCTGCAGCTGTAACACCCACACACACCCACACACACGCACACACACGCGCGCACACATGCAAACAAAGCTCACAGGCCCTTTGGCTGGCCTGGCCTGATTCAGACAAGAGCTTCGCTTTCCCACGCTTCCAAACTGGAGCAGACTCTCCTGGAATAAGACACCATGGAATATTTGAACACTGGACACACTATCGGAAGATTGTGTCTCATGTCCAGACAGTCGCTTTAGTCCACGGGCCTCTTTTTTGTTTAATTTTCATCACACACCCATGCATACACGGAGGTCTCGCAGTTTGTTTTGTTGGATTTCTCCACTTAAAAAACGAGGATCAAATTTACTGTACATGCAGTCATTTTAATCCATGCAGCCTCATGGATTACATGTTAAACGTGGTGATCCATTCAGAGCAGTGTATAGTGAAAGACCTGATCGATTTGCCATGCCTCCTGCCTTAATCCCGTAAAGACTCAGCCCAGGCTCGAGCTTGCTGTCCTGTTACAATGTCCTTTAATTGAGTGGGACAGCTCAGCATTATGGCATCAGTCTTACGCCTTCAGGGAATGCAGGTGGTAAAGCTTACAATCCGCTGCGTATTGTGTGGCTATGGTAGCGTAGGGGATCGTTCCCACTGAGCTATCAGTGGTTGAGCAGCAGTGTGTATACACCGATGTTACGTGATACATCCTCAGGGAATGAATTCATTTCCTCCTAAAGCCTACGTTGGCATCTGGCCTCGACTGAGAATTCTCAGCTGTCTTTTCCTTCTCTTCTGCCTCCATCTTTTTCCACTGTTGCTCCATGTGCCAGGGCCCCACACTACATTATGGACTGATTATAGCTCCAATGGCCTCATTACTGTCAATGAAGGGCTCAAACGGGGTAATAGCTGCCTAATACTGGGCTATTACAGAAGATGATTTGCCCCCTTATTAGGCCTCTGGTAACTAGACAATCAATGAGCTGAGCTACAGTGGGTTTGGTTTTTTTGGCAGTGTTATATAAAATACACTTGAATGTATACACCATGCCAACACACAGTGAGAGGCTCATGTTTAGACATGTGGACATGTTGTACTCTCAGATAGTAATCCGTTGAGCTGCCTCCCCAAATTAAAAGCACTGCTGTTGACTTCACCCCATTAGCTCAGTGTCACTCACAGATGCCAGCTTCTGGGTCGCAGAGCACACATCAGGTGTAAGACAGCAGTTTACGGCTGATTAATAAACAGCTGTGCTGCCATGACACCATACTGTACTGATGTCAAACAGAACATTTACGCATAATAATTCAAGAAAGAACGTGAGAAAATGAACACAGAACTTAATGGGTTTTCTTTCTTTTTGAGTTTTCATGTTTTTTCATCCCCTCCTGCCTGACAGCAGTTGCCAGAACACATAGAACCCAGTGCACCACCTGCAGCATCACATACCAATACTGAAAATGACTGATGAGGTGGCAAATATTTGATCAAATAATATTCATTAATTGCATTGTTTCTGCATATGAATGAACAGCCATGCTAGTAGTCAGATTACTGGCTCTAATTAGTCAGCGAGTTTAGCCGGCCAAAGAGTAAAAAGACAACAGTCAACAAGCCAACAGCAACATTAGGTAATTGTTTTTGTGTCCAGACAGGAGAATTTAGCAGAGCTTCAGACACTGATGATACATTACACTGTCAGCCTGGTCACTAGCTTTTTATAAGTCCCAGTCTCTCCTGCAAGCTGTTAGTGGCTGGCGGGTACACACCCACTGCTGAAAGGTTGCAGCCCATAAACCCAACCACAGCAAAATAAGAAGAAAGTAAGGAAATACAAGCAGAGGGCAGATAAATAAACTGCCACACACTTCAAGTGGGTCTTAAATTAAATTTCAATTGTAAAATTTTCAGAAAGAAAAAACCTTTACATTCAGTTACAGTGTGCAGCTAACTCAGTCAGCACAACATGAATCCCTGCCCCCAAGTTACGTTACATACATTGACCCCAATGAGCTCCACGTGAGGACTACACAGATTTTAAATTTGGAGAATTATGACTGAAAGAACAGAGCAGACATAAGGGGGACGAGAACAGCTATAAACCCTCTGTATAAAGAACAGCAGCATCAATAGTGTGACAAAACCCTATATAAAGGCGTGTGAGAGACACATACATTAAAGCCTCTCTCACATGGATTCAAGCCTGAAGCTTGCAGGCTTGTGTTTTGCGTTAAGCGTGTAATCAAATACTCAGCTCAGATTTAGCAGGTATTTTCTCCCGTTGCCAGTTATCCTAGTCCTAGCTGCTTGTTAAATTCTACCAGAGAGAACTGGAAACCTGTCGACCGTGATGATCACCTTTTTTTTTTTTCCCATTTTGTTTGAGGTTCCTTTACATCGTGAGGTGAAGTAGAAAACAACTCTGTGCTTCAGTTTCCTGTGCAAATTGGTTGGTGGTCTCATATGTTGAGGGGCTTTTGTATAATGCTGAATCTTTCTCAACGCTCCCTTCTCACTTTTCAGTCAGAGTGGAAGGATGTTATTTTGAGCTTCAATTCACAATAAATGGCACCCCTGTTGTCCCTCCAGTGTTTGAGTCTGTATATGTGCTTGAGGGGTTGCAAATTATTGAACCAATGACAGCCCAGATTGTGCTGCTGTGGAGGACAAACATTCTGATATCTCCATTTTTCCGCATGAGCCATGTTGCACATGAATATAAGAGAAGACAAATAAAAGATGTGTAAGACCGTTTCATTGCTCCAATCTCCTCTTGAGGGCTTTGCTCTCCTCATTCCTTATCATCTCTGAGACACACCTAAATGTAAGAAAGCGGAACATCCTCAAAGATGGCGGACTTCAATTTTTCCTGATGCAGGACGAAGGAGCGAGGAAAGGAGGGAGGGTAATTTACCGCACCGAAAACTCACCTAGCCTTTTTTTTTTTTTTGCATATGCAAAACCAGGAAGGAAAAAGATATTTGGAGGGGCAGAATAAAATCCTCCTGCAAATATTTCAGCTGTCTGACAGAGACACCTGCCACCCCTCACCTGTCCTGCCTGAACAGACTGACAGTGAAGGGAGACGGGAGCATCTGGCTCATTTACTCCTGTCAGGAGACATAAACACAGGTGTTGGGTGGGCCAAGGTCTCATCTGAAACTGTCGGGTCTCACTCAAATTTGCTGCCTCCTGTGCGAAAGTTCCCTCGGTTCATCAGATTCCCTGGCCTGTCTCCACACACACACACACACACACACACACTCCTCACACACATTCAAGCTGCAGGCCAGACTGATACTTCCTGTTCGTGACACTCGAGGCCACAGAGATAAGGCTTTAAAAAACAGCCATCAGCACTGATGCACCCTCTCCTCAAACTAGTCAGGGATTTACTGTAAATCAATGCGACTCTTAACCAACACAACAGCACACTCCGCCCAGGGAGAAATAATCTCTTTTTCTTGACCTCTTTCACTCCCGTCTTTCTTTTCTCTCTGTATTTTTGCTTTTATGCTACTATCAGCTGAGAGGCATTTGTTTGTTTTTGCACTGAGATGCTTTTTGCTGGGGGGGGGGGGGGGCGGGCGTCTGGGATTTAGTGGGTGTGCAGTGTCTTGATAGGACTATGTGGTCAGAGGAAACACATCTAAACTCCTGGCCACACACACACACACACACACACACACACTTAGTTTAAAAAGACAAGAAACACACCAATACAGAAACAATTTGGTCTAAATTTCAATTTTGATCGGTAAAAAAAGTGCTGTTGATGGTGCCTCACACCACTCCACCACTGCATTGTCCAAAGAGAGGTCTGACCTCACAAAATGACTTCTCTTTGTTCCATCCAGACTGAAACTTTGATATTAGCTGCGTCACTCTCAGGAAGTTGCATTGTTTCTCTTGGGTCTACAGTTGCATGGATTTTTTTTTTTTTTTCTCTTGTTTGAGCGCACACCTGAAGCAGATTGGAACAGATGATGGAGTCCGCCTCTCAGGCTCATTAGTTCGCACAGGATGTGGACTGGAAACACAGAACCAGGACAGAGCAGATGGGTGCCAGGGATGGAAAAAGGATTTGACTGAGGATACACCAATTCCAAAAGGTGTTACAATGACAGGTGCAAAATTTCTGTGAAGTTGTGCAGAAGCTAAGAAATATTTTGAGGATGTTATAACTGCACTTAGTTAAATTGTAATCTGAGTACATGCTTGCGTCAGTTTAAATCACATGTAAAAGCTGTGAGAGTGGAAGAGGCCCGAATTACTGTCGCATCATAGGTTCACCCTGTTGCCCTTTGGAGGTGGCTATGAACAACGGTGACAAGTATTCCTCAGTGGATAGGAGGCAGTAAATTGAAAATTAAGCATGAAATACAAACTGCTTGTTAACAGCTATGAGCGTCCTGCAGCGTAAAGCACACAGTTTTCCATATGGGTTCGTCTGTGACCACTTTATGCCGAGATAAACTGCATGCTTTGGATGTGTTACGGACGTGCTAATAAATGCTGCTCATGACAATTCCATTATGAAAATTCATGGAGTAAGTGCACATAACTACATCAAGCCCCAGCAGACAGCTCAGACAGCTTCCTCCATTAGGTGTTGGGGCTTGTCACAGGGAAATATAAGTCTGAGTGATTCAAATGGATGCAAATGCAGAGGGAAAGAACAAACAGAGGATTAGGAGGGGCAGGCAGCGCTAAACAAGTGCCTGTTTAGCCTGGATTTAAATGTTGAGACTGTCTCTGTCACTGATGCTCTGAATAATTGAGCCTTGCTGCCTGCAGACTTCTATACATTTTCATTCTTGGGTGTTAAGCTGATGTTTCTATGCAGAGTGCCTAATGTCATAAACAGAGCAAGAGGCAGATGTACTGATGTTGTAAGAGGGCGAATTATATTAGTGCTGAATGATGAATCTGCAATTTTTTTACAGGTCAAATGTGTCACAACATACCCTTTATCAAAAAATATGATTTAGATATATCACAACATACCAGAGGAGATATTTGATGGACAGTAAACAGGTTTTTGTCACCTGAGACCTTTATGCAGGCAGATAGAGCTGGCATGGCTGCTGTAGTTCACTGTAGATTTCATTTTTATCAATACTTGGTGGTCTGCATTTTAAAAAGCAGACAGAAAATACATGAAAGTGCTAGTGCAGTGTGCTAAAACACAGAAATGGAGTGCACATGTGACAGGAGACTTTTTGTGAGTGGCAATGGTGGGGCACATGCTGCAGCTTTTAAACACTCAAGTTTAAAAGGCACAGCAGGCAAAGGTCTTTGAAATGTCAAATACCACTGAATGGAGGATTAAAACATAAAATGTATATTTATCGTAATCTTAATTAGGTGTATGGCTGACATTTATTGTGCAATTATCTCATTTAGTTTGTTTTTTCAGCATGCTGTTTGCATACTGTTTTGTACAATTTGGTTTGTGTTGATTTCCTTTACGCACTCGGTGCCCTAAAAGCATTATTGTGAAAATGTGTGGATTGACTTTTAGGTAACTGGACAATAGGGATGTCCACAGCAAACCATTAACCACCAGGGATGTGTTTGATATATCCTTGTTGTTCAATATGTTAATGTAAATTGACATGCTAACAGCATGCTAACAGCTTTGCTGGCTCACAGTCTGAGGTACAAAATGAAGCAGGCTACACAAACTTTGGTGTGGGAGAGTTTCCTCCAGACAGACAATTAAGTCAAATCTAAATTATGAGATGCTACTCTTAAGTTTAGATGTATTGCTAGCACTATGATGTACCACATTAAGAATAAGCACCTGGCTTCTATGTCCAAGGACGGTTTGCAGCCAAAGTTCACATCAGTGTGGACTGCAGGGACAAAGTGTGATGGCTGCTGGTCTGAGGCCATCACACCGTTGGTGATCCAAATGACTGAGACCAATATGCTGTTTATCAGTGTGATAGAGGGCGAGGATCCAAACAGCTAGTTTGAGGCCAAGTAATGCACCAAAAAAAGTACATCTCCAACACCTACCCCATCACCTCCAGGTGTTCAAGAGGTCAGAGTTCAAGTCTAAAGTTCAGGAACCCCTCAGAAAATGCATACAGGCAGCCTATTAATCTATTGTAAGATATCTTAGGCATTAAAGGTAGGTATTAAATTAGATCAGAGTATCATTATCAATATGCTATTGGAAGTATTAGAACTTGTATTCAAGTTGTAAAACACATACCAATAGAATTTCTCAGTGTGGAGGCGGAGCAAGTGTTTCTCCAGGAGGTTGAAGTTAAATGTCATAAAATGTGTTCAGCAATGAAATAGAACAGGCAAATAATAGAAAAAATGTTTAAAAAGAAAAAAACCCACTTATTTTATACCCCTCTATACAGACTTTTTGTTGCCATAAATTCTATTAATATCCATCCATCCATACTTTCATATAAATAGCATCAACATAGGAGGAACACTCATTTATGAACCCATGCTGTAAAATGTACAATTTTGTAATAAGATTTTTTTTCCTTCCAACAAGAACATTTTGAAGTAAATAAATACACTATGTACTACTGTGTGTAATAGTACAAATGTCATGTTTCTGGGGTCATAATGCCTCTATCAAATGTTCTCATATTAGAAAGACAGCTGTAGGCACTGGCAGGGTTCGTGGACTTGGCTTCCATTGGTGGCGTTGAGACTAGTGCCACTGCCACCTGAGGTGCCATGATGTAACATCTGGGAGTGGATGACCACAGCCCGGCTCATAGGAGGGAAAGACAGAGTGTTCTGTTATATGCTGCAAACTTATGTACTAACTGCCAAATATGTTGCTTTGTTATAGCTCTTAAATGGGCAAATGGAGCGGAAAGGGCCTCTTGTATTTCACGTGATTTTGTGCTTTTTCTTAATAATTACCCAGTTAGTTACCGTTTAATGGGTGTAGGGCTATTGAAAGCAACCAAAACTGACATCCTTAGAGCAGTATAATGGGACACCGGAATGTGCTGTATGTTTCTGATTGCATTTCTAAATTAATGCAACGATGTGGTGTTTGATATTTGCATGAACCTGGACATGCAAATCAACTAACGGTAGAAGGAGGAAAGAACGGATGGAAGGATTTTAGAAGTCCTAGACTAGCTTTGTGACATGAAACAACTTCCTGTTTCACAAAATGCTGCCTAGCAACAAAACTGGCAAACTGCCCTTTGCATTGCCTGCATGTCAATTTGAAATGTATAACTTGACGGATGCATTAAGAACAACACATTTTGTAACCTTTTATCTCCCAGCTTATGACCCCGAGGAGTGAGGTATCACTCACTGCTCTCTCACATGTGCATCATTGAAGCAATATGCCACGTGTTTCATTTGAGAGACATTGACATGAAGTACCTCTGGAATGCCGACTGTACTATAAATGTTTTTCAGTAAATAGGATGGACATCATTTGCAAGTGACATGTTAAACAGTTATTAGAAGTGAACCGTCTTCACAAATACCGTCTGTGAAGAACCAACAGACGGTGATGAAAAACCCATTTTCAGTTTTTTGGATGTGAAATGTACAACAATCTAACAACAACAGAGCGAGAGGCAGGGGGGAAAAGATCAGAAAACGCTTCACCTGATCTGTATGCTGGATCAAAAATTCCTACATCACAGCACAAAAAATTAAAGGGGTGAGATTATTATGTTACATTAATTGTAGTTAAAGACAGTATGTATAATAATGGAATTCAAATCTGGTCCCAGTGCTGCCTGATATCAGCACTGTCTATGAAAAGAGTAAATGAAGTGTTAACTGTCTTTGTGATTGTGTAGAAATACAGCCAAACCACGCTGAGTTAGAAGCATTCTTTGTGTGTTTGTTGTGACCATTTTAACGTCATCACAGCCCACACGATCCTTCACCATAAAATTTGCATTTGAGTTCATTTCTTCTTGTGCAGTTTTCAGCGTCAGTCCCTGTTGCAGATAACAGGGGTCTGCTGATCTGTCTGAGTCATGAAAACCAAACTGCCCCAGCTGCACTTGACAAATCTTGGAATCCAGACATGAAGGCCGAATTGGTCCCTTAAAATTTCAGCATGACCCTGCTGTTTAGATTGGATAAAAGCCTTGAGGGGTTTTCCCCAAGCAGCATAAACGATGTCAAGCTCCTGAGATTTCCTGTTCTATAAAACCTCACAAAATACTGGAAATGTTGACGGTTGTGGATGCAGAGTGACATGCAGGCATTTAACAACATCATAAAGGACAACTCTGCCGACTGGATCAAATGATGTGTCATCTGAGACATGTTTTTACGTTTTGGGCTCAGTGGGAGCGGGATGTCTGCCTTGACAGTTTGGTTGGCCCATGGGGGAGCTACAGGCCTTGAGTGCATCGCTGGGATTTGTCATCATCTACATGACAATGAACAGTGCCATATCTGCAACAACAACACATATAAAAGTTAACAGCAACAAAGCTGATGTGTGGTGGATGTCATGCTTGATTGTTGTGTGTATGAAGTGGTTGTATAGCTGAAAACATGCAGTAACTTGTGCAAAGACAGAGTGGAATGAGTTGTTAAATGAGTAACACTGCAGTGATCACAAAGAACAGTAGCATGTGATCAGGCTACTGCCTATATTTTTTTGTTTGTCGTTCTTTTTTCCTCATTACAAAGAAAGCAAAACAACAACTTACTGCATATCACATTGGCTTCGCCCAGGTCACAGACGATGAATGCACCTCTGGCAACAAATTTACATGTGTCGTGAACTCGAATTTCTGCAATGTATTTGTTGGCCAGATTAATTAAAGCTGAATATGGCTTTTGTGAACAATTGGTAATCAGTGGATGTCAGTGCCAATTATGCTGAGTCGTGCTGAGAATAAAAAGCAGCGTTCACTGAAAGTGTTAGTGGAAGCTGTTTCGAGCTTTGCTTCTGCAGAACCACTGCAGCATTGATTGGGAAAAGTTAATGTAGACACCAGCTGAATTCCTTATTGGGCACGTATCTTGTAGTTTTGTCATGCATCTGCCATCGTTTCTCGAAAAAGACAGAGAGAGTAAGAATTGTGGTATTTAAAACTTTTCTGATATCAACAAATCCCACGCAAAAATTAACACTAACAATAAACTGATGCTACAATATTGTCTGTGTAGCCAAAGCCAGATATACAGTAAAGTAGCTTATTCCTCTTTGCCATAGGGATAGCAAAAAAGATTAAAAACACACCAGTTAGCCACAGTCTAACACTGGGTGACATGTTCCTTCATTACCATTAACATTGGCACTGTAGTTTCATTTGACTCAGCCCCACATACACCATCCTGCTACTGAAAAAACTCACTAGAGCAGCAAATGTGTATTAATGCATGGCCGAAAATAGTCCCCAACAAATACATCATTTCTTCCTGAAAGGGTAATGTTTGCTAAAAACTACAGTGTCCAGCTGTTTTAGGGAATTCTTGACCTTTTTTAATGAAAACTATATTGGCCTTAGGAGTCCCACTGTAGGGAAGTCAAAATGTAGAGAAAGATAACACATTCTTTGGGCTTTCCATGGGATTTGTTCACAACCAGAAACATACAATAAGCCATCCTTATTCCTAAGCAGTTCCTGGTTTGTAAATCTGCAGCATTTACAAGGCAATCCTCATCATCCTTACTTGAATAAGACTTTAACCAGCTAACCTTTTTAAGTGATTTTTTGATATTGATATCCAAGTTTAAGAGCTGGGTATATCACATTGTGCTGACAGAATTCTGTTGCATCCTCTGACTATTTAAGCATCAAGTATTTGCAAATTCATTACAAGACTAAGAATCTACAGCCATGCTAACAGCTCTCTGAAATTATAGACTTAGACACAGCAGAGATTTTCGCTAAAGGCTAATATAAGCATGCTAACAATGGCTATGCTAACATGCTGATGTTTGTCAGGTAATGTGTACTATGTTCACTATCGTAGTTTAGCATGTTAGCATGCTGACATTTGCTACATAGCATGAACCACAAAGTACAGCTGAGGCTTATGAGAAAGTCATCAGTTTTGTAGGAATGTAGTGATAAAGTATTGGACAAATGAATGTTTAGACTTGATGATGGCACATGATAAAAAATTAAGGGATGACCAAAATTATTACTGTTCGTTACATGAAGAACAATCATGTCTGGACCCAATTTCTTGGCAAACCATGCAATAGTTGTTGAGAGCTTCACTAACACCGTAGATGTCTTGCTCATGGTGGCCCTAGAAGAAGTCAGTGGGATTTGTCGTCTGGTGACCATGAATGTCAGTACAAATTTTCATGGCAGTCATCCAGTAGTCGTTGAGATATTTCAGTTTGGACCAAACCGGTTTACAGTGCCATCCATAGAGCCATGCTGCTGGTTTGACTCCATTTAAGTGTCTCAGTTGTGTTTCCTTGACTTTATTTCCTTCAACAGACAGAAGGCCTGCTTGCGTCTGAAGGCACGTATGATTACAAGTCCATAAATCAGCATCAGTGCCACATTAAAGTAATTCATATTAATTTGAGAAGAAGAGAGCAATTTGCACAGAACTGGTTGAGCTTTAACAATGTAGTTTTTCACTTTCTAGTTCATGCCTGTTGACATACTCCTGGTGCTGCGGGTTATTTTGCTTTATCTCTCTATCAATATGAGTCACAGAAAGAATCTGGGACAAAGCTGTTTTTCTGGGGCGAGAAAGAGAAGAGAAAAAGGAAATGGCCAGAGTCACACCCAACATGACCTTTAACATCTTTAATCATTAGTAAGGTGGTGCTCAAGTGCTGGTGCTTAAGCTCAAGTGGGGTCAACAGGAAAAGTCCACTTGGACTGGCTTCTGTAGAAATTTGAATGGTCGTTATAAATAATGAGAGAGCCTTAGTCTTCGGAGGGGGAGTTCAACAGAGAGGCTTAGTGTGAAGTCCAAAGGCCGTTGAAGGTCAATGAGGAAGGCAGAGAAAAATGGAAAGATATTTAACAATATTTTGTTAAATGCAGAAACAGTAGCTGTTGATCAATAACAACCTCCTGTGTTTTTGTCCACAATAAGTTCATTTATGAAAAAGCAAGATAAAGAGTCTATAGCCACACGAGCAGCTCTCTCAATGACACTCTCTCTAAATGCTGACATCAGCATGCTGTCATGCTCACAGTGGCAATGCTAACAAGCTTCAACTTCAACTTAAATATGTTTGTCATTCTGAGGGGGACAATTTCTGTACCAAATCCCTCAAATGACAAGTGTTAACCTCGTTGTGGTTTTGAAGAAAAACCCAAAGTAAGTAGGACTCATCTTCTTGGAGTCCTGAATGTCTGTTCAGCAGTGTATGCCAAACCTTCCAGCAGATGTTGAGATATTTCACAGGATAAGTGAAAAATTTAAGATGCTGGTTGCACTACAGGAAAATTCGGGGGATCCCCAAAATCTTTAATCTCTTGGAACCATGTTGGTACAAAATTTCATGGATATCCATTCCAGAGTTTTTTTTTTTTTTTTGGAAAAACCTAATGACTGATGAAAAACATTAGCTTTCCTACAGTCTAGCTACACCTCTATCATGGCTACTTTAGGCTTCACTTTGGCAGCAGAGCAAGTATTTTATTGTGAATCACTTTATTGTGAATTTACCAAAATTACCTGAAACACCTCAACAACACTGTTCTAAATAACTTCCCTTCATGACTATTGGGCCAAACATAGACTAATGTCTTTCTGTTTAAAGTCTCATGAACAACCTCCAGCTTTCAGAAATGACGGAAATGATGACCATGTGATATTATTAGCATCAACTGTCAGAGGCTCATTTAAATACGCTTTGTCTAACATAATATTTGATCCGACAGGGAAAATCCCAAATGGTTTAGTGCATTTGAATGATTAATTTGAACTCTCAGGCCTTTGTGGTGCACCTACCAACCTGCTTTTTTGAACGTGTGTGACACATGGATCATGATGTGGACACAAATGCTGGCTTGCTTTGATATTCAGCAGAGCTCACTAATTCCCCACCAGCAGCTCCAGTGGTTCCTCTTTGTTTTCTACCTAACCCCTCTCTCTCTCTCTCCACGAGTCTCACGCTCTCACTTTCTGCTCTCCCTCCCGTCTCTGTTTGCGGTTGCTTCATGTAAGACCAGTGTTGGGATTCTGCCAGTTTCCCAAGACGATTACCCCAGTGTGCGCTGTGCTCCATCATTGCCATGGCTCAAATCCTGACTTAGAGAAGAAAATTCATTATGGATGCTAATCAGCCCAGTGCAATCCTTTTACAGTCCCATGGCCGCACGTCGTCATGCTTGCACAGCTTGTGTGTAATCATGTCAGACTAACAGAGAGATGGACAAAGAACTGGGACAGGATGACGGACATGAAGCCCGGACAGAGAATGGGCAGGTAAGCAAATGTAAACAGGTGAAAAACATACAAGGTTTGAAAAATGGACGAGGGCTTCCCTCAGCAGATTCTACAACTGGCTTTCTTATGACTTTTATCAAAAATACATTATATATATACAATAAAGCATCTGCCCCTCTTTCCAGTCAGGAACTCAATAACTTCTCCTGGTGATCCACATCTCCATAGACCTGGCAAGTACTGCAGGGTTCATTTTCTCTTTTGGCCATCAGAAACTTTGGCCGGTGAGCCTGCCAGAAGAGGCTAAGCCCAGTTGTTGGATTTCATCGCTGCCTGGTGTCTGTGGTCTCCACTCTGAATCCCATCCATGACCGGGGTTCCCGGCTGCCAGGTTTCACTGGAAATTGCTAAAATGAACCTGTGTTGTCGCAGTCGATATTAGAGTCCACAGTGATCTTTAGATACAATAACAAAATGTTTTCGAATTATCCAGACTTTGGCTGTTAGAGGTGGCTTGAAAGAACGGACACAAAGCACTGTGTGCGGCACCACCTTGTACGGGCGGATCCATGCAGCACTAGTTTAGAGGAACCATTTTCAAGGCTTTCTTTTTATTTGACAAACCAAGAAACTACAATACTGAGAATGTTAGTATTTTAAGACCTTCAATTAAAAGATTTTTATCATTGTGCGTGTGGCATTAATCCTGAGCATCCTCTGTCATTTTCCCCCAACACCCTACCTGCTCTTATGAAAAAGCAATATACTATATCTATCTATATCTATAGAGAATGACCTCCTGAAATACATGTAATGCAGCATGAGGTGACATCCATTTCTGAGCCCAATTTAAAATAAATTGGCTGTTGGCCTCATGCATCATACCAAGCATAAGAGTGTGTTTTGGGGAATCTTACTGGGAGCTGAACTAGTGAAGCTCTGCCCAACTTGACCCCTACACTGGGAATATGTCTTAAAATCTATTTTTGGTAAATTCCGGAACTGTTGTCTGGCAACTCTAAAAAACAGACCTAATATAGGATTTTCAGGGAAAATGGGTGAATCTCCTATAAATTACAGCCAATCTGTGCTGCTCCACAATCTGGGCTGTAATTTTGGGACATCAGCACTTGCGTCATCAACAACCTAAAGTTAGATTGCTTGGGTTTTTATGGCGTGCGTGTGTGTGTGTGTGTGTGTGTGTGTGTGTGTGTGTGTGTGTGTGTGTGTGTATGGTCCTTGTCAATGGAATAACTTACATGCAGTGATGTGGATGTGGGAATGGGTGTGGATGAATTGGGAGGGAGCAGATAAAGGCAAAAGCAGAGTGACTACAGGCTGAGTTTCCTTCACATAAAACCATTTTTACCATGATCACAAAAACTGAAGCGCATCTATCAACACCAAAACCCTTCATTTTGTGATCCATTCAGTCTCAGTATTTGTTCTGAAGTGCTACCCTCAATTTACTCAACACACTCAGCATTTTTGGCATCAGGGTTGTATGAGCTTAATGACTAATTGAAAACTATTTAATTATTTTATGGCCATCTTTACAAACTCTGCCTCAGGTAGAAACTTCTGCACCAAATAAAAAGGCTTTTCAATTCTCTCTTTATTGAATTGTGTGTTCAAGTGCGCCAGCACTGTCTATGCATCTGTCAGTTTACTATATCTGTGTGTGTGTGCAGGTGACTCTTTATTTGTGCGTGAGCATGTGTCTTGTAAGGCAGATAATGAGTGCACGGCATGCATTCTCTGATTTCAATCCAAAGCCACCTGACTGGGCCGCCAGAGAGCGGCGGTTTGTATTCATAAACATAATACACATCGATCCTTTGATTTGTTTCCACAGCCAAATATGTCTGGGTGCCTGCCTGTCTCTAATTCACTCTATGATTGGTTATCTGTTTCCTATAATTTTGATCCAAACTACGTGCCCATGAGATCGTTGAAGCAATAGCACTGCATTGATTTATAAACTGTACATTCTCCTGTTGCAGATAATGTATCTGCTTCTTGCTATGTATGCTTTGTTTTTTCCTGTACATAGACTCTTGTCACAGTTGGTGGGAAGATATTATTGATGTTAATTTGCCTCATTTTACATCTCATGTATTCACATACCACTGTCATTAAAAGTTGGGGTAAAGCAGAGACAATCAAAAAGAACACTGTAAGTTTCACTAGCATTTTTATTGCTACATACTTGGATGTGCTAATATCTGAACCATTTTCTCAGTCAATTAAACATGGTCAGACATTGTAAGATTTTATTAATCTTCTATGTTGTGTTGTCATACGCCACATTTAATTTAATTCCTTTGACAAGTCCAACAAGGATTTATTCAAACAAGATCCTCAAAAATGTTGACACATGGCGTTTGTGCAGTTCTGCTTTGAATGGAAAGCAAGAAAAAAAAAAAAAAAAAAAAAAGCAGAATATGGGCCTGAAGATAGAAAGATGCAGACAGTGCGGTTTTGCACTAAGTTCCATTTCATTTCTATCACAGCACAGTACAGTCAGCACTACGGTGAGCCACGACATGTAAAATACTACTCCAATAAATTCAAACAAGCTTACAGATTATAAAGACCAGCAGCCAACTGGATCGCAACGAGGCTCAAACTGCAAGTCAGCCAACCAAAATTTCGGACTTGCCAGATATCCATCCGATCGCTCAACAGCCATTGATTGTTTGGGCAATTAGTCAGGCGTCCTGCTGCCCTTAAACAAAGCCTGACGCTAGACAAGATCATTAATCTTGGATGATTCTGTAGAATCCCAGGTTATACTCAATTATACCCAATGTCATTATGTTTAAGATCAGAGAAATATAGGAATAGTTGATAAAAAGGTTCTAAAATTAATTGCAGGGCTGTTATGGGATCATCTATCTCCAGCATCAAAGTCTGTCACATCCATCTATGTATCCATCCACCACCCCAACATCCACACCATCACATTCTGCCATATTAAGTCCATAAAGGGCACACCACTTTCTGCACTGGCACTGGCCCTTGGCTCTAAATGTAAATTATGAGGTCCAATATGGATGTAATTCCTAAAAATACTAGTCTGCTCAAATAACAGCCGATTTCTGGCAGAAAATCTGCTCAGCGCTAACAGTTAAAATCAGCTTTTAAACTGATTTTAACTGCAGTGTCTGCTCAGCTTTGCATGAGTGGAAACAGGGCCTTATTCTTTGTGGGTGGAAAGTTTGGTGGTAAAGCTTTATTAAGCTGGAAAGACGAGGTTTGATTATTAAAAACCAGGTTTCGGAGATGCTGGGTTGTATGTGGTCACATGTGGACATGTACGCGATGGATATTTACAGTTAAAAACATCTTATTTGAAAATGTCATCTATCATTTTCTGCAGAGAGATGATGGATGAAGCGCTGCACATTAATGGTGTGATAAGAAAGGAGTGAAAAGTAGATTTTTTTCATTGACCAAAGATTTACCCCCCTAAAGTACACACATGCTGCCTTTGACCCAAAAGGAAGCCAGATGTTGCAAAATTCAAATGAACACTGGAATTTTTCCTGCCAAACCCTAATTTGCTGTTTACAGGATGACTTCATTCTAGCAGATCCCACTTCTGACAGCAACACTCACCATATATTATCCAGACTGAAACCATCCATCAGACCTCTGAACTGGTGCAGCATCACAGAAACTAAACTCAGCTTTTTTGTACATCTTTAAAAGCTAGACGCAGGCCACTGTGGTGAAGTTAGACATATCTCAAGTGGCTCTGTTCTATCAGCAGCAGCTCATCCCAATGAATATTTGCTCAAATGTTGTTGCCGTTGTTTCCATTCATTTGTTGTTCGGTTTGGTGGGTGAACCATTAAGGTCACTCTTTCTTTCTACAGACACTGCTTTTTCAATGTGACAGACAACACAAAGGAGAAAACAAAATGACATTCAAACTCAACTGTCAGTCAGATCAGAATACATGAATACATGTATGCACGTATATGTGTACACACACATACACACACCTATGTATAGATGTATAGATATATACACATATACATACATATATATATGTATACATATGTGTGTGTCTGTGTGTGTGTGTGTGTGTGTGTATATATATATATATATAGCATCTGTACAGACAAACAGAGACCTTAAAGAACACTGACTATGTTGAGACTTTAAAGACCTGGAGTGACCCTCCTCTGGAATCTGGTCTTTCTCATATTCCCAGGAGAAAAAAACAACAGTTCTGAGCATCCTGAACTGAAACGAACTCACAGTCTGGGTAAATTGATTCTAAAATGAGACCAGTGACTGAGACCATCCTGCTAAATGACCTGCATTGTTTTTCCATTTGATCATATCTGAGCGCTCCCCTTTATACACCATACATCTCGTCTGACTGAAAGAAAAACAGCATTACAGCTGCGCTGGTCTATATCCACTGTGTGGGATGCGATGAAAATAGCTCTGGATTCAGATTGCATCAGGTAATTACTGCTCCAGTCATTACTTTTATGCCTAACTTTATCTGCCAAGGTGGGAAAATATTCCTATCAGCAGAGATGGTAGATGAAAGGCTGACATTAGTGTCGAGCTGCGGCGTCATTTATGCATTTTGAGATATGCGTCTGTGCTGTCACTGCTGTTTCTGTGACTTGTCAAATAAAAGAAATTAATCTCCATAAGAATCTCTTCTTTTTCACTGGTAATTGTGAAAGAATTTGTCCTGATGACTTTGGTGTAGAAAGATATCAGCTGAAAGGAGGAAACATCACCTGTAGGAGTTTGTCTGTTACACAAGCAGCTTCTTTTCATGTCAGTTTGGTCCAGAGTCTTTTTTCCTTCTTCCTGGAAACAATCAATCAATGTAGCCTTTCTTTCATAGCATATTTCATTAGGTACACTGTCTCCTGTATGTGTATAAATGGCTTACTCACCCAGACAGTGACTCATGTTTAAATACAGCGCAGTTATATCGCATTCAGTCAACATTCAGAGGTTTGGTTATTGTTCAACTAAACAGTGGAAAGGGTAGGACATGTGATTTAAGAAAATTATTGTTGTGCCAGACATACTGGTTCCAGCATCAACTATCCTGACACTACTGTGAGTCCATGGAAAAACTGCAATAGCAGAAAACATCAAGAGAGAGAACACACCATGCTGTTGAAAGAGGTCAGAAAGACTCAAGAAGGCTAACATGGGCCACACATATGCAAATGCATCTCGGGATGACGTCAGTATGTTGCAGCATACTGACTGCAAGGTGAAAATTCAGTCCAACATGGACCTTCGATTTCACCCCGTTCAGTGTAGCACCACAAAACGTAGTTCAAAAATTCTCCTGGTTCACATCTGTTCAGCTTTGTTTGACAGCAGCAAAGCAAAAACTCTCACTGACAGCACGAACAGTATCTGGACATACTTCTTTTTAGGGGAAGCCTGGAGTAGAAAAATGCAAAATTGTCTCAAGGTGCTTCTCAATCAAGACAGTGATGCTAGTTCAGTCCATGTCTCAAAAGATGAGGTTGTACATGGTGTTTTCAGCATCAGTCTGCCGTCAAACAAGACCAACACTGTGTCTACATGGAGAGTAGGGCAAGCAGCGCATTAACACCTGTGGGACACTCGCATTTTGGCAGTTACGTTGCCTGTGAAGACAGCTGTACTGATTAAAGTAAGAACATATCTCTTCCATCAGACACATGGACTGAAAACGTGGCTGATATGTCTCCTGTGCAGATGCCCTATAAGAGTTTCAGCTTTGTAAGGCTTTCTTAGGCAAAGCAGTGCTTTAAACTAAATGCTTGTGTCTGTACGCTACCATGCTGATGTCCAGTGGCTCATAATTACCATGTTTACCATCTTAGTTGAGCCTGTTAGATGCTAATATTTGGTAATTAGCACTAGCATTGCAATTTGAGCTGAGATTGATGTGAATTCATGGTCAAAGTATTGGGAAAAATAATAGACATCTTCAGGTCAGTCCTCAGATATTGTAGATGGACATGATTTGTATTGGCCCTCAAAGAAGTCCAAAATGATTGGTTGTTGCAACCAACAACAGAGAAATTGCCTTCCATTACCTTCCACATCTTCACGCTACTGGAGTTGGCATTGTATAATGAGGAAAATAGTAGTTACTGGGTATATAACAGTATAGTTATATGGGAGGGGGTCCTGAACAGGGACAAATGGTCAGACTGTCCAAGATATGGGAAGGGTGGACTTGGTCGGCTCTGGGGAAATTTGTGTACACCTGGTCCAGTGTTTTGTTGGTGTCAATGTGGAGTCTCAAAGATTTCAAGCGTTTTCTTTGAAAAAATAGGTTACTGCCTGGTAGGGGCGAAAACATCTGGCTGTAGATGTTGCATAATGTTTTCTTTATATATATTTTATGATTCTTTCATTGCTTGTTTATGTCTGCAACTGTGCAATTGTTCTGCTGCCTGTCTTGACCAGGACACTTGAAAAAGACAGTTTTAATCTCAATGAGACTTACTCCTGGTTAAATAAAGGTTAAAAAAAATAGTATTTTCCAGAGAGCAGTCCGGAAACTGGAAAATTGCTGGAATAGTGTAAAAAGGCCTGTCAAATCAGCTGACAGTTCTTGGCAAGAAACTGCATCATGAAATTCAGAAAGTCACAAAACTCTTTCAAAAACTATTTCTATTTCAACATGAGAGAATTCACATTTTCCGTCCTCATCGTTTGAAAGGTTTGCTGAGTCTGAGCAGCCTCCTGTTTGTCCTAGTGAGGGACAGGGGAGGAGGGTCACAGCCAGCTAATTTCCGCTATTTGGACAAAACCCTGTGAAAATGTCCCAGGAGGCCAGAGGACTCATTAGGTGTGGTGACACTATTGCCGCAGGAGGTGTCACCAGGAAACAAGCTGACAGGTCCTTAACTATAACACACACTTCCTATGACCTCACATCCTGGAGCGTGATTGCTGCTCTGCCTCCAAGGCCAATATGTCTTTGGTCATTGTTTAAAATGAAAAGTGCAAACAAACACAGCACACACACACACACACACACAGGTGTATGAGTGCCTGGAACACAAATATGCATTCATATAAACATGCAGCCATATACAAATTGATCTGACCCAGAAAATGAAGGAGCAAATTTAACAATACACATTGGCAGCAGAACTCCAAATGTCAGTGAGAGGTTACTGAAAACGTCAATACCCAGACATCCTGTGACTTAATGTGTGTACTGACATCAATGTGATGCTTTTCACTCACAGTTACTCGTGATGACCCAACAGCCACACAGGTCTCTGATGCTTTATAGCAGCTGACAACAAAGGAACAAGAGAGACTGTGTTGTCTGTGTTTCCCTGTTACCTTTTATTCCACCACTTCCTGTGAATGGAGGAAACCAAACAATAGGGCAAATGTTTCACTTTTCAGTTCACTGTCAAGGGAACAAGCTGCTCCACTTCGCATGCCATTGTTGTCCTCTGAATGATACTGTGCTCCACAGCAACACTGGCTCAGAAAATCAGTTTCAACACTCAACACCTGATTTGTGTTTGTAGCCGCTACAGGGAAAGCAGAGGTATAATGTGCTGCCAGAGAACCTTATTGCTAATCAAACAGAGACCAAGGAGACAAAGGTAGATTACTTTTTTTCTTTTGCTGAAATGTATCCATCCAAAAGCAATCTACAAGAAAAGAAGGTTTTCATATGCTCTCATACTGCTAATGCTAGCTGTACAAACAAGAGACCTTTTTCTTTCACATATGCAAGGTTCTAGTTCCTGTACAACATTAACTGATAAAAAAAGAACTGTGGACCTCAGCTTTACCTTCAGATAAAACATATTTTGAATCATGCTTGATGCATGCTGAGTAACCTGTCACCTCCAAGTTCACATAAGTCATCAAAGCATCCTCAATAAAACAGAAGGAGCAACAACACTTTTTGGGTCATTTGGAGTGTAGTTGGCCAAATGCAGACTTTGAATTTGGGACAGCATTGGAACACAAATACAAACAAGAACAAAGCTTAACAAAGACCTAATGTGCTCCTCAATGATAACACAAACAAGTTCTTATAATTATGTTGGTCACTTGCCAAGTTGTGGCACAGAGCTGTGTAAGCAGCTACGTGTATTAGCTCTTAATAGATATACATTATGTGTTTATAATCAGCAAAATCCTCGATGTGGCTGATTAGTCAGACATCGCCAGTGCAGGCTCACTGTATCTGTAGCAAGGCCTGAGGCAGGTCTGCTGACAAAGGACTCCACACAGTGTCCAATAATAAACATAGGACATAGGAGGAAACATGAAACCCAGCTGGACTTCCAGTCCTTATAGGTAATCCATCATCATAGTGCTGAGCAGCTAACTTTCAGTGACCTACAGTATGTGGACAACATACAATACAATAAAGAGAGTATGCGAGCGTCTGGCCCAGTCAAGGATGTGTTATACCCCTCCTATTGACACTTACATCGTTTCCCACTGTCTCTGCTGGCTCGTCAGAGACCAGAAAGGATAAACAGAGCACTGAACTTGGCACAAAGTTTGTCCTCCTCTCTAATGAAGTGCAACCTCCCGAGCCCAAACATCATTCATCATACTCCAGCCTCTGTGCTCGTGTGTGTGCGTGTTTGCGTCTGTGGTGAATGTCTGTCCGTATCTGCATCTCTGTGCTTGTGTTTTCATTTTCTGTCCTACAGACTACAGGCACCCAAATAGAGCTTGAATGACTTTAACAGAGAAGACAAAACAAATAGGCCAGTTTGACCCATTTGTTTTTTGGCTTTTGCTTTGTTTGGCACAAAACTCATACTTCCAATTTCCTGTCTATTAGATGGCTCTCAGAAACCTTAGTTATTTTGATTTTCATGTGTAGTTACAGTACGCAGGCTCGGCAGAGTAAGTTTCCATTGTTCATTTAAGTAATGTTGTGCCGCAACCTCCCAGCTATTCATATAGGAATTAGCTTTGTTACAGCTGTGCCATAATATTTACATGATAAATCGTTAGCTTGTGTTTAGTCTGTGCTCAGATGTATATCTCAATGTAATGTTTTTCCACCATCACAGTTTGGCAAGTTTGAGTTATGAGTGTCTCCAGTATAAGTCATATATGGACATGTGTGTCCTTGTGATCTGGGTCAAGGCTGAGAATTCGTTTCATTCGTCAAAAGTGTAAAATGATCCAGGAAATTCTAATAAATCAGAGTGAAATAATTAAAGGATGATTGTTTGATCAAAGTCAGTGTTGGATGCAGTACCTCTTGAATGAGGGTAAAGAGCAAAGGGAAATTATGCTTGGAGATAACTCTGAGAAACCTGAATCTGGCTTTGGATGTGTGATATCTTCCATATGGTGCTGTGCTGTTTTACAGCTGTAGCATAACAAAAGAAGTTGAGCCTATCCAGACATGGTGGTGTTGAGTATAATATATGAGGGACCTGGAAGACTGCTTCGTTTCTTATGTTTGCAGGGGCTTAACATCGCAATGGCTACAGCTCTGTGTCTGTTTTATCATACTGACAAATCCATTTATAATTGTCCTCAGATTCTTAACGTAATAAATTACATCAGCGGTGAGATCACAAAAAGATTTAATGCAACAGATCAACATTTGAGCGCGATCTCCTGAAAGTTCACCATGTTTTGAGGTACTTCATGCTTTATGTTTGAAAAGAATTTGGTTTTCCTAAGGTTGAGGTGGCGGATGATAAATACATCCCCCTTTAATTCTGACAGCTCTTGATTCATGTCCACAACTTTTACGCTGTAAGTAACCTTTTCACTTTTACAGACCACCCTCATTGCGTACTCACTTCTCATTTAGCAAATATAACATCATGTGGTATTCAATTACAGAGCACAGTGACTAGCTGTGGCTGGCAATGAGTAAAATCGTTTACACTACGGCCAATAATTGCCTCTCACTGGCTGGCAACTTGTTTGTTGGCATTGTGCATTAGGGCACCTCAAATACAGCTGTTTTCGACAGCTGGATTACTGTTGTGAATCAGCACCCAGCCTACAGTGCATTAGCTTTTTGTTAATCTGCTGTGATAATGCATTGAGAGGTGTCTCAACGTAGACAATGATGTATTTAGTGGATGTTGGTAGATTTTTGGCTGTTTTACATTAACCGAAGTTTAAATAGCTTAACCAGTTATCTAATTCACAGTTTGTTTCACATTGTCTTTTTTTTGTGGAAGTGAAAGGACAGTGTGGGAGAGCTCTCTCTTCTCTATTTCCTCCAATGGACTTGTCTACATTAACTACATTTGGTAAAACGATGTGTGCACAAAATGAAGCAATACAGCACAATAGCTTTATGAAGCTTGCAGTGCTGAAATGTGTTTCAGATTGGTGTTGCTCTGTTGGGTTGTTTTTTGTTCACGCCCTCTTCTCCAGTTCATTATGGAAAGTCATAAACGTTATATTCGTGTTGACAAGATGTAATCCACTCTTTCACATCCCTGTGCTTGTTTTGAACATTGTGCGCTGCTGTGTTCTGCTTCTTTGTTGATTTAAATTCAAGACAACATCTTCAACAGTATAGTTCACCTCAGATGCCCCACTGTCTCACAGACAGAAGATAAGAAGCTACCATAAGACCGGGTAACATAAGGAGAAGCAGGTCACGTTAAGGATATGAACCTCTGCTTGGCTATGTGTGTGTGTGTGTGTGTGTGTGTGTGTGTGTGTGCGCTCTCAGCAGGCTCCACAGATAACGCTCCCCTATCTCTACTCCATTTAGTGCCGCCATGACTCGGTCTGGGTTACACCGACTGCTGCCTCGGGGGAAATAAGGATACGGCTCTCAGGTTCCCAGCAGGCCCAACATATGGGAGCTGCTCTCTCATCCAGTAGAGATGAATTCATCCCAAACTCATCTCCTCACACAGATTAATTTGGCAGACATGGCAAGGCAGGTGGAGAGCGTTGAGTAGCATCTGCGTGTGTGTATGAGACTGATGTGGATACCTCGCTTTTGTGTATCTCGGTTCTGTAGTGCTGAAGATCCGGGTGATGGAAAACGGAATGAGATGTCGACCTGTTGTTATTTATTGTCATCCCTGAGTTATTATGAGTCTCAGAAGTGAAGGAATTTTCTATCATAGTATTGACATGTGAATCAAAGTTGGCTATCTCATTTTAGTCTTTACTATAGCAAAAATAAAATAAAAATTAAAAAAAATACAGATGAAGACAGAAAGAATTTTGAACACACTAGAAGAGGGTTTTTATTTCAAGCTGAATATTTTTTGCAAATAAATGTTTGCAGATGACTAGATCTGGGTCTTATTGGCTGGAAAACACAATAGAACCATAGTCTTCCGTTAGTCCAGGTTCAATAAAAACTGATAACAATACCACAGAAATGGAAAATTTTACATGTTTTTCTAATGCTATGTCTGGATGTTCTCCAAAAAATGTCTTTTATTACATTTATCTAGATAAATATCTATATTTATATTCAGGAAATCTGTATTTAGGCCATCTACATCAATATTTTGGGTATCTATACTCATATTTATGTAATACATGATTATGTTGAGATGGTTTGCATCAATTAATTCACGTGAATGAAAGCTTTCCAATGATGTATGGCATCAAGGCAGACCATTTAACAATCTGACTCCATGGGTCGTAACACTCCACGTCCCCAGAAAGAGAATAAGCGTGTTCCCTAACATGTCAAACTACTCCTTCAACATGTCAGGTTTATCAAACTTAACTTAGTTTCACAAGTCATGACAAGGCTTTGAATAAATTGTTCAGGCATAGTTTTGTTCATTCATATTTTTAAGGCAGCAGGGGAACTTTTAAGTTGACCCAGCTTACAGTGTTTTATAGTGTACTTTTGTTTTGGGTGCAGAACTAGCCCGTAGCTTTGAGATGTTTATCAATGGAGAGCGAACCCTGAGCCTTTCACTGTAGAATGTTATCTTTTTCGATTCTCATGGTGAATAAATCTAATGCGCACGTAGCAGCGTCTGAACTCTGAAGTCTGCCTGTAAGCACTTGACTCAGTTACACCTCTGAATATAAAACTTTGACACAAACAGATGGTGAGATGGTCAAGTCAACCTTCTGGGCTCTGTTTGGCCTGCTTCTAAATTCAGAACTAAGGGCGGACATACATTATAAAATAATAACATAATAGCAACAGAGAAACTGGTTCAGCCCTCAGGCCACTGGCTCAGCTGAAAAATAAAACCATATGGTAGTAAACACAATCTGCCTTGATCATCCAAACCAACGAACACAGCCCTTTGGTGAAGTGGCTTCTAGACAGAAGTCAAATGCTTACTGGTGGTACTGGTGTGCTGGGGTTGGTCTAAAATAACGGTGGTTAATCTTTTAATCTTTAAATTAAAAACATTAGAAACAGTGGAAGCATGAATGTAAGAGAAAATAAGGTCTTGTGAACTTTGAATATAAGTGATTCGAGTTGCCTGAGCACATTGTTATTACACAGCCATTTGACATGTTTTTTACATTATCAAACTGATCCAGGAGAGTCAGAGCAGCTTATTTACTGTCTCCTGAAATGTACCAAATGGAGCGTATGAATAATGCAACACGCTTGCAGAACTTATTCTGAATATGACTTTCAACCCTTAAAATACATTCAAAATCCTCACATTATCAAGAGCCATAGTGCCAAAAAAGAAGCGTCACCAATGGCTACTTGGTAAACAATTAAAAATGAGAAAATAGCAATAACATTACTACATTGTTTTTTCAAATTAATTTACTTTGTCTGCAGTGTTTGTTTAATCCCTGATTAATGACGGCCCATGGAAGGAGCATAGCACAAAAAATAAAATATTCACACGATAATTGGAGATGCAAATGGGAAAACAAACACAGTGAAAGGCGATTAACTGCAGACTGTTGCACCATGATGCTGGTTTCCTAAGATTCCGAGTTTTCCTCTGTGCTGCAAACCAGGGACCTTAAAACCTCATCAAAGACATGATGACTCTTTAGACCGGCTGCCAACTTGTTGGTCTATGGTTTGTGGCAGAGGTTAATAACCACTGCGGTTGCTATCTGATGGTTTTCCAAGGGTGATGAGAATCTCTGTGTGTGTGCTTGTGTGTGTGAAAGGAAGGCCGAGGGAGAACATGTTGCTGGCCCTGGTTCACTGTCTGAGTGCTGGTTTCTCTCTTCCACGCTGTTGCTTTTGGTAAACTAAAACGGCAAACTGGCAGCACTTTGTTGAGGGAATATGACATGATTATTCTCCCCAGTTGAGCAGTGCTGCACTACCCCCATTTACTTTGCCAACTGAGATTGATGCTGTCAAACATATCTGAGTATCTGAATTAAGGCCCCGTCACACCAGAAAGCAGAACAACAAAATTCATCCATGCATCCTTGCAAAATATTTGTTTCTAGAAGCTTGGTGAGACTAGTTGGTGAAGCTGGGAAACTAACAAAAACATGCTCGTTGAAGCCAGTAAGAGTTCTTAGGGCGTCTTTTTTTTTATTTTCTCTGTACCATAATCTCCTTATACTCAAGGTAAGGTAAAGTACTCAGAGGTAACAAGCTCTCACACAGTCCGTTAGCCTGCTTGGTAGCTAAGTTGCGAATAGCACAGTAAATTTACTTTATTGAGGAGGCATCTTTGTACCATAGACTATCTTCAAACCATGTCTCTTGGAGCCGTTTATACTCAGAGGAGGTTAAATACAGCTGAATGGAGCAACACAGCTATTAAGCTACAATCTCAATTTTGAACTTTCTTTTTTTCCTGTTGGTCAGTGGTGCTAATTCACAGTGCAAAGATCACTCAACTTGAACTCGAGCTTTACTTCCAAGCGAGCAACTCCACTGATCACAGAGGAAAAATTTCAATGCTGCTGTGACCAGCATTTAACTGACATTTTTAAGGCAGCAAGCCTTTATGCTGGAGATCATGCAGCCAGGTATCCCAGCTGCGACAGCACTGCCAATTTTCGCTGGTCTCATGAGTCATTCATCAAAAGGTTCCCACTGACAGATTTGGTCTTAAAACCTTTCACCGTAAATTTGGATTTATTTACACTTTCTGCAAAACACAGTCATTTAAGAGCTAATGTGACACCAATATGGCACCTTTTGTGAAAAAAACCCCCTGCTAAATGCTGATTATGGAGGCTTTTTATAAGCGAAAATAAAAACTGAGTAATGAATGAATTCCACAGTGCCTTTCCCAGAACGGCTTTGGAGACATTAAATATATTAAATAACCCACAGCACTGTGTAAGGCCCTGGTCCTACTGCTGAGGCCCAAATTAGCCCTCTGTATGAGACCTTGGTAGCTTTAGGTGGATGTTGTTGTCTTTTGCCCACTGTGGACAGGATTAGTTATACAGTGGGTGGTGTGATAATGTATTCAGTACTGGAGCAAGCATATAAATGAGCCACATTTTCCTTGTCAGTTTTTCCCCACCTTCCCTCCAACTTTGTCATGTTTCTGTGACAAATGGATTGATGTGAGGATCAGACTCAAAGTCTCCCACTTTCTGTGCTCTTAGAGCCATTCAGTACTGTGTTCAGTACTTTGCTGTATGTCTAAAGTGATGGCAGCAACGTGCACCATGTGATGGTATGTTTTTGTTGTGAGGATTGTGTAAATGGAACTCTTATCACTACTTGTTGAGATTGTTGAGTCCTGTGCAAATTGGCCATCAACACTGCAGATGTTTGCTGTTGACAGTTACTTGCTGCTTATTGTGCTGAAAGCTAATCTTGTTTGACTCTGTGTGCATCAGACTGAAACAAAATGCAGCAAGAATGAACAGAAAATCCTGAAATCTGTGCACTCAGGTGAAACGAAGAATCCAGTAACCAAAACCATGAAAAGAAAAGAAAAAATAGACCCCCATCAGCACGTAGTATATCTAATGACAAAGCCTGGGTCAGTGAGACGTTTGGCAGCTGAGATACAACATATTTTACAACAGCAAAATTAGGAAAGATCAGCAGCATTGATGTTTTTTTAACTGTCCTCTTTATGTTGGGGGCTCCAGCCAATAGTTAAATTTTACTGCAAATTAATTCGCTAACAAGGATGCCAGCTACAGAATGAATAAGAGTGACTGCCACACTCAATTAGCCATCAAAATGTATTTAAGTGCAGTACTGTAGCTCTGTGGATGGTGAGTGCAGCTAAAGGCTCCTCTGGTGTCTTCTTGGCAACTGACTTGAAACCGCTACAAGTTTACTTTACAGCGAATGGCTCCAAAAATGTTGTGTTGGGATTAAGATGAAACAACTGCAGCTTTCCCCACGGAAACATAGACACAAGTCCAACATCTAAGTAGCAAATAGAGCTAAGAAAAAAAATATAATTTCTTGTAGTTCCTTTCCTGCTTCAAAAGGCCAGTTTTCTCTTGTAGTTCTTTGGCCTTACATCTCTCCCTCTCGTCCCTCCCTGTCACTGTGAAGCTCTCGTCTCCTGCTGCTCTCATCTCCTCAATGCCACTGCTCATGAGCATGACATTCCTCCTCATTTTCTCAATGGCCTGCCCGCCCCCCTGAGGCTCTGTCAGTTTCGTCTGCTGGAACGCCATCTCCCTCTCCACGCTTCACCCTCAAACTTTGAGTCTCCCAGTCCTCTATGTCATCTTATCTCCCTCTGCTGTCCTCTGCTCAGCTCATCTATCTGTCACTTAACCACCAATGTGAGCGACAGATAAAGACACGGGCGCTCTAAGGCATGCACGCAGGAAAAGATGGGTGGATTGTGTCAATAAACCCTCTTGGTTTCTTGTAGCCCAACTGTGTGACTTCAGAAACCTCGAAAGATTATAGATTTCAGCCAACAACAGACAGTGTATCACCAGGTATTTCAGCTTCATCACAAGCAACGCTTTCTCCTGGAAATTACATTTATATACAACTAATTTGCAAGAGCAAATATGTTGTGTGTAAACGTAATTCCCCCTGGATTCCCTATTAACATAATGAGGAAATGTTGAGGACGAACACAGGCAGCAACCTCTTATTGAATCAAGGCTGAAATGTGACACTGGTCTGGCGTCATTTAAATGATTTAAAATGCAATGAACATACATAACATTACTATAGCTGACACTGCTTTCCACTTTTTGCTTTGCGGTTTAATCTTATTGTCAGTGAAGGCCACAACAAACACACCCATGCCACTTAGGGGTGTGTATTTATGGGTTCGAGCTGGTGAGATTTTAAAATACCCTCGTCTTATGAGCCTAAATGACAGACAGCGAAGCACTGCGGTTTCATCCTATATGCCTGAATAACATCCTGTTGTTTGTCGTCCTGGTCCCACTTTAGCTGTATAAAACTGAGATCTTTTTTTTTCTACTGGAATAAGATGTGTGGATTTTAATTTTGTCTATTTCCAAAGTTCTGCATAATTTTTCACCAGAAAGTTCACATCAAATCACATCAAATGTCAAATCACATGTGGGGATGCATCAATCCTGTTTGCCCCTGGTGATCCTGATACCTAAACTGAGGTTGTCTGCTGATACCCAACCAGTGCTTGCTTTTTCCAAGCTATTGAACCTGTTAACCTCCATGTATGGAACTGATTGGGATCAGTTTTCCATAATGAGGCCAAGGATGGCACTAAAAGTCAGTTAGCAGCCCTTTGTTATTTTACTTAACCTGATAGCGATCCTCTCAGTGAAAGCATCTCTGAGCACATGTAGAGAAAATGCTATATGCCGTTGGCTTACTGCTTAGTTAGCTAACTTGTTTCTTACTTCAGACATACATTACTGAAGCATCATGCAGCAGACACAAAAGAGCACATTTGATAACTGGGAATGCAAGTACAAATAGAAAACCACAGTTTCATTCTGTCTTATTCAACCCTTTGAACCAGACATCCATTTAATGCAACCGCACTGCAACTGTTTTTAAAGGGGTCCCTGGGACAGTTTCCATTAATCTTCACCATATACTGCACAACTGTCACAGACAAAAAGCCACCTCGCAAACCAATTACATGTCGGTACGGGGAAGAAAACACACCGGCGCGGCGTCTCGATTAGATGGATGACAAAATGAAACAACAGAAAGGAAACAAATTACACAGTGTCAGCGGCGGCGTCAAAAACACCCAAAGGGATGACAGTGGAGCCGCCTCACGCAGCTCGGCTCGCCTCCCAAGCTCAGCTCCTCCCCCCGCAGTGCTCCTCACAGCTGCTTCTCTCTGAGTGATGAGACGAGTGAATCGTTCATTGGCAAAAACAAACACATTTGTTGTAGAGTTATGTAGCATTATAATCTAGCCTCATTTTTAACAGTCCCAGCATTGTGTTTTGAGAATGAAGTATTGAGCGGTGGATGCACCAGTGCGCAACTGATCACGGCAGAACATCATGTCTGTCATATTAGAGGTAGAAGGCCATAACCACTTAAAACAGACTATTACCAATAAGCCCACTGTGTTACTTACACATCGTGGTAACGTGTGCCTAATGTGCAAATGTGAAGAAAAACCTAAAAAAAATCTCATTTACATGCCTAAAACCTGGAACTCATGTGTGTAAAAACTAACCAGCTCATACGGACAATTTGAATATTAATGCCAGAGTGAATGATCTGCACAGCGAGAGCTCCAGCATAGATTCACTCTCATAAAGATTTTATTAGAAAGCTATGCATTATCTTGTCTTATTATCGTCTGCAGTCTAGTGAATGGCCCATTTTTATGGCCCCTTTTAGCCTGCTGCTCTGACATTACATCAGTTACCTTGTCATCCCCATGCACTCCTCTGTCACCAAGACTGATCTTCCCTCTTTTCTGTTTAATTCTTTATTCCCCTTCTTTTATGTTTTTACCCAAACACGCACAGACACACACTTATACATCTTCTCCATCAATTTGTGCTCCAGATGTGATAGCCAGAGTGGTGGACTGGCTACAAATTATTCATGATGTAATTAGCCAGGAGGGAAATCATATTAGAGAATCTTAACTTCGACCTCAGGGAAACTTTAAGCACTTCATCAAATAATGGGCCAGGCATCCAAATAATATCCCTGACCCATTTCTGCACTCCCATGGGCGGGACTGTCTCAACCACTGCTAAGAAATGAGAGGAATTTTACGTTTGATCCCCCAGTCAGCCAGGTTCATTTAGACGAGTACACAAACGTGGCATCACGAGAGCTGCTAAAGTTGACTCTAATTGATTACGGCTGTGAGAGGAGAATACATATGTTCCATTTTTTGATGTATCTGTGCATACGCCTCATTCTTTCAAACCTACATGTGTCACATTTTGTTTTTACTTAAGAGTGTCTGACAACTACCTTCTGTCTTCTTCTCCTCAGATCAGACTTCATTACAGTGTATTCCTTCCCTGCAGAGGATGGTGATATTGGTGAGTAAGTCTGTTTGTCTCAGTCTTTGTTCTAAGACTTCACAATGGATTTTCATGGTCCCCAGAGGGTGATTCCTATTGTCACTATTTGGTCAAAATTTCCTATTGACCAACACTGGGATCCATTGTCAAGGTATCAGTGGCCAGTTTCCAAAAGAATATCCTCTGTGTATTCATGATCCCCATAAGAAGACCGTTGACATCAATTAAAGCTTTCCTGATTGCATTTCTGTAACGTTTGAGGACTCACAAGCGACATGGACATGTCTGAAATCAAAGCAGCAGGGGCAAAGATTAGCTGACTTTTAGTTTCTACTGTGGATCAAGCTCCAATAAAGAATTTCCCATAATAGACTCTGTCTTTCATTAGACCCCCACCTGTGCACACTTCTTTCAAACCCCACACCTCCAGGTCGCAACGCAGGGTTTCTGTTGAAAGGTATTATCAGAGCATATGAAAGCAGTATCATCATTTGATATGTATATATATATTTTTTTACTGTTACTTTTTTAATACAACTTTTCACAGGCTGAGTAGTTCTTCTTGCGATCAATGAACTGGAGTGACCTTTTTAAGTATGTATAACCTCACTGCGTGGAACTCCTTGAGGTGATTTTACATAAAATAACATCTGGCTGAGGTTCACTCTGGTACTAACAGAGTCCATGGCCTGCTTTGACTCCATGAAAGTGTGTGGGAGCAAAAACAATTCACTTTATAATGACACTGTCAAAGAAACTGTATTTGATACACATCAATCACATCATGCCGATACCTGGTCTTATTGATAAGGTAGGTACTGGCCCTGGTACCAATCTGGTGGATTAAATTGATCCATCCGTACATTAGGCAAGCATGCTCTCAAGTACACCCTTTTCATATTAATTATCCCCTCGGCATTTCCTCTAGTGTAAAATACAAGACAGACATAGCAGTGTCTGCCAGACGACTGCTAGAGCAAAATTGTCAGGATGTTGTTTGTATCATCCAACGCATTGTTATTTTAAGGTGCAGTGAACATTGCAGCCTCTTGGGGTTAGACGGTATGCAGGCTTTTCTACTTTTTCATAGCCCTTCCTCCTCCCCAAACATTTTTCTTGTGTCATATATCAATAATGTGACACTAAAGGTGGCAACGAGGAATTCAAAATTTTGGAAAGTGTAATTACATCGTCCAGCCTTGTGGAGATTTGAAACTCTCCATGGGTGGCTTTCCGACAACCTGTCATTGTGCTTCAAGATTTGTGAGCTCCACTCCTCACTGCCACTCTTACCAGTGGATTTAGGCTACACCCATTTTGTGTTTATCCTGTAATTCTCATTGATTCCCTACACCAGTCAGTTCAGCACTGCTCTGAGCGATTTCCCAGGCGGCTGACCATAATACCAAATACATGGTTCAAGGGAGTGCACATTCAACAAGCCTTTCAGCTCAATCATTACAGTATCATTAGATTTGAAATGTCTCACAAGAATAATTGAACACAGTGTAGTTATATAATGCAGGTATTCAAGCATTTCCCTCGAGCTTAGCCGTGCTGTCAGTGAAGACTAACACTGTACAGTGGCGTGATGTTAGCTACATGCTAGGAAGAGCACAGGAACTGGTGGATTGGATGACGGCAATTAGGTGAATAATGACTAGAGGGGATAGGGGAATTGAAACAGGATATATCTCAGGGTTTAAGTTTGTTACAAAGTAAAGTAAATCCTAGCATCAGTCGGGGTGAGGGGAAGGAGGAAGAAGGTGTGTTGTTGAGGGAGATTTAGTATAAAAACATGAGACACCTGTTCCAGATTCACCATGAGAGTTTCAGAGCCGTCCCTCTTGTCCTCCGCCCCGTCTGCCGAGATCATCTTGACCTCCATGAAGGCCTTCTGTGTTGCGTTTGAGTGTGCATATATGTACATCCAAACTGGATAATACTTTTCACATCTGGTGAGAAATAAAAGTCCCTGGGATGGGTCCTGGCGGGGAAATGAATGTTTCTTTTTATACGCTGTCCTATCAGTCTGAATGGCATGCTATTAAATAGTCTATCTTACACTCCATATTTTATTGCCAACTGCTCTTTCCTGCCTTTTTCTTCATCACTCAACACCTCCTCAAAGGCAGCTCTGATATTTTGGGAGGCCTTTTGGATGCATCAATGGGGAAAAAAAAATTTTCAATCTTCGCCAGTTGCTTTTGTACTTCGTGTTTTGTCCCCTTAAAAATAATGAAATAAAAACGTATATTCCTCTTCCTTTGACTTCCTCTGTTTACCCGGAGCCGATGGCTGCCTTTATTTCACTCATAAATCTCATTGTCAGCCTTTGACTGGTAGATTGAGCAGACAAAATGGGCTGCTACTCTGAGCCTAGAAGGAGTTTGTTCCACGACATTACACCGCTGTTTGCAGGATGCCTCCACCCTGAGAGAAGTGGTCCTGTTTCAGCAGGGAGGCAGTAAGGGGGGAATATATCCGAGAATGCAAGGCCTCGCTCTGCACGGTTGTAGGACATCGGTCGTCATTTTTACGATGTAACTGAGGTCAGACCTTGGTAAGGAGACTTTGTCTTCATGCTGTTTTCATACTTGTGAAACTGTAACATTTGGGACTGCATTATGAAAAATGTTTATTTCTTGAGACTTCTGTCGTTTTCCAAAGCACTCAGGCACACCAACGTTGATACAACTCCATTCCAAGACAGAGCGAACAGACTTTTGTCAGCAACCGCCAAGCCTTTGAGATTATCAAACCTCCTGTTAATATTATTCGGTCAGTGTTTATGGTGTCTGTGTATGTGACGATTCACTCAAAAGCATACACTGTGGGATCCCTCTAGGCTTTTTGTCTTTGCTACCCACCTTTCCATCACGTCAAGAGCCCTGACAGCTTTGGGGATTGAGGTGCACCTTGGGACCGAATGGGCTATTAAATGAGTGCCAGCTGGTGTTCTGGTGGCAATGTTACAAAGCGCTCGACGATGTTCAACTCGGCCCTGTCTTGCATGGTTGCCTTGAAAGCCAATTCTTCTGAAATGCATTTTTGTAATGGAAGGCATCTGGATATATGAGCATCTTCTGATGACCCTCCTGTGACAATCCCAGACAGATGGAGCAGCAGGGAGAGGGAGGGGTGGAAAGGGAGGGAAAGAGCCAGAGAGAACGACCTGATGGAGACTAAATCAGAGAAAATGAGAAAGAGCATGTGGATGAGGAAAGCAATGTCGGAGATATGAGCAATAGAGGCAAAGCAAAATTGAGGAATGGGGAAAAAGTGTTTTGCTTTCCCACTAAATGATCCATCTGCTGAGGTGTGTTGTGGCTGCAGGGAAGGAGTTTGTTTTGCCCTTGGGATGTCTTCATCCTCAAAGTATAAGCTCACAGCTGGCTCCACATTCAGCTGGTGGTCGCTTCAAATTTTGAAAAGCAGTCCTGCAGTCAAAAAGATGTGTTTTTAAATCTCTGACAAGTTTAAGATTATACTGGTGAGGAAATGAGTGATTCCTTCCCTCATGGAAAACATCTGACAAGGTCCCTATGAACAATGTAGACTCCTGCAGCAAAATCTGATGACATAAAACAAAGGAGTTTATGTGTTTTTGAGAGAGAGGTCCTTATGTATCCCAATGAATACTGAAGGAGTCATGCCAGCAGCTCTGTGAGGCTGTGCAGCGGCACTTCGAGGCAAATTCCAACGTCAGCCTGCTCGCACTGACGTTGCTAACATGCTGATGGTTGGCAGTTATAATGCTTAGTTTGTTAACCAGCTTAATTTAGCATGTTAGCAAGTTGACATTTGCCACTCGGGCAGAGACTGATGGAAATGTCACTAGATTTGTATGTAACGGGTCATGAAACAAAGTATTGGGCCGATGAAAATTTTGACCTAATGATGGCACTACAGAAGAATCAAAGTTACTAGGCAATTTATACTGAGGGGGCAAATAGATATCCAATAGTCACATAGACACTGAAAACCACAAATGTTAACCTCATGGTGTAGCCTGAGGATAAGTCATTAGGTTTCATCCTCTGTGCATGCAGTAACTATAAAATAGTTATCTGTAGTTCAGACATTTTAGTCTAAAAACCAACAGATCAGCAGACTGCCCTTACCATCCTCCTGAAATTGTACAATCGCACATGCTTCTGCAATTAAATTCCAGTTAGTTGACATTTTTGCACACCAAATTTTTAAATAAAGCTCTAATAGCTAATGATCAATGTTCCTCATCTGGGCGGCTGTGCCTAAACCAGCTCTTATGTGCGTCTTATGTTCTTGTTCTGTCATTATCTTGTTTACATTTCACTTTGTTGAATTGTCACTTTTGTCGCTGTAACCAACTCTTCCCACAGGCGCTATCATCCGACTGTTCTATTTCATCCCAGCACTTCATTAGGTTAACAAGTTCATTCGGTTAACAACCTGCCTTGTAGCTGGACACTCCAGTGTCAACAGAGACAGGCGATAACCAGCTTCCTGTTAGTTTAAGTGAAGCAAGTAACCCAAACAAAGCCCCAGATAAACTCTGAAATAATGAGCTTAAATACAACATGTGACATGCTGCCAACATTCTGTTATACAAGTGCTGTTTGAGCAATGTAGTGTATTGATGCTCACCTTGAGCCCGCCATCAGTCAGTCTGCCGTCTGTCTGCCATCTTGGCTTAGTTCAATGAAAGCTGCCTCCTCCTGACCAGATGCAATTAAACACAGAAAAGTAAAGCTTTAACCTGAATGACAAGTTTTTGGGTGGGTCAAATTTCCCTTTTTTGTACATCGGCTGGGATGTGTTCCTCTGTCCTCCATGATAATTATGCATGTGCATAAGCTCACCCGACATCAGCCTCTTTCTCTTCCAGTGTTTCCTTTTAATTTATCCACGTCACCTCATCATGGCTTATTATTGACAGACGACTGTCAGCACCTGGTCATTTCAGGCCATTTGACTCTGAGTCAAGGTCATTCATTAAGTCATCTCGGTCTGCACCTCAACAGAATATGGCCACCCCCTCTCACCCCTACAGCTTTTCATAGCTATATCTTTTATGAGTGACAAAAGCTAAAGTAATGGATTCATGGAAAGAGCACTTCCTCTAAGTATTGAGATGTATCCAAAGCAAAGAGAAGCAAAACAGTCTCTCAGCAGCTCCCCTCTCTCTTCCCTCTGGACGTCTGAAATGTGGCCTCTTTCTCGACTTTGATATGGGCTCAGAATACAGGGGAGGCCCCTCAGGTAACCAGAGCTGGCTCTTTGGACTGCCGGGCCAGGTTTTCAGAGAGAGACAGATGTGTCATTGAAGACAGCCAACCATGACCTACAGGCATGCCAGACAGCCTGGGAGGGTCTGACAAACAACTACCAGATCTCTGCATGAGAACACACACACAGCCACCTGTTTTTATGCTCTTATAATAATCTTGTTGAGAGAAGTTTCATTTTCAGCCTGGGAACTTTGAGAGGGAACTTTTTTTCTCTTTTCATTTGCTGATTTCGATCTTCACCCTCTGGAATGAAGCATGTTTTCATGTGCGCCTGAAAAACCTTTTTTCTCAGTCAGCTCATGAGGGTTATACACGAAGGAAAAACTGAAATGCAGAAACATGCATTTAATGATAAGAAAAGTCACATGTCACATACTCGCACACCAATCGCAATTCAGTTTGTTACAGTCACATCTAATCTAATTTAAATATCTAAACACGTGAAAAGTCCCAACTCGTCACATACAGACATCTGATCAGGACCCCTCGAGGTGCTTTGTACCCATTTAACGTCATAGAGCTGACTCTGCAGTCACGTTAGCAATAATCAATATACAACGTCCCATTAGCGATGTCTAGTTACACTTTCAAAATAAAGCTTGCTGAGAACAATAATACACATGGTTAACGTAGTGAAATGATCACACTTTGGTTGGGTTTAGGTACCAAAACTACTTAGGGTTTAAGAAAAGATCATGATTTACATACATTATGTTTTTCACTTCACTAGAAAAGAAATCAATATTCACTTTTGGTGTCATGAACCCTGGTCTACAAGGTGAGAGTCCTGTGCTCAGTCCACCCAACCACCCCACCACCCTCCAAAAGTGCTATCGGTCTGCCTTGCATGTTGAAAATTGACACTAAAGGGGGATAAAAAGTGACGTCAAGGGGCCCTGACCAGGCGTTCATATGTGACTGGGAATGAGAATGGGTTGTGAAAAAGTTGTACAAAGCCTGTAGCTCCAGAGGGAACTGTGCAAAGTCCGATCAGTGACGTCACCAGGTTTTGACAAGGAGGAAGACTGTGTGTACTAAAAATAGACATCACCTCTGGTTCTTCTGCAACAATTTTGATCCATTTTTCTTTAAACTGTCCACTGTGAGCCACACGATGTGGGAGTACTGATTTATTCAAAAGTTTAACTTTGATTTTTGTTTATTTTGTCATGAATATTTCATGTTACTGAGATTTCAAGGGCTTTAAGCTACTTTGTGCCACTAATTGATAAAACAGTGATTCATACTCATAATGGATGAAAAGATATAGGAAAACTTGCCAAACGCTGAAAAACAAATTGGAACCAGAGAAACTGTGGACAGTTTCACACACTTGGAGACACAGATGATGATTACCTATCACCAAAATGATTCTACTCATTACTCCTTTACTGGTACAACTTTAAAATTACTTCTTAAACTCCTTAACTTAAGAAATACAGTGAAATAAATTTCTTTGCTCCGTTTGTCCATGTGTATTATCAGTCAGACCTGATAGCTTCGGTTCCTATCTCCTCATGGTGCTGTAAAGTCAATGCCGCTTCCACTTTATTTGGACGGTAGCTTAATGTTAGTTGGCCAAGCTGAGAGCTTGCCTGGATGAACCCAAAGTGGAGACGACTCATCCTGATGAAAACAAATTGGGATGAAGAAAATTATAGTTTCTGTGTAAACGTAGCTTCAGTGCACTATTTACAGGGGGTGATTACAGCAACAAACTGTTTAAATTAAGCCACTGAAACTCCTGAACCAAGACAGAAATCAAAGTAGTTATTTGTTATTGAGGAAAATGTGATAATAATCTTACCAGATTTTTTCTGCTACCCAACAGGAACCAGTCCTTATGAGAGGAATGATTCTGCAGAGCACAGGCACGAGCTATTAGGTCTGCAGGGCACTCTGGCATACTGACTTGTATGTGGAAGGGTGATTCGATAACTGGGGCTTCACACATTATAGTTAAATGGGGTCATTTGCCAGCCTGTGTCTCCTCTCCCACTGTGTATCACCGACAGAGATCAATAGGACTCATTCTATTCCATTGACTTTCAATCACGTTCCTCTGAGTTTCCCTGTTCCCCACCAGTCGGCAAACACTGACTAATTACAAGGCTGGGTAAAGGTAACCAGGCCTCTGCAGCCAGTGCATCATGGGCCAAATGCCCGTGGGCAAAACGATCTCATCCTGTTCATGGTGCTGTAATGACAGGGCAGTGATGTTTATGCAGTACATTTCCCTGCCTCATTCTCTGCAGTGACTTTTCTTGTCAGACAAAACTGACTGGCTGAAATCATTCAGAGCACTCTGAATCTCTTGAGGTCGTACTCTGTGGCAACTGATGGGGTTTCTAAAACAATTATGTACTCATATTAGGAATAATTGGTCAAAATTCAATAAGATGGCTCCCCAAAGAAGTTAAAATTCTATTTATGGTGTGTAAGTGCCAAATAATCTAATTGCAGAGATGTTTTGGATTTGATTGAGATCAATAAATAAGTAATTGAAAAAGTTAGGCATCCTATACAGTGGCAGTAATGTGTAACATTATCATCAAAATGTGTTAGATTCACTTTCTTTTCAACATTAACTGCAGAAGCAGAGATTTATAAGTGCAAATCCTGCTGTTTAATCAGACTAAACAAACAAAAAGGGGCTGCAGCCTCACAGTGTTTCCCCCATAACTGTGATGTTGTACTTTCACCCCACAGTAGGTGCCCTACATAAATTCTGATGTCTGTAGAGTCTTTCAGAGGAAAACCTTTGGAGCACAGTTAGTGTCAAATTGAAACTTAATAGCAAAACACTGAAGGATCTTGTAACAGCAGAAAGCAAGAACTGCATCCCAGAAAAGCTAATCTCGCCAACAATGAGCTACTGAAGCTACAATTAAGACTTTTTTATGTTCTTCAAACAAAGTTTTCTATTGCAGGTTTGACTTTTTTTTTTTAAGCAGATGGTACAACATGGTGGTGCAATACATTTCAAGTCTGACCTCATCAGCTTTATTGATTTTTGTGAATATCTGCTTGTTCTGAATGAATGAATGATGTAGTAATACATTTCAACCAAGTTAGGTCAGGAGCAACAAAAGACTGGGAAAGTTGTGGAATGCTCCAAAAACACCTGTTTGGAACATTCCACAGGTAAACAGGTTCATTGGTAACAGCTGATAGCATCATGATTGGGTATGAAAGGAGCATCCTGGAAAGACTCAGTCGTTCACAAGCAAGGATGGAGTGAGGTTCACCCTTTTTTGTGTAAAGGAGATTACTATGAGTCCGTCCATCAGTCCTGTGAGGCCAACTGACTAATATCACAAGTAGAACAAGGAACGTGGTGCAAACCTGCTGCTCGGACTGAGCGTTAACAACACCTACCCCATCTGTTCCATTAGTTCAGCAAAAAAGGTTTGAGATCCGTCTGAGCAACCACAAAAAGGAAAACAGATTCATCTCCTTTGGAAAATATTATTAGGCCTCCACGGCTGTGTGTACACAGGCTCTGTCTGCTGCCAAGCACACAAACACAGATGAGTTTTTACTGTCTCTTTGGCTTCGAGTGAGAGGTCAGCTGGGACCACTTCCTCCTCCTCCTCCTCTCTTTCTCTCTGCACTGCAAAAAGTAACTACCTTAGTTTAATCTCCCACTGAGCAGGGCTGTCACAACAATCAAGCTCAAACAAATCTGAACCAACACGGAATTTGTTCGAATTAATTCAGCCCAGCCCACGTAGCCCAATGCTAAACAGCAGAATAACAGCGGTTCGTTCATGGTTCCTCACAGGAGAGACAGGCTAACGCTGCTGGAAGGCGAATCTTACAGATCTTTATTCACAACTTCATCCAAAATGCTTCCATACATTACTCCTCAGATGGTTTTGGGGTCATGATTATGATTGTGCGTTACGCTGGTTTTGCGCTGGCAAAGAGAACAACAATGGAATACATTCGTTATTGAAAGCAAAAGGACATGAAGTGGGTCAGACAGACGGCATTTCAGGAATGCTTGTTGGAATTTCAAATGGAAAGTGAAAAGAGCAAGAAATATTTGTCTTAACCCTCAGAGCCCTGCAACCCGCCCGCAGGTTTGACACCATTTATCATAGCCTGAAACTTTTTGTTGTTTCCATGGAGGTCCAGGACTTAATATATTGCAGTGAAGAACAAGCCGACAATGAGTGAAAATGGGACAGGAGCAAAACAAAACAAAACAAAAAAAAAGCATTAGACAGTGCTCAGGCTTCTCAGGGTTATAACAGCTGAAAAAAGAAATTAAATCAGTTAAACTTAATTGTTTCCATTTTCAAGGCAAACTATCAATTGAAAAGCTACCTGAATCATCCCATCACTGTCGTTATCCTGCTCATTGTGCTTGTTGCAAGGTCCTGGCATTCATTTTGGACATAAATGAAATGATTTCATTACGACTGGCAGAGTATGTTTTAGACTCCTATCTCACTGGCAAATGTTCTTTTCTCTTGTCTCATGGTAATAACAATTAGAACTGTTTTTTTCTTTTCTTTGAGCATGTAGCTTGTGAGATAGAGCAGTGATAGTTGCTGCTAACAGATCAGACGCAGACTGTAAAGACTGGGATCGGACCACATGTGGTAAATCAAACTGATTCGGAAAGAGTTGTCTCTTTTCTTCCAAATGCATGCAGTTAAAGGAAATTGGACCTCCTTACAAAATGTTAAATTTATAGCTTGATTTTCGTGCTCTGACACAATGTTGCAACATGTGATTGACGTTTTAATACTCACAATGATGGATTGCCTTTCCCAATCCAATGTTTTTTGGAGTATATTAGCACTATAGCACAGCAAAACTCGTTAAAAAGTCTTGGCACATAAGTGCCAAAACTTCCACAATTCACATAAAAGAGATTTTAAATATAAATGTGAGTCATGTCTTTTAGAAATTGACATTATCATTGCCATTTTTCGCAGCGCTCTCTCTCCTTCAGTCCGCTGTCCCAGCATTTGTGGCTCCATGATACTTCCAGGTTGCTTTGAGAAAGGAGGATGCACAAGGAGGGAGTCATTCATTAAGGTGCCCTTGACATCAAACAATGGTTTGGAACAAAAACTGGACAAGAAGAAAGACAAGCAGCCGAGATGAGTGGAAGGAACCAAGGCCAATTGAGAGGGAGGAGGAAGGAGGAGGGGACGTGGGAACCGCAACATATGGTCGAGACAGCAATGGTGTGCGTGTGTCCCGGCACACATGCTTGTGCACGCTTTGCTCATGAAGTTGATGGAGATTGAGCCATTAAAGGCATTATCACCGTTCTGCTCAGGGGGACAATTGCTGCCGACGCAAACAGAGACAAAACCATCTCAACCTGTCTCTTTCCCATTTATCATTGTTAGGACGACAGCTGCAGCACTCCCAGTATCCCCACAAAAGTGTGTGTGTGTGTGTGTGTGTGTGTGTGTGTGTGTGTGTGTGTGTGTGTGTGTGTGTTTCTAAGAATCCCTCCGTCTCACACTGTATATTTCACAAAGGAGGCAATTTACGATGATGTGAGGGAGATAAAGCTCAGGGACAGAGAGGCAAACAGAAGACGCTGTTGGAAGGAAGCAAATTTTATCTTGGCAGAGAACGAGTGGCCAGAGGGTCGATGGTTGTTTTTGTATTCCAGATGCTTGCTGGAAAATGGGCTGTCGTCTGGATTTCTATGTGAACATAAGAGGAGACAGTGGAGGGGCCGGGAGTGTCCCAGCGCACAGTTGACTCTCTCCCTGTATATTTCCGTGCATGTGTATATTCTTCAACATTTAGGAATCTCCGGACACCTATCCAAACAAAGTTTCCTTGTGCACTTGTTTATGCACGCACATGCTCGTCTCTCTGCAGACTTGGTTTCCTGTGTGTGTGTGTGTTTGTGTGCATGTTTGTATGTGTGCACAGACCCCTCAGGGGCCTGTCCAGGCCACAGTGTTGAGCACTGAGCGCTGAGTCAGTGCATTACTGTCATGGCAGATGTATCCTCCGGCCTGTCCCCTGGCTCTCGCTGCTAGCCCATAGAGATGCATTCAGCTGCAGCCAGCGGCACTTTGCGTGATGAGCCTGGGCAATGGCCTCAATAAGGACTGATGGCACCATTTGGAGAGAAAGACGGAAGGAGGAGGTAAAGGGAGGGATAAGGGGAGGGAGAGGTACGTGGAAAGAAGAAGTGAAGGGAGGATTGCTGAAGGAGGAGATACAGATGTAAGGATGGAGTGATGCTGAGGAGAGTAATAGTGGGGGGAGATGGGTAAAGAAGGGTAATCTTGGTGTATACTGAGCTCTGTGTGAACTCAAATGGGAAAACTGCTGGCCATTACTGATAAACAGTCATGTTCTCTGACTACAGCCAGCTCAGACACCTATCATTACCCTGGTGAATTTATTATGAGACACTGGGGGGAAAAAAATTGAATCCATTTCACAGCCACATTGAATCAATGACTGGGGCCTCATGGCAGCTGAGTCCACGGCACGTGTCGGCCGATGGCACGCTTTTAAAACCTTCACTGAGGCCTGCCGCTGCTGCTGATAGGAGGGGGGGCGAAGCAGGGGGTGACATCTCATTAGCGCTTCAGATCCATAGTGCTGGGACTTATAAACAATTAGCGGTAAGGCTCTATAGGGAGCCAGACTTTCTGCCATCTCAAAAGTTAATCAGCAAGAAGGTGATACATTTACATGCAGATCAAGTGTCGCACGGTTCAGTCAACACATGTTGGTTAGGCAGTTTTACTTCAGATTTGATCAGAAGTAAAAGCAAAAAGATCACCAGTGAACAATCAGCTAATATATTTCTGTCTTGCATGTAAATGGTTAAGATAATTGTGATTATAAGGCCCTGATGATGACTCACTATCTGACGCGCATATATGACGTCTGATGACCTGGTGATGAGTAAACTCAACTGACCTATGGTTCACCACACTGAAACCACATGAAACCCTCAGCCCGAAGCAAGTGTACTATCCACTTCTATTCTGATTTTGTGACTTTTTTCCAGACACATTTAAGGTTGATCATTCATCCGGTGTTGCAATTCACTCAAGAGTCTTTCTATCAATAAAGAGGACAACTAATTTCTGAATGCTAAATACTAAAGTCTGATAATGAGTTCTACCGCTGAGGGTTGATTCAGTCAAAAAGCTTCCTAATCAGGTGCTTATCACCCGCCGACCTGCTGCATCCACTTTCCATTGAGCTTGATTATCTGTGCGCTGATTTCCGGCAGCGTAGCAACACCGCATGACTTCTCCATCATAAGAGATCAGCGCTGACGGCTTTGACTGCTAATTAAAAGGGAACGGAAGAAAGGAAGGAGAGGCTGAAGCCCACTGAATGACTTTCACTAGAGAGTTATGTGGGTACGTTTGTCAAATATTTTCTGTCAGCTGGGATTGGCTCCAGCACCAGACAACCCTCAGAGGATAAGTGGGTAAAGCTAATGGATGGATTGATGCTCAAGGTTTCTCCTTTATTGCTCAAAGTGCTTTTAATGGTATGTAGTCTGTATGGTCTGATCAGGAAAATCACCCCACATGATTTTGCCATTTACTACGGCAATGTTCCAACCGCACCAGTACCATGTACTGACTTATGTTGTCATTATCATGTCCCAAAAACTGATGAAGTGTGATAAGCAACCATCTTTGTTATTTTGCAATAAATGGCAGCACCGTTTACGAAATTGCGAGTTGGTGGAAAGAAGGTTTAAAGAACTCGCTGATGATCATGAAACTTGCTCCAGCACTAATTAGCGCTGCTAATTAGAGTAAAAGTTGTGAAACTTGAGGTTTCATTTCAGTAAGTGAATATGATTTGGGGAATGATATGGAATATATTATGGCAAACTAAATGTCTACACCTTAATAAAATGAAGTACCTTTATGTTTGAACCAGTAGTAAAGAACAATGACGTATCCAAACTAGAACAGTCCTATCGTGAAGTAGTTTTGGTTCCTTCTTACTGCTGGTTCCTTCAGTTTTGATTCTGGAGCTGTGGCAGGTGAGATCCCACTGAAGGCCAACAGTTCATCTCCTCTCATCACTTTCATCACTTGCCTCACACAGCCTCCCTACTGTACGTCTGAAATCACTCCTTAATTACTACTCAGAGCATTATCTACCTGTTCAGCCACCACATGCTGCAGATTCCCCCAAAATGCCCGCAATGGAACAACTATGGCACGTACACCACCTTCTGCATTTTTGCAGATGCTGATGTAAAGCGACCTTCGCTGAACTCTGTCCTGCCTCTCCTTACTGTACTTTAAGAGAGTGATTTATAATTGTTTAATGTCTGGGGTGAGCTGAGTAAGAGATTTCCGTCCTTTGTGGCAATTCAAGTTGTTATGTTTTGCCTGTGCTAAGTCAATATAAAGTTCTGAGGACTAATATTACCCTTATGGTGTTTTCTCTGTACTTAGGTCCTGTGTTGCGACAATACACAGAAATACTTGAGATGCTACAGAATCATCTATCATTATAGCTGATCGACAATGACAATATATTGATTGCACTGGATCTCACTGATGCATACGCATGCATAAGCTAAACAGTGCTGGTCTGATGTGATAATATAGTCAATAACAGGATCTAATGAACTTTGTCTCAATACATTTAAGGCACTGGGAGAGACTGCACCTGCAGTTCGCAGAAATATGAATGACTGGATGGTCACATGGCATCTCTTCATCAAAGTTTCATTGTGTGAAGCCACATGTTGTATCTGCTCTGTATTCAGCTTCCTCTTCCTGTGACAAAGCATTCTCCGGTACACCAAACCAGTCCCACTTCCTACAAACAGACCCACAGCCATTATGTTCCCATTAGCTCTCGCTAACGCCACCGCTCCGAACATTATCATGCCTAGATGCTAATGTTATGACTACGATTATCATTATGCGTTCTTGGTGCTGGAAACACATACCAGCACTGGAGACCTCATTCCATTTCCTTCCCTGCCGAGAAACAAATCAAAAACTAGTTACGCCGCCGTCTCTGAAAGCCATCTCTGGTACCTCACCGCAACATTAATATCAACTTTCAATAGGAGCCGGCTGGGAAAATATCAACTGGGGCCCACTTCTAAGCTGGAGTCAATTAGTGGGGAGGACGACCTCTTCAAATCCCCAATTATTATTCCCTCACTAAAAACCCTCCGGTTGATGCTAGTCCGCTCTAATAGCATCTCAGCTGCGCTGCTAAGTAGAACTAATTCACATTATGAAAGAGCGTGAATGTGTGTGCGTGTGTACATTAGCCCACTAGCATCACAGCATACACGCTGAGATAAACCTGTTTGCTTTCACAGACTGATTTTCACCTGTTGAAATGTTTCCTTGACAGGCTTCAATATTGTAAGGCAAAGACGATGTAATTGCAGTGCAATCTGCTTCTGCTGCTGCAGCCTGGATGACAGTGAAGCAATGACAAACAGATGTTAATGATTGGTCGCGTGCCAATTTTCTTATAGATATATTTTATATATAAAGAGAAAGAGACAGAAAGCTGTGTCTTTTAGCACAGTATCATGTATGTAGCCACCAAGCACATATTAAAGGGGAAGGGTTTTGCAGTGCCGGAGGGAGCTGTGCAAAGTCTTGATCCTGGCCTGAAGACTACAAGTTTGAAAATGAAAGAAATCTGAGGCTGTCGCATTAGAGAGGAGTGAACTTACCAGACCTCTGTAACTGCCCCACAACTCTGCTTGAGGTCAGAAGCTCCTAGCCGCTACCAGCTTAACGCAAACAAATCTTCAACTGAACCGCCAGCAGTAGAGTTGGATTGTGGGAAATGTAGGTGCCATGTTTTACCAAGAGAGAAGAATGTGTGGAATAAAGACGCTATCTACGGTTCTGCTGCATTGATTCTAATACATTTTGTCACTTTCCATCGTGAGTCTGACCACGTTATAGGAGTGTGATATCATTTTCAACCTTTTCACGCAGCTAACAATAGCTTAATTAACCAGGTGGCTACAGCAGATAAAATCCAGCAGCACTTGCAAAAACAATTGTCGCTGATTTTGTCTTAACTCAAGGGCTCATTAAAAATTATTAAGAGGTTGGATGGTAAATCTGCTCCCGTTATCATTCTAAACTGTGCCATCAGTTCACTGAGATGATTAAAAGAGTCTTGTATGCCTGAAATCCCTCTTTCAGCATCTCCGCTCACCTCTTCTATCTCTCCATAACCTCACATCTTGTTCTTTTCCCTCTTTGATCTCTCACTGGCAGATCTGTACTGCGCCCCTTATTTTGTTAACAGTAATTGGAGAGGCATGATGTCAGTGAAAAGCAGCTATACTTGATTTGTAATACAAATGCACATTTGATTTACTTAGGTACAGGGTGCACCTCTCGCTCTTGGCATCAAAGCTGTCTCTTCTTTTCCAAACTGTCAATGAATACGAGCTCGACAGTGTGATTTCTTTTAATTTGATCTTTTTTAAGACAGAAACAACAAAGCTAGTTCAGTAAGCCAGAGTTCACCAGTTCAACCCAATGAAGCCTTTCAGGGTAACTTTTTCAACATGTATGATGTATGATCTGTTCATTTGTTCTCAGATCAATCCTCCATTTAGTTTTCATGCAGTTTAACTTGTAGTTTATGTTAAGCAGTTGTGGGGACAGACTTCACTTTTCCCTCTTTTTTTCTTCATCTCATTAAGTCCTTCCTTAGACTTCGGGCTTTGTTATGAAGCACAAATTGCACGCTGTAGCCTGTGAGCAACATGGAAAACAGACAATTAAAAAAACATCTTCCGAACCTGCCCCGTCTCTCTCCGCCGTCTCAATCTTCTCTTCACCTTCAGCGTTCTAATAACAGTCTTAAGTTGACATTCAGTTTTTCCCGGGGCCAAACACTTCTGCTGGTGCTGTCTGCTTTCTAATTGTAATAATAATTGTGGTTCCGCCTAATCTCAGCCGGGGCTGTGACCCCGGCCTGCTGTGAGCGGATTTGAGATAATGAAATAATTGCCCCAAATGCTTTTTTCCCAAGCAGCCGCTCAAACCTGAACCCTCAGACGAAGCGGCATCGACGCTCATTCGGTCTCTATCAGCGGCATTTTCCACTTTAATTGAAATTTAGATTGTTGTTGACCCCCTGGGTGACGTCTGGTGGACCGAGCTGAGGAAAAGGAGGATGGCATGCAACTCTAATGGGGTGGGTTGGCCGAAAAATGCCACCTATCTGTCATTGTACATGTGTCTGCATGAGTTTGCGTGTGTGTTGTGCGTTCGTGTTTTCATAAAAAGAGGAAGTCCGGATGATCTGTCTTCCCCATCGCTGCAGCCATTTCTGCATATGTATGTGTTTGTGATGATTAATAGTGAGCCACACACACACACACACACACACACACACACACACACACACACAAAGGACATGCATTCCATTTGTCTCAGTAGCTGGCTGAATATCACCATGCATCATTTATCATTCAGGAGGTTGGCTCAGGCTCTGAGTAAATCTTAAGATAATTTCTGACTCATTTGTGAGTGTCCTACATATCAGTGCAGCGTGGTTTGTTTAGGACAGTGTTTGTCTGTATGTGCTGTTCCACTCTTGCCTAACAGGACCTGAGGGATATCAGTGGAGCTGTATGAACGAGCACCAGTGGTTATCCTACTATTAAACGATTACTCCATCTGCCTCCATTTCATTTCAGCCTCTCTGCCCGTTCGGTATATCTGCCTCACTAACTAATGAGAGTGGAAAAATGCCTGCAGCAATAAATGTATCAAATTACTTACAACTCACCATATGTCTCTTTAAGCAGTCAGTTTAAGCAGCTTAAGGATTTCAAGGCAGTTATCACAGCAGAAATGTAGGCTAAAGCTTTCATTGTTGGAGGACACTGCATCATTTGAACCTGCAGCGCTGGACTTTTGCATATAGATGAAGGTCTGTTAGGATCAAGCCTTTGCCAGACGAGTTCACACAGTGTTGATTAAGCTGATCACCAGCATTTTTAAAAATGGAGTAAGTGGCAATTTCACCACACTGGTACACTGGTAGAGATGTATTTGATGTCAGTCAGCAATGATTGGTTTGTCAGACCTTAAGGGTGGAGCAACCATATCGACACAGTCGGCTACAGCAACTGGATGTATGGTGGAGCCTATGACGGAACCTATGGCACCATAAGCAAGTCAGTAGTGTTTATGTAATTACTCTCACTGCCAGAAGGGAGAGACAAAGGTTCGGCACGGCAGATTTAAGGAGTGCTTTAAGGACATTTGCAGTGGGACAGAAATAGACATTGTAAGCTATTGTATCTATCAGCTGTTTGACTCTGAACATTCAAAGTGTGGAAAGTGAATCCTGGTAATGGCTGATGCTCTGCTCTAAACATTACATCACAGTGTCATATAAAGTAGGGTTTGTACTGCATTGGAGTACTGCATTGAAGGGTTTAGGTTTGTCGTTCTGTAGTAAATTATGCATAAGGATGCAACCAAATCTTGTGAAATCATCTACCGTGATTACGTGTCATCGCATACTGAGTTAACAGGCTCTATCTCCATCAAGGCACATAATGGAGGGTTGAATGGGCAATATAGCAATTTAGGTGCAACATGAGCTTAATAGCAGTGAAGAGTGAAAAGAGATGAGTCATTAAACATTACACTGCAATTTTGGTGTTCAAATAGTACTCCACCAATTTAGCGCGACACTCCTATAACAGTGTAAGAGTCATGATGGAGTGTTTGAAAAAGGATCAAACTCAATTCAGCAAAGGGTATCATCTTTCTTTTCCGTCTCTTTTCCAAGCATTCTTCTTCCCGCATTACCCATGATGCAATTGGACTTGTACGAGTAAAGAAACAAATTTTCAACATACCGCCCCATTGCTGCACAACACTGCATCATTCATGGGAAAGCCCCATGTTTACATTAGAGTTGCTTACATTGCAAGCAGTTCAGATGTCACTGAGGGGAATCACTGAAACATGAAGCCCAAAAGAGGATTCCTCAGAGCCGTGCCCATTACTGAACCACTTGTATAATGTGGAAACTATTCCAGTGGCTGGGGCTGGATCAATATTTCTAGAGAAATGAGTAAATGAGATGTCTTTGTCTTGCACTCTCTCGCTGACGCACACACAGATGCATTCAGCACTCATTGTACCGGAGTTGTAGTTATAAAAGCCATGATACAACAGTATGAATAATAGTCATTATGATTCCACTTCAGGGCCACAGTGACCACAGCCTCAGGAATCAGTGAGTCTGAATTATTCAGACCACGCAGAGATGGGGCTGTGGGGATGAACATGCTGCTCAGGGATAGGAGGTGTACAGATGGCATAAAAAACATACTCTAAGATTCAAATATTGCAATATAATTACAGCATGTAGACTCTGCTGTCTTCATCTTCATTATCTGACCAACGAGACCGCCTCCCTGTTTCTTTTAATATCAGTGGAGTTATTTACAGCTACAGGGGAGCATTCATACTCAAAATAAGGACACGACTGGAGTAATTAAAGGGAATCAGAAGGGAGAAATCAACTTCATGTGTTTATTTAAGACTGACCGTGTTCAATCACAGCATGCGAGTGGTGCATATGATGAAACATTTGGCCTCCTCTTCTACCACCATTGCGCCTTGGCAAAGTATTGCCAAAGAGCTATTTGAAGTGTTTGAAATAAAGGACAAAGACAAAGCGTTTTTCTCAAACTCCACAAAACAACCTTCGTCCAATGAGTTCTGTGCTGAATGGCATTTAGATCCTGGTTCTTCCACTATTCATCCCTCTAATTAAACTGACTTGGGAACAAAAGCCAACTTAGCCCATCCAGTTTCCTTAATTGCTTTTGACGCAATGCACAGATCGTCAAAGATAAGATCCATAGTCAGTGTTAGAATTAGTACAATTTTTAATTAGCCTCTTTTATAGAAGTAATTTTCATGAAGGCAATAAGAGAGAGACGGGGACTTTTTGTGACCACTGAGAGCACTCAAGTGAAGGAATGACCTGATTCAGATAAAGGCAATTTCTTTATTACATTGCTCAACAATATTGAACACTATGACAGGAAGTAGTGAGGCTAAAGCAGCTACACATGCGCCTTTATTACTGTTATCAGTCATGGTCACTGTGCAACAGGCCATCGAATGACCTTTTCTGAGTTATATACAGTATATATTAGAGAAAAACAGCCACAGCATTGTCTGGGAAGGGTTCAAGGGCCATTGGCCAGGAGTCAGGGAAGGGTCAAAGAGGCCATTTATATGCAATGACAGAGACCATCCTCGAATATAAACAGGGGATAGCATCTCTCCCCATTGTATATATTTTACTACATCCTCAGTTTCATTAACACAACAAATAAAATAATGTTAAATAATAATTGCACCCTTTGGTTTGTTGCTGCTCGACTGCAAACGTGGGTGCACGCCTGCCCTTGTGTGCAACCAGCAGGAGCACAAGCAGTTTCTTGACTGCAGTGAGATGTGTTTTTGAAAGGCTTAACGCCAACCAACAAATATGGACTGAAGCAGAATATTTCATGAGACGAAAATGTTTTCTCCACAAGTTTTGACTTCGGACTTTTCAACAGTTATTGGAAATTGGATCACACGAGTGAGAAGCAATCATGTGCAGCCACCACTGGAATCTAATTCTGCAAATAGTGGAATATTAGTGATGCTAGCGTAGCCAAATCTTTAGCTGCAACTGTGCAGAAATGTCAGGTTTAAACAGAATGAGCAGACACGTAAAAGAAGAAGAAGCTGCACAACATTCGGGTGCTGAAATCGAACATAGATGAAGAGGGCAACGATGTCAGTTTAGATGATGCTGATGTAGTTTTCCAAACATTTAGCTTGTGGTGAAACCAGGTCGATTACATGCTCTTGATGTTTTCAAGAATCAACAACTTTTTCTGCTTTTCTGTGTTTTATGTCATTGTAAAATGGGTTTTGGTCAGACAAAACACATCTGATGACTGATTTTCCTGTTCTTTCAACATTTTATACAAGTTAAACGAGTAATTACAGGACAGGCTAATCTGTTGTCATCTCCATTGGTCCAGTTTTGGTGCTTTCACATCACTTTCACTGTTCTTTTAATGTCAGCGCTGACCCTGATTCCATGATTTACGACACGCTGGGTCAATTCAAAAATGTGGTCAAGCTAAACATTTAGCATTGGGGTTAATGTGTTTCGGTTAAACAGCAATTACTTCTATGTCAGGGTAAATTTTACTTGGTGATATCCAATTTCCAGTAAAAACCTGCTGCTTTGACAATCATATCTCGACACTTACTATCATCTTAACACATTTCGAACTGCGTTTGAACACACTGTTTGTAATCCACTTTCTTGACATCACTGAAGCCTTAATTCCCAAGCACACAAGAAATGAGGAAATGAGACGGTTGGATAATCATCTATGAGATGATTTTGGGAGGTCAAAGTGTCTGTGAGCAGCAGGATTAGAGGAGAGATTAAATCAGATCAGAATCTGAGATGCCTTCAGTTATCAAACAAGAAGTGCTGTCCGAGGCTTTAGCTCACAGTCCAGGGTGAATTAATAGAGCTGAGCTTGTCCGCTGAGAAATGCATCTTACTTATTGATAAATACACGTCTCCGAGTTAAAAATGTAACTGTACAGAGCATTTTAGATTGAGTGCAAATTTATGTTTCATATTTGGAATAAGCTTTGCCCGAGAATTTTAATCCAAACGTTTCAGCCTGCGTTCCTGAGAGGTTTGGAAATGAGATTCTGCTGTCGTGTATAATCCACTTCTATAATGACTTCCCTGTAAAAGGGATAGATAGTCTGAGCCCACAGGGGTTTGCTAAGTAACTCTGTCAGAGAGCCTCGGCTACTCACCATTAACACAGCCCCTTACTATAAATACACACCGTCTGCTGAGCAGCACAGTTCCACAGCTCCGGTTCATACTGTAAAGAGACATCTCTCTGTGTGCTCGCTGCACAGGTGACAACACTGACCGGCAGCCAGTTTACAGTAGAGGCTCAATGAACGACTGTTTTCTGATACTTTAATGTTTCCCCTACAAAGGGCCATCTGTGGTGCACTGGCACAGTTTTATCATGCCTGCCACTGAAATCATTAATAATGAAAATCCCATTTTAAAGACTTAAATTCATAAAGTTGTGCCAAGTGGGGCACAATTTGAGAGTTTGAAAAGGCAGAGGGGTTAGCTGGAATATGATCATCAATAATGCTGCGTTGAGTCCATTCTAACACGATGCATTAACAAGCTTTAACAATTGTAGTTGAGGAGAGTCTGTTAAGGTCTGAGGTAGATGAGGTAGACAGACAAAGGAGTATTTGAACGGTAAAAGGAATTTATGGCCCCAAAGTTTGAATAATGTTTACAAGGAGATGATCCAAGATGATGCAGGCAGGGAGAAGGCAGGCAGATGAAGTAAGTCTGTGGTTTGTTCAGGTGGTGGACTGGAGCTGGGCAGAGGAAGTAGACTCGAGAAATGAGGTGATCCTGAGACACAAGGAAAATAGCTTTAGTCGTACAGAGGAGGCAAACTCCGAGGCAGCAATCCAGCACAAGCTAGCAAAGTGGAAGACTTGTTACCACACTAGTGAGTAGAACAATCTGGTGAGGAGATCCAGGTATTTATTCTGTGGTTGATGAGTGTGGATTGGCTGCAGCTGTGGTGGCTGATCGGCACTGGAAGCAGGTGTAGGTGAGCCAAGATTGCAGAGAACCACTCAGTCCAGACACACAGATACACACAAGGCGAGACTGACATGATACAGAGGGGTAAGGGAAAGACAGGGAAAGGGAGGAGGTGGTCCGTTATGGACAGTACCCTCTCCAGGCCACCAGCTCACATATCGATATCGGGTATACAAAGCAACACTCATGCTACAATGTGACTGAACGCAGCCAATACTTCAAAAACTACACAACCCCAGATCTTGGGTAACCTTTCCAAATGCTACCACATACAAATGTCCCCATGGGGCACACAAGCTACCCAGCAGGATAAAGTAGGTCTACATGAAGTAGCCTTAAACTTATCCACTGCAACATTAGAATGATGAACACATTAATGCATCCAATCATATACATTATTCTGTAGCAGGACATTCTGTATGATGAGTACTTTCACTTTATTTTACTACTAACACTTTTGCACCAAGTAAAATTTTGAATGCAGGACTTCTTGTTCCACAGTATTTCTACACGGTATATATTAGTGAGAGAGCTCAGTTGCTCTCCCACCACTGGTGTATATGTAACTAAATTGTCCTTGTCTGCTCAAAATACTGAAATTTGAATCTTGGGTCCAGTTACAAAAATCCATCATATATCTTGTTTTTCCAGTTTCGTACGCCCTGCAACCCTCCAGGTGCTTGTTCATGTCACTGCTGAGAATACGTGTGATCTGATGCCTGTAAGCTGATCTTATTTTGACTCTATGGGCCACGTATCTTACACATATCCAACACCTAAAGGCCATGAGTGAGTTGTGTGTGTGGCCTCGCAACTGAAGCCAAACACACACACACACACTGGGACACTCATGAGTCATGGTGAAAGCACAGACATAACACACATACCGCATATATGCAGTAACATATTTCAGGCTATTCAGGCCACTGACCATACATCCTGTAAGTAGAACAGCGTGTGGCTTTGCTCTTCAGTGCTCTTAGTCAGCTCCTCTGTGATCATACAGCACAACATACATAACATGCACTTTATGTTACAAGACCGCAGCCCACATTCTCCTCTGCAAAGGGCCATTTACATCAGGTTGACTGCTCCATGGAGCTCCCGCTGTCTCTCTCACAGTCATTTGTCTCATACAGCCTGCTGTCATCTGACTTTAACTCCCACTTCCTTTTCTTCATGGATTCCTCAGAGACATAATCCTTGTTGAAGTCTACTTATGAGAGTAAAATGTTTATGTTGTAGATGAGCAGATGAGTTCAAGGCTAATAAAATCCCACAGATCTTATCCTAATTGCCTGAGATTTGTGTAAAATTCAGCTGAGCACAGGAAAGAGAACTGTCTCCGGAAACAAAGAGGGGTCCATCGTAGCTGTAGCACCAAAATAAAGTCCTGAGCAGACCCCTCATATTATCTTCACATCAAGGCTTGAGACAAAGCAAGGGAAAGCAAATAAGACGGAGTGCCAGCGGGTAGCCATGCAGCCAGCCTCTCTGGACTGTTTGAAATGCGTAACACTTCCTGAGCCCGAGTTTCCACTCGCTGAAAATAATCACCAAGAAAAAAGGGAAAATGTCTGGGGTGTGTTGATTTAGCAGATTTGTTGCTGAGGTCTTCAGAAACGGTCGTGTTCAACATGAAGAGATTGTATCCTATGTCTCCTGCTGATAAAATGTTATCACCGTAAGAGGAGGCTGTGGAGTCCATGCAGGAAAAAATACACCAATATGTTTGCTCTTCTTGTGTTCTCATGCTGGTGTATCCACTTCTGTAAAAGGTCAAAATGCAGCCTCTTGGCCTCAGTGCATCTGTTTAAAGGGACACTCCGCTGATTTTAGACATCAACTTCAGGCTACTCATTTCGACTGCGGCTAAGAGAGTCGGGGTGGTTTCTGCTTGGGTTTGAGCCTTCAAATTTTATAAGAAATCAATGAGGTGCATTATGGGAAATGTAGGATCTATATTCGGAATGAAAAATGAGGACAGCTCTGGTGCATCAATATTGATAATTCCCTTTTGTACTTGCAAGTCCCTGGAATTTATAGATGTTGTGGTCTAATGCTCCATCTAGACTGAGAGTTTTCTGATCTAAATGGTTTCACACTGTCCAAAAAATGTTACGTTGTTAGTCATCATTAAGAAGGTGGGAGGTTTTGCTCGTGTTTGATGTTCGGCGCACAGACTTTGGGGTGTGCAGTCCTTAAATGCCAAAGAACATTCCTGTCTTTGTTTCCACCAAAACCTAAATGATATGTTTGTCTGATTTCTAGCAAAACGCTGCTTCAAAGCTCCATTTAGGTGAATGACTGCAATGTAGAAAATCCCTTTTTAGCTGTTCATTTTCTAACTGTGGGTGAGAAGAGAAGGAATTCATAATGAACAAAAGAGCTGCGGGTGCGCTTGCTTCATGGCTCTGTGTTCAGTGGCGGTATGTCAGAATTATAATACAGGCCCTCCAGGTGCTGGACTGCCCTCTATGAATGTGCAATGTGTGAAACTCCACAATTTGAAAGTAAAATGTGCATCTGAAGCGGCATCTGGAGTCCGAGTACACTTCCTTCATTCCCGAATCATGTGATTCCTCACCGACAGCGTTTTGTTCCTGCTTGTGTAACGACCAGAGTGTTAGCAGAGAGGGAGCAAACAGGTTTTGGACTGGTACAACTGTTTGGCTGCATTGCACTGCACATGCTGTTTAAAGAAAACATCAGGGGCTGAAGGAAGAAAGTAAAACTGAAGCAGGCCTACATTTCTGACATTGCATCTGCGCAGTAAAAGGCAGCAATCTGGCATAGGTTTAGAAAATGAAAAGGTTTCTTTTACATCTGCAGGTATTCAGCAGTTGATGGTTGATGCATAGTAATGGCCCCTCTAGCCTCTCCATTTTGAAATCTCATACATCTTTCTGAAAGGTGGACATCAATCAAAGAGAAAGCTGTCTCACTCCCACTCTGGAATCTGGCCACTAAAAAATGAAAACAGTTCATAGTGTCTGGGTCAAAAACCCGGCAGAAAATCTATCAGGAGGAGGAAGGAGAGAGGACAAAGGTGATGATGCAGAGAGTGAGATTTAAAAGTTTGCAGCCAAATCGCTGTTGGGTCCCACTTTTTTGAATAAGCACAGGATGGAGGAAATTTTCGAGTCCAATTCTTCTTAATCTACAAGGAGACAGGTATTGATTGTTCCCCTAAAGATGGAAAAACACAAAAAAGAAAACCCCGCAAGAGCCTCCAGATAAACAAAGACGTTTGGACAAAGACTTTTCAACAATCAAAACATATCATTTATAGTTAACCAAACATCTATGCCAGTCCCCAGAGCTCATAGCTGCTTCTCGTGAAAGAGACAGAGCCGGGGCATTGCATTCTGCAGGTGACCAATCAATGGCGTGATTAATGGAGCTAATTTTACCTGGACACTGCGGATCATTACTTCCTGCTCTCCATCTCCTCCTTCCTCCTGTCTATATGGAAGTCAGTGTGGAGAATGTGTTTGCTTCCCTAATGAGAGTCCCGGGGGGACACAGAGGACAGTGGAGGGTAAAGCCACGTACGACAAGTCATCTGGGACTGCAGAGCCGGGCTCGCAGAGATGCTATCTGCAGCAGCCGCTGAAAGCACCACGGCGGCTCACGCTGCCGTGACCTTCTCCACAGTGTCCGCCGCTGACAGCGTGTTGACTTGAGCCGTTATCCTGCATGCCTGTCTTATAACAATATTTCATTAGTCTGGCGTTCTGCGGAGATGAAAAGTTTCAGTTTCACTTTCCACCAAAAACAAGAATATAAGTGAAGGAGAAACGCTAAATCAATGTCATAGACTGAAGATTTTTCCTGCAAACTAATTGAGACCAACTGTAAAATATGAATATGGTTGGAAATAGAAATCTTTTCATGGTGTTTTTTTTTTTTTTGCACAGGTTTTCTTTTTTCTTTTTTATGAAGAAACTTATTTCAGTAGAGGAAGTGGCTGATCTCAGAGCCCCGCTACTTAGCTACGATTCTCACTTCTGCCCAACGACCATTGATTTTGTCGCTAGCAGATTCTGTAGTTTGCTAGCTAATGTTAGCCTCATGAGTGAGGTCTTTGGCTGACCTATCACTGTTTCCTGACTGCTGACACAATTTTTGAATGCCGTTTGGCGAGTTTGTGTTGAAGTACTAATCTGCCACATGATCATGACTATGACACGGGACACAATAAACATAACTCATGATGAATCAGTTTACTTACCGTGATCCGAAACAGCTTTTTGAGTACAACACAGCTGTATGTAAGTATGACGTAGCTTTTCTCGGTTCTGTTGACTGCCATATGTTGTATGTGCAATGTATGTCAAAATAAAAGAGAAAAACTTGAAGTATTCCACATTTGTGCGTAAAAGAAAAAAATTTGAGACCTTTTGGGCTCAGGAAGCCCTTTCAAAACATACAATGCCTAGTGTAGATAAGGTTAACATAAGGTCAGGCTGGTTTTCCTGAGCTCTTGCAAAGTTGACATTTTGGACATTTTCATGCAGCAACAATAAGTAAAGCATCTTTTGTTGACCTTAACCTTGAGCTCATATTTCAGAGCAGGACAGGGTCATATGGGTGATGCCCTTTTCTGTGAATTTAGGTTACATGGCTGCGAAGGCCACCTGAGACTGTGGTTTGAAATATGTCTGAAAACAAGGATCCTCACCGGGCTGGTTTTCTCAGGACAACCGCTACAAAATCTGAACTTGTGACCTGTGCAGGAGAGAAAAAATAAGCCCACAGGGGCTCGTACAATAGATGTGTAATGCTGACAACATGAGTCAACTGAGCTCTGTGACTCCATTAACTACTGAACCACCCAACTGTGTCTCTATGTTCCTCCGTCTAAATCACGATTTAATGGGTCATTTTAATAATATATCCATACATTCACTCTTGTGTGGAATCCAGAGGAACTTTCTGGAAAGACGCTGCATTTTTAAATCTAGTTTTTCAAAGCTACCGTTAGTCGCGCTAGCAGTGTGGCTCAAGGGGTGTTAATGTCTGTCCACTGGTCGGTCCATCTCTTCGGTCCAGGCTTGAGTATCTCTATTGGATGTGTGGACATGAAATTGGAATGACACGATGTTCCTGGTCCCCAGAGGATGAATCCTACTCATTTCCTGACCAGACTGTTCCTCTAGCACCACCATGAGGTTGACATTTCTGATTTTGAGTAAGCTGTCTCCACAACTATTGGATGGATTTCTATGACGTTTGGCTCAGACATTCATGTTTCCTTGACCCCTAGTTTTTCTTCTAGTGCCATCGTCAGGCCAAAATTTCATTTATCCAGTACTTTATTGCAGGTATTTGTTCATTTGATTATGACCAAATACCTGCAAAACTACTGACATTCACACCGGCCTCAGCTGTACCCCTTTGTTTAGTGCTTATTAGCAATGGTTATCAAGCTAACGCGCTAAACTAAAATGGTGAACATGGTAAACATGCTGTTAGCATTGCTGTAATCTTGTTCAAAGAGACATATAATCATCATCTCGACAACTTAAACTGAAACTAAACTATGAAATGTGGATGCGCTGACCCTTTAAGTTGATTTAAAGTAAGGCAAGCTTTGCATGGAAAATACCCACCTGCTAGTCTAAAAAGTGTGGGACTACTGTGAGTTGGTTGCCATAAGCTTGCAGAAGTTTTGGGTAAAACTGGAGCTTTTATAGATGTAATCAGTATCAGTATGAGCAGCTGGTCCTAGTGATTCTCACCCTATTATCCATATAACCTTAATCTACATAGTAAGATCATGCCTGCAGCTCCAGCCTCATCAGCCTATTTGTAGATGTGCCGTCTTGTGCCCTCAGTATCATTAGACTAAACGCTTACTAGGAGGGATAGCAAATGGACGCGACAGGGAGTGAGCGAAAGAACAGAAAAGAACTATTTTTTGACTTCACTTAAGTCTGTTTTGTATTGAACCTCTCTTCCTCTGTGTCTCAATCCATCAGCCCCATACCACTGCAGTTAATGATGTGAACATAGCATACATAACAGCAGCGCCGGAGACAGCTGGAGAATCAGAAACCAGAAAGCTCGCAGTCAAAACATGGTGGGAAATCTAAACAAAATGTCAGCAAGCACAAAAAAGAATCTAATACTGTTACAACAGTGCAGAAATACTTTCAACAAAAGCATAATGTGTCTCATCGGAGTGTCTGGAATGCACAGTGTGCCCTGGGTATGTTTTCCTACCCATGTAGGTGTTATTCTAAGCAGATTTCAGCAAGAAGGTGCACGGCCGAAAAAACCATTTGGAACCAATGATGGAAATGATAGAAATTGGAAACAGATTACGAGCTCGTCTGGTCCGAGCAGCTCATTCAAAGCCAGCAGACACAGAAATGGGTATTTCTTTGTAGATGTAGAGCTGGCGTATTGCAGCAGAGAGGTGTCATTGATTTGTTCATTCAGTGTCATTACACGGTGCCGTGTTAGAAACTTTAGTGTCTCATCCTCCGTCTGAATTCTCTTGTCCTTACAGAGGAGGTTTCATTGCCACGGACATACGAAGATGGTCTGTTCTGTGGTATGAAAAATGCTCCGTGCCTCTGAATGGACTAGAGGGAGATTGGAAGATGGCTTTCATCTATCACATTTTACATAGTGACAGTAACTATTCAATTTCCCTACAAAAAAAAAAAAAAAAAAATCATTACATGGCTGTTAACGTCTCTGAAGGAGTGATACAGGCTCTCTGAATGGATGTAGGAGGAATGACATGAAAGGCAAACATATGATCAAAAAACTGGACAGGACGGTTGACAGAAAAAACATTTTAGATTCCAAGTATGGCTGTTTCATATTCGAAATACGTGTAGGGAAAGTGTTTGAGAGAAAGCTCAGAGTTTGTGGCTCGTCTGTAACTTTTTCCATGTCAAGCTGTCATGTCACGAGCGAGAGAGCTCGGCTGTATTCCTGCGGGGAATGGCGGCGGGTCAGGACCATGCATGCATGAACACGGGCATGAACAAGACAAGGATGCATGGGAACATCTTCTCAAATGTGTTTATTGATCGACAGAGCGCTGCTTCGAAAGACAACTACAACAGAAGAATGATGCAGAGAGACATTCAGTGGAAAATGGTCGAAAAAGAATTGACATTTTCTTAAACGGGTGTCACCACAGTGGCTGCCCACACAGGACATAACAGGTCAATTGACCATTGGCTAAGCCCCTTCCCCCGCAGCTGCTGCGCCTGTCAAGATTTCGGTTCTCACACGGGACATGTGCAGTTTATAAAGATAACAGTGGCAGAAAAGGAGTCTTAAGTCCAAGTATTATAAGGAAAAGTGTCAGATGAGATTTCATGGCGGTGTGTCCTCAGGGTGCAGTGGTGCTGGAGCAGCATGCAGTGTTGAGCAGGGCTCAGCTTTATACCTCCTAAAAACTGAGGACAATTACTTGACAAAGTCTAAAAAGTCATTTTCGTTTCACAAGGGACACAAAGTCCCGTCTCCTGGGTGAAAATGCTGTGTTTCATCCGCCACAACCTCTTTCCCATGTCCAACTTTATCGCTTTCAAAACGTGCAGAAACTAACCTAATTAGTCAATGACGTCCGTCTTGGTCTTGTGATGCTCAATCACTGCTGCAGGTAGACAGCAGGCTAGTTGCCTGAACACGCTAACGACTGTAGCTTATGTTAGAGGAGACATACCAAACACAATATTTATTCCTTAAACTTCTTATCTTGTGATTTTGGGGTTCGGAACGATAAAAGACAGCTTGACAGACCTGGGGTTTAGCCAACAGTCAATTTTGACAATGAGCGAGCTGAAAAACAGGCGCTGGGATGTCACACACATACAGTACACACATTAAATGTCATCAGACTAACATAATGATCCCACAAACAAAGAACCGAAAGTGGCAAGATGAGTGGTTGGCAAGGAATGTTCTAATGCTGATCTAATGTTCTAATCTGAATACGCTGCTAAACACAGTACAAGTAAACAAGCATTAATCTCTGTGTGTGTTCCCCATATATGTTTTGACCTTTTTCATGTGGGCCATAGCAGCAGCTTGACCCCTGCAGACTTTCAGCGAGCTCCTTTCAGCTGCTTCACTGTGCCGTGCTAATGACCACCACGAGGATATATGGTCCTTAACCTAAGAGGGACCATTAAGCAGTGCACTGTAAGGACTTGGGTTAAATGAAAATGTATTACTTCGGTTCCCGTTGTAATCACTCAAGTTTTGAGCCAGTGACAGGAGGAGGAGGAGGAGGAGGAGGAGGAGGAGGACTGACAAAAATAGCACCGTAGAAAAACAGCCCTGGCCAGTGTCGGTCAGTTTAGCACCAATGTTTTAGCCTGGCAGTCGCAAAAGAGGCTGCTGAGCCCACAGGGATTTGTCCTGGCTCCAGTTGTGAGGTTGACATGCTTGCACACACACACACACGGTCCAGTAAGCATGCACAGGATCAAGATGCAGAAAGAGATTTGCTTATTATGAGCTAGACACAGATATACAGATACGCCGCGGCAGGCAAAGCAAAATTGGGTTTGTGGACCAACTTATTATTTCTTCAACACCCACACTGCACTCTGCTCAGAGCACGCTCATACATGTACACAAAGATGAACAAAAAGAAGTAAAAGAAAGAGTGCTGAAAGACTTTTTAACACTTAACTGCTTGTATTATTACTACAGGACTAGTACATCCAGTACGCGCATCTGTAGGGAAGGGAGACCACAAATAGGCACATGGCAACAGACACTCAGAGTCTTCACAGGGATGGAGGGAGAAGAGACAATGAGTCCAGGCCTCAGGAAAAAGCACCAGTCTAAACATAGCTGACCATATAATGCCTTTGTCTAAAAGCAGAGAGGCAATTTCACCACTGAACAGTCCTGTGATGAGAGCCAATGAACTGCTATCCCTAAGAGTGTAATTTCATCGCGCACACACACACACACGCACACAGGCAGGCACACTCAGTGACCGCAGTAAACTGCTTTGACTTGCGCCTTCTTTATTGTCAGTAACTGTATGTCAAATGTGTCCCAGCAAAGCTAGAATAAACACCAGTGGGCCGTGGACAGCTCCTGTTTCGCATTCAATGCACAATAAATGCCAGCGCTGCCCCGCCGGGATCGTACATCTAAAGCACTGATTTTATCATACCACCCAAAAATACAGCAGCACACAATAACCAGAGGAGCTGAGCTCCCAGGCCCGGATCAACACGTCTACAGCCCTCTCTAATCCAACGCTACTTTTTGTTTTTCTTTCCTGCTTCCGGCTGGGTTTATCTCTGCAGTTCAGAGTTCACTGTAGTTTGAGCCAGTATCTTTGTTTACAGAGTGTCAGCCCAGGCCTCTAAACTTGAGGACACACCGGCTCCAGCCAAGTTACAAGTTGCTTGAACTCCATCTGTAATCATGTTTAGTCACCCCTTTTTGTCAACGTGGCTTTTTTAATACATTGTCAATAGTTTTATTATTTTCATTTCAGCAGGGTCGGGGGGGCGTGACCCTGCCTGTGTTTGATTGACGGCGGCTGACAGGCTGTACTTGCACTGTAGCATACATATCATGGACAGACTGCATGTTATTAGTTTTTGGAGACCATGACAGCATCTATTCAGACCCGACTGACGTGTGGGTATGTTTACATGCTGTTTACAGTGCTGCGAACTAACATTAACAGCACATTTTTCCCCGCTGAATGTTTCTTTGGTGGCTTTTTCAAGAAGCCAATGTCCAGGACAAGTGAAGTGTGTTGATATTTGTAATTTAGATGCACCAATATTGATATTGGATAGCGGTCCGATACTGACTCAAACAGCTGAATCGGGTATCATGACAAAGGGCCGGTGTTGGACACCATTATTTTAATAAATAATAACTGAGTACATTTGTACCAAAGTATTTGTTTGTTACATTTTGCTTTACAAAGTTAGGAAAGAAAAGTTTAAGCCGAGCCTGATGCTGCCTTACACATAAAAGAACAACCCCGGTCTATTCCACACAGTGAGACATGTAGCTGGGATCAGTGCTCAGCGCGGGCCGATACTGTAAGCCCTGGTATTGGTGTGAGGAGTGAAAAAGGCGGATATATGTTGTGCAGCCAGCTGTCGCTCAGCGATGTTACTGCTTTATGGAAGATTTAGTTGGCTGTAACTAAAGCAAAACTAGGGGGTGCCATCATGAAGACAACACAGACAGCATACTGACGTTAGCATTTAGCTTAAAGCACCGTTGTACATACAGCATGGTGGATTTTGTGGTGTTATGGATGTTCAATAAGTAAAATTCTTAGAGTACCTTTCTTGGTGTTTTCCAGTAAAGTGGTCGACACCATCCCGACTGCGTGCGAACCAAACTGAGCACCACACTGCTGCATTCACAGCATCTAAGAGCTGGATGTAACAAACAACCAGAAGCTCACACACAGAAGCAGACGCAGAGGACACACATGTACAGACGGCGGAGATCCGCAGCGAACACACACACAGGTTCAAAGATGAGAAGAGAGTTCGAAGGCAGCTCTTAATCATATATTGATCAATTTATTCATTCTGTCAGGACACGTTTCCCCGTTGTCCCAAAGTCTTACACAAAGAAGTCATGGTGAGATGGCCAATTTGTTTTGACCACAAAACAGGAAAGAAAGGAAAAAGCAGTATGTGACCATGAAAACAGACACACATTCAAAGAGGCTCGCCATGAAGGTGAGGACACTACATTTTTCCTACAGTTGGTTGGTTGGTTGGTTTGTTGAGGCCGAATTGATTTGCCAATCACCCATCAGATCTCTGAAGGATTACCCAAATGTACCACTAGAATCTCCGTTTTTACTTAGATTTAATTGTACCTGGAGGGAAGGGGAAGGGGGTTGGGATGCACTTCAAATGTACAAAAATAAATGCAAACAGTATTTTCAAGAGAAAACGTCCTCCTCAGCTTCTGAGGGGCTCTGAAGCCACATTGAGCAGAACCGGTTGGATGTACAGTATGTAAATGCTTGCATGCACGTTGACACAGGCACTGATCTTGACTTGGTGTCTCACTTTGTGGGTCCTCAGTCAGGAGACAAGAGCATTCTTGGAACTGTGAGCTCTCTCAAACAAGGCAGTTAACAGGATTCTTTGAAAAGAGAAAATGGTCTGTCCATTCACAAATAACCATACAGGATGACCATTTCCGATGCATCTTTAAACTGAGGGGAATATGGGCCAAGGACAAAAGTAACATCAGCAAATCCAAGAACAAGACTCTCAAGCTCGTAGTTAGCCTGACTTCTGCTGTATGGAAATGAAAAAAGGAACAAATATCTTAACACACAAAAATAGTGGCTTAACTCCAACTCAATACAGGCTGACCCTAACTGTCTATTCTGTCCAGAACGGCTCAGCAAGCCAGTGCTGAGAATTCTGGGTAACGTAATAAAATCCAGAAAAAAAAAACAGTCACAATTCGAAACTCACAATTAGCTTCTGTTACAAACAAACAAATAAAAACAAAAGCGGTATACAAATTAAAAAAAACAACTCCAAGAACAGCAAACCAAGCACAAGTAGTATGATCTATAATTAAGGCGAGTTAAAATATTGCAGAATAATTTGGCCCCTGTGTCTCAAACAGACTGCCACAACAGTCAGAGCTCCCCGACTCTTAATCGCTGCAAGGATCCAGAGAAGAGAAGGAAGGATGAACTGAAATGAGGGGGCGAAAAGGCCAAAGGAAAAAAAAAAAACAAAAAACAAAAAGTGATCCTCTTTGGAGAGAAGTTGATTTTATTTGGTTTCGTTTGGTCTCTTCCTCAGGAGCGTGTTAAAGGGAACAGTGAGGACCTCCTTTCTGAAAAGAATTCAAAGAAACAATCTGACGAAAAGAACAGAAACGGGACTGAAGATTGGGAATGTGATTAACTCGGGTTTATCTTTTCAGCGCAGTATGAAGCGGGGGTGGGGTGGGGGGGGGGGGGGGGCAAGATCAGAAAATATAAAACTGTTGTTTAATCAACAACCTGATATGACAGATGGCAATGCAGTGCCCCGCGGGAAGAGAGCGCGTCCCCCTGAAAGTCCTCCTTCTGATTAAGAGCAGTCGGGCGAAGAAATAAAAGAGGAGCGGGGCAGGAAGTCAAGTTTCTGAGATACAAAGTGATGCCGACCCTCCTGTTTTTTTTTTTTCTTTTTTCTTTTTTTTTTTTTTGACTGGGATAGAACGTCTTTTCAAGCAAAGATCCCCCACAAACTGTCCCTCTGCTCCCCTGTTTGTTAAAAAGGCTGGGGGCTCGTGAGTCAGCTGAAGTCCTGGGGTCACCTTCTGCGTGAGGGGCCGCGAACAGGCTGACTGGCTGTTTCTGCGGGTCTGAACCAAGGTGTCAGATCACCCAAAAAGGAGGAGGCATGGCTGTGTGTTTTCACTAAAGCTGTCCAAAGTCCACTGTCCTCCTCTGTGGAAGTGGGGGCCGTCGTCCTGTGTTCACCTGTCTCTTCTGCCACCCCGCCTTCTCGTCTCTTCCTGCTGCTTCAGACCCATTCCTGCATGGAGCGTTTGCAGTACAGTATGTGGCGTGGCGTACCCTTCCTCTTGAACTGCACCACAGTGTAGATCAGCACCAGCAGGCACAGCGCGAGCACGCAGGGGATGACGATGGCGATGGCCTTCACCGTGTTCGCCTCGTTGTCCAGCTCGATCACCACGTCCGAGGTGCCGTCGTCGGTCGGCGGCCGGGCGGGGTCGATGGGCGTCAGCTCGCAGCCCATGAAGTCCTTGAGGATGGAGCGCGGGTAGCCCGGCTCCACGCGCAGGAAGTGGTTGTTGAACTTCCAGTACTCCTTACCCTTGTAGAAGTAGGTGAAACCTGAGGGAGGGAAACAGGAAGCAGAAACCTGTAAGCGCCTGGTTGAAGAGACTGTAACAGCAACTCCAGGCCGCGTGTCGCTGTCTGCCTCACCTCCGACCAAACCCAGCAACTCTGCAGCAAGTTAAACCACTGGAGGTCTGCAAAAAGCATTTCAGCTGCTCTTTAAAACTCAGTAAAAGCAGTTAGAATCAAGATGAGCCAAAGCGATGACTGCACAACAAGTCATCACTCAGGTCACACCAAGGGTCTTATTATAGGCCAAATATAAATATCTCATTCAACAGTGAAAGAAGGACTCACATTCAAACCAGACATGAGCACAAGTGCACACTTATTAAAGTACTTATTACACAGCAGGTTGGCTTTTTTAAGGGCTGTTTGTTATATGGAAGAGTATTCCTGACGCATTAGCGCGTCAGCAGCATTTTAATGTTGCAGCTAGCCGAGATGGAGCTAACTGAACTGCTTTGCACAGTGCTGGGTAGTTTCATCCATAACAGTGTGTCCTGTTTTTAAAACAACCATATACTTTGTGAGCAGTCTTCATGTGTAAAGTTAAAAAAAGTATCAAGCAGACTTCAAAGTTTTACCTGATTGTACTCAACATTATTCAGTGTTGTTAGTGTTGGAGCCACTTTGGTACTTTTGGTTGTCAAAACACACAAAAATCATTTGACTGACTTTTTTTTAGGTGTTTTTTTAAGGTTGCTCATACGTCTAAGTTCACCTAAGTTCAGCTCTCTTAGAACTCAGGGAGCTTTTTCCTTTCTCATTAAAGCACTGAACAAACTCTGCCTCGGAACAATCAGACAACGACAGACCGCGCTGAAATCGAGCCGACGATCACCTGCCGGCGCGGCAACACAAGCGCACCTCAAACAACTGTGTTCAGCCACTGTTTCCGCTTCAGCTCGACTGCTCGGCTGAGATGTCCCCGACTGTCCCTCAGGACTAATTATATCCGGTCATAAAAGAGAGAACACACCCAACCAGGAGCCAAACCCCACAGTTAATATCACACAACAAATGTCAAGCTGCTGCGGCGCTCTTCAAATCACAAGAGTGGCAGCTTTTCTGTCGAGGAATGTGGAGGCAACTGTCCCGATGTCGCACAAATTCAGAGGTGTGTCTACGCAGCGAGTCAGTGTTGACTTTTGGATGAAAAAGTCGGGGTAATTTCACTTGGGCCCCTCTGTGTTTGAGTCAAGAGCAATAAAAATGATGACAGGAGCAAACACAGCAAACGTTATGATGATGAATAAATTGTAATCTAACAATGTCAAGTTTGAAAAAAAGGCAGAAATAAAGACATTTGTGAGTCTTTACATGACGAATTCTCCTGTGCTGTGATAGTAAGTTGTTGTCAAAATGTTTGGGTTGACACTAAACTTCTCTGCCTCCTGCAAGCCTCTGCCTCTGAAACGCTCGTTGGGAAAATATATGTGCTGTAAAACGGCCTATGACAGCCCGGCTGAATTCTCGAGCTCTCCTCTTCCTCACTGGACCTCTTTACACTGCGTTTCTCACAATTTATTATTCATGCATACTCTTCTCTGGGAAGATGGAGGGAAGATGGGGGGGGGGTGCTCTAAATTTCCAGTCAGATGGCGAGATGGGTCCTGTAGAAGCCTGGGCTTCTTAAATCACTTGTTAGCTGAAGATGTTTCTGGTGAGGAAGGCACAGGACAAAGCTTTAAAAGATTCATCTTGGAAGTAGTCCCTCGCACGTCTTCCCACAGGAGCGTGAGAGAGAAAAGGAGTTTTTAAAAGATGGAAATGATTAAAATTAAGCTCACATGTCACTTTTTTTTTCCAGTGTTTTCTAAAGAGTGAGCGAACTCCAAAGTGGTCTGACAGGAAACGACACTGTGTTTGCTAAGAGGGGACTGACTGACGGTGCGTCCACTCTAATGCCTGTTCATTTTAAAATCCCGCTTTGAACCACCGTGCAGACGAGAGTTTTGGCACAGCGTCAGAAATAATCTCCATCCAGACTAACCTGAAAACGCACGTCACATGACCGTTTGCAAACACGGGGCGTGCACGTGCCTCCTGCGCATGTAGGCAGCAGAGGCATGAGAAAGACAGCTGCTGGCACACACAACAAGGTCAGCGACACAGTCTGCTGTCCATTTTCAATTACCCGCTGGCTCAGACACAGTATATAAGCGTATGATGCCGTTTAATTTGGTCCAGGAAAGGGTGATGTGACAGAAGCGTGATGAATCAGGGAGGGCATGTGACCGATGGCCAAATCGTTAGTTTTGGGAAACAGTTTGACTGTCAATAGAAAGCTCACAAATTTGGATGAGACTTAAAAAGACATAAATAGAAGACGTTGACAGGTGGTTTGTTTCAGGAAGAGTCACAGCTTGGTCCTCAAAACCTGAGCGGTTATAGTCTGAGCAACATGTGGTCGTATATGCAATAAAAGCCAAGCCAGTCTACACACAACACCCTCTAATCTCTCATCTGGAGTTCGGCTGATCAGATGAAGAGTTACAGCCACTGAGGGGAGTTTCTTCTTCCTTCCTGCCTGGCAGCAGCTTCTGCCGCACTCCTCCCCTGCGTCGAACACATGTGAAGTGTTACACGGAGACAGAAAGATCCCGACGAAGCAACAGAGAGAAGGGGTTGCTGAACACAGACCTGCAGTCCTGTGACGCGCGTAAAGATTGAGAGAGGCAAGGAGAGAGGGGAGGGAGGACGGGAGGTGAGACAGCCTGAGCCGTTGTGGGTGAGAGCCGGGCCAACATCACCCTGAGGCCCCTTCTCCGAAACGCGCTGCCTCACTCACACGATCATCGGCAGCGCACTCAATTATGGCTGGTGATCTGGGTCAATGTTATGAGCGCGCCACTTGACACACTGTCTCTGCAAACAGCAAGCCCGCCAATAAATGCAGGCCGACGCATGTTCGAGTGGAAGCACACGCGAAGAACACAAACACCCATCGCCCCCTTGGACGCCGATCCACCCTTCATGCTCCGATTGATGCCCGCTCCACCTGGCCTCACCGGCAGACACGCCTGGCTACAGATCTGGCAGCAGATCCGCAGCACAGATGGCCTGAGCATTCAGCACCACCTGCCCTGCTTTTTCCAACCCGGGCGATGCCAAGACGAGGCCCGAGCCCACCTGGCATAATGCATCCAATGGGAAAAGCATATTCCCTCTTCGCGCTATCGGGCGAGCCAATGGGGGAGCTCTTCGAGAGTTCTACATCCCGCCTCCCCACCCTCGGCGAGGGCCAACTGGCTTAAACCGGAATGAGCGCCCAGCGGTGGTCTTGTCCTTTCTGCTTTCCACAATCTTGCTCCAACTGGGTCTTATGGCACACTGAGCAGGATGGACTGATTCTGGAACATTCTGCTCGTGAAACAATTCAAAATAACACACACAAAAAAGGCATTTCTGCATAAACTGACCGCCTGTCGTCTTTCATTTGCTATACACAAACACTCCATCAGTCGTTTTCCCCTGATATTGCATGTATGGAAGCGTGCCACTTGCTGAGACTCAGTGTAATAACTGGGGCAAATTTCAATCAATGCTACTCTGGTTTACCTCCTGCGCAGCGCGTGCCAGTGACCAGCTGAAATCAATGCTGTCTGGCACATGAACCGCGCTGTTATTGCCAAATCAGACTATCGGGCAGGACAAATCGTACCATTGGCTTTGTCGACGAAGGCCCCCTGCGGCGAATCAGGCACACCTCTCCACACTGTGATGGGCTTGGGATAGCCAGGGTCCATGGTTCTCATTTCCTCATTGTAGCGCCAGTACCTAAAGAGCCACAGGAAGACACGTTCACCTTACGAAGACACTTCAAGTCAACTCTCCCTTCAATTTTTCTGATTTTTGTGTCAGCTGACTTTAATTGAAAGGGCAAATTTCGTCAAAATCAAAAGGATTTCCGAGCCCGGGGTCACCACAGGGTCTTGGCATGTCTTTTGATAACAGAAATGTGACGTTTAATATCGTTCACGCCGCTTACAAATACATTAATACACACAGTGAGTTTGGCTGTAACACAGCATATTTGTTTGAATAGTTGCAGCTGCTAAACGTCTGAATTCCAGAGGTTTTCTGAGCTTCCTTATCTTTTGTGAAAACAAACATTGTTGTACCCACCTGTCACCTTTAAAGAAGTAGGTCTTGGCCACATCCTCCCACCACACAGCGGCCTCGATGCTCTGGGCCGGCATGCCGTGGCCGAACTGGGCGATGTCCTTGGGGTATCCAGACTGCAACACCGTGTCCTTAAACACCCAGAACTGCTTTCCTGCACATCAAGAAAGACGGGGAGAAATAAATTGGAAGGACAAGCAACAGCTGGGATTACCCTCCAGGAGCCACGCGCGAAGAGGGCAGATTTACAAAGACAGATACAAGCCTTGCAACAAATGGCAGGCAATAACCTGTTGCCTTGTATTACTGTATCTGATGTTGACGTTTCCCTAATTTAAAATAGGACACAGACGCGGTGACATGTTCTCCTTGCCCTTGCTTAGAGGAGCTTTTCAGCGCCGGAGCCAGCAACTGCTCAGCCGAGATAAAGAGAAACAGCAACGACCCTTGTGGGAAAATTGGCGGCCACGGGGCCACGTTGAAACGTTTCTTAAAAGTTTCCTCGCCCCGAGGAGCCCAGCGCATACCTGAACGAGGACTCTGATAATGCTGAAAAATGCAAAACTACGTCCTAGTTTTTTTGTTTGTCCCTCTCCTGCTTTGCCTTTTAACCCCTCCTTCCTGTGGAGTAATTGGGTTAAACAGCACGTTTCTGACTGTGTGACCCCAGGAAGTGCTTTTCTTTGTCACACATACGTAACAAGAGAGGGAAGGGAAAGAGGCGGAATGACGAAGGAAGAGAGAGGAAAAACAACGGCTTATCATTCTCTACTGACCCATGTCACTCGCTGCTTTTGCTTTATCTTTCAGAGCGTCTGATTTATCATTTATCGTGCGTCTCTCTTTGGGATCTGGGATCCGGTGGAGAAGGGAAAAGAATGATGGAAACGAAACAGAGAAAACATGAAAAGGCTGACAAGGAAGGGAAAATAAAGCGTGTGTGTGTGTGTGTGTGTTCTCTAACAAATACAGGAAGTGGGTGTGGAATCAAGTAGACATGATCTCTGTAAGATTTACACTCATTCTCTTGCTTCTTAAAGGTCACGCGTCTGACGTTTAACCTTAAAGAAGTATTTACAGTACACAGCCGAGGTGGGGGGTGGGGGGGGGGTGTGGGGGGTGTGGGGGAGTCTGCAGAGGAGGAAGGAACAGTAGGACAAAGTGCTGGCTGAATGTCAGTGGGAATGTAGTGGCCTCTTTCTGGAAAGGAAATTCCTGTCATTTCACCTCTTTCTCTTACAGTGCTCCTCTCACTCTGGGTCACACTTCCTCTGGCCCTGACACACACACACACACACACACACACACACACACCACACCCTGAGATTAATAGAGCCCCACCCTTAAAAAAGAATGAGTTCGACTTGATTCACAAAAAAAACCTATCCTTCTCTCTCTACCCTACATAAAATGGGATTCTCCTTTCTTTCTTTCTTTTTTTTTTTTTTTTTTTTTTTTTTTTAAATTGGACTCGACTTGCATGGCCCTCCACATAAAAGTCTGGCTTCATCTTCTGAGCTGTGAGGGCTGCTTTGATGTAGTGGCGGCTCCGGCATCTGCTGCACTGTCACGACTAATCCCCTGCTTGCCCTCAACAGTGTGTGAGGAGCGTTATATAGCATGAAGACGTGTTCCAAGAAGAGACCCCTCCTCCTTACATGGGCCACACACAAACAAGTACTGTGCAACCAGATGAGCCACACATTTGAGGACTGGAACTGCACAATCACACACGCGCACACACACACACACACCAGAGTGACTGATTTAATGCATCGTTGGTGTTAAAAGTAACGTCAGCATCCCTGTTTCTTGTGAGACTGTATTGGGAAAAATAAAGCATAAATGCGATTTTTAGTCGTTTGCCTTCCAAACCACGCAAGAGTTAGCTCAGAAAGAGTAACATTTGAGTTACATTTATATCTATAATACCACACTAACATTAGGACGGACTAGCTCTACTCTGCGATGCACAAACAATGCTATACTATACTATAGAAAGCAGTGTAGCTTTAGCCTCAGCCTTCCTGCACGTTACATAGAGTTTAGCCATCATATTCTTTTAAACAGATCAGCTGGAAACATTAAGTCAGCTGCAGACTTGCAACCAACTGACAGCTGATAAAATCTGCTCGCCTCAGCTGTCATTTCAGCGGACTAAAATCAGTCCTCCGTGACAAACGGGTAGCCTGCTTTTGTTTATCGCTGCGTGGAATCAGAGCCCTATTGTTTTGAAAATGGCTTCATCAAATGAATTGCGTCAGTATTTAGAGCCACTGTAAAGGCAGAGGATAGGAGCAGGACATTGAGCTGTTAAAATAAACCTGCCACTGCTCTTTGCAGGACACCTTATGTATCTTATGTTTCAAATGTACCTCAAACATATCTCTGCTACGTCTGCACTGGAGGCTCTTGTTCTGATATGTCTGCAATACACGAATATCAACAGACGTATTGACCCGGCTGATTTACTGGTCTAGCTGTAATCTAAAATAACACGCTCTCAGACATGTCTGCATGAGGTAAATGAAGCAAGCAGCTCTGTCTGTCCTCAGCACCAATCAGGCTCTGATTGGATCCTGCCTCCCGGGAGGAAAATGCATATTGACGTATGGATCTTGCTGCGTGCGTCGGGTGTCTCGGTGTGACCTTGCTACTCTCAAAATTCAACTTGATGAATTTCATTTGAATTTCATAAAGCCACCTCTTCCGTCGTGATTTAGGCCGATCAAATAGTTAGATTTCTACATATACACAGCTTTTAAGTGTAATTCTCCAAAATCTGTCGGCGTGCTGTCATCCAGCTGTGAGTGAGGATCCTGTAAAGAGTTTGATTAGCACAGCTGACAATAGGCTTGATTCTACTGTTGCATATCATTTTCACACAATCAGGGGGACTACACATTCTCAACTTGCATATCTGGTGTCTCAGATGAATGGAAACAGGGGAGCACTGACTCAAAATTGGCAAAAAAAAAAAAAAAAAACTGCACTGTAGGAATGAAGAACACATGCTGAATCTATCTCTAATGTAGACCAGCGGTGTCTGCTTACTGACCTGCTCTGCGATGCCGTTACAGCACTGAGCTAATCAGCGTCTCAGCCGTGACTTCAGTGCAAACTCCACTCTAAAGCCTCCATATGTGCATTTATTTTAGGAGAATTCATCAGACGAGGCGCTGCTGGAGAACATTCAAACCGGCTGCTTTGACAAGGACCGGGAGTGCTGCGTTTTGTTTTCTGACCGACTTGCTTCCTAATTTTTTGCTTTCAAATGGGGACAGGCAGAATAAGGCCTTCTGGGAAATCAGCTGTGCGTGTTCAAATGAAAAATGGTAGCCCGTTAGTATGAATTTTCTAAATCTGTGTGCAATCCCGTTGCTGCTCGGCCCAGAAAGAGAGCGAGGATGAAGCGCTGAAATCAAAACTTCCAGAGCTGGTGGGGCGCGCGGGACCGGCTGCCTGCGTCTCCAGGAATTGTTAGGTGTCGAAAATAGAAACGTGTTTGAGCGAAGATTTGTAGTTTTTACCTCAGCAGACTTTCATTGCTTACCTACGTGTCCTTCCACCAACCCCCCCTCTCTCTGTCTGTCCTCTCCGGAGCGTAAACAGGAGTTTACAGGGCTGCTTTGTTTGTTTGCTGTTTCTTTTAAGTGGCTTTTCGGCTTTAGACATAATTAGCTTTGAATCTGGGTGTTTTGGGGCTGGCTCAGTCGAGATTTGAATATGTCGACAAATCTCTTCAGAAAGGTACAAAATCTAAACTTGTGACCGTCACACACTGACAGCATGTACTGAAGCTCAGAACGGTGATTCCCAGGAGTGATGCACGCTAATTATGTTTAGCCACAGATGAAGATTTAAATGAAAACATGTTGCTACCAGCATCAATACATTTAACACCAGTATTATTAAAAGTCAAAACTGGTGGATTATGGTGGATTTTCCAACCAAGTAGGCAAAACACGGCTTTAATCTTCCACAGATTTACACTGAACTCACACACACAGATAAGATCAAGGCAGTTCTTTGAGTGAGCGTGATAACATGCTGCAGTTATTGAAGATAAAACCCCTCTGTTTGTTTCTAAGTGCGGACACACGTAGAGAACAGATGCTGAATACTAAAAAGACATCTGCATACGGTTTATATGAAAAGAGAGCATGTACACAGGACATATATAGGAGATTACTGCGCATGAATAATACACAAGATGAATAACTAAAGCAGGATGGTACAGACGCAGTAATTGGACGAGATGAAGGTGAATCGAACGGAAAGGAGCTTTTCACAGCAGCAGTGCGAGCTTACCTTTGAAGAAGACAAACTTGCCCTCGCTGTTCTCGTAGACGGCATCTATCTTGGGCGGCAGGCCCCTCCAGAAAACACTGATGAGCATGGGGTATCCTGGCATCACCGAGTTATCTCTCACCCGCCAAAACCAGTGGTCCTGAAAGAGACACAGAGGGACGCTGTCAGGAAACGCTGCATTGCAAATTAGTGAAGTTTCAAAAAATTGGGCATTTAGGTGGCATTATGGGGAATGTAGGATCTTGTTTTGACCCAAAATAGGAACAGAAAGTTTGGATATAAAGGCCTCTGTTGATTCTATTTTGATTATTGTTGTTTTAACGTGTCTCTTGAGTCCTCCAACATCATAAAAGTGCAATCCCAAACCGCTGGAGCGGCCCTTTAACCAGATGTGCATGGTCTGGCAAACGTACATCTGGCTACTTAGTCCTCATCCCTGAAGTCTTTTCTCTTGTAAAACCAAAACCAAAACATTTACTGGCACTCATCTTTGTATTGCTATTAGAAGTTTTCAAGAGCAGAGTATTCATTACCTAAATCTGGTGCTGAATGATCTCATTTGGGGGAAAAATGCCGACTACAACTGCAGTTGTCACCTTGTGTAGAGATTTTGGCAAATGCATTTCTGCTTAAATTCAGAGTCACAGTCATGGCTAGTATATGGTGTGTGTGTGAGTGTATATGTATACTGCATATTGTGAGATAACTGGGGGTAAATAACAGCATCTGACAGCGGTGAAGTCAGGCTCCAGCAGCTGCTTTTAAAGCCCCGAGAACTTAAACATCTACATACACTTTCTCAGGGTGCCTGGAAAGCTGTGCATACAGAACCTGAAGACATACTGGGAAAACCATCAAGTCACGGGGGCAAAGTGATAGCCAGGGGCTTTATGAGAAGCCAAGAGTCTCTGATTTCCTTCGGGGGGGTGGAAGGGGGGCGGGGGCGGGGGGGGGAACGTGAGCGCGGCCAACTGGAAGGTGTGTCTTTTTGATGTTGGATGAAACTTGATGACAGAGGGGGGCCAGGGGGAGACCCAGCTGCGAAAGCCATTAGGGCTCAGTGAGATGTCCCACCCTTTGGCAATGAACGGCCAATTGCGTCTCCTGAACACTCGGGCCAAAAAGCCTGACCTCATAGCGAGGGACGCCGAGACAGAGAGGGAAGAGACAACACATCATCACACCCTGCCTCATTCACAGTGAAAGCTAAATAAACAGGCCATTTATCAAACCCTCTCTGCGCCGCTCTCCTCCTCTCTCTCTCTGTCTAATCCAATTGTTTCTCTGGGACTCTCCTCTCTCCCTGGACTCTTCCTCCTCTTTCTTTTCATTTCCCCTTGTCTCTCATTCCAATTCCCGACTCTCTTCCTCTCCCTCTCTCGCTCTGTACCTACAGCCTCCATAGATTTCAATTGTTCAGCATTTTTCTTCCGTGCACGGCCCGGCCCAGTAATTGAAAACAGATCAAACTGTGAAATCCAACCCATTTGAATCCTTTTGACTTTCTAAAAGAGAAAATGTTCTTTCTCCCGGCCGGCCGTCCCACTCCCACTCTGAAAATAAAGCTCAGACGAGCGCACTTGTAGAACATTTCAAGCCAGCACTTTGCAATTACAGGAACGTCCAGAACAATCACAAGTTTAGTCTTTGCACAAGTTGGATATATTATACCTCAAACTGTTCATGTTCTGTGCTCTGAGAGAAAGGGCAGTGCAGAGTTTGTCACGCGTCCCGTCTCGTGATGCATGATAATGCATGCAGAGCAGTAAGGTTGAATTACCATACGCTCAACGGCATTAACAAACTGTCCCTTCAGATGAGTTTTTGTCAGTGTCGAGGAAGGTCTGTGAGGCGGAACGCAGGCGGAGAGCTCGCAGTTTAAACTGTACAACACATCGCTGTACCGCAGGAGGAACCTTTAGCTTCAGAACGGATAAATAACAGCTTTGCATTTCATTAATACATTAATGAACAGGTATTTGTACACAGATCAAGTAAGGAGTACTGTGAGATTAGTGGGAAAGGTAACTGGCAAAACTCATTATGCCCATATAACGGCCATGGAAGGGTTACTGGACGGCCTCTCCCCTGGGTCAGAGGCTCTGCTTGAAGTTAATCAAATGACTGCAAAGACACAAAAAACACAGAGACGAGAGAGAGAGAGAGAGAGAGAGAGAACACAAAGAGAAAGAGGCAAATTGACTGTAACGCTTTTATAGTCATTGTCATCTAATTTGGCTAAGATAAAGATATTATTTCAGATATAAAAATGTGTTAAAAACTAGACCAGCTGTGACATCTTTATTCCCTGCACACAGACCTTCACATTTACACACTGAATAAAGGACAGATGACAGATGTCTTCTCATCACCTTCCATTTGATTCAGTAAAACCACCAACACGTGGGCTCTTACCAAGCCTGGACCCCCCGTTTATCAGCTTCTAAGAATTAGATCTCAAAACGCCAACGAAGAGCCAACTGAGGGGTAAAAAACCAGAGTCAAACCTGAACTGAACAGTGTGGTTAAACCTAAAACCTTGTCATCATACATCCAGGTCAGCCACGGTTGTGCATCTGCTGCTGCCGTGTGTGTGTCTGTGTGCGAGTGAAGAGGTGAGAACATGACAGACAGCGGTGTGAGGATGACAGCGTCGCTGACCTCTCACTCGGTTAATGTGACGCACACACTCGCTTGGCTTGACCGAGAGCAGAATGCAGGAGTAAATAATTCAGAGGCACGAGGATTAAGCTCGAAGCCTGAGATCGCAGTACGTATCAGGAGCTCCTGCCAAAGTCGACTCTTTTTCACAGAGGAAAATGAAAAACTGGCTTTTTCGGCGTGTGTGCAGATGTGTCATCTCTCATGTGCTGAAAGCTACCTCATAGGCTGGAACGAAACGTCTGCAGACCTCATTAACATAACGGCAACTGTTGTTAATACCGAAGCATGACCTTGAATTGCACTCACACTGCAATACGCACTGGTTCAACTCTTCAACCTGCAGCTGTTTCTTTTCATTAATGTTCAGTCTAATACGGCATCTTACCCGTTTATATGCCTGGCAAAGTTCTGTAATCCAATAAATGTCAGCAGAGTGCAATATGCAGGCAGTGGAATTAGACATGAAAGCTTGAAGAGGCGCGTTCAACAGGTGAAACATCAAGTGCCGATTGATAATGTTACTACAAGAAATCATAGAACAACGCTCCTGTACCTTGTATCACTGAAACAACTGGATGACATGCAACCTACCTGCAAGCTACCTTAGCTTAGCATAAAGACTGTGTGGAAACAGCTAGCCTGGTTTTACATTCAGAGGTTCTGGTAGGTGGATTGTGTTTACCTTTGGACAGAGGCAGGCTAACTTTTTCCCCATAGATCCAGTCTTCATGCTATGCTAAGCTAAGCTAAGCTAAGCTACATGTCTCCTAGCTGCAGCTTCATATGAAAAAGCCTCAGTATCTAAAATTGATTAACTTAACACTGTACTTAGCTTTTTGTTTTTGCTATATTGGACTTCTTAAAAGTCTTAAACTGTTAAAAAAAAAATCTAATTGGTGGCATTAAAAATGATTTTTTTTTAAGAAAACCTTCCTCTTCCTCCTCTCAGACAGCCTGCTATTGCAGGACTATCCATCTCTTTGCTCGCAGTAACGCAAAGGGGAGAGATACTGAGAGGAGCGGACAGCTCACTGCCCACTTGGCCACTGTGTTCTCATTAATGGATGTCGGAATCAAAGCGAGTCTCCGACATCAGCAGCCAAGTGGACAATCCTGAACAGCAAGGCACCCACCGGAGTCCCAGAATCCCCTGCTCTAAATCTGTCCATATCAAGGAAGCAAGGTCTCTCAGTGAACTTAGAAGTAGCGAAGAGAAAGAGGGAGGAGGAGGGACGCACGGGGGTGGCTCCTTTTATTATAGACCGTCTCATGATGAGCGCCGGGCGATAGACTGATGAGGGAAGTGTTTTTTTTCCTCTCTCTTATACCTGATTGAACGCAGTGCAAGACGCTCTGACTGCATCTATGCAGCGGTCTGCAGCTACAAACTTTTGAGCAGGCAAACCATGCATCATAATTAAACACTGTTGAATGAGAGCAGAGGTAAACTCAATAAATTGACCTTGAAGCATTCAACTATTAATCCCAACAATGGATACAAGCATTCCTAAAACACTGCTTTCCAAAATGAGTATTCTCTTACGCTCTCACACCAAGGCTGCATCGTACAGTGGACCTTTAAATGCCTTAAACTGACTTTAAATGGCTGTTAAGTCCCAGCTTCTTTCCAGAAATAAAAACTAACACAAGATGTTTTCGGGCCCTATCTTAAACCTGCCACGAAATCCGTGTCCTGCCATTTAAATAACCATTCGCCAGGCGCAGGCAGCACCTGGCTTTTAAAGGGAATGAGAGATGACACTCTGATTGGTTTGATTCATGTTACACCCAAAACACACCTATGATTAACTAAGAGACTAAACACAACCCCTTTGCGCCCTGCGGCTTACTTTGCACCCAGATTATGTGCTGTTTAACTCGCAAAAGTGGAGCTGGACGCGCCTTAAATGCACTTTAAACCACGTGCTGTGATTGGTTAAATAGGGCAGTAAGCAGCTGAATTCCCTTCTTGTAAAGTATGTCCTTGTGTTGATTTGCCAAATAATTGCTCCATTAAGAAAATATCAAGGCTTCAAGAGAGGTATGTTTGAGGGAATGTTTGGCCTAAAACCCTAAAGCCCTCGCTGGATTTCCTGACTCTACAAACTGACAAGAGGGCACCGAGCCATGAACTCAAATCCAGACGTCTGCTGGGTGACGTCTGAGACTATATGTACATGTTTTACTACACTTTGAACCTAATGGGATACGAGCGGGCTCTTCCTAACTTGCTGTCTGGTCATTGTCTGACAGAAAGTGATAGAGTCACAGTCCAGTACACTTTTGGTGGAAAGGAAAGAGAAAACCGGCCGCATTAATGCCTGAGAAAAGCACCGCTCATGCACATGCATGTACATTCAGTTGGATACCATATGCTTTGAGGGTTCATAGAAAGTTGAACCCCAAGTGCCTGCAATCATAAAAGCAGTAGCTGTGTAATTTCAGTGAGGCATTTACTGGTGACACTGGATCTACACGACCATACATAATCATCTGTGAACCTTAAAGGACCCTCTGTCACCCCGCTGCGAGAAAAATGATCGACCATAAAACTACCACCTTAACAAGCATGACTCCTAACCTGCCTTTGTAGATTAACGTGCCTCGAATAAATCAGGCACTTCTCAGCTCAGTCGGGACAAATGCTGAGCTTAACACTCAAAAACCACTACCTTATTACACCTACTGTACATCCTCTACAACCTTTAACCGCCTTTACCGGCACCTGCAACATTATCGCTGAAGTTAAAGGAGTCCCTCAGCTTGCAAAAGACACAGTTGTATATTGTCTTCTGTGGTTCTTAAAGCCGCTGCCCTAAGTTTGAAATAATAACCCTGATGATGTCCGGTTTTGTAACAAAAGGCCAGCGTTACAAATTAGAGTGTGGGTTTCAAAAGAAGTGGATATTCAGGAGGCAGGGGGTCAAATTATAGACACTATTAGGTTGCATTGTGGAAAGTGTTGGATCCAGTTCACACAAACGCTAAGTTTTGCCTGTGTGCCCTAACTTTAGCAAATTTGTAAGTTGTTACTGCTTGTTATGGTATCAACTGACACTGATAATAACAAACCTCCCAGTCTTGCTGATATCGGAAATGAATTTGTCCTCATGACCGCATAAAATTACACATTGAACAGGTTTGTTCCTGATCAGCTGCACTACTTGAAAGTGGAGCATTTAAGTCTTTTTACAAAACCAACCTCTGTCTTTTCAGGGCAAGGTAAAATGACTGCTTTCACCATTTTATACTGTGAACATTTTTTAAAAAGCCTCGTGGATGCAGGGGCTTGTCCTAATGCACGGCGTCAACTTGACTTCGACTGCAACAAAAAGCTCTGAAAGTCTAGCACAAGGAAAAAAAAAGAACTTTTGATCAAACTTCCTGGCATCCTATTGACTGCAAATATCCATGCAGACTGAGTAAAAAAAGGTTCAATTTACATGTAAATGGCTGTGGAGGCCATCTGCAAATCTGCAGAGTTCGATATACAAGCGAGCAGGAAGAGTCCAATCCAAAATTTTGACAGAAGTAATCTTCCGAGCTGTGGCATAAATGAGGGCTCCTCTGTAAATGTACAAATGCAACACGCCTTCTCTCCAAAGCCCTCTACTTTACATCGCTGGACCACCTGTGGACCTCGGGGGCTGTGAGACTGCTGAGATCTCTGCTATAATGACTTGGCATCGACTTGACTCGTCTCTTCCAAAACAATCAAGTGGGGATGGTGAGTATAGCCAAGCCATGCAGGCTAAATGGACCCACGGCCTCAAGTAACCAAGCGGACAATCACTGGAATAATGGAAAAAGAAAAGCAAAAGAAGAAATCAGCCGTATAAATGAGAGAAACAAGAGACAAAATCTCAAATAAACCTAAACCAAGAAGCGAGCACAAGCTGTAAATCATTCCCGCTCGGCCCAGCCTTCAATCGAATGCATGGACCTTGGCATGCTCTGAAGGGGATATATCAAACTGTGGAGTAACACAAACACCTCTAATTATGATTCCAGATCGAGCGTTTTACAGTTGGGCAGCCTCATCCACCGGGAGAAAAGACAGCGTTCACATGATACCTCAGTCTCCTCAGACGAAACTGGCACAGCACTCAGAGTGAGAATCAAGAAATATGAGGACCACCTGCTCCTCCTGCGAAACCCACTTACAGAGTCAATCCTGTGATCCCTTATTGATTTCACTTTACTAAACACGTTTGATTCACTGGCGCGGACCGTGCAAAACGGTGAGCAAATCATCATGAGTCATAATGTTACTGGTGGTCCTAATGAGGTGAACGCGGTGGATTTACAGCTGCACTTACGTGTTCTGTAACAAATCACCTCTCTGTGGCAGTCTTCCCCCTCCGCTCCTCTACACCTCTGGAAAAGTTTGAGCTGCTACGACTTCTAAACGCCAATGGAGAGCAACATTCATCACAGCCTTCACAATGATGGAGCGAAAAGCCCCCTGCCCCCCTCACATCCGATGCCAACTGAACACAAGCGATTACAGGAAATCCTACTTGTTTAATGTCACAGGTTTTCATTTCTGCACAATTCTAAAATCTGTCTGGTGAAGACGCACGCTGTCAAAACTCACTGCCCCTTTGCTTTGGGGTTAATGATGTACATTTCATTTACTGTATTAATTGGAAAGCTGGCTGTAATAAGTGGGGAGTTTAAACAAAGAGGGGGAGCCATGCAGCTTATGGGTGCTCCCTGCAGATCGGCCTTTAACGCGTACTTTGAGACTCATTTGGTGCACAAGGCAAAGCACTTTTACTATAAATTAAGCTAAATTTTATGTACAAAAGGTTTCTAGAAGCTTTTACTTTCTTTGCTGTAATTATGCAATGTGCACTAGAAAAGAAAGAATAGATTCAGGCTTTGCTTTCACTATAATCTGTCAGATTTTGGTGGAGGAACAACGCACCAAAACAAAGAGTGGCCTGACACACGTTTCCAGAGATCCCAGCATCGCTAAAACGTTAGAATAACAAAACAAAATCCTCACAAATAAACTTCCAGTTATCGCTCCATCAGCTGGTGGGTGTTGAAAGTGTTGCTCTTTGTGAAAAGAAGCCTCAGAAAAAAGTGTTTGACAGATTAGAAACAAAGTCGAAGTGATGTTTGATCAGTTGTGTCAGAGAGGCGCAGAGCAGCGAGCATAAAAATCAGTGCTGAGACATTCTGTTGTAGGGCGCCACAATGCATTGTATGAGCGTTGACACTGTGATGGAGGCATGTGCAAAGCTCACATCGCAGGACGCAAGTAATGCAGATGACCTCAAACACGTCAACTTTTCTTTGCTGCCTAATGCAAAAGGAAAACTTGCACGGTTCTCAAAGTCTGCACCGCTGTAGTCAGCTCCCAGTAAATCATAAGCCTCGTCTGTGGAGTCCGCTTCAGGAGCTTTTCTTGCTTGATTGAATTCACGTATTGAAAACTGAATGAAGCTGTGATCCATTTGTTTTTGCAGTGTTGGTTTTGGCGTTGTGTATTTTATTGCTACTTCCTATTAGCTTGATCGTTTTGTACTGTTTGATGAGGTATTTCATTTCTGCTTTCTAATGATCATTTGTCAAACATGATGATTGGTCACCCTCTTCAATTAGATGTGTGTAATACTGCAATGTCAGTTTTTTCTAGTATCAACCCTACTTTCAATTTCAAATCCACAGAGAGACAAGAGGAGTTTCAGAGCCCAGCAGGCTTGTATCCTTCACATCCTAAACTCATACTAAGGTTGTCTGATTGCTGAACGTCCTTTTTTGTCTCCACAGAGCTCTGCAGAAATCCCAAGATCCTCATCACTCCATCGGAGCAGGCTGCTGCCCTGCGAGTAACAGTGATTGTCAGGAGCTACCGCAGACGGCATGTGAAAGAGGCCGGGGCTGTATTTAGACTATTGTAACGAGCCGATGTTACTTCCACCTAAAAACAGAGACAGTGTGAGCTTTGACTCTAATTTAGGTTAAACACCTTCACAGGCAGCAGCTCTGGTCCAAAGATTTACTTGTTGGAGTGAAAAGAAGCCACTCAGAGAGGGGTGGCGGAGAGGACAGAAAGGGTTTTTCCCCCAGCTCCACAAGCCTCTTACTTAACCATTGAATACTATCTATTTATATCCTCAGAAAAATACAGTTTCTCACAGAAAGCATCACAGGCACTCTTTCTCCTTTTCGTAGAGAACACAGGACAGCTTTGTGTTGCCCCAAGGTTTTTCTCTATTCCTTACTGCATGTTGCCAAGGTCTTGTGCTCACAAGCTTAAACCAAGGATAAAGATGCATTAAGGGACATGCGTACTTTTTCTCCTGCAGTGGAATGAAAACCAGGCTGAGTTTGTTGGGATAAAGGAGATCTGTGCTGCACTGTGCATGGCATGGTGTTTCTTCTGAGCACAATATCCATTTTGTCCACGTTCAACTGGCTCTGAGCAACCTGGAAGTAGCTCATTTTAGACATAGTAAGTCCTTTAATCATGCAATAAAACACGCGGGAACCGGTTTTAAGATGAGTGAAGGAGAGTCCACCGTGCTGTGACCACAGTGTCAAACTTCTCTCTCGTCGTAATTCCAGCCAACTTTTCTATGAACGTGTAGAAAACTCAGCCAAATAATTTATATTACATCCAAGCGAGCCATTTTTACATTATGCACATACGGAACATGAAGCAGATTAGCGGAAAAGCTCCAACCCTCTGTATATTTAGTTAATCCTTCAGCAAGCACTCTCTCTCCCTCTCTTGCTCTCTCGCAGAGTGTTTTCAAACCTACAGGCCGTTTCCACTGGTCTGAATCGAGGGATCAAGGGAGTTGTTCTTTTTGTTGCATCTATCAGCCGATTAAGTTACACGTTATGGGCCGAAATCTCGTGCAGGAAAGGATTCTCTCCAGGCATAAATTGTTGGTTTGAAGACATGGTATGAAACTCCCCTTACTACAAGCGTGTTTGTCCTGCAAAGGCTGATTGCCGCGCTCTCGCTCCGCTAAGAGACGTTTGGGGTAAAACAGCTCCAGGGTTCAAAATGACTCCTCAAAACAAACGAAATGTGAAAATGCCTCAGGTTTGTTTTCATATCAAAGACTCCGCGCTTACCTTGAAGACAAACATCTCTCTCCTCAGTATGGCGAGGGTGTTGAAGCCTCCGTCGCAGATGTTGGGTTTAGCGTTGGGGTGGGACGGTCTATCTCCTGGGGGCAACCTCGGAGGTCGTGTCTGCCTGTCTGGCTTGCGGGGGTCTGAAGGAGGATGGGAGCGGGGAGGGGGCGCCGTCGGCAAAGGCTTGGTGGGCTGAGGGATCTTATCAGGAGGCCCTGGAGGAAGTCGGAGAGAAAGATCACAACTGTTGTGATCCAAATATTTGCAGCGTGTAGTATTTGCAACCAGATTCCATCGTTTTTGACTCCATTTCTGGGGGTGAGTGGTATAATCTGAACCACATCTTGTCACAACAACAACAACAACAACAAACTGGGATGTTCTGAGCAACAAATAAGTGTAAACACCTTGCAAAAAACACACGTTCATGCAGGAGAAACATATTAAATGTGCATCTGAGTTATTTAGAAGTAGAAACTCCTTCAGTCACTACTTGGGATTTATTTACTTTTATGCTGAGTTACTGCGACAATTGATAGCACTTAGCATGCTAACTATGAAGTTACAGCCAGCAGACAAGACAGTGGTATTGATCTTCTAAAAGAAATAATTGCTATAATTGCCAAAAAGTGAGCGGGAAAACTAGTTTGTATGGGCGAGCCTTTGAGATGTAAAACATGTAAAAATGCTTGCAGATTTAGTGCGAATTTCTTTAATTATTACTGGGCTGGTTACAGCCAACCAGCTACCTGAGCTTGCTAAGCGTTTAAGTTAACTTGAGGAGGAGGTGAGAAGTGAAGGGGAAATTTAGCAGCACATGTGGAGAAGATAGAAAAACAAGGTGAGGCCAACAGTGCCAGGTGTAGGGATTCAGCTCAGCAAAGCAGAATATGATCTGTTAAGATGAATAAAGCAGACAATAGAATGCATAAGGAAAAAAACATATAGTAGAGATAGAAACAAATGCAAATGCAGACCAAGGCGTGCTTCTGTGTCGCTTCATATTCATGATTTGCATGAGAGAAAGAGACACACAGAGGAAAAACAGAGGAGGGGTGCAGAGGTGTGTGGGCTGTATGTATGAATAATTGAGCACATGACGACGCTGAATGACACGCTGTGTAAATGTGAGGACGAGGATATATGAGTTGCCATGTGTTGACTGGGGCCAACAGATGAAGGAAGAGATTCCTGCAATATGAAAGATGCAAATGTGACAAGCAACCCCCCCCCCCATGCCAATTCACAAAAAGTATCACTGTGTAATGGAGGCATATATAAATAATGACCTTGAAAGTGACTGCAAACATTCGGGAGTTATTCATGAATCGTTCAATGACTCGACAAAAGGTTTAAAAGTCAGAACGAGGAGAGGATTAGAGAAGTGAATGAGCAGCCCATCATTTAACTGAAGGAGTCCATCTATAGTGAGCCATTAAACAAAGAAATAAAGAAGATAAACCGCCAAACTAGTTGACACACTAGCTGATCAGAGGATTAAGAGGGAGCACTTCTCTGCTCGACATCTCCCAGACTGCAGAACTGATCGGCGGTCTGCGCGAGAGATTCCATTCACCGACTGAATTAAATCCCCTGAAATACATCCCAGATTAGCGGAGCCAAAGCACTCTGCAGTTATGTAAGCACCGGGAAGACTCGCAGTCAGATGGACATGTAGACAAACATGCAAATGCGTACACACACAGCAACATTACGGGGAACTAAAGTAAACACAGCGTTTGGCAGATTTGGGGTCTTTCAGTCTAATTCGAAATTTAGAACTATGTTTGTTCCCAATCATCCGGAGGTCTTCAGGTGGTTTCACGCGTTAGACCTGTGGTCCCCCATGTGCCACTGAGGCCCAGCCAATCTCTACAGCAGCTCGTTTCGCTGATTACTACACTTTCAACCAAAGAACAAGAATCTCATCGAGGGACTCAGCTGGTGTGGTGATTGGCTCCAGAGGAAATCTGCATGCTCCTGGGCCTTCTTTGGGCATGGATGGAAACCAACAGTCTCCACTAAGAACAAAGGTGTCTGAAGAGCCTGTCTGAGTGTCCTTAATGGGCTAATCCAGCCATTTAGTGCAGATCTTCAGTGAACCCGGGGGGCTCACAAGAGTCGCACTGAAGAAAAAATCTGATTCAGCACAACATGGACTGAGATATCCTAACTTTTAATAGTATGGTGAAGATCCTACAATTTTCATGATGCAACACGTTTGTTAGACCATCTTACTCACGCTCAAACACACTTCTAAATGAGCTTTTGTGTGCTATTAGACGACGCAGTGTAAATGCCAAATTACAAGCTACACCACATTTTATATGTTGAGGTGCTGAGAGGAAGTTCAGTGTCACTGTGACTGTGATATTTGGAGTGCTGTAGTTTTTTTTCTCTCCTATGTTGGCCGCACTATCAAATACAGTAATGTGAGGGCTTTGGATCCTCTGCAGCATGTGCAAACAGGACGTCGGCTGTTCCCTTTGAAAGAGTGGGGAGCCATTATGTTCAGAGCTGAGTGAGAAAACAGCGATTTGTCTATGAGGATTTAAAAAAAACATGGCATTAATTCCACTTTTATATGTTGGTATACGTATTATATCTGTCTATGTTGAATCTGTTAATTACTCAATGACTGTGTTTGCACACAGGAATAGAAACGACATGAAGAATCAAGAGAACTTGGAGGCACCTCCTCCCTCCTCTACTCTGACCTCAGCACTATGCCAAGAAGCAGAAACAGTAGCTAGATGTCCAAAACTATATCAGTGAATCGATCCTCCACATCAAGCTCATCCTACCCCTGTCAGACCTTTTCTTCCCACAATCCACTGTGTGATCCTGCCTGGCTCCCACTGACTGCAAATCAAAGTCCTCAATTCAACAGCTCCTTTCCCATTTCCAGCCCTGAACCCCTTCTCAGTGTAACTCTCTTACTACACCTCACCCATAATTCTCTTCACCTCTCTCTATACCTCTCTACCTTTATGGAACTCATTCATTTTTCTTCCCTATTCATTCATCTAAAGCGTGCAGCTCTCCCACCTTTGTCCCCGTTTAGCCTCCACATCTAGCACCGCGGTTGCCGTGAGGAAGAAAAGGAGGCCAACCGCCGCTGGAAAATAAAATGAGACTGAGAGAAGAGCTGCCATCACTTGTCCTGCCCTTCAACTCCTGGTACAACAGGGAGGAGAAGGGAGGGGCGGCAGTGAAGAGGAGTTAAACACGAGAGGGATGAGGAGAGATTTGATCGCTTGCCCAGGTCTGTCACTCCCAGAGGGATGTGCCCTGGCCATGTTAGCAGATGGCAGGTTCTTTTGTGTGTATGTGTGTGTGTGTGTGTGTGTGTGTGTGTGTGTGTGTATGCAGCCATTCATGTGACAGACCAGAGTCACTGCAGCTGACTGTGACTGGTTTACAGCCTCGACAGCTATAAGGGACAATACCGTCACTTCCTACCAACTTGTTTCTTGCATAAATGTCAAACTGAGGTTGAGACGACTTTCAAATAAATGGAAAAATGCAATTTAAGATACAAGTCAGAGCACATGTCCCGACCGAGGTCTCAGCCAGATCTACCCTGATGTGCGGCTAATTCAGCTCTGAGAGTGGAAAAATGACGACTGCACTGATGCTTACATAAATCTCTTAGCGTCAAATTGAATTTCACACTTCTGATACACCCACCCCTGAGCTACATCAGCTTTATGAGTAGACAAAGCACTGCGATCGGCAACTGTCAGCTCAAAATGTGTGTCAATGAGGGATGTGTAGGCGCTCTGATGATGAAGCTCTCGCCTCCTACGATCTTAAATTTAGGTCTTAGATCTGTGCTTTATCTGGTTATCAAACTTGTGCTACAACTGGGTTAGAATAACAGAGAATAGACACTAGTCCAGTTATGATGCCTGACTTGTGACTCAGTATTAGCTGTCTTGCACCATCGACTTTTAATTGGCCTCGCCAGCTGGTCCCCAAGTGGCTATGAGAGGGAAGTCGATGGTACAAATTTTGAAAAATAGTTTATTGTCCTGTTAACGATTTAGCTAACTTGCTTCTCAGTTAGCTTTTTAGCAAGTTAGCTAGCTCAGAAAATTACTGCACTTGAATGTTTGCCACAAGGCAGTTTTGTAGCGGTTAGCTTGCCAGCTACAGTAGATCTCCAACTAGCCCTGCAAATAGTCACTATGTCACCAAGCTTCAACGCCGTATCTCAGGGGACCTTACCATAAATCTTCTGGATGCCCAGCAGGTCGTCCATGGGCAGTTTAAAGTTGTCCGTGTCCATGTACTGGTAGAAAGGAGCCATGATGGCCGTGGGATCATTGGAGTGCTCGAGGCCCAGCGCGTGGCCGAGCTCGTGGACCGCTACCAGGAACAAATCGTTACCTAGAGACAAAGAAAAGGGGGGAGAGAGAAAAGAAGAGAGCAGTCTGTCACTGCCATGTTCAACAGCAAAATGTGTTTGCAGCATTTTGTATCTCTCACGAGCTGCACCTGCTCCGGTTGGCAGCGCGAGTGTCGCTCCTTCAAAATAAAGCCAAGCTGTGCAAGTTTTGTGCTGGCTGATTTAAAGCCTTTAAAGTTTCAGGTTAGTTCATGGTCAGATAATGAAACAGTTCACGCATGGTCCTCGCAACAATATACATCCAAACATATGTCAATGTGTGTGCATGAGCAGAGATAATCCACTACTTATGCACCTAATGAGGGGATTATGTAGCGAACAGCCATTGATTGGACATGTTACACAGAAACACAGGCGAGTACACATACATATTAACACACACACTCGCCCTCACAGAGAACAGAAAACCCTGCGCTCTGTAATTAGTCTCGAGCTGTGGTAAGCCGATGACTACACTGGGTTGACCTTTTGACTCAGAAACCCTCTGTGGCTGACAGCCAAGCCCCAGCCCATTCCCAACTGTATTAGATCTGGATATTTGGGATTTAAAGCTGCTCCTCCGTGCCCCGTTCAAGCTCCTCAACTTGCGTCACTGGCATAAAAAACAGCAACAAAAACCACCCCTCCTCAGCCTCCTCTCTGATCAGTCGCCAAGATGTCACATCAGACCCATGAAGAAACTCATCATCATTGTTGAGAAACTCGTGGATATACAATTATGGTTAGACTGCTATGCCTTTTGTATAATTTATAATCGCACACTGGCTGTCTGTGGAAAGCTATTAACCTGATTTCAAAGAGACATCTCATGCCGTCATTGCTTCACTTCAAAGGAAGGCTTTTTATTCCCTATCATGAATAAAATCTTAGGACAAACGTCAAATGTTTTGGCATTTAAAAATTTAACAACACTAAATATTAGGCTTTCTGAATGGGAGTTTGGAATCGGGCGGGTCAAATGCTTTGCATCTAAATTTCTTGGTTTCAAGGTTGACCCTCTGACGCTCACACCCACGGCCATCTCTCTTCAGTTTTACATTCTCCTCTCTTTCGTATCACGCAGAGAGGCTCGACAGAAACACAAAAGAGCATCACTTATTCATCGCAGCTCCTCCTAAAGCGAGGCACTTATCTGCCGCAAATCTGTCACATGAATAACGCATCAGCAGATACAGGCGGTGATTCAGATCACTCCTTAGCAGGTACAGTACAATGCTTAAGAATTTACGGACCGGACCACCACAGAGATATGGCTTAATTGGAACCTCACGGAGGATATTTGACTGTATAAATGTCAGTGAGTCTTTACAGGGTTGATGTAAAGCTCTCCGCTGCATGGGTGTAAAAGGACAGGCAGGCTGCATTAATGCCCAGGGTTTTGCTGAAAAAGCTCTTGTGTTCAGCCAAATTCGTCCAATGAAAATAGATGGCTTGTAAAAGTTGGAGAAGTCGGGAAAGTGAGGCAAAATTTATGCAAGCTTGTAATATTGAACAAGTGTCTGGAGATAGAGTTTATGGCAAATAAAGAGAGGCGGAGAGGAGATAAAGAGAAGGGAGAAACGGCTCAGCGGTTTAGGAATCGCTTGGTGGAAACGGGGTCACACTCCTCTGCAGCTGAACACCCTTCTTTGGGCCATGGCCTATCATGGCAGCGGGAGCAGAGGAGTAGAAGTGCTCAATGAGGCAGTTTTAAACACTGGAATATCATTGCCGACTTAATTGTGGAACAGAAGTGAGAGCAATTATTGTACACAATTGTAGTAAGTGGTTGGTTTCTCCTTCTGCTTTCTGGTAGATGTACTGTTGGTGCAAAGGACTGTAGAGCAGTCAGCTGCAGAAGCATTTCCTGAAAAAAGCCTGCCTGGTGAGTGCGCAGGTGCTGATTGGCAGAAGTTTTGATCATGAGACTCACAGACCTTAATGTAATGACACAGACGTAATGGGTGAATGGAGCTTTAAACACAGTATATAACTGATAAACTACGCATGCAGTCATAATGAACTTATTTGCACCAAAACCTCCGAAAGTGAGCATTTTGAGATTTTCTGTTATACTGTAATTACAATGGCACTATTTGGGCCACCATATGTATGTGTGTGTGTGTGTGTGTGTGTGTGTGTATATATATATATATAAAAAAAGGACTATAAATATATGTTTGAGTCACACACGAGAAAAAGAATAGCACCTACACATCTACAAAAACATTACAGAGTACATGCTTGCAAAACATTTCTTTAAACCACACGATACACGATACAGTGCCCAGCACAAGTATTGCATTTATTTAGTCAACTGATCTAATTGTTCTTTGAAAATCCACAGTATGTAATGTTAAAATGCATTAAGGTCTTCATGTACGGCCAAATGCAACAGAAGTACAGCAGAGCTGTACCAGTGCTGAAATCCTGATGTGACAGATGCTCCGATCTCATGAGCCGAATGAGTAAATTGAAGCACTGTCTGTCTTTTTCCATCTTCGTCTTCATCCGTCCCTCGATCTTGAGTCGGTCTTTCTGCTTCCTGGGGCCATTTGAGGTCAGCGTTGTCACTCTGTGTCGGCTGCTCATGTAAGTCACGCTGTGGTAGACAGGGACATCCTGTTGGCCCCGAGGCCACAAACAAAGCCGAGGCACTGTGTACTGCCTGGCTAATTATCAGCTGGAAGGTACACAGAGCCTACACGGGGGACAGCAGAGTGAGGAAAGTGACGGGGGAGGGTATGAGGCAGAGAGTGAAGAATGAAAGAGACAAAGAGGTAACGCGAGGTGATAGTGTGCAAGAAAGAGAAAAGCAGCAAGGTGAGGGCGAGACATGAAGGTATGGGAGGGAGGAAGAGATGAGCGGGAGACACAGATACGAAGATAAATACAGAGATAAAAAAAGGTGAGGTAAGCTGAGGAGAAAGGGCGTGTGGAGTGATAGCTGCACGAGGAGAGTGGAAAAAAACAACAGGATGATAAAGAGAGAGGGGGGGGGGGGCTGAGGCGAGGAAAATGATAAGGCTCGCAACTACTTGTTATCTTGTAAGATGTTCCAATGTTCCAGCGATCACAAAAGATGGAGATGATGAATTGTACAGCTGTAACCTTTGACCTTGGCATTTGTAACATCACCCTCCTGTCAGAGGCTGTATCTCAGGCCCGAGCACAAAACATAAAGCGAGCGGGCTTCAGCGGCAGGATACAGTTGATGAAAACAATGCCGGTTTATTACAAAGCCCTGCAGGGCTCGTGTGATAACCCACCGAGGGCAGCAGTCTTTTTGTTTGTTTGCGGGAGGAGAAGAAGAAGAGAAAATGAGTCCTGTATTTTCACCACACTGTGATTCATCACTCTCATCCGTGACATCCACCCGTTCAGCCAAGGATTTAGCATAAAATATCTCATCCCGTCAACTATTTAAAGGATTAAATCTACATCTCAAGTAAGAAAGCACAAAATTCCAGCACGGTAAAATCATTTCTTCGTTTTTTTTTTCCATGTTAAGTGGGCAATGATCACAGTGGCAGCCCGCGGCAGCAGCAGTCTTGTCGACACTCTCCTCAGGATAGGTCAAGGTTGCTGCTAATGAGATAGTGTAGCTGAGAAGGGGGGGGGCAAAACAGAAAAATAAAGGGAGGGAAGATGGAGTGGAAGAGGTGGAGAAGGAGAGTCACCGGAGATTTATGATCAGACGTGCTCTCTCGGCGTCTTTCCCCACAGGGTTGCAGTAAAGTAAACAGGGGTTGTGATTAGGAACCAGAAACCTCTACCTGGCCCTTTCTCCATAATTTACCGGCTCCCTGCACATGCCACTGCTGCTACAGCCCATCTGCTGGCTGGGGGCACACGTGACACGGCAATACCGGGTCTCAGACATAAACACACAGAGCTAAACACACACTGGCCCACAAATCAGATATGGGGCCCTGGACACCGCTACTCAATTGCAGTAATAGCTCAGGTTGTCAGCGCAGGTCTCCCGGGGACTGTAAGCCTCTCTGCTTCCTGCTGTTTAACGAAGCGCCCGTGGTTCACTCCACACATGACGTTCGGTGTCAGCAACAGACACGGGTGACCAGAAGGCTGTCCACTTCACTGTTCAAGATTTCTCCGAGCTTTCAGATGTTCATCTTCTTTTTTTTTTTTTTTTTGACAAATCACCAGCTCTATCAAGGGACCAATTTTTTCTCTCGAGCCAGGAAGGATTTGGAAAACACAACAACCCCTCGTGACGTTAACGCCATATCAACATCTTGAACCAGCTAAAGCCTGCAAACAAAGCTGTAAGAACCCTCACTCCTCCAATTGTACAGACAAGGATGCCCAGCAGAGACCGACAATTTCTAACTCTTCCGCCCTTTATTTGGAAAACACAGCTGCGACTGTTACTACTGTTATCTCGTCGCTGTTGTTTTGCCGTCCGAGTCTCAGCAAACATAAGCACTCTCTTTGTCCCAGAGGACCTCAAATGTTTCCCATTGTTCGGCTCCCACAACTCCCCGAGCGGCTGACGCTGCACTTTCAGGAATGGGCTCGGAAAAAATTGCCGAAGCAGAGCAGCACGGTGAAGCAAACGCAAAAAGGTGCTAAATGCAATTTCAGGAACATTCCTGAGAATGCTATTAACACCTTTTGGGGGTGTAGGGCAGTGGTCCCTCACCTGTTTTGTCTGGTATTCCCCCCACTGCCCTGATGGATGAATTTAAGTACACCTTCTTCAACACAGCCATCATGGTCCAAATGTGTTCATCTGAACTGATTTCAAACTGAATGGTATTTAACACAATTATGATGACGTCACAGTGAATCTGACTTTTGACATTCTGGGTATAAGATGCGATCACTTCTTCATGTCATCCTGTGAGACATTTATGTGAAGTTTTGCTGTAAATAGCGCAGAAATTCTGGAGTTATGGCTAAAAATCACAGTGACCTTTGACCTCCAAATTCTAACCAGCTGATCCTCGAGTCCAAGTTAACATGTGTGCCAAATATGAAGGAATTCCCTGCAGAGATATCGCATTCATGACAATGAGATGGACGGACAACCTGAATACCTTAATGCCTCCCACCACAGCTGTCACTGAGGCATGAAAATCATCTTATTCTCCAGTAGCAACAGTAAAAGTCAAAGCACTCTTCATGCTCAACCTTAGTCACACTGAACAGAAGGGACCAGCTTTAGTTCAGGAGTTGGCATTGGCTTTTAAGAAGCTAAAATGTGAAGTAAGCTGCTGATACTGCTGTTAGATATTTTACTGTCCCTGACGCTGATGGAGAGCAGGAAAAGGAAAAGGAAGGAAATCAGCTGTTATCCACTAGCCGAGGTGAAGTTCACAGCAGTGACACTGGATGTTTCTCTGAGCCGGTACGTCGTCAGATATCAGCGCAACCTTGACCCTGAAGGAAGCAGGAGATATGTGAAGAGTCCAGAGAGGCAGCACAGACAGCGAAACGGAGTGCGAGTCAATGAGAGCACTGGCCGCCCAGGACTGCTGTGCTGTGCTGTACTGACAAGCTGCCAGAGGATCTCAGCCCAGTGGTTCAGTGCCTGGCTCAGAGGGCCCCGGGCTCGCAGAGCTCTGCTGGCTGTCAAACCAGAGCCGTGTGCCTGACTTGACAGAGTGACCATTGTGGAGAATGCAGCCAAAGTACAATGGTGCATTCTGCCTGCTTCACTTTCACACTCTCTCTGCTTCCAACATGCCCTCACAGGACAGAGCAGAAAGCCGCCGCGTGCCACATGGTGCGTTTCACCAAAGCAAACCACAGCAGCAGCCCACACCTTCGTTCACCTGGAGCCACAAGACGATCAGGATGATAATAAAATATTATGCTCAAACACAGTGTGACAAATGGAATTTATTTTATCTATTGGACGTTTTATTTCCCACATTTACATGCAGGTCCAGGGTTTCCAAAGGACAGTTTTAACGTTCCATGTGTGAAAGATGCGCATTTAAAGGCTCATATTTGTGCTGCGTGCAGTTTTCAGGGGCTCTATTCATTTTGGTCTAATTCATTTCTTTTCTCATGGCGTGAGCCTGATGAGGACGAACAGCTGAATACTTCATTAAGTATTTCATTTGCCGCTGTTAGATGCTGTATAGCAACGACGCTGCTGAAATAAAACTCAGAAAGACTGACGTGTGATGTGCACTGCTTTTGGAGATGACTCGCAGCACTTAACAACAGCCATACATCCCCACCCCTACGTCTAATAACACTGAATTCCTATCACTTCACACTATTTATAGTGGTGTTACCATTTTATTTTGCTGTTTCTTATTGGAATATGTTTGATATTTGAGAAATACCACGATGACCAGTGGAAACTTTGACGAATCCACTGTTAGTGTGGTTACTAAACCTAACCCTGGCAGTCACAGTGCCACGCATTACCCGCAGAGCTCCACCGTCCAATAGAGGAGAACAGTGTGCTGTTCCACTTGCTCTCCTCCCTCCCCACATCTCCTACCCTTTCACTCTAGTTTGCCCTCTCTCTCTCTCTGTTCCCTTCGTTCTAGGCTGTTGACATTGGTTGAGCAACACTTGTGCTGTTGAATCTATTACACTTAATTCTCACAAGCTTGTCAGAGAACAAAACCCCCAGCTGATGGGAGCAACATATGTACACTGGAGTAATTATTTATTTACAGAGAGTGCTACAGCCTGAAATTCTGTGCGTGGAACGTTGCCAGGGATCCAAATATTGGCCGTTTCAGTGGACTCGAGGTAAATAAACCAGCAGAAAGGAGGAAAAAACTGCTGCCAAGGAAAGGACATCCTTTATTCCTGTCATGTTTATCTCTGTGCAGCACCTGTGAGCGAGACGGGGATGTATGTACATTTTCATTGTGATCATTAATCATTAATAATGCATTCGCCAGCAATGGTGGTGCTCACGTGTGCGTTTCACAAGCTCACACACACACTGCTGCAGCTGTGTCTACAGGGCACAGTGAACGCCAATGTTACTTCACCTCAAGAACGCTGGAGCAAACTGCGAATTAGACAGAGAGGTAACGGTAACAGAACATTTAATGAAGCTCCAAACCAGAAAAATAGCACAGATCTTATAAACGTCTTCCTCTTTAATGTGGTGTAGGTAAACATACTTTGTAAAGGATCACTTTGGATCCTCTTGAGCTCTCTGGTAAGTTCAGCAAATCAGCAAGTGATGACCCACCAACCGCCCAATAACCCTCAGCCTGAGTCCACATTTTTTCTATCTTCTTGTAGGGAAAAAAAGAAAGCGTTCGCTGCCAACCGACGCTTCTCCTGTCACTTCCTACCACAGAAGTGACGTTGAAGCGGCAGCTGAAATACGACCGCCAGGATAAGTAAAAATAGCGTTTAAATTGGAGGCGCCGAAAGAAGTTTCAGTCTGTTTCAACTGTTTCCAGCGCTTCCACTTCATCAGCTGACATTTCAACTGCTTTCATATTTTACTCTTCGGCACCCTTCATCTCTTACTCTTCACTTGACAGTTCAGCGGCTTTCAGCTGTTGTGCTTTAAATGATGTGTTAACTGCGTTCATCTCTTTAACTGCTGCGTCTCCTTTCAATGCTCGCACCTCCACTGACACTTCAAACCCTTTCAGGTTTTTGTTCTATCTTGTGAAGTAAAAGAAAGTGCTTTTAAACAGCTTTTATGACTACATCAACAGGAGCATCATTATGCGAGACTTTCTTACATAATACAGAACTACAAATCTGATATTCACAGACAAATGTTGCCTTTGTGGATGCGTCACAGAGCTTCTCGCCTGAGGACTTAATGGAGGTTACAAGTGACAGCCTGGGCTTGTAGAAACCCACATTTCCTTTAGTGATCCAAACAGTAACAAAGGGTGAGATTTCTCATTGAAGTGTGAGCTTCAGTGGGTCACCGCTGTGCTAAAACCTCCTTGAAGATTCGCTTAGGAACATGTAACATTGATAACAACATGGCTGCTTCATCTCTTCAACGTAAAACAAAGCACATGTCACACATCGCTAACGACTCGAGCGATACTCCCTGAACTGTGTTAATGCCTGCGTGTTCTCAGGAGGGGGACGGACCCTAGGCAGAGCTGTTTACACTTTTTGTTTCCTAAGGATTATGGGTACGAGGTTATGAGAGCATCTGACTGACCAGTGGGAGGGCAAGTCTCCCCAGGTGCGTGATTTGTGCACGCGCTTCTGAGAGTGTGTGTGTGTGTGTTTATTCATCTGTGGGGGCGGAAGAAAGCACTACCGCCCACGTGGAAGTTGATGCTGCTGTCAGTAGGCGGCCGTCTATTTCTAGTGGCGGCCCGGGGTGGGGGTGGGGGGGTGCATGGTGATATGTCTGCTTTCTTTCTCCTGATCTTATTTTTTTTTTTGAGAAAGTGTGAAAGCAATGATTTAAATCTTTTTCAAAGGGGGGATTCGGACTTGGAAATGAACTTAAACTGGTTACACACAATAAAGATGGTATTAAAGGTGCTCGATCCAGCAAATTCAAATGTGCATTCATAACAATGTAAGGCTAACAAAGAAGGTATCTGCTGTATTCTTACAGCAGCTATCCTCACTTAAAATTACATGTAGTTTCAGTTCATTTGCATCTTTACTCTAAAGACCACAGTCCTGCGTTTCACATCTTTGACGGATGTTAAATTGTAGTTTCTTTTTAAAGCTGGCAGCATTTTTCCAAGCCCTGAATAGCATCTGCACTCATCCTGTCAGGCCCTGTGCAACCTCCACCAATCACAGGTTAGGACAGCCTGCGTGCTGCCTGAGAGATGAAGCCCAGGGCAACAAAATCCTCATAGCTCACTCACTGCTGGTCCTTGAACATACTGCGTGCTATGTATAACCATATCTCACAGATACCCAGCATGGTTTATGCTCGATAACATATGTCTCTGCATTGTGCCATGCAGCGATGCATCGAATCACGTTCCTAGACTGGATCCCGCAGTATCCTCTGATCTATTACATTGCACTATATCATATCACAGTGTTACATCATGTAATGTCGACTGTCACACTGCATCCTTGAGATAAACTGCCTACAAGGTAGTGAGTTCTACCAGCACCCTTGAAATCTTTTTTTTTGTGTGTGTGTGTGTGTGTGTGTGTGTGTGTGTGTGTGTGTGTGTGTGTGTGTGTTTGTAGCTTTCAGTGCTCTTTTACTGCCAGTGTCCTCCCACAAACTCAACCATCAATACTGTTCCTACTGCCTGCTCAACTGTAGCCACGCTGGACGTCCTCAGGACCCACACAGACACATGCTTCCTGTAAAAGATAAAGATCTGCTCCCACAGTAAGAAAAAGCATCTGATCCTCTCCATTTGTTTTCTCCCAGAGATAGAGAGAGGCAGCCGGAGACCAGGGGAGACAGAGGGACAAAGAGACAGAAGGACATAGAAAAGATTAACAATCTTTAGAGAAAGAAAGAAGGTTTTCTGAGAAGTTGAACAACCTTGAAAGAATGAGGAATTGTTTCACTTTTCTGTGTTCCCCTTTTAACTGAGCAAGAGCTGAGAGACAAAAAGACAAGATTTTGTATCAGTTCTTATCTTCAGCAATTATTTTAATCAAAGGCTTTGTGACGTTATAAAAAGAATTTTAAATATTTTGTCTAATTTTAGACAAAGAAGGCAAATCCTGCTTTATGCAGATGACACGCTTCTTTTTCACTAAAGGAGGCCTTCAATGAGACTTTCTCACTTATTACTGCCAGACTTAAAACTCAGGCAGAACTCATTTTCTAAAAATATCTATGTTTAACGGGAAATGACAGAGAATTTCATACCACTGGGAATCAAATAGCGGGTTAGGGTTAGAAATCTTATAGTGTTGGATGGTAGATCACTAATGATATTGACTGCAAACATTCCATTTGGCATTTTGACTCACTGTCATTCAGCATTTGAAAAACATTTCTCCTATCTCTGTGTCTTTTTGACATTTTCTCCTCTGCTTTAGAAACTCTACAGGCTGTTAAAAGTCCTCCTCCCTCCACCTTAGGAGCTCTCTTGACATAACAAGCCTCAGTCAAACACAAGTCGCTGAGGAGGCTGTCACTCGCAACGTTACATCAAATTATAGCTGAAGAAAAACAAAAATTCATCACTTGCAGGGATGGAACGAGAAATCCAAACACTAACTGGAATCACATGCAGCGGCAGACAAACTGACCAAAACACCTGATAAGAAACCTAAAAAAAGACCGTGACGAAGCACAGACTGAATGGTCATAGTTCTCCAGACTCTCCAGACAAACCTAATGTCCTTCATTTGGAAACACACACTGTAATTTCAATGTCTGGACAGCAAGAAGAAATGCCTCTTCAGCCTGGACGACTGCAGGCTGTTAAATATGTTACTGCCTGATGCAAAAAAAAGGGCAGGCAAGCAGTGGGTTTCTCTAACAGTCACCTGCATATGAGAATCAGGTTTGTTTTTACGGTCATTAATATTTGAAGTGTAACAGCGCTTTGGAAACAAACCCAGTGTCATGCCGACTAAACCCACTGAACTTCATGGAGAAAGTGAGAGTGATGAGAGAGGAATGAAAGAAACAGACAAACAGGGCGGAAAAGACAGTCCTCTGCTTCCTCCTCATCACCCAGTAGGAGTAGCGACCTAAAAATAAACCTGCAAGGACACCATATGCTCCTCTACTCCTCAACCTCTCTTCCTTTTTCCTCCCATGTACTCGCTCTAACACCTCTGATTTTCACCTCTTTTTTTTCTCTTTCCTTATGTTTTCTCTTTCCTTCCTCGACGCAGGCTGGTCCACGTGACAATGCCAGCACCGCCCGCCGCTAAGGGGCCTAACATTGATCTCCTTTCACTGTCTGCTGGTAAAAACGCCCCAAAATGACGACCGCTTTGTACGTACAATCAAGTTACAGGATTGGATGTCAATGATGAACCATTCTGCCAATGGAGGCCAGGGAGCCAAGCTTTCTCCTGCCACCATCAATCAATCAGCTGATCAATGTCGAGCCCATACGGACATCCCCTTCCTTAGCCAAGCATCACTCTGTCATTGAGTTCCCCACCACCAAGCCCCCGTTATCTAATCCCAATACCGGGAAACATAAATTCTTGGCGTATTTTCCCTCCTTGTTTTTCTAACCTCTTTGGCTCATTTTTGGGGCAACGGTGAAGAAAATAATAAAGCCCTGGAATCTCTCATTTCCTGTGTGTAGGTCTAGCACGCATGCTGTTATGTTACACTACCAGAAGCTGGAGGTCCTTGAAGGCATACCAGGCCTTATAAGTCACCCTCGGGTGAGACTGGGTGTTTGTGTATGCTCATGGTATGCAGTGGCGGCAATAAAACTGTTTTTTTTTTTTTCTTCTGGTGTCGAGTTTTGTTGTTTTTTTTTTTTTTTTGTAAAATCCAATCAGCCTCCGTGTGACGGAAAGCATAATGGAATCTGTCTTATCTATTCCAACGTGAATCGCTTTGATTTCTGACAAAGGAAAACACGGCACCCTCAGCCCACAAAGATGACCTTGCGATAAAGCACGGATGAGCGCCTGCTTGTTCGCCCTTTTTGCTGCGCGGAGATTGAAAACTGTCGAACAAAAAAAAAAAAAAAAAAACACGCCTTCTGCAAATGCGCTCCCTTTCAAAAGTGGTCGAGGCACGTTGAGCTCTGATGAAAGGAAACTAATCATCTCGATCTTCAGCTCCAGTTTTATTTTCATCCCCATCCCGTGCTCATACTAAATCCCTCCGCCATCCTCCCCTCTCTGTATCCCCATGTTTCATCTATTTCATCTTCTTACTCTCTCTGCATTATTTTCCTGTCCAACATCTGCCCTTCCCCATCACAACCTATTATGTCTTTAGTTCATTCTCCCATGTATCCATCCAGCCCTCCATCTATTGATCCCTCACCGTCTCTAAAGCCAGGCAGTCTAGGAATGTAGGGCAGCTGTAGGAGCTCCAGGACCACTTCTCTCTGTTTTGCCCAGGGATGCTGCACTCTCAATGAGGATACTGGCTGATCGTCCACCTCTGCACAATCCTTCCCTGTTGTCTCTCAGCCATCATGCATCATCTTTGCTATAATAAGCTAGCAGCTATCATTGTGTGATCCTTAACATAACGTGTGAATGCCCACAGTGGAAGATAAAACGAGACAGACTGCGTGAGAGCACGCCAGTCACTGTGTTTTTTCTTCATATTTGACTTTGTGCATCTTAGACAGCTCAAAAGGGAAAGAGAAAAAGGACATACTGAGAAAGAAAGATGTGTAAGGTGCCATAACAGCGCTGTTATCTAACTTCAGCATGAGTACACAAGTCAAACACTGCAAAAATCACCTGGAATGTTGCACAATTTCATAAGATCAACAAGCATGTTGATCTTTCTTGTATACAGTCGCTACACGCATGTATGTACATGTCAAGTGCAACTGCCAGATTGTAGATATCCAGTTTACTCTTTCTGCCAATGTGTTCCACTTTGGCAACAAGACCAATCTGATATGAACAGATTACAGCGGCATAAAACCCATAAACAATTTCCTCAAGCAAAAAGTGGTTCTCTAATCCACTGCTGTTCATTGAAATATTGCTTAAACAAATCCAATCCCTTGACTGCAAGCCCCGTTGTTTTAAAGCAGCACCAAAGGCTGATACGCACACTTTGTAGTGAACAAGAGTGGGGGGAGGGGGAGTGGAAATGGGTAAATCCGTCAGTTAGTCTTCATAAAAAAGGATTTCTCCAAACCTCTGTGTCAAACCCTCTTTCCTCTCTGCTGCTCTGAACTCCTTTCAGGCATGATATGCTGCACAGCAAAGTTTCTAGTACAGGGGCTTGACATGTGGTGCGATCACATCCACTGGCAACCACAGCACATGTTAACACACACACACACACACACACACACACACACACACACACACACACACACACACACACACACAGAGAGGAGAGTGTGAAGAAGACTTTCCTCATCTTTGTGGTCATGATGCATAGATAACACTGCTGCTGCTGCTGCTGCTGCTGCTGCTGGTAAGGACAGTCTCTGCTTCACAAAGTGACATTAAAGGTGCTGCAGCTGCATTTCCCAAAATTGGAAATTTTACTCCCCAAAGCCCAAGATGAGGTATTAAAATGGCTTATTTGTTGATATTCAGAGGGACAGGAGATCAAACTGAGGATCAAAGCACAGACTGAGGACTAGTCAAGGTGTGTATAATGATTGGGGTTCTGTGTCTGACTACTTGCCTCAGATAATAATAATACGTTCAGTCAAATTACTGTCTTGACGAAGGTGATCAGGCAGTAAGTCACAAGAGGAAGTTATTTCAAAACAGCCAAGAGGCGTGAGCGGATGAACGCAAACTCTACGATGGAATCTGACTTTGCAGACACCACGTTCTCCTCTATATGATAAAAGCATCAAATCACACACATAAAGAACGCAGCTGCTGTATAGCCAAGTCTCTTAAAATGCCATTAGCTAATCCTAATAAGAACCCGATTCTGCTGCGTGTGCTGAAAACGCCTCTGACTGTAACTTCTGAGTAATCCTCCATCCTCAAATGCTTGAGTTGCAGTGTGAGCAGAGGTGCAGACAAAACAGTGCGAGTACATGCATGTGTGTGTGTGTGAGAGACAGAAAGTGTGTGAGTGAGTGCTTAAACACGTGTATGCAAGTGTTTATCTCCATGCAGACTGGGATTAATCCTGCATCAGTGACGTCATCATGCATAACAACTACAGTAACATCTACAACGGGATGCTGGCGACGGTCGCCGCGATGGCTGATCCTTCTCGACAACAGCGTGCGGGGATTAGGGACGACAGGCACGGGCAGTTTACTGGACAGGAGCTTGTCTACAGGGCGTGCATGTGTGTGTGTTGTTGTAACTTTTAAAACACAAATAAAAGGAGGGAGACGAAAAGACAGAGAGACGAGAAAGGGAAGCATAGACATTGTGAGCTGAAGTGACATCAATCCCAGCTGTTCCCTCCATGGCATGGATACAGGAGGAGAGAGGAGAGGGGTGATGGGTGGGTTGAAAATCCTTTAAACTAGTTGCACCAGAAATATATGCCATTATCAGCCTCTGTAGGCCGAGATTTGGAGACAACCTACCTGTCAGTGCTCAGTGAGGCACATGGCTTTTTTACCTTCACCCCATTGTCTCCATTCAGGGGCACTGGATGAGAAAACATCATAATCCAGGGAGCGTCACTCCTTTCAGGGGCGTAAGGCCTCATTCAGACAGACAAAAGGGTTGCATTCAGTCCCAGTGCCCACCAATGCTTTCACTGTTCCAGATTATCTTTAGATTATGCTGATATGTGCCGTCTCATCAAAAGTCTGATAACAGTGACATCCCCCTCTGATGGATATGCTGCAGCTGAATTGATTACACATACAGTAGGTCTGAGAGGCGAAGTCCAAGAACAATACTATCACAATAAACCTGCTGTCATATACTGTCGGCACAGAGAGCAATAATTATTCTATTAGCCACATTTAATGTATATTTGGCTTTTTTTAGCTGAAATTTGTTATAGTTTTATGGGTTTTTTATCTATTTTGAATCATTTAATGATGTTTCCTGCTCAATATTTCTGCTTATATTTACTGTTTCATTCATTCAGGATACAGCTCAACTGTAAAGGATCTTTATGCATTATGTGCTCATGTAAAAGTGACTATTATGTTCAATACATGGTGTAAGACTTCAATTACACTAAAGTATTGATATCAGGCCTTTTTCAAAGCAGGAATTAAACCTAGAACGTATTTTTTAATTAAGGTTAAACAGTGTGTGCCAAAATCCACACAAACAAAACACACACGCACACACACACGCACACACACACACACCTCCTCTCAATGCTAAAGAGGTATAAACTGGCTGTTTGCTGGAAGAAAAGAAAGACTGGCTGACTCTGAGATCCTGCAGCCGGAGTATCGATATGTCATCGCATGAGACGTGTCATATTAAGCTGATAAATACACCGCTATATGAGCACATGCTGGCACGTGACGCCGTTTGACCGCTACAGTAACAACAGTAATACTTGCAGCGCAATTATCTGACAGGTTTTTTAGTTTTCGTCTGCCAAAATCGACACACAGCCTCAGAGGTGTTGCTATCGTGCCAAGACCAGAAAAAACAATCTGGCTGGAATTCAGAGTACCTGATATTCACAGTATTTTTCAAGTATTGTGACATTTGAAGATATTCGATATCTCAGCACAAAATAGAGGCCGTGGAATCCACCAGTCACCCCCACCACCACCACGGCGAGCAGTCAGGATTCAGCCAGTGCATGTTCACATTTGGCGACAAAGCCAGCTGGAGAGTGCGGATAGAATAGAGCTGCATGCATTATGGGATGTTTTCACAGAAGTGTGGGCCGCAGCAGGACTGTATTAATATTGCATTGAGGGGTAGAGAGACAGTGTGTGTCTGTGAGTGTTGAAGGGAGTGAATCATAGTTTTCGACGACAGCTGCTTCCCCTTCCTCCAGGACGGGGATGACAACACTGTGTGTGTGTGTGTGTGTGTGTGTGTGTATTGAGAGTATCTCCACCTACACGTGCACATGTGTGTTTAAATATGTTTAACACGGCTCTCGATGAGTGGACAGCAGACTGCCTCCTTGCTTCACTTCCATTGTGTTATTCAACCTGCATCAGTGGTTCTTGTCAGTCCGATCAAAGCACTCGTTCTCAAAGCCTTAAATATAGCCGTTCACAACATATTATCTAAGCCCACAAAAGCCCCTCCACTCCTACTTAAAATTCAGTCTTCGACAGCAACTTCCTCACTTCTATTTCCGACACATCGCGCTCAACAGCTCCCACTCATCTCCTCTGCTCTGCTCTCCTCTCTCCCCTTTCCTCTTCAAATGTTTTCTTTACTTCTCGCTACGCTGCTTTCTCAGTCTTTCCCTCTACGTCTGTCTCTCTTGTGAGCTCTTGAACCTCCAATATTTGTCTAGAGATACTCTGCCATTCCCTCTCATCTTCTCTTTCTCTCTCTCTGTTATCTCGGCCGCCTTCCTTCTAGTAACCCCCCCCCCCATTTGTGTCCTTGTCTCTTAAGAGCGTCTCCTTGTCTCTCGCTCAGTCATCTCTGTCATTGCTTTGACTCATGACTCAATAAGAGTCACGGCTCCTCTTGAGTCGTCTCGGTGGACGGCAGGGCTGGCTCACCCCTTCGATTTAATGAGGACAATGACAGCTGAAAACATCCATTTTTTAGAATCTGAGAGACGGATTTGGAACGTGTCCTGCTGCGACAAGCGTCCGGTCGCGAACATTAACCAAGAATCCATTTAGCTTTCACCCCTTGGTGGATTTTCTTTGATCTATTTGACTTGTATTGTGGCTCCTTTACAACATCTTCTTTCTTCTATTCTTTCCTCCACCTGTTTCTCCATCTACTCTCAAGGCCATTTTGTCACTACACTGAGGGCTGTGCAGGGTTGAGAGGTCGACTGGCTGCTGGTTGCCACACACACACACACACACACACACACACACACACACACACACACACACACACACAAGCCGAAAACTGCTGGACCAAACCACAACGCTTAACAGCAACACAGCTGCTCATCATGCAACCCACACTATAGCATGACAGACAGACACTGCTTAAGGCTTACACACAGCCTGACAAGCTGCAAAGCTCTGGGGGCGAGAACTCGGCGAGGGCACGGGCTCGAGGTTGCAGTGGAGTGAGGGGTGATGTGATTATCACCAACAGGCCAGCAGGCTAGGATTTTTTCGAAGAGAGAAGGCTGAGCCGGCCTCAACGTGCATCAGACCTGCTGGACCGCGGAAAGTCCACGACCAGCGAAAACTGTCCGCTCAGTATCACTATGCTTTTTTTGTTGCAGTACTGTTCCAACGTCAGTAATAACATCAAACCTGATGACAGCTGTGCCGTTTGTTGATAAGGACCACGAGATGTGGTTGAAAGTCTGATCAGTGTTAATAAATGGATTGTACCTTGTACAGGCTGTAAAGCCACCCGAGGCAAATGTGCGATTAGTAATCCTGGACTGTTTAAATAAAATTACCTTGGACAAACAAAACACACCTAGAAGGATTATAGTCCGTCCCAGAGATTTGTTTCCTTCAGGCTAATCACTGCAGCAGCCATAAAACGTGTTGTATGATACAGTCGTGCAGTTCTGCAGAGAGTGGCAGGTAATAACATTACCTTTGAGCTATAATGGCAAATAATATTTCATTAATGAAGTGAAGCCTGCGAGCTAGTTGACGCTGTCAATTTGAGTGTGCTACGACACTCGCATAACATACTCCTCTCACTACAACATATAATATATGCAGCGCACCCTCACCATCACGCCGGTGTATTTAAGCTGTCGGCGCTCTGCTCACTCTCGCGCTGCCATGCCCGCGGCCTCTCACACCTTTAATTTGACTTAATATCAAACATTAGTTATAAATCCGCGTTGTCATACGCAGTCAAACCAGCAGCGCTCTCTGTACGTGCGCTTGTAGTGAGACGTAACTATTCCGGGAGCACCTTGCCGTTTGAAAAGATAGAAGATGAATCAAATGTGAAACCAAAGTCGGCTCAATATCTCATCAGCGCTGTCTTCACCATCACATTCTCCATCCCCAGAGTGCAGAGGAGGGGGTTGGACTGTGCGGTGACTGACTGATGACAATTACATCAAACAGCATTAAAGAGCTGAGCGTCAATAGCTTTGGCGATTTCACCAGGTATGACTTCAGTTGTTCCATAGCTTTTGTGTGTAAACTCGCTGAGTGAACCCGACTGTGGTGTCAGGAACACAGAGCGCGCTGGAGACACAGCAGAGGCTGACACACACTCTTGCTTCCCTGAGTATTGAGGCAATTTGTGCTTCCAGCAGTGTGAGCTCGGGCGTTCCTTTGCCGCCACCACTGGCAGACATGCTCTGATGGTGGGAATGAATTCTCCTTCTTTGCTTCCAGATCTGACCACTGTTTTTTTTTACCGTCTGTCTCACTCACTGCATTAACTGCAGCAGGAACACGATGCCATTCACTGCACTTTGTGTTGTTGGCGTAGCTGCCGCTGCGGCGGCCACCAAACATGTGCTTTGGCGCCCGCAGCAGCCGTCATAAACCTTCCCATGAATACTAATGAACGCTTACCGTCATGGTTGGGGTTTCCCAGAGTCCACGGCTCATCTGAGTCAAAGTGTGTGTCGCCTCCGATTCCCGGCCCTGGAAAGTAGGCGTGTGCCAGGAAGCCACCCTCGCCGTCAAACGGCGAGCTGTCGCCGTGGAAACCTGAAGCGAAGATGATGGTGATGTCCACGTCTTTCTTGGTCCTCTCCAGCTCGCTGTAGGGCACAGCCTCAAAGCGAAGCGGCGTCACATTTTGCCAAACGTCGAAAGCTCGCCGAATGGCGTCGTGGGTCTCCTCCGCGCCCACTTTGGGCGTCACGTTCTTTATGCTGCAGAGACATGAGATACAGGACGGAAAAGTTAGACGGGGAAAACATTGGAAGCCCTAACCAGTTCACACAACCAGATCATTTTCTCTCATCATTACGGCCCAGTGAGCCTCAAGTCGGCTGTCAGGATGAGCAAATCTAGTGTAAATTGGTCTGATAAGACTCTTGGCGCCTCCACGCAAAAACACACCTATGAGGAGCTCATTCTGCTGGATGTCCACACGGAGGAAAAATGAAAGATTAGAACCTAATCAGGCAAAGTCAACGGCCTCCAGCTCCACTCAATCATGATGCAGTGGAACAGGAAACAATACAGTCAGTTTAGAGGGACAGTCACCAACACAAGGGCTGAAAAGAGCGGCCACGACCGCATGTCAATCTACGTGACCACACCATGGCAAAAAAAAGAAAAAAAAATCTACCACTATCGCCGTTTCCCCTGCGTGCTGCCATTTCACGCTCGCTGTGTTCGCCAGCAGAGAGCTAAATGGAGCGATTTGTGAGAGAAAACAGCTGAATCCTCCCCTGCCGGCTTCGAGTTGCTGCAGGTGTGGAAAGGACGGGACAATTTCCTGCCTCTGGAATTTATTTTCTAATTAAGGATTATCAACAGCCCACTGCCTGCTGAGAGCCCCAGTCTGGTTTGGGCAATCAGAAAAACCTCTCTCCTCCTGATTCGCTCCAAAAATATCTCCGCGTCACGCTCTATTAAAATCCGGCTCCTCTCTCGGGATGGACGGATAGGTGTGGTTTACATCATCCAGCTCAGACGCTTGTAAACACACAGTGCTCTCTGTCTTCTCCGGGCCGCGGTGCAGCGTCAGATCGGTGGAAACTTGGTTGGCTTGTGTTCACTTCTTGCTCAGGTGTTTCATGTTGTTTCAGGAATTCCCTTTTTTATCCCTCCAACCCATCCTCCTTCCTTGGTGTACTCTCCTCACCTCCTCTCCTTTGTTCCCTGTGACCTCCTCACAGCGTCTCTGTGTGGCTGTCAGGTTGTCATCTTCCATAACAGGAATAAACATGTACTTTGTCTCTGACTGCTGCTCATCTTCGTCTGCATGACAGACAGACTGCTGCAAGGCACATTTATATACTGCAAATTAATATTTCATGTAAGCTCAGATTAATTATTGACTCAAACCCAGTGAAAAGGGAAGCATAAAGCATGGTTATGAAATATAAATAGAGTGCCACTGAATAGCCTGCGATGTTCATTTAAAATGTTGTAATTGCTTGGACTAAACCACAAACTGCCTCTGTTTCTCTATCCGCTCCTTCAAGACTGACTTCCTTTAATTACGCTCTGAGGTTTTGGGAAAACGCTCACTTTCAGCTGACGGTTTTGTGTTTGACGGAGGCGACAGCCCGCAGGACACACGCTCGCAGGTATCATCAGAAACGTGTTGGCTGAAAACGGGAGCAGAGCTTTTGGTGACAGTGAGCAGTCTGAATAGAAGAAGGCAAAGTTTTTCACATTTCGCCGTCTCCGTCGTCAAGTTAACGAGTGGAAGAGCTATTAAAGCTCCATTCTGATTTGAACCTCTGAACTGCATTTGAAGCCTGTACTCAAAATGTTGTGCGCTGTGTCGTTTTCGCATTTTTCAAATGAACAGTTGATCGGCTGTGACCCCGTCATAATCAACAGAGTCGCGAGCTGAAAGCAACAACAGCCCCGCTCGGATGGCGTGTTGTTGATCAGATTTGTCACAAGTGACATAAATTGTGATGAACGAGCGTTTGGATATTGCGTGCCCTCAGTTGCCCGACAATAAGTGAACACTCACATCTCAGGATTTGTCAGTGCTCTTGAATTACAGCAACAATCTTGAATATTGATTGAAGTGGTGTGCAGTGGTTGGCTGTTGGGTAAGCTGTGCCCGCCCTAGTTTAGGCCACTTTTGGTGATTATGTAGGGTGATAACACAAGGAAGGAAGGAATGCCAGCTGACCCAGACTGTCTTCACTTGGATTAAAATGAACAACACAGTTTGTGGCACCACCAGGGTTCTCTATGTCCTTTTCCTGCTCCATCCAGAGGCCTTCCCAACCACTGTGGCCTCTTCAGGAATAAAGCCATGTTTCCCTTCGATTCTGCTCCCCCTCTCCCTGTATGTGAGTCCTATTTTAAGGGCAAGATGGATAAAGAGAGAAACACATGCAGGGAGAAGCTGCAAAACAACACATGAAAGAATCCCAGCCTGCTCTGAAGCCAGATTAAATATTAAACTTCATGTTGTGAGGTGATAATGATTCCGGATGCAACTCATGTGCCATAATAGTACCTGCACGCAGGGAGAGCAGTAGGGATGCCAAAGCTAATTAGTGCCTCCCCACAGCAAGTACTGTATGTGGCTACATGGAAACTAGCACACACCTAGGGCACCCAGGGTGGCCATGCATTTGTTATGCTTTCCAAATGTCATCAATGTTCTTGAACGCTTGTTTTTGGACTAGTCAGCCTGTAGTTTATAGTTAACTGTAGATGAAATAACCGAAACCGGAGGCTATAACGTAAACAAAAAGGTTGTTGCATTATCTATGAGAGTCCTGCGTCCTTCCCTCTTATTTAGCCACGAGTTAGTCAAATTTATTCGAAAGAGACAACAAAGTCGAGTGGTCGGGTTAACATCACAGCAGTCGTTTTAAACACCAATCACAGTTTACCGAGCAGCTTCCTGGATCGTTGTCATCCACGCATCTCAGCAATTTAACTTAGTTAGTGTGACGCTGTCAGAAAGAAAATAGACCTGGAAAGTCCTTTCAAAAGAATCTGAATTTTATGCTAATTTAATTAAATTTGAGTTTGTTGTGTGCTTCATTAGATGAAATCTAACGTGCTGCGTTCTCCAACTACCTCCACTGCACCAATTGGGGTAAAAAGGAGCAGCTGCGGGCACATCTGACTGCTGACTGGAGGCTAGGCACAACACACACACATATATATATGCACACACATGAGCACACACACACACACACACTCTCAAAATGCTCCTATCCCATTACATAACCCTAATCTGTCAGAGAGCACCCTCTGCTTTCCACTGGGGTTTCCTCTCTCCTCCTCAGCTCATCTCTTTCACTCTGCAGCTGCTTCTCCTCACAGCCTCCCCCCCTCCCCCCCTCCCTCCCTCCCTCCCTCCCTCCACATCCTCACTTTCCTCCCTCCTCAATTCCACCTATCTACTCCTCCGCTCTCCATCACACCTGCTCATTTTCTTCTTTTCAAATGATGAACCAAGCACTAATGAAACTAACTCCAAACCCAATGCCAGTGTCATTTTTCAAAAAGAAGAATGCACAGGCATGTCCTGCCATCAGTGATATACAGCCCTGCTTCAGCTGTAGGTTACTGACCCACTATTGTAGATTATATTCAGCATGTAATACTGCTTATACATTTATCCTCAGGGCTGAGCAAAAAGAAAAAACAAGCCCACCTCTCACGGATTATCCCATGAAACATGGAGCTGGAGCCACGCAGCAGTATATTATGGAGAGAACATCACAAAATCTGGGCTTGTGACCTCACTAAATCAACAGAAATATTACATAACCGCAGCATGTTGTCCTATACATTATTAGTCATGTAGCTGGATGTCAGAAAATGTTCTTGTGAATTATGAAATCGCTGATGGGATCTCTGACGCATGCGTGGCTCCTACATGTACACTCTTTTCCCATTTGTGCTTCATGTTCTGTTGAGCATAAAGCTGGTTCATCTACAGTCTGCGGGTTGAAGAATATGGTCTGTCTTGTTCGTAACAGCTGCAGTTTGTCTTAAAATAATGTCGCACTCTGGTTTAACCTTTGGTTTTGCGGCACTCTGTCCAAACACTCTTGATTGTGTGCATTAGCTGCTCCTTTGTTCCACACTTGAGAAAGGGGATATGTTGAAGCACAAAGGCTTACATAGGGGAACCTATACAGTCAAATGCTTTACAGGCTGGTTCTTAACATGACGAAAAGGTCAACGACACTGGTTGAGTCCTGAAGGCCTGTTTGTGTGCACATGCCTGTGTGTATTTGCATGTGCTCACATATCAGTTATGTCTTTGTGGCTGCAGGCCCACACTGGGTTAACGTAGTTGACCGCACGTCTTCGCAACTTGACAAAAGCCGTGTTGACAGGGAGAGTCATTGTGGGCGGCTGGGGTTGTCTGCGCATGTTGGGGGGACTTGATGAACACAATCTTGGAAAGCCACCCACCTGTACGTGATATGTTTGTGTTGCCACTTCTGTCCTGTGAGGGCGTACCGCCGTTTCCTGACGCTGAATTTGGTTGCACCTCCTATCTGGTCGGGAACCCCACATCTGGGCTTCTTCATCCACCTGCAATAACAATGAAGGAGGCCACCAATCAACACTGGGGATACCCTGATCATTGTGCTGCAGGTATCATCAGGAGCATAATTAGAAAAGTGATGTACAGTGATGACATGGTGAAACAGAGGCTGATTTTACTGATGAGGCCTCTGTGCATTTGTATGTAAAAGCAAGTCTAATTGGACAAAGTGTTGGCAGGAGACGAATGAGACATACATGATTATGCATGAACGCACCACACGTTACCACTGTTGCTTGAAAATCTAAACACAGCACATGCAAACCCTCATCATCCCCACTGTACAACAGTGCATATTCACTCATGTGTTACACACAAAGCACGCCTCACCTTATCGTGTTATCGCTACATCAACAGAGAGAAGCAGCGGAGGAGAGAGAGAGAGAGAGGGAAAAAAAAAAAACAGGCACACAGTCAGCTTATCACATTTCACTCTGTTTCAGCCCAGTGGTTGGACAGATGTTAGTCTGCATTCACACCGCTGGCCACCACATTGCCGTGTTACAGCCCAGTGGCCAATTTGAGCTCGTTGCTATTTGTAGCGCGGATTCAGTGTCGGTGGGGACAAATGTCAGCGAACTGTGTTGTTAGTGATTTGCAGGTAAAATGATGTCTGATTGGAGCCCTGGGGTTAAAAATCTGAGCTACAGTGCACCATAGAGCTGTAAATACATATGTTGTATATTGTCCAATGTTTTATTTCTAATATCCTCCCATAACTAGCATCGCTTGCAATAGCTGAACATACCTCTTACAAGCCTCTGTGGGTTAACCCTCCACTACATCCATGTTTATGTAAGCCAGCCAATCAGACTCTTCTCATCATTGTAGATACAAATTAGTGAGTTAGTCCTCTAAACCCTCCCCTGCTCATGGCGAATGCTGAGCCTGTTCTGTCTACTGAGCATTAGTACTTTGACATTTTGCAGCCTTTCCTCTGACAATAGAGGTGTACAGTCTCTAAAGGGCTCCTTTGATCAACTCAAAATGCCCCACTTAATCTGGGTCAGGGTAACTTTGTGTCTGGCAAAATGACTCTGTTCGCCTTCAGAATGCAAAACAGGGGATAAACGAGAGACTCGTCGGGCCATTTGTCCCCTTTTTTTTGAGGAAGTCTAGACCACTTTGAGAGACTTGAAGCTCCAGTGTGTAGGATTCAGTGACAGCCGGCGGTGAGGAAGCAGACTGCGACCAAGTGAACACTCCTCGCCTCACCCTCCCCTACTGTAGCTGCTAAAAACATGAAAAATGCAACAGGCCCTCTCTGAAGCCAGTGTTTGGTTTGTCCATTCTGGGCTTCTGTAGAAACATGGCATTGCTCTCTCTGTAGATATACAGAGTTTATTCTAAGGTAACGAAAATGCAATGATTCTTATTTTCAGGCGATTATACACTAATGAAAATATAATTATCAATATAATATGAGAGGCATGTCTGTCTGTTGGCTGATGTTTTTGCTCTTTCAGTGAAAATCTCTAAACTATATTTAAAGGTAACTTGCACATAACACTCGTTAAATAATCCATGCTAATTATCAGCACGCAGCCTAATACAAGAAATGAACATTTACACTACTAAATTAAACATGGCTGCTGCTTTGTACGAACATTTAACTCCTAAAACAGGCGACATGTGGAACTGGCCACAACTTCCCCTTCTGTTCAAATTTTTATAAGCGGAAACACATCATGAACAAAGCTCAGCACTCAGAGTCCCGTACTGTGCGTCTTCACAGGTCTTTTAAAAGGAGTGTGGCTCACTCTATAGTGTTGCTGTCCAGAGTCCCTGTGACATTGAGGCCGTAGCGGCGCTGCATGGCAGCGATAGCCGACTGCATGACTCGAGCAGAACGCAGCACTGACATTCTAGGGTCTGCAGAGGGGAGGTAACCATACCTCTGGAGCCATGCCTGTGGACAAACACATGAAGAGAGAGAGAGGGGGAGAGGTCAGTCAAAAGGTGAACAACACGGGGGACAACTGTGGAGTAATGTTTGCAAGGATTGTTAAAGGTATGCTTTTACGCTTCATTTTGGAGAGAGTTGGATGAAGACTGGTACCACTCACAAGTCTGTATGCTAAATATGGTGCTGGAGCTAGCACATAATTAGCTTAGCTTAATATGAAAAGTGGAAGCAGGGGGGAAACTGGCCTTTCCAAAGCTAACAGAGTCCACCCATCAGCACCTCCAAAGCACACTAATTAACAGTCTCTGCTTGTTGCCGGTAGCCAATTTTTTTACATCAAATATAAAGCTACACTTCATATTTAGCATACAGACATGAGAGTGGTATCAATCTTCTTATCTTACTCCCGGCAAGACAGCAAAGGAGTATATTTCTGAAATGTTGATCTATTCCTTAAATACCTGCCACTGAAATGCCCTACAGTCCACACCTGGTTTGGTGGAGCAGCATGGGGCTAACAGTAGCAAGGTGTGAGCTCCCATGTTGCCAGCAGTGAATTCATAGTATCTGTGCAGGAAAAGCGCTTTAAACAGACAATATACTCAGCTGAATATACTCTACGTGTTCTCGCTCTGCGTGGCCTAGAACATTATTTAAGGTCGTCAAGATAGCACGCAATAAAAAGATGAGAAAATAACAGATCGAAAATAACAGAATGGGCACGTCTTTCAAGACGTTTTGGTGAAGAAAAGAGTCGAAGGAGAGATCCCTCTATGCAAGTTTAAAGTGCAGAGTGTCGTCTGTTATCGTGTCATTTGGCTTGTCAGGGAAAGGCTTTGGCAGAATCGAGCTTTCAGCGTCCCCATAAAATGCTGCCAGAGGGAATCACAGCTCAGATCTCTGGACCAGGGAGGAGAGGGGGGGGATCGGCAGGGCTTTCCCACTGAAGAGGATTTAGGGATTTGGATCGTCCCAGCCTCTCTGTTTTCTCTCAGTCTTCATCATAAAAATGGTAAACACGTTTCTCCAAGTGCTGCATTTAGCAACACAATCCACCCAACCAATAAAAAGAAAATTAAAGCGATGAAAAAAAAAAATAAATTGTGCTGTTTGAAGTGTCGGGAACCAACGCGACACAAAAACACTGGCCTGGAATCTGAAAGACCCGATGAACTCAGAACTGTCAGGCCGCGTGTTTGTCTCAAACCTTCTTTTCTTCATTCAGCGGCGCTGTGCTGTGAAACGCGAGCGCTATATTCTCACACACAATGTTGTGGAGCTGCTTCAGTCATTACGGAGGCCTGCTGCTCAGGATAGCATACACACTGAGAATTAAATTCACTGCACAAGGAGGGAAGCGTGGTGCGAGCGCCAGCGAGGAGAATGCAATAAAAGGCACACCATTATTCAACAATGGAAGAACTGTGTGTCTACAGCTTTTGTTACTGTGAGCGAGTCTCGTGTCAGGCTCCGAGCGGCAACAATGAGCTCTTCACAAACTCGCTGGATGGCTGTTTGCAGATATCTAAGTGCGACAAACAGGGACGGAGAAGATGACTGTTACGGCAGCTAAAGACGGCAATCTTTGTGATTTTCGGTTGCGGTAGACAAACGGTGATATTATTCTCGGGGACATTTCATTTCTGGCAGTGTGTATATAAACAGAAAGGGAAGGGAAGAGGAGATGGTTAGCTTAGCTTAGCATAAAGCCTGGGAGCAATGTGGCTCTGTTCTGTCTAACCGCACCTTTAAATCTCACAAATTCAGATGTTAATCGCGTTTTGTTTAATGGGTACAAAAACTTCCTCCTGCTTTCAGTCTTTATGCTAAGCTAAGCTAAGCTAAGCTAAGCTAAGCTGACCAGCTGCTGGCTCCAGCTTCGTTTTTGTTGCACAGATATGGTGTGTGATGATTTTCTAGGTCCCATAGTTTCCTATAATATCCTGCAGAGAAAGTAATACGTGACTCTTTTTGTGAATTATACTGATGTCTTGATACTATGATAAGCAAACTCAACCCAAAACGCACTCATACACACATCTTTGAGGCTTCCATTAAAAGGGATAAAGAGAATCTACAGTATCTCAGCCGTGCTTCCTCTTTCTAGTTTATCTGTGCTGTAACTGGCACGCTGACAAATCCCTGCCTCTCTGCCTGCCTACTTCCTGTCCCCTGAGGTCTACAGGTAGGCACATGCACAGATTCACACTGCCACAGCGGCTTATCACGCCCAGCTCTCATCAGCGTGGCAGATGTCAAAATGTTACGCATGTGTCATGACTCACATTTCTTCGCACCTTCCTGCACATTCGGGCCTCTTTCTCATATGTCATTTTTTTTTTCTTCCACCTGTTCGCTCCCTCATTTTCTTTCATTTTCCATCTTTCTCTGCTGGGTGCTCTGGTCTATTTCATGGCTTTCCCCACCGCCTCTCCTCTTCTATGTGCACCCTGGCCCGACCTCCTCCCCTCGCACTCAATGAGTGGGTGACAACGTTATGATGTGTGTCAGATTTCTGCACTCTGAATAGACCTCTGAGGAGAGAGGTGCATGGGTGAGATTTCCATTCGTCTGCTCAGGTACTGAGAGTACAGCTCTGTAATCTGACACACATACACACACACACACATATACAGCACACACAAGCTTATGACAAAGGTAGACACACATTCATGAGGATGCTGACGCACACACTGATGCCTGATGACACTGAGAGAAAGCTCAGCTATGAAAACATGACAAAAATCAGTACAGTGCACACATGCTGCACACACATATACATACACAAACAAGCACAGAACACACTCTTACACTTCTACTTCTTAATCCAGCATGGTGTGATAATCTGCTTTAAGGTAAGTAAAGTAAGGCTCTGAACGCATACACTGTGATTTAGGTTTGACAAGGCACAAATGATTGGTTAAGCCTCTGCTGCATAAAAATGTATGACAATAAAATAGTGTCATAAATACCCAGCATGCAAAGCTGAGAGGCCATGTTTTCATCAGTGAGGAAGAAGTGTGCTGAATCTGGGAAAGGTGAGCACACAAACTTAAATTAAATCTGACGAACACTGCAAACATTTCGAGCACACGGCAGTTATTAGACACATCCAAGCCTTTGTTTTAATCCGTCGAATCGTATTTTTAACTTCCCCGATCAGACCTGAAAGTTTCAGAACATGTGTTTAAAGTTCCAAATCTTGGGTTTTATGATTGTTAATTTGATTATACCTCGAGCGATGTTCACTTTCTATATTCGCACTCCGTCACAGGCGTGCTTAACGATCATCTTCGCAGCGCCGCCATAAAGCTTAAGTCATTCAAATCCCATTAAACCAGCAGGTATCGCAAGTATCACACAGGCTATAAGATCTTCTCTCTGCAACGCTTCGTGTTTCCTTTTCCCACATCTCCTCTCTGTCACGTCACTCTCTGCTGCCCTTCCTTTTCCTCCTAATGTCTACTTTCCCTTTTCTTGTCCTGTAATCATCTCCGTCCCTCCCTCGCATCTCCTCTCTGACATCGGAGGTTTTTCCATTGTGACCACGTTTGGCTCTCTCCTGTAACCACTGACCCAGTGAAAACCGTGCTGCTTTTAAGGCGAAAGAGGAAAAAAACAAAACGCACTGATGAAAAAGTACACAGTTCAGACGTGGCACTGCAAACTTAGCCAAACAAAAATCTAAACCCCTGCAGCCTTAGAATACTGCACAACCTGATTGTGGCGGCAGAGAGGCGTTTTAATTCAACACGAGCTTCAGGACGGACAAAAACATGTAGAAACTATGTATTCATTTAAAATGAACTTGCATTCATGACTTTAACATTGTTGTATAATCATGAATGTGTGCAGGAGCACCAGCATGGAAGCTATAACAAGAAATGTACTGCTACGGGCAGCGGCAAAACGCAGTTTAGCCACCTTGAAAAAGGCCCAGCAAAAAAATAAATAAATGAATAAATAAATGAAAATCAGTCACATCCATCTATGCTCAACACCACCAGACTCCTTTGACAAAAACAGTCATTTTACCTCGCAGAACAAGGGAGTTTCTAGTACACCGCTGCCTCCATCGGTCAGTTCATTTGTGTTAATGTATGACTTGATGTTTTAAAGGGTTATTTTGGATTCACCCAAGTCACAAAATAACACCTTTTCTGACAGCAAGGCGGCAAAACAGTGTAAATATTCTAAATATAGCGAACGCTTAAACAGCTTATGACTAAACTGACAATGATTCTAGGTGGGCCTTTGTTAGCTGGGTAAAATATGTTTTCCTGCAGCCTTCGTCCACAGCACTACACTGCTTAGCTCCCTACACCAGTGCTGCCTGACCACCATCTACTGCAGGTAATACACCAACTATGTATAAGTACTTCATACAACCCCACCTCAAAACTGCCCCGTCAGGTGAGGCGGTGTGATGTGTTTGCGCTTCCGGACGATGGAGCCATTATCAGATCCAGAGAGGTATTAAAAAAGGCGACGGGGAAGGAGAAAGCTGAGACTGTTGTCAGATATGTCTGTCAGTCAGACACTGGCAGGATATTGGATGGTGTGTGCATGTGTATGTGTGTGTGTGTGTGTGTGTGTGTGTGTGTGTGTGCAGGAGGTGAGGGGTTGTTCAGTGTCCCATAAGAAAAAAAGATGGAGAGATATAGATGGGATATGGAAGGTGTAGCTGTCGCACCGCTTCAGATAAAGCTAAAAATTAATATAGCAGCCATGACTTTCATTAAGATTCCGTGCAGTGACAGCGACCACAGTCAGCTGACCCACTCTGGGCGCCGTGTCCGTCTCTCTTTAGCAACATTTTGCAGATTCAACTAAATAGAATGATAAATCCCACACAGACTTGTTGATTGTACATGAGTATAAAGGAGCATTAAGTATCTAACTGCACTTGAACAAAGTCGGGAGACTTTTCGACCTGACTTGTACTCCCCAGCGTGGGTCAAGGTACAAAAAAAGCTATATACCCTTGTGTAAAACACTAACTTTGAATAGTTGTTGAGTTCAGAAAGCTGCTGTGTATCTAACCTTGAGCAACCGTTCTTGTTCAGTCAAACATTCAATGTCTGTGCAACACTGTTCACATCACTTCAAGACAAAAGCCCAGAGCAGAAACTTTGCTTCTCCTCCCATTTTCTTCCAAGCTTGTGTCTTACCTCAGTTCAGTCACACAGAACATGTTTAACTTTGCCACAGAATCCACACCCTGAAGCTCATGGTTCAAACTTATTAACGCGACATAAATGTTGAAGGGCTGAATCAAAGTCTGACTCCATAATGATTCACAGATTATTTACTTTTTACTCGTGCAGCATGACCATGGCCTCTTCTGGGAAGAGGCAAACAAAAGGGGATGGATGAGAGAGGAAAGGGTCAGTGATGTGGAGCTTCTCAAATATGTTGTGGAGGAAAAAATAGAGGAAGGGCTAAAACAATACAGCCGATATTTAAGACGGTCTACGGCACAGCACACAGCTGGCTGGAGGCATCTCCCACCGTTTCAGTCAATCCTAAAACTGTGTTTTGCTGAATCAGCACTGAGCTCTGTTGCTTTTTTTTCTACCTTTCCCACTCCTATCTGTCCGTATCTCTTTCTTTATCCTCCCTCTCTGCCGGCCTCTTCTCCTTCTCATTGATTCACTCTTTCTTTCCGTGATCTATGGCTCCCGGTGTTCAGCCAATGTAAGGAGTTCTGAGAGCAGGAGGCTCCGGCTCGACAGCCTCCTTATTCAATAAGACAGAAAATTCCTCCCCGTCCTCCCTCTGCAAACGGATAACGAGGCAGCTCGTAAGCATAGACGGCGCTGTTCGATAGAGCTGCAATTTGGACTCCTTGTTGTAATAATAATGACACAGAATGGTAACCATACTTCATCCGGTGCTGCATTACAAGTGGGCTACCAGAGCTCACAGCGATAGTACTGCAAATATGGCTGGAGGTAAAATATCAGAGGGACTACAGCGTTATCTGGGCACGATCATTATTTTGACCAGAGCATCAGATCATAAGAGGGGGGAGAAAGGCTTCATGAATTGTTAATGAGGGGATATAAAGATGAATGTGTGGCTCAGTTCTCTGGATCAAAGCAGAAAATGATACATTGGTGCATTTACGGTCTTGTCCATTTAAAGTTGACAGAGAAAAAAAAAACAAAAAAAAACCACCACACATTGGCTCTTTTTCTGCATTTCAGCTACGAAGGCTGAGCTAAGAAGGAAATAGCTGAATAGGAGCATTAAAGGAATAATTGCACATTTGGGAAATGATTCACTTTCTCACCTAAAGCTAGGTGAGAAGATTGAGACCACACTCTTGTATGTCTGTTAAATATGAAGCTACAGCCAGGAGACAGTTAGCTGAGCTTAGCATCGCGTTAGGAAACATCAAGCAAGCACATAACCTAGAGTAAAACCTGAACCTCTTCACGTGTGTGTTAATTAGTGACATTTACAGGTGCTGCACACAACCAGGCTAGCAGTCTCCCCCTGTGTCTGATCTTTATGCTAAGCTAAGCTAACCCAATGCAATGCATATTTCCCAAAACGTTAAACTGTTCCTTTAAGAATGACACTGGACTTCATCTGTTACAGAAAATCCAAACCATGTCGGGGGGGAAATACATGTCACTGTGAAATAAAAATGTTTTGACAAACCCGTAATAATTTAGCTGTGTTTGCTTGATCCATTCACCCAAACTCGAAGCCAAATCATGATGCAGCTGAATGAAACCGGCCAAAAGTGAACACATCATGAAACAAAAATAAGCCTCTAGCGTGTAATCTAATAATTGCGCTGCTAGGTCTAAGTCATCCGGAGAGGAGAGAGCTGTAATGAGGTTAAACTTCTCCAGAAATCGAGGCGCTCTTGAAGTGCAAAGATAAGGAGTCCACCACCATGTCCTGATGAAGGCTAAAACGTCTGAAATGCATCAGTGGCTATTTTTGGGTTCTCCACACTTGATTTCACTCCACTTTGAAGTCGATTTCTCTCATGCTTCTGATGCAAGAAGCGCCCGGCCTCACCTCTCTCTCTCTCTCTCTCTCTCTCTCTCTCTCTCTACACACAGCCATTTCATTTTCACCTTTGTTACACTCTGAGAAAAACAGCTTGGTGTTCAAAATCTTGGCCCACATATCTTCCCTAAAAGGACTCGGACTTAGCGAAGTCATCTCAGGTGAACTCGGCCTCCACGACAGGCGTCGCACTTCAGGAGAGCAACATGCGAGTCGTGAAAGAAAGAACCGGAGTGACTCAGAGCGCTTGTCCTCATCCAGATGCTTCACACGAGCACTGAACTGAGCTGAACCCACAGCGCTCGCGTCCTCAGACCGCCTCTCAACCAGCCGGCTTGGCCCGCTACCTGTCGAGCAGAAGGCGGACCAATTAGCCGATGGGTGCCATCAAAAGGCCAACCTGTAAGGCGATGAAAAACACTCCATTATGGATGAGACGAAGCCTGAAACGTGCCGACAGCGTGTGGTGGCTTCTGATGTTGACGTTTGTGACTAATCAGCTGATAGGAGCTCAGTCACCTCAGGTTACTGCGACAGCACATGCACACATGCATTAATTGTGTATGGCAACAGCGAGGGTCTACTTTGATATCACTGCGCCTTTGAAAAGGCTAAATATTTCATAAGAAGTATAAAAACTGGGGAGAGATCAAATGATACAGCTTTTTTAAAAACATCCACAGCTTTAATGCGCTAGTGTCACAGACTTTAAGTCTTTAAGTAAGTAAAATGTTGATAAATTGGGTCTCATAAGAAACTTTGGGAAGCGAGAGCCCTGCACGCACTTTGATTCAGTCGGCTCTTAAGTTTATGCATCATTTTCTGTGACCGTCTGCCTGGAATCACGCGTTATTTCCAAAGTTTGTGCAACATTTTCCATCAGTCACCCCGGGTCCTGTGACACGCACTGCGACGCTGGAGGTAATTAGGCTCAGATCTCTTTATTTATGCTTTTGATCAGAGCAGGTTTGTCACAGGCGTCAGTGCGTTTACAAGCATTTGCTACTCGGAGAAGGTTTAAAGGCAGAACGGGACAGATGAGATAAACTGTGCCTCGTATATTTCGCAGTATTACTCACCTGGAGTACACACGCTGTTCCTGAATGTTTATATATACACACTTACTGTATGTGCACATACTGTATGCATCAGCAACATTAGTAACACCAGAGTGCTGCATTTGGCTTATAGTTTAGCTGTTTCAGCCTCTTTTGTCTCCAGAGCTATCAAACACACAGCTGACATATTACATGTTTGTTTTAAAGCCATAGTATGAGTCTCTTCACACTCTAGCACACGTTCATGCTTCAGGAGATCCATGTGTCAAAACTGAGAATAGTGACTTAAAACTCCAGGATAACGTTTCACATTAATTCAGCAGACATGGCCAATTATGAGCCGTATGCCAGTCGGTGCCATCTCGCAAACGTCGAGTGACACAGCTGTGTGACAGGTGACATGTTGGCGGGACAGAAACGCCGCCTTAAAACCGGCTGCAGGCTGCAAAATGCCAACAAGTTCCTCTGCTGTGGGCAACTTCCTGTCAGGGCTTCGCTCAGAGCCCTCCTGGTTTTCATTCCACTCATCTAATCAGCGACTGATTTACAGCCAGCGATGCCGAATGAATACAATTAGCTCCCCGCTAGGAGAGAAAACCAGCAGGAGAAGGCCTTGAAGTTTTAGAAGACCAGTTATCACCATGTTAAGAAGAAAATGGATTCATTCCACGCCTGATATTTATGGAGATTCAGAAGAAAAATGATTGGTTCGACATGTGATAAGCACATCTAAATTTCAGGGTTACAGTGGGTAAAAAAAAAAGAAACAGACAAAGAGGGACAATGTCAAAACTAACTCCCGTCACAAATGTCTCTTTTCCTGAAAATCTAAATTCCACTTGCAGTGTTTCTAAGCACTCAGCACAGCAGAGCTCTGCACGCCAAGCAATCTGACACTGATCTTTCTGACTGTAGGGCAAAACATGTGGGTGGTGGCAGGTGGAGGGGGCAAAAAGGTGGATTCATCTGTCCAGAAACAGAGCGGGGACAGAGCAGCCGAGAGCGCCCGGAGCTCTCGGCACAGGTGACTCGTGGGAACATGATCCCGGCCTCCTGGGAAAGCCTGCCGCCTCTGACCACCCTGAATTATTCATCGCTTACACGGCGAACCACTGGCGAGTGTGCCAGGGTCGTCAAGGCAACCACTGCCTCGCTGCCCACACCAGTAACCACAAACCCACACACACACACACACATAATTTAACCGATCTACTTGAAGTCATACTGTGAACTTTTTAAACATGACGAGAGCGAGACGATCATCAGCGCCTCGTGGCCCCGGTGCAACGCGGGGTCGAACAGGGGCACCGCTGCATATTCAACGCCTACACACACACACACACACGCAGAACACAGACACACGCTCCGAAAAATACTCCATGCACACCGTGTTCACCATCTCAGTGGCCCCATTAGGACAAAATGTCACAAAAATGTCACCCATAAAATGTCACAGTCAGATCACACATACTGATCAGAACAGGGCCTCGACTGGTGGGTCATCTTTCGGGGGTTTCGGTGACTTAAGACGTTAGAAAATGACAAAACGATGGCGTCTGGATTATGACATCTGACACCATCTGATCTCAGTCCAGACTAAACCTGCACGCGGCTGATTGGTATTCAGGTTTCTGCGTTTGTGGATCTGCAGGCGAACAGTAATCACATATTCAAACACGATGCTGTAAGATTTTAATCGCCGCGCACAGAAACACAACAGTTGACACGACTCCCAAAACTGTGCAGCGTAAAAAAAAACACACGCACACACGCGTGCCCGTGCCGGTCCCTGAGCGGTTCTGTCAACAGCTTCATTGACAGCCTTACATGCGATGCCCCATTGGCGTCATCTAATGTTGCAGTTGTCAGTCACATTAAAGATTTAACAGCTCAGTAAGCTGTGACCAAAGATACATTTCAGACAGCAACACTGTGCTGACATACAGGGAGAAAGATTGGGAACAATACATAACAGTGGCTGCTCAAGCAAATCCACTGTGTGTGTGTGTGTGTGTGTGTGTGTGTGTGTGTGTGTGATTATGAATCATTTAGGTCAGTGCAGGTGTTGTGTATTTCTCTCAGATTGGGTGAACAGACTGACACAGACACCCCAGTGGCTCTGAAATCTGCTCTCTTATCAAAGCCAAATGACGTCAAGAATGCTGCGCGCGAGTGTTTGTGTACTTGCAATCCATACGATGGCTCAGTGAGAAAGGAGGGCAAGGCGCACAAGTATAAATACACCATCATAAATACGCCTGCGAGCGCTCAGACACAGGAGGGGAGCTCGTACATGCAAAGTGTACTGCATGTAGGTGGGAAACATGGCTGTTTGGAACAGCAATAATGCAGCATCGACTTTGTTTAAGAGAAGGAAACTAGATTTTCATGTCAATAAAAGCCCAAAGACGGTCAAGCAGCTATTAGAAGTACTGATAACCACCATGGCACAGGGAAGTACAGGAACATTCAAACTTCATTAAGAGAAATTTCAAGTAAAAACACACCAAAGTACCATGTACACTGTCTGACTGCCAAGTGATTTCTGGGAAATGCAGCGCAAAAAGCACCATGGCAGCGAACACTTATCACCAAAAATAGTAAATAAGATCTTGCAGATTGTTCTGACACAGTTTTGAATTGTGCTGAGTTATATTTAAGCCACGGCGCGGTCCAGAAAAAGAAATCTCTCGGGTCTTGTCTTTGGCCGTCAGCAGGATCGCGGTTACCAGTGGCAGCGCCGAGAGCAGCGAGGGCACCGAAGCCACCATCCCATGTAAATATGACTGGGACGACACACACACACACACCTGGCTACAAATGAACACACACACTGAGAAGCGAGGGCAAAAATCCATGGAAGTGAAAGAACTGTTTATACACACACACACACACACACACACACACACACACACACACACACTGGTACCAGTTGCTTTCCATTATTCAGATGCCACTCACAGGCCGAGCATGCCAAACGGTAACGAGAGCTGTGACAGGAATGAATCTCTACCATTCCCCACATAGTGACAACAGGACTGAGTAGCATGCATTGGACAGGACTGTGCTTAGCATTAGCATAGCGCTGGAAACAGAGTACTTACAGGGCTGTGTGACTCACGATATGCAGAAGGGCTGAGCGACACCGCTGAGCTCCACATCATGATATTTATAACAGTTCATTATATCGATATGTAGTATATCATTAGATGGGACAGAACAAAATAATGAAATTGATGTTCCAATAAACAAAATTAAATGTGTTTATTACAGAGCTTAAGAGGTGTTGGTTAATGTATTTTTGAGGTTTGGACAGATGGAGAAAAAGACCAAGTGTCCCAGGTTTCCAGTCTTTATGCTAAAATAAGCTAATGGGCCAATGGATTGCGGCTGCACTAGCACAAACCCATTGATTCTTCCTTAATCAAATCCTTAATCTGGACAAGAGAATTTTACTCAACAATATAATCATATCACAATACAACTCCAGGAGGAGATACACATTAACAGTGGGTTAGCTCTACCCAGTACCATCGTTTTGGAAATGTGATTACTGTGAGGGCAGCACCAGCGTTGTAAGCAGGCCAATGTTCCAAACGCGTCTGTGACAGCCAGCGCTGAAAAGCATTTTATGAACTGTCACACCCAAAGAAATGTTCCCATTCCTTTACATGTCATCAGAGGTCTCTGTATGTGTTTCACAGTTGTGGCTTTAAGTCAATAACTCAATAATGTTTTTGACGCGAGGCCTGCCCACCACATTTCACACAAATCTGATCATAGATTTTTGAGGTACTCGCTAACAGACAAACAAACAGAGCGAGCACATCAAATCCTTGGTGGAGTTACTAATTACAGCCGACTGTCAGCGGAGTCTCTGCAAACCAGCTTTTATTAATTCATTCATCTCGTCTGAGGCAGGATGTGTTAACAGATGGGAGAACACCGGAGCGACTTTGCGTCCTCTTTGTTGCACAGCAGATTATCTCTGACGACGCAACTTTGCTTTGTCTCTGGTGAGCACAGTGGCATGAATCAAACACTTAATGTGACTCAGAGCGGAGCGCTGCACCTGATGCCTCCCTGCGAAACGCCGAGTGTAACCAAGGCAATGCGATGCTCATGAGGCTTTGGCACTTCCACGTTGTTGTTGTTGTTGTTGTTGCCGCTGCTGCTATGTTCCTCGAGAAAGCGACTGTGCTGAGAAAAATCAACCATGAGTCAAAATATCACAAATCCCAACAGAGCGAAAAGAAGGTAGACTACAGAGCACGGGAACAGCTGTGAGTGATGCAATGTGGATTTCATGTATCCAAACAATTTAGGAAACAGAGGCATCAGAGATGAATATATTCCTGTTTCACTGCTAACTCTTAAAATGTACATATCACATGGTGCCTGAATTCAAAGCTCAAACCATAAATTTTAGGGTAGCATCACTCCAATGCAGACCCAGCACAGCGGTTAAGAGTTTCAGCAGTGCACTGGGCCTTTAAATCTCCTAAATATGATGCTGTATCTTGAACTGAAAGCCTTAAAGCACCGCTTTAAAACAACCACTTTAGACAAAATGGGAGGATGGATGAACACACTTCAGGCTAGCCGTGCGTTTGTGGCGCTGAGAGGAGAAAACTCTTACGCAACGTGAAGTGAAATTCCAGGCTGTCAGACAGCGTCAACCGCAGACAGGAAAAAGAGATTAAAAAAATCCATTATCTCTCTTTTAATTACTCCGTGTTATGTAAAAACAGATGATACACATAACTCAAGATACCTCGACTGCTCGCGCAACCCCCCCGACAGCATGCGGCCTGACAGAGAGTGACGGAGTACACTGGGTGATGCTCCACGTCGCTACTTTTTCCTTTAAAATCAATTGAAACAGAGACTAATACTCACAAGGAGATAAATGGAACTAACCCGTGGCTGTGTCGTTGTCGATGACATTGTCTAATTTGCATAGAAAATGACAATCAGATAAACGAAGGCTGAGGAGCTGAGAGAGGTGTCGCAAGTTAGTTTTAAGTACTCACTGGCTGTCGGTAAAACGTCGTCCAAAGCTGAGAAAAATGGCAGAAAAGGAGAAAACGGACAACGCCGTAAGCTCAGCAGTGAAGTCAAGTCCAGGAAGTCAGCACTGCAAGAGGCTAAAGTTTTCTAAAAGACCGCAAGTCTGAGCAGCAATTACAGGGCAGGTTTAGATGACCTCCCACCTCAAACCACACCTGTTATTTAGAGGCAACACTCATCTCTTCCTTCATTATTACCTTCTGTAACCTGTGGTACACACACGCACACGCGCAGTCATAACATCTCCACTGAGTGGCTCCAGCGAAACCAGTTCAGCGCAGCCCACAGTCTTTCATCACAGACACACAGCGGGACATCCGTCACCCTGCCACTGGCTGTGTGCTGTCCAACTACACCATAAAGCTGCTGGGTGGAGCTTTCAAAGCAGGACGCTGTAGAGTAGGACACATGTCACGATACAGTGTAGCTTTGCCCTGTTTCAACTGCCTCTAAGGGTCAGATCAAGCTCGTTTTTCCCAATTTTAGAGCTCTTATTCAGTCAGCTGAGTGTGCATTTTAATGCTCACATATGTCCTACGCTGACTGACACCTTGAAGCCGCCCAGCACAGCCTCACTCTGATGTTTGGTAGTTTAAAGTTTCCAGTTTGCTCAAGGGCACCTCAATCGCTGGAGATAACAGGGATAAAACAAGCATCTTACTCTCTCCGGCAGCACTTAGAGTTGTCTCACCTCTGGGATGCCCGAGACAATAATGATGGTTAAATTAGGGGCCATAAATGGCTCACGTTACAGCGGAAAAAGCCCAGAATGGAAGCTTTGAAATCCTGTCAGCCAGCTGAAAACACAGTGATCACAGATATGAAACTACTGTAACCACATTTGTTCAAAGCTCCTTTCTCTTGGCAGGATAATCCACTGACAAGCGTGAGCGCAGCAGCATCCTACATGACAGGCACAGCAGGGGGCTGCCATCAACATACATTCAGAGCATCGCATTTTATGATACTTCGACTCTTATACGCGCAGACGTGCGCTGATGAGTACTCTGATATTTTTTCTGTGAAAAGTTCAAAGGTTTGGTGTCGCCTGTGTTTTAATCCACAGGGACAAGCACACGTCTGATGCGTTTAAAAGGAATTACAGTTTGAAGATGAGGGAGAGGGGAATGCGGAGCAAAGATTGTTATAACAGCCACAATCAATAACTGCTTGTTACTGATCTGGAGGCTGGATCTTATTGAAAAGCATGGGTTTTGACGCCTGACTGACCCAGAGTTAAGGTTATTTTGGTCATATTTAGGGAACATGGTCAACTGGAAATGACCTAAGACGTATCAACTGAGGACAAAGGACAAATCTCTTTACACCTCGCTCACTTTCTGTCATGCAAGCTTGGACATTTTAACCGAATAACCTGTAGCATCTGGACTAAATCTGCTCCCGGCCTTTCCAAAGAGAACAGTGTGGCACGCCAAGCTTGCAAATCACGAGGGTGTATGTGGATGAAGGACTTAAATGACTGTCAGTGGACATGCCAGGATGTTCCTGTGTGGTGTCTCTCTGTTGTGTGTGTGTGTGTGTGTGTGTGTGCAGCAGAGTGTGAGAGACAGCAGGCTGCGGTGTAACACTTTATGATAGCCTTCTGCATTCAACTTTGGCTAAACAGCAGAGTGATTTGCTGTGGAAATAAAAGAGGGTGTGAAATAGACAGATGTGCCCTTGATAAAACCCAAATATGTCTCTTTACCCGGGGGAGGACAGCTCGTGTCCACGCTGCAGAATCTTGAAAGAAACAGTCAAAAAGAATAAACACTGATTCGTCTTAAAGGCTGATTGAGTGTTAAAGTTTATTGGTGCAACACTTGCAGCCTGAAGGCTTTTAACAATCCATTAAGTGAAGCTATCAGATCGGAATAAAAACTCCCTTTGAAAAGAAAGCTTTTTTTTTTTTTTTTTTTCCTCACTTCAAATCTCATCTAGCTGCCCACATTGTTGCCTGTGAACCCAGAAGATCTCTTTCAGCAGGATTGAGCCTTACAGCGTGTGCAGCTTTTGTTATAATGGCACAAGTAAGTGATATTATCTGAAAGCCCTGAAGTGGAGGCTCTCATGCTCGGGCTTCAAATTCTCATGGAGCACACAGACCTCAGCTTTGAGAGCCTCTGTGGATCTCTGCCCCACTGACTGAAGATTGCTGTTGACTTTGCATTGAATTACATGGGAATGCAGTGTTTACATGGGGAGATAACAGTGCTAGAGTTGAGCAAAATGTAATTTAAACTCTATTGGGGACACTTTCTATCAAATTAAATTATAGTGAAATTAAGCAACTATTTATTTATCTTACTGATCCGCTGAAATGTTAGAAGCCCTGATGAAAAGAAGTAAAACGATCATGCTGTGAGACATATTCTTCTTCAAAAGTGGAGAAAAGGATGGGACTCAAACCCAGCTGGGCATCTCACAAAGACCCTGTTGTTACTGAAACATCAACAGACTAAAACATGAGCTACAATAGAGCATCTTTCTTTGGAAAGAGGACTAAATGAGCAGGGTAATGGCGGGGACGCACGTTTCTCGTTCCTTTAGTGAGATGCTGTCATGTCAACAAATCCCGGTTCTTACCTCCACACTGAACGGCTGCTCCTCTCCGTTCACGGCACATAAAATCCACAGCAACAACTGCAAGCATAGCGTCCCCATACAGCAGCTATTAAGACATCTCCGACTGCGGACCGCCAGTAAAACCATAGTGAAGCCCGCTGTGGTCGCTTCTAGTCTCTGAGCAGTTTTATTTACAGTCGGTACAAACAAACGGACAACGGGGATAAATCCTAGACGTTTAGCGGCAACATCGCTGGTGTCTCTCTTGCGGTGCCGAAAGCAGAGGAGAGGAGACGGAAGGAGGGGAAGCGGCGGATTCGTCGACCGCTCGCGCCGCTGCTTTCGCCGCGGTTCGAGGAGGAGGTTGTCCCCGGGGAAAGAGTCGCTGTTAACGCCTGTCAGCCGCGTCTCGGTCCCGCAGTCCCCGGGTGAGTCCTCCGGTACGCCGGCCGTTGTTCCAAGCGGACGCGTCCAGCTCGTTCTCTGCAGCGCGCGGCATAGCTGCCCGTTTTCAATCGTGTTTCCCACCGAGTGCGCATGTGCGCACTGGCACGAGCGCCCCCCCGTCCCGAGCCTGAGCCAAGCGCTCGTATATAAACAGTCCGCACAGTCCGGACCGCGTTTGTTACGAATGGTTTACAGAGGCGGAAGGCTCGCTGTGTTAAAACTTACTTGTTCGTGTGAGTTAACGCTATAATACATTTCCAAATGTGGAGTTTTTCCACATGACATTGTAAAATTTTACCTCTGTAACCCAGGACCACCGTCACTTTAGCAGAATACAAAGGCAACCTCTGGTCATAACTTAGATATAGAGATAAAAGATGTAGAGCTAATTCTCAGTCCACCTTTCAAACAGATTTTTAGCATTACACTGTAGGTAAGGGGTTTTGGGAAAACGTTGAATTGGGCTTATTTTGGATATATTCATGGGTTTAAATTAGGGAAAATGGAAGCATGGCTTTAATAATGCGAATTTACCCTTTTCCCAACTAGTTCAGTGAGTGTCCTTAAAAACACCCAGTTATATGAGAACAAAGGGTCTTCAAATCAAACAGGTGCTTTATGTTTAACATCGGTTCTTTACATTAGGGTTTTTAATTCCCTTCACTATATGATGTACATATGTTAATTTTTTTTTTTATGCTTTCTATCAACGAACACACCACAGCATGTTGTCTCATTGTGTGTGTGGGTTTTATAGACTGTACCTGTTTTAGAAATCCTTCAAGACCACTAGAGGGCGCTGATGGGCTCAGAGGTTATTCAAATACCCCAGACCCTCAGTGTATGTGAGTCTTCTATGGTACCCAGAAGTCTCCTCTGTGCCTCAGCGTTGTTTCCAGGAGGTGATGATGATGCCATCGACTGTCATTTCAGTTACTGGAGAGAATCTGATGTTTTCAAAGGTTTCAGGGTCCTGCTGTTACAGGCAAACCTGTCATCAAGGTCTAATGATCTTTGTATGGATAGTGCATACTGTTGTCTTGCTGTCGCCTGGTAAAAGAATGATACATTGATTTGCGGCTTTCCCATAATACACAAACAAAACATTATCTAATGCAAAAGCCTTTCTCTAATCTCCTCAGATAATAGAGAAGGGTCAGGTCTAATGAGCCAGATCAATGATTTAGACTCACTCCAAGGGATCAGAACAAGTGCATGTCTGTGCCTCTGTGAGTGTGTCTGTGTGTGTGCGTGTGTGTGTGTGTGTGTGTGTGTGTGTGTGTGTGTGTGTGTGTGTGTGTGTGTGTGTGTGCACACGTGCATGCCAGAGGAAACTTGGGTGAGCCACACCATTAATGAGGTTTCAATTTGCACACACACAAACACACACACACCTCACCACCTTCAGTGAATTCTCACTGGATGGGAAACTCCATTTGAACTGTATTGAAAAACACCAGCAGCATTACACTCAGGAAATCGACTGTTTATCCTGATGATCTGTTTGCCTCCAGTGTGACCTATGAGTTTCTATGGGATACACTGTTACATGCAATGTAAATCTTAACAGGACTATTAATAATACTCAGATAGTCCAATGCACATCCTGATACAGGAAGTGAGGAACACTTTCTGACACTCTGAACATGTGAGTTCATCGCAGGTCGCAAAGCATGGAGGATGTGTTGTGCTCTGAGGTCTGCTGACTCACAGCCATTAGTTCACAATGTGTGATTGGAGACTTATGAACCGTGGATTTACCTATTGCACAGCTGAGCCACTGTTTAGAGTTGTAGGGATTTAAAGACACAGAGAGGGTTGATTTACCTCACAAGTGATGAGAATATAGACCCTAAAATCAGCCTGGGACACCCGATAGATCATGATTCAAGTTAATGGGACAAGATCTCATTTCTTCTCTGGTGAGATCCTTCTAATATCCGCTCACTCACAATAGTGTAAGACAGGATGGGCGGCTTGCCGGAAGCCAATAAAATTTCTGCCTCAAGGTAGAATTAATTTGTCACATGCAAGCCTTTAGACATCTGTTGAGTTTAGCCTGGCCTACCTAACACAACACATGGATTTCTAGCAGGAAATGGCAGCTAGTAGCATTAATAGTGCTAACCCAGGCCACACAAAGTTGGCTCTACAGAATTAAAATTGTCGCAAACCACCAATGTTCAGGGCAGATTAACCTACACACACGATGTTAATGATTAAAACAAAGTTAGGTTACCACGCATGAAGCTCTTGCTGCTGACCTGCTGCACAAGGCAAGAGCAGAGAAGCCCTGTCGCTCTGAATACAACATCAACAGGAGGGAAAATGCTTTTACCGCCTGTTTACCATCAAAATGCAGACACCAGATATGTGCCTGGTGTGTTATTTCAGCGCAAAACTTCACTCATCAGCAACTAAGAAACTGGACACAGGATTAGAATGATTTATCATCCTCACGGTATTATGAAAAGAAACACATTTTTCATTTTCCATCCAAAGCCATCAGTCTGCCACCTCCATCAGCGACACAGTCACGCGCTGGAACTCGCTTCACACTGGTCACCGCAGCATTGATCACACAGCCTGTTACAACATTCACAAAACAGCCAGAAACATTAAGTGACAGTGTGAGCTGTCTTACCTTAAAGCAGGTGCTTCTTCCTCACCAGTTTCTGTGTAAAACCGTTCACCACCTCATTCAGAACCAGGGCTCTGACCAGATTGCTAGGTGCTAAAAGCTAATTATGCACTCATCTGAAAATTACTGTAGAATTCCTTCTTTTGATTTTGAACATTCCCCAGTTGATGCTATCACAGTTTGTGAAATTTATGGCACAAAAAAACCATCTTATGTTTATCTCCCTATTAACTCTGAGTCATCCTTCTCCACCTGCGTGCACGGGGATCTCATGATCTCTATGCAGCTACAGAGCAAGCAATTATTATGGATGAGTCTTTATTATTATATGTTACATGTGTGACAGCGTCTGCGTGCCCTTTAAATTAGTGAAGAGGATGTGCACTGCATTGCATTTGGTTGAATATTCGTTTCTGAGTGAACTTCATGATCACAGCTGAAAAGGCAGCTCAGCAGTGACTCTGAAGTTGTCTCTCCGCTCGTCATACCTTGGGTTTCATTAATTTCACTGCACTTAGCTGTGATCGGTTTCTGCGTCATTTTGCCAGTGTGAAAGTTTGACTCCCTTTCTTTGTTCGCCTTGTGCTCGTTTCGAAGTTTGTTGGCTGGTTGAATAATTTTCTGCTCCCGACTTCTTTCTCTCGCTCTCACCGTCCCTCTTCCTCTCTTCTTCTTAATGATTTCCTCTCTCACTCGGTAATCCTGAATGCCCTTTCTGAGAGGTTCTGGCCCTTTCCAACTGGTCCTCCCACCAGCGCAGAGCTTTGCCAGCATCCTCAAAGCCTCTCTTTCCAAACATGACTCTGTCTCATAACTGCTGCATCTGCTCCCAGTCAGACCTCCTGGATCTCCTGGCAGCATGAATCCAAAGCCTCCCGTCTGTCTCTCTTTTTCCCCGAGCAGAGGAATAAAGAAAAGAGAAGGAGAGGAAGATGAAGAGAGGGCAGTGATCTGTAACGGAGCACTGCGGTCTCCCAAAAGGACTGTCTCATTTCAGGTATTTTAAAACTTACAGCACATTTGTTCTGGGGGATGAGTGATTCCTGTGCACTTCTGCTGAGCTCCTAATGTGCTTCCTGAGGTTGGGTGGGATCAGGATCAGATCACGTTCTCTCTCCAGATGAAGCTCCGGGGTCGGTTTGGAAGCGCAGCGAGAAGCCGCCCTCTCAACAAGGTCTCGGATTGATTGCAGTGTTATCGTACGGCCGGCTGAAGCCAACTGAAAGTTAAAAACACACCAGTAAGAAATAACTGTTCGATTCCAACAAGAGCCTTTTACACAGTTGGATGACTTTCCTTGAGTCTGAACCCAAAATCATTTTGGGGTGCTTTTCACCCTCACAGGGCTGCTTTCTTTCACATGGAAATTCTTCCAGAGCATGAAAAGTTTGCGGTTGTCAGCATTACTTTTTGGTTATTCTGTGCCACTATTTTAAATTTGATCTGAAAAAAAGTCTCAAGAACTTTATGAACCACACAACATTGCACTATTTTTATTAAAAAGGTTTCCTGGTTTTGTAGGAATACACTGAAAACCTGTTTTTTAGTGGATTTATAGGAGTTTGGATTTCACGTCTGCCAATGCACAATTAGTCATTGAGTTCAATAAAAAATGGAAAATGTCGACTCATTCTTTCCCAACTCACATCAAATCCTTTCACGTTTCAAACAGAGAGACTAGGTGCTCTAGTTTGAAAAAAAAAAAAAAATCATGCACGCATTCTAATGCATGTCAAGGCATTAAACCAACCAGATTATGACACTGCGTGTGCTCTGTTGTAAAAAGCCTGACTTTTGCCATTTTCAATCATGGCTTGGCTGAGCACTCAGGACCAAATGACACAGAATCAACACATCTGGGTCTCTGGCTCTGATCACAACCCATCAATGATCTGACTGCACCTCCTTCTAGGAAGTTTTGACATAAGGCAGAGAGTTGATCTCTATTAACCCAGCCGTGACGCGAGCCCCTGCCATGTGGCTCCATCCGAGCTGGGCACCGGCTTATTTAAACTTTGGACACACAGACATACAGACAAACAGCAGAAATGGGTCTGTTCGGTATAAAAATAACCTGATTACGGCCCACACGTTGCCATCACTGTGAACAGATTGGGTATTTACATAATAAGATTAGTCGTGCAGTCAGTTTCGCAGAAGCAAGGAACCAGATTCACTCTGCAGAAGCAATAGTGTCCGTGTTGTGTAGGTACCAAACCACTGCAGCGTGCTTCACACACTTGTGTAGACTCAAGAACAACTTGATGCAGCTTGAGTTGGTTTACTGAGAAACATAAAAGATGGATGATGAGCTGTTCAGATACAACGTTTGTCCGCTGATTTGGCAGTAGATTAGTTGAAGATGTGTGGAGAAGACAGTGGATTTTTTTGGCTTTAGAGTCCTGGCGGTCTCTTTGCTGATGAAAACAAAAACCCCAACAAGAGGAGCCTGCATGGAGAGGCAGGAAGATAAAGAGGGAGAGGGAAAAGGCAGAGAGGGGAGCTCTGGAGTTGGCGCTCTGAGTATTCTGTGTGTGGAATTCATCAGTGGAGGCTGCGAGGAGCTACCTTGGTGTGATCGAGTGCTGTTCTTCTTCTTGAACGTCAGTTATGACCATATGGTGGAGCTAAAGCAGACAGTGCTACTATCTGAGTTTGACTACACAAAAAGTAGCTGCTGTAGCTAACTGAACAGACATCTAGATCCGGGGCTACCTAGCTACACACCAGCTTGTTTACATGTGTGAGGGTGTTGGCCACTGCCTTAGTGTGCGGGCACCCCACAGAAGTAGCACTTTGGTCTTCTGGTGAAAGTGAAGTGGACCGTTATTATGATGGTTGTGAGTCATTTAACTTTGAAGACCCGACATATTTATTCAAAATGGAGTGTGCATTTGAGGAGCTAAATCAAATGGAGGAGGAAAAACAAAGAGGGGAGCCACAATGAGAAAGGCAGCAAGAGGAGGAGTGAATGCTTTTTCCAAAATCTGCAAGGATGACCGATAGTCAGATTACAATAAAAATGCAAGTTGAAATTTGGTTTGGGAAAGAAGAGGGTTATGATAAAAATAAACAAGAAATAAATAAATTGAAATCACCTTGAATTGTTGGACTGTGAGGGGACACATACTTTACACTGCTGGCATTGCAGGTAAATGTGCAAAATTGTTCAATATGAACAAAATTCCCATGTGGATACTGGACTGAAACATAAAATAAACATGCTTACACTTACTGCATGCATCATTTTTTAGAAAAGAATAAAAGTTTATTGGCTTTTTGGACTGGCAAACATCACTACTTACCAGTGAAATGAGCATGGTAAATCAATATCCTTTATCCTACTTGTATTACTCGTGTATTTGAATAGACACCTATGTGCCAAATTGCTATTAACACATATTGATAGTATCAGGCGGCACACAGTATTATACTGACTTTACCTCCTAGATAGCAACTGCAATGTCAAAAATAGTTGTGCAGTACCTCCCCATAGATCTGATAAGATTAGAAACTGTAAGCTTCAAAGTCAGGGCAATGGAAACTAATTCACTACACACATGCACACGCAGAGGGACCTACACACACACACACACACAAGCTCACACACATAAATGGCTTTGGGGAGATTTTCCCCTGTGATTGGTTGTGGTTACAGCGGCTCTGAAAACCTGGAGTCTCTGCTCTGCACCAAAATGTTTCCACCCTTCCTGTACAGGGTAAACATTCGTACCATGCAGCCAGCCATTGGCCAAAAAACCTGAAACTGATCCGCACCGCAAAATCGGAAGTAGGTCGATTGGTGCTGTTGGCAAACTCTCTCTCTCTCTCCTTCTCTCTCTCTCTCTCTCCCTGTCTCTCTCTCGCTGGCTCAGAGTGGCCGACAGTTTCTTTTTCAAACTTGTGCTTGTGGGAATAGGCAGACTTATGCCATAACAGAGCTGTTAATAACTTCAGTGGGAGAAACTTGAGGGGAAGTACAAGACTAAAGAAGGCAATGGCTACCTCCCGTCTCCTGCACTTAACGACAAGATATAAAATATACACAGTTTGTGTGGAGGCATGGAGTCTGTCTTTTGCAGTTTTTTTCTTATTCTGAAATGGCAGACATACTGTCAGCTTCAAGGAACAGTTTGACATTTTGGGAAATATTTGCTTATGAAGCTACAGCCAACAGCCGGTTAGCTTAACTTAGCATAAAGGCTGGAAACAGGGAGTTATTGCACCCTGTCGAGAAACAGTCCAGCATATAAAACCCTGTAAAACCACAGCGAGTCCTTTCTACGCTTTGCTTTTTGCACAGTTTCAACAACCGGAGTGACAGCTGTGTCCATATTCTCTGCAGGAGGTCAAGCACGCTGTAAGTGGCTGTTGGGCTGTGGGCTCTGCCAGGCTTGTCGCTGTCACTGATTCTGTTTGTAATTTTCATGCATAGGATCTCAAGCTGCAGCAGGAGGAGGAGAGTGTGGGGACCTCCGAGTTGCATCTCTGCACGCTGCAGATGGTGTGGTTCTGCTGGCTTCATCAGACCTTCAGCACATGGGAGGCTTGCAGTCGAGTGTGAAGTGATCAGGATGAGAGTCAGCACCTCCAAGTCTGAGTTCATGGTTTCCTGCTGGAAAACGGTGGATTGCTCCCTCTGGGTTGGGAGTGAGTTGGTGCCACAAGTGAAAAAACTAAAGTATCTTAGACGAAGCTTGGAATTTGGCTGTTGATAGAAGTTCCAACCTTCACCGATGGTCATGAGCTGATACAAGCTGCTGGAATGAGTTTCCTCTGTTGGGTGTTGGCACATACAACAGGTAGAAGGACCCAGAGTATACCCAGAACACACTGGAGGGGTAATCCATCTCATCTAGTAAAGGACAGACTCAGGATCCTCCAGGAGAAGCTGGAAGACATTGCTGGACAAAGGGAAGTCTGGACTCGCTTAACCTGCTGCCTCCACAATTTGGACCCATATAAACTACGGAATTGATGGATGGATAAACAAAGAAGATATAATTTGTTTCTAAGTGTGCTTTAGAGGACCCGGTAGGCAGATTTTTCTAAAATACGGCTTTTGATCGCTTTTTGCATTCTGACACGGTGATAATTACTGTTTACGCAACTCCAAAAGAATCCAGTAATATTGGAGGCGGCACCGGCGCACGTAATTTGTATAGAGAAAAGAAATATGAAGAGTATAAATTACTGCCACCAATATATTATTCATAATTAGTGTTACTTTTTCAAAATGTTGTGGAGAAGAAGCTCAAAATGCTCTAGCACAGTGTGAGAGAGCGTGCTGTCTTTGCCAACTGATCTATAATTTACCAGTCAGGGTCTAATGATATCTGCACCATGTTCTTCAAATGGCTGGATGTGTGTGTGTGTGTGTGTGTGTGTGTGATGGGGAAATAAAGAGTTGGCTGTGATCTAAGACTCAGAGGGAACCCACAGGCTTTGAGTGAGTAATATGACATAAGACTTTGGTCAATATGTTTTAATACAGCTTGTGTTAAGGTGGGAATACGGTCGGTGAAGGATCAACCACCTCCAGCACCGGGGCTGCCGTTCACTGCCTGTCGTCCACCTCAAAATACTGCTGAATAAAAGCTGAATGGTGCAAGTTCAGCAGTGAGGGGAATGCCGCAGCAGAAAGATGAGCATTGCACTCACCACAATACTTTGAGCAATTATGATTGATTATAGCTCCCTGAAGCGCTTCTCAAACCGATCTTCTCCGAGTGCTAAATTGGTTCTTGGCTCTGGGCGTAGCACCATTTCACACAGGAACATTTTAAAGCAGGCTGCAGGTTAGCCTAGACCTGTCACAGTTAGCATATGAATTAATGCTACGTTACACCGGATGAGTTTTATTCTTATGCTGAGTGGCACTGCAGTAACCCAGCTGTCGGCGCAGATTAGCCTGTAGTCTGAATGGGTTGAAGACTGAATGTGCAGCCCTGCTGACTGCAGACCAGGCTCCAGGCCAGTCGGGGCCCCATATGATTTTTGAAATGTGTCTGAATTGTTGGCCCAGACTGGCCAGGTTCACGTAGTGTGAAGAAGTGCAAGACTTAGCAGACAGAAAGTTTCTGTCAGTTTAGCTCAAGGGAGCGGAAAAAAAAAACTGTACAGGAACTACTGTGACTTTCAACAACGATGCCGACTTACACTGACAGTTTGCATCAGTTCATATCCCAACTCCAGCTTGATAAGCTGCACTGGACGAATGTTAAAACTCTCCAAGTGAAACTAAACAGAAAATAAAAATGACATAAAATTTGGATCAAATGACACGTTTAAAATCAAATGTTCAATCTTGTTTACTTGTTACGGGGTCACTTTATATTGTACTTGTGAAGAGCTTTAATCTGTAGCTGATATACCGTGAAACAAGAAACAACAGAACATCTATCAACTAGAATGGATGATGGATAAATTATTAATAAAATCAGGCAGTGTGACATCTTCACTCCATGGTTTACTCTTTTAGCCCTTTTTCCCCCTGTAAACCTGCATTCATCTGACAGATTTAAGTCCAATATTCACTCTCCTTTTAGTTCAGGTTTGGTCTCCACCACCTACCTATGACAGCTTTAACTCTAATATCTTTATTTTTTCTTAGTGGGTCTCTGGATTTGCTGCTTTTCTTATCAGAAGCTGTTGTTGTTGTTGTTGTTAATTCAGTGCTGGACTGAGTCAGCGAGCTTTATGAATAATGTGGGTTAAATCACACTTCTCATAAGAGTTATTCACATACAGTAGCTACACAGTTTTCTTTCTGATTGCATCATTTTCGAACGATGTATTCAATGCTGGTAATGCGATCTTGAAATTGAAGGCTTCTCCAGTGCTCACTGTAAGCAGCTCCAGACACAAGTGTTAGCTACCCGTCTAAAATGTAAATGTAAAAAATGTAATGGGCTAAATTAGCCCTGGGCCAAGAATAATCGTGAGCTGAAAATATGCCATGGGAAAACCATTATCCTGCAGATGCTTCTCAGACGAATGATCACATTAAAACAAAGGTGTTATGACATTAGGGGCCTTTAAAAATGTTAATTGTAAGCAAAAAGCCCTGGGCTTTCAAAGACAAAATTGCTCCAACAGTTAAGAAACGCTTTATGAGGAGGCTATGCTACAGACGCACAGCTGATATGAAGAGAAATACTTTCAGGCTGTGATCATTGCAGGAAATGCGCCTTGCTAATGAGCCGGGTGAATTGGGAACACTGGTGAGGAGTCAGGGGTTTTAGCACTGTGTCTCACTGTGACACAGATACAAGAACACACTCCTGACTGAAATCATTGCCAGCTTTCAGATGGTGCAAGTGGAAACACTACTGGGAGTAAGAGGAAAGGAGCGAGGGCTTGCCGTGCTTGTTAACACCAAATAGTGCAATCCTGAAAATATGTCTTTTATAGAGCACACCTGCAGCTCAGACATTAAACTAACATGAGACTGCCAGAGGAGCAGCATGATGTCAGACAATCCACTACAGCACGACTACACACCGTCCCGACGACTGTGACAAGCTTATGAGTGTGTAACTCTTAAAAAAAGAATAGCTAGAGATGTTTAACCACAGCAGTCCCCTCATGGTCCCCGGACGTCTGTGAAAACGTTCCATTACGCAGTGAAATATCTTTATAGATAAGCAGAAAATGTTGACATTCATGGTTCCCTGATGATGAACTCAACTTTTCCTCAAACACCACCTAAAGGTCAGTCTTATTTTAAATGTGTCCAATAATTAAAATATCGGCAAAGCTAACGGCATTCTTTAAAATATAGACGATACAGAGATGGAGAGAAACATATGGGAGCCTCACAGATAGATACATGCACAGACAAAATGTATGTGTGTGTGTGTGTGTGTGTGTGTGTGTGTGTGTGTGTGTGTGTGTGTTGTCAGAGAGAAACCTGGCAGCATCAACCCCTAGACAACGTGTCATTTCCTGGCAGCCCCCCTACAAACACATGTGACGGCATCACAGGAAGTTCACCTGCTGCTTATGACCCTGACTCATAAACCAAACTGCCAACAGGGGAGAGGGTGATGTACAATGTGTTTATGTGTGAGCTGCATCAGTGTTGGATCCCTGCACAGAGGATGTAATAGGTCACATCCTCTGATATTTACTCTTAGCTGGCCTTTTATTACAAGCCAGATCCAGTTAGTGTGATCTTCCTCTGGTACATAAGGTATGACACTCACGGCGAGCTTTTAATGTCTCTATGGCCACAGGTTGATCATGTTCAACATGCGTCTGTGGATGGTTAGTTAGTAAGGTTGTTTTTTTGACTGAAATATCACAGATGGAAAAAGATAAATTAGCGTTATAAGGTCAAACAATATAGTCAAATTCCATCAACACTAGATTAACATGACTAAAAACATGGTCACATTACAAGATTTTCAGGCAGGTAGGCAACAAAATTAAGATCTGCTGTCACATTATTTGCGAAATGTTAATAATGCTCAAAAATGATCTTGGGAGTCTCACGTTCTGTGTCCATGGAAAGGCCTCAATAGATATATAGACAGATGTGTATAGAAGAGGTGAGCAGCATGACAGCAGCTGATGGTGTCACACACACACACACACACACATCTTTCATTATGACAGGTTTGTTGATTAGGTGTTAGATTGATGACCACGTGTGGGAGAGCAGACTTTTATCCTCTGTTTGGGCTGCCTCAAGTGTGCAGTGCGGGTCTGCAATCTCCTCCTGAGGGATGATGAGGTGGCCCTGATGAGCGGCTCGCGGCGTGAAGCGGGCCACATCAAAATGCCACAGTGACGACGCGCAGCTAAAGGGAGCGCCGTTGCTTGTATGCGGCGTGGCAGCGGCGCAGGTTCAAACAAATCTATCAAAAGTGTTTTCATGATAAGAAGACATATTCATTTGAAAGGTCGGGCTTGTCTGAAACAGACAGCTGACGATATCTGCAAATATGACGTTATCTATGTGTTGAATAATTTGAAGCTAGGGGGTGTCCAGAAGATGAGCAAACATGCAGAAGTTCAACCAATCGACAAGCAGGCGTCTTTGTGCAGATGGAGGATCAAAGTTTGCACTGACGTGTTCTTTCCTTACAAGCAGCATAAGAGATGAGAATATAGAGAGGACACACTGTGAATGATCAGTGATACTGTATGCTTGCAGCAGGTGATGCTGCCAAGGCGCTGAGCAGATTTTTGTTTCTAAGCTGTAATTATCCATGCTTTCTCGCTTTAGTCGGAGTGCAGGAACTCATTTCATCAGTATGCAGCCCTTATCAATTTCCTCGGGCATGTGAGTGTGTGAATGCATGTGTGTGCTTCTCTGTGTGTTCGCTTGATGAACTTTGGAGGCCGGGTGGGTTCCTCATCACCATTAATCCCCATTATAAAAGCAAACAGAAATATTTGACAGTAATAATTCTCAATTGCTCCCATTCTGTTTCGTAATGAATCCAATGAATGTTGTCCTCCACCGGTGGCCCGCTGGCAGCCAAACAGCTTCAGCTGCTATCTCACTATCAACGCTGCACACTGTTATCTGCATCCATTTGACCCAGTATGGGTACGCAGCACATGGGTGCTTAGAGCTTTATCTAAAGCTATGATAGGCAATCTGTGAGTGCTGTAATCAATGGCTAATAACCATCCAAGCAGCTCAGCCGCTCATTTGAACCGCCAGGTGGAATTGGATTATTTGATTGGGTCGTTTACCATTTGTCTGGGTGGGTATAAAGTGCTGTTGCCAGCTGCAGGGCAGATGTTCCATGTGGAAGAAGCATAATCGCTCTGCTGGTACCACATGTGACCACTGGGTGGTTACAGAAGTTCAGAAGAGTATTTCAGTAGGTCAGTGAATTAGCCTGTTCCACCTTCTGATTTTGTGCAGCGGTCCTCCAAGTTCTAAATTAACATTCATTTTTGCAAAGAAATCACACACACACGCACACACACACACACACACACACACACACACACACACACACACACAGTTATAAAGTAAAAGTGGGACTGCTGGGAGACAGGAGGCTTACAATGTGACCACTGCTAGCTGCAGCAGCAAGGAAGCAATGGGTTGATTCTAGAAGAAACTTCTCTGCACTGGAATACTTTGATTGGTGTGATCATGAAAAAGGTATTAAATTGCTGTCTATATGGTAGAAAAACATTTCTGAAAAGTCTCAAATTCAACTTGGTGAACCCTGCAGAAACCCTGTGCAGGAGTGTCTCCGGCTGGAAGTTTTGACAGTCTTGGACAAGCACAGCACAAAGTGTGCGGGAGCTGCAGATGATTCAGCAGGTGTTGAAATAACATGAACAAAAAGTAACATCTAGTGGGAATCAGTGCAAATGTTAACAAGCTAAGCTAAACAGCTTTTTGAAGGGAATACACACTCTGCAGCGCAAAGGCTCTTACCAAATGCTGATCGTTGCATCAGGACGGATCACTAATGTTGACAGCTAACGGTATGTGGATGTGTTGAAAAAGGCTATCAGCGTTCGTAGGTCTGACATGCTTCTGTCAGTAGCTCACTGTAGAAGTTGACAACATGTCTCGTACAGTAGCAACAGCAGCTCTCGCATGTCAGTCAGCAGCTGCCATGGGAAACGTGCACCTCGAAGCTTAGATGTTGTTTCCACAAATATGTCCACAAACAGTTTTACCCTCTTTTAAAAAATGGAAAACAAAGCGTGCAATAGCTGCAATGTCACTGTAATTCATATTTTCTTACACACAAATAAAGATGGATTAAAATGTTATAGTTCATAGTTTGCCCCACTTACATTAGAAAGTCTTTGTGTGTGCTGTGTCACATTGGACTCTGGCTCTGTGTCTTTTTTCTCTCTGTCCGTTCCTCCATCCCTGACAGCCTCTTTGATTGAGATCATGCTGTCATCTGCTTTCAGTGTTACTCACACTCAGAAATGGGACATGTCCCTCCCACCGCAATCTGTCTCTGTTACAGAGCTGACATTGGGGTGGGACTCTGGTCACTTTGCACACTTTTTTTCCCTCTCTCTCCTTCTCTCTCTCTCTCTCTCTCTCTGTCTCCCTCTCTCCACCCACTCGTCATTTGGTGCCCAGATGGAGCCGTTGCAGGCGAAGGAAGCTTTAGCTGTGCACCCTACTTTTTGCAGAAAAATTTGCTGCAGGGCAAAAACAGAAAAAAATATCAATGAACACCCTCTGCTGTAATCTGTGTCCAGTAGAGTAAGCAGAAAGGCACAGAACCGTAAACAGTTGCTTTAACCACAAAGTCACACGAAAGAAATTTGATGCTGTTCTTGGCATTAAAAGATGGTAGCCATGTTTTCTTGCAGCAATATGCACCGTAAATATATCTACATGCATAATGTTTAATATGTATGTAAATCAAGCCTCCATACATGTCAACATTCACTTCTACTCTGAACCAAGTTCTGGTTCCAGAGGAGGTCTACAGCAGTGCCTACAAAGTTTAGCTTACAGACATCACCTTTTTGGATGATGATGTCCTCAAAATTCAAGAAGTGACAAATGGCGCTGGCAGTGTGAGAATTCATGTGGGAGTTACAGATCTTTTTGTTTGTTTTCAGCAAGTTTTGGCAGTTTCAGTCAGTAGGTCCAACACTGGGGTTCAGAAATATCTTAACACTACTTTACAGATTACCATGAAATATGATCTAGACAGAGGACAAACCCTGCTGACGCTGTTGATCCAGGCAACATGTCTAGACAATTAATAATAAAATTTAATTTGTCCAAAATTTTGTTTTCTCATCAAATCCTGCCTCAGCTGCGATTCATTAGTGCTTATTAGCAAATGTTAGCATTTGCTAAAACAAGGTTGTGAAAAAGAAAAACATTATATGCTCGAAAAATCAAGTGCTAGCATAAAACCATCTGAACGTTGTCACTCAGAGTATTTTAACATGCACTGGCATTTAAATCTCACAGAGCTACTCGCGTGGCTGTAAACTTTCATTGAATACATTCTGGTAAGGTCATTAATGTCCAAAAATTCAAGCTCGATCCCTAAAAACACCCAGAAATGTACTAAAACTCAAAAACTCAAACTGGACCTGTCTATTATTTGAAAAATGGGACCCAGCCCAGTGCAGAACCGAGAAATGTCAGAACCTGGCCATCATCCACAGACTCGACTGGAAAACTTTGTGTCTCACCTAATGTAGTGTTAGCCTTCTCCCCTGCACCTGGCCTGACACATAATCCATCCCCTTTGCCAAGAAAGTTGGTAAAATACATCCAGGTTTTCTGTCATTCCTCTCTGAGACAGCATGGCTAATCCACTCATTACTTCAGCTTAAAAGTCTGCTTGTGGTCACGGTGACGTGACGGACGCAACTCAGTTAGAATCAGCTTTGCAGTTGGTCGCATCTAACATAACAAAGATAACTCTTCCACTGTCTGAGCTTGTTTGTAGCAACACACACACACACACACACACACAAAAAAAAAACAAAACATTTCCATCATGATCAGCACTGTCTCGGATCCACTTGGGTATTACACATAGTGTTAAATGGACCCGAGGTAGGATTGGATCCCACATGAAGGGTCTCAGGTCGTCGGGTTTGGTTGACCCCATTAAGACTTCTAATTTCTGAAGTATGCCATTGACTGTAGTAGACTGCCAGTGCTGAGGTACCAGTGTTTTTGCATTTAAAAAGCATCTTAAAATGTACTTATTCTACTTAATGAAAATATACTACCCAGTATTCTGTGTTAGGTCTTAGGTCCTAGGTTATAACCTATAGAAGTACACAGTAGTTTACTTACATCACAGAGCATTAAATGTTACAGTCACAATGCTTGTCTTTGCGGTGTGATTCAGCTGTTTACATTGGATGTGATGACTACATGCTTCTAGGTGAATTTGTGAAGTGTGAATGCATGACTGTAATGTTTGCAACTCATAATGAGCCGGTTGCTAGCAGAGGATAATTCGAGCTTCAAGAATATACTGTGCAATTGAGCTATTACATGCAGCCTTCTGCACAGTTCTGCACCTCCTTCTCATTTATAACCTTGATGGATACAAGTTCAGGGCCCCTTTTGTATGTCTGTTCATTTATGATTTGCAAGGACAACCTAAATACAGTGAGACAGTCAAATCAGAGCACACAGCAATGAGCATCCTGGTCCTGTGCAGCTCAGTTGGTTAAGCTTGTTATTGTTAAAGCCTGTGGTTTGCTCACCACAGGAGACAACCATGCTGAAAATGCATGTTCTCTTTTGAGCAAGGGCACCTGGCTCAGCAATATCAGTGCAACATGCACTAGATTATCCTGTAGAGGAGGTCGCTCACTGTGGAGATGAACTGTGCTTCAGCATGTTGTCAAAAATGAAAACAAGAGAGTCCAGTGAGGGATTCCCATCAGGGAGGAACTGGGGAGCTTGGATTGGATTACAGGTCATTTTCAAAACACATCCTCCTTCACATTCTGTGCAGACATCAGCTGCAAACTAGTGTTGTACAATGCAGCTTTTTCTTCTCACTCGACAACATGCAATCTTAAACCAAGGCCAAACATGTGGCCATGGAGGAATACTGCTCTGTCAGCTCTTGGGTGGATAAATAAGTTGCCTTGAGACTTCTTGAATATTTATCTTGCAACATATCGGCCTATTTCCTCAAGAAAAAATACAGATGCCTGATGGCTAATGCCTAGTCCATACGTACACAGACTTTTCTTAAAACAGGGTTTTTATCATCCTTTGCTCAAAAAAAAAATCTTGTCCACACAGTTTAAGAAAATATCTCATGCCAAAACAACAGGCGGCAATGTAACCCTAACCCTAACGACATGATGGTGAATCAGAAGCCTGAATTAAAGATAGTACTGGTACCTGCAATTAGAGGTCCACTCCTACCATGGTAAAGGCCATCGCCTTAGCAAACAAAGGATATAAAAGAGCAAACTCATCGCGACAAACCAAAACCTTTTCCCCTGTCTGCACATCAACACTGCAAACAGAGTTTCTAAATGTATTCACCCTGGAAGGAGTTTTCCAAAAGCTCCATTTTCAGTCAACTCAAACTGTGTAGATGTGGACTATAGGCATTACTGATATGTTTTGCTATAATAGCATATAGGACTGGCTCCCACATACTGGGAATATTTTGACTCCACACGATGTGCTGGTTGTGAATGGGGCTCTTTAAATGTAAACAGGAGCCTCACTCAATAATGTAAAAAGAAATGCCCTGGGCCATTAGTAACACTGGTCTACACTGAAAAAAAATTGGAGTGACATTTACTTAAAAAAAGCTAGGCAAGTTTTTCCACACGGAAATCCCTTGTAATTTTTACTCAGGATAATTCTAAGTAGCATTTACTTCCTAAAAACACCTTTTCTTTACAAAAAATACTCAAGTAAATCTCACAAGCAGTACTCGCCTATTGGAAGTAAATTTTACTTAATTACCATTGCATTTTAATTGCAAAATCCAGTTAAATATTTCTGGTGGTTCTTACTCTTATTTAACTAAGCTTTTCTTTGTTTAATTCTATGAAATGATTAAGTAATATTTACTTGAATTAAATTTAATTTATGACCTCACATTACCACAATAAATTTGTTGCCATTTCTGTGAAGTGAATAAATAAATAAACATTTTCAATTTTTCAAATGGACATTTTATTTTCCCGTTTGCACTGACATATATGTATGTCTACATAACATCATAACCTTCCTTTGGTGTACATGAACAAGGATTGAAAACACACACACACACCTCTGTCTCATTACAGACAGACACCCACTCACGCATGCATGCATGCACACACACTCCTGTCCACACACAATAGGGCTGAGAAACAGTGAACATCCTTTAAAATCTAATAAACACAGCTTTTTTATTGCACGTGAGGTATCCTCCCACACACTCAATGGAGAATTAGTGTGAATATCCTCCGACACCTCTTTCCCCTGTTGGCTGACATCCTGTGAAAACATATACAACTAGAATTAGAAATCAATGGCTGAGTCTAGATTTCAAACAGTTTGTGAAAGGGAGGTTGAATAACATGGAACAGTTAAAAATGCGGTAACACTTAACAATAAGGTACACAAAAAAAGAGAAGTTACTGAGGAACTAATAAAGAACTCATGAGTAGTTACTGAGGAACTGAGGTACACAAAATTAGAGTAGATTAAAATTAAATTAAATTAACCCTCTTCTCTGATTCAAACCTACATATCTTACACACCCATCTCATGTTGTTGCACCTGAAAAATACAAATTCAATACATAAAAACTAAGCCTGTGTTCTCTGTTCCTAATCATTACGAATTTGATCTTACCTTATCTCAGCTGTGGACTGGAAGTTGCAAAGTGATGAGCAAATGACCTTCTAGGTTCTGTAAAAGGGAAAAAAGTGTTATCTATGAACTTTTTAAATACATTTCTATTAACACAGCCACAGTCGACCCAGACAGACAGACAGACATACAGACACAGACACACACGTTTGTACTTCTATCTCCATGGGGACTCTCATTGACATAATGCATTACCTAGCTCCTTACCCTAAACCTAACCAAAACCCAATTCAAACATAAACTCTAAAACCAAGTCTTCATCCTCACAAAGAGAGTTAGTCCCCACCAGTATAGTAAAAGTCAGAATTTTGTCCCCATGTGAATGGAAAAACACACGCGCGCGCGCGCGCGCGCACACACACACACACACACGCGGACGCGATATCCCTCTCAAATGCGGGTATCCGGTTTTGCACTTGTTTTCATCCGAACTTTGCAAACATGGTCGGGAGTTGCAGAAGACTATGGGGCGACACATACACAGACACACAAAACCTACAAACAAGGTTGGGGCAGAGGACTAGCTGACCGGTGGGATCGAACGGGAGGGCTGCGGCTCGCGCTGGAATTTCGTAGGCGCGTCCAGTTTGAACCCAACTTTGAATTTGACCTGCGAAGGTGGTTGGGTGGGTCTGGGTCATACCCATAGGTCATACCAGACAGCACAATCACATTCGCTCAGCGTTAACGTTATATCTGTTAAACGTTTATCATATTACCATGCAAGCCAGCCATTCCACCCAGCAACATATCCAACTTTGATAAAACCACAGCCTCCAGGCAAAAACGACAAGTGCGCTAGCTAGCTAACATTAGCAGAAGACGACGACGACGACTAAAAACGAGCCGCACCGACTTACACGAAAAATAACACATGAAACGGGCCTCACAACGTCTGTGTGCTTGTTAGTTTTTGTCAAGACTTACCTCCGCGGTCCCATGTCGACTAAAATCCCACTGCTGATCGACGGTCTCAGGTGTCCACATGTGCGAGGGAAGAAGCACTCAACAGCACAGCGTGCAACGAACGGCCTCTGACGTCGCACACCGAGTGCAAAGGAGGTTGCCAGGTTCACTGATATCACCCAAGTACATTTTACTTGCACATTTCAACTAATAAAGTTAATGGAGTAGTTTAGTGAATATTACTTGGAATAAAGAGTAACATTTATATGCAAAATTGAGGATGCATTCTTACAAACAAACACCAAGTAACAAACCACATGAAAACCGACATTTTAAAGTAAAAGCACTCAAATGTTATTTGTTTGTAGAATTATATACGTAATAGGCTCTGTGCACAAGCCTCGTGACGTACTTCCGATTCCGCCTGAAGTCGGCAAACCAGTTTCCGGTTTACTTCCCTCTCCAGTCAAAACAGCGCTAAAATAAATACAAGGAATGAAAAATGAATCAACATCCACGAAAGAAGACGAAGTATAATGTGAGAGGGACTTTTAAGTTCCAGAAGACGGTGAATGGCTCTAATGAGCACTGTTGTGTGCCACTTTGTGCCAGCTCAAGTCGCTATAACAGCGAGCTTAGCTTCCACTGCTTCCCGAAGGACACCGAACTTCGTGCACAGTGGCTGCAGAAAATATGCAGAACGGGATTTTCGGTAACTCAGCATACGAAGGTATGCAGCCGACATTTCGAAAATGCCCAAATTCGAAATACCCCTAAAGGTAGACGGGTTTTAGCAGCAAACGCAGTGCCAACACTGTTTGAATGGAACAGTTACACAGCAACCAAGACAAGAGCCGGTGTTTGGGATCGCCGCCCTCGACTGACATCAAGCCGAGAAACATCACCTGTGCCCTGATCTTTGTCTGACACTGAAATGGACATAAAGTCAACACAGGTAGCACAACAAGTAACAGTAAAGAACATACGTTGCTAACGTCAGCTAGTCATCACAATGAACTTTACAAGATGCCTGCAAAATCTGTCAAAGATATCTATCAACGATGTTCATCGTATCGTGGATGCCCACTCTCCTGCTCCGAAGAGCAAACGGGAAAAAGGGTTTCGTCTCTACATCTCTAGTTACGTTCACCAGTACGAGGATAAGTGATTTATTGGTGACGTTAGCTGACTAGCTGACGTTAGCAACGTGCTAATTTTTTAGTTTTGTGTTTGCTTCGTATGTTCTTTACTGTTGCTAACTGTGTTGACTTTATGTCCATTTCAGTGTCAGACAAAGATCAGGGCACAGGTGATGTTTCTCGGCTTGATGTCAGTCGAGGGCGGCGATCCCAAACACCGGCTCTTGTCTTGGTTGCTGTGTAACTGTTCCATTCAAACAGTGTTGGCACTGCGTTTGCTGCTAAAACCCGTCTACCTTTGGGGTTATTTCGAATTTGGGCATTTTCGAAATGTCGGCTGCATACCTTCGTATGCTGAGTTACCGAAAATCCCGTTCTGCATATTTTCTGCAGCCACTGTGCACGAAGTTCGGTGTCCTTCGGGAAGCAGTGGAAGCTAAGCTCGCTGTTATAGCGACTTGAGCTGGCACAAAGTGGCACACAACAGTGCTCATTAGAGCCATTCACCGTCTTCTGGAACTTAAAAGTCCCTCTCACATTATACTTCGTCTTCTTTCGTGGATGTTGATTCATTTTTCATTCCTTGTATTTATTTTAGCGCTGTTTTGACTGGAGAGGGAAGTAAACCGGAAACTGGTTTGCCGACTTCAGGCGGAATCGGAAGTACGTCACGAGGCTTGTGCACAGAGCCTATTGAAGTAATAATTACAGGGACAAAAAATCATTTTTTTCAGTGTAGGCTAACACTGCAGGTAGCAGCTAGTTGATCACGCTGATATTTTTGGCTTACGATGCAGAGAAACAAATTTCATCCATTCTTTTTGCTGTCATATTTTTGGTCTTGTAAAGGGTTAAAAAGAAACTTGCATGAAAACGCTGCTACAGCCCCATGCACACCACTTCAACATGTGAATCACTGTTGGGTGGAGGGCTTCAGGAACGATCAATTACTGAAGATTGAATAGACTACTTCATTTCTGAGCAATCTCTTTTTGAGAAAAAACATCTCTGTACTGGAAAGACAATCCAAACTCGGCACTCTTGACTGCACAGAACATGCCAATAAATTAGCTGGATATAAACAAAAAAAACTACCAATTTGGAAGCAGGGCCAGTCTGCTACAAATCATCTGGAAGCAGAACAGAATATAAAGTCTGGGACCTTTTACTTAGACGATGCTCCCCTGGTCATGACTAGCACATTTCATGATATTTTATAAATCCCTCTTCACCTCCAAGTGAAGTAAAGGCTCAAGAGAAGATTTAATGACATATTTGGACAGGAGCTCTCAGCCTGCTGTGTCAGAATATGAACACCACATCCAAATGTGCATTTTACCAAGGAGGAAATTTTGGAGGCCATTCAGTTAATGCCCTCTGGCAAAGCACCAGGTTTAGATCGGTTCCCATTAAAATTTATAAATGTCTTGGGCTGAATTATGCCCTGTTTTAATGCTTGTAATCAACAGTCTTCTGGAAGAAAACAAAGCAGAAGAAGACAATGCAACAACTGCAGAAAATGTCCTCTTTACAACAATCCTAACCTATACTGTGTGGGTAACCTAGATCCTAAGATTGTGGCCAAAACACTCGGACATATTTATTGCTGCAGAGAGAACTTACAAATAATATAGATTAAATAAAATGTTGCTACCATGGATAGGATCAAAATTCAACTGTAATACAAAGAGGAACCCATCATAGAAGGGTCCGTTCAAATCGCCATCTATAGAACTTTACTACATACATGTACAGGTAATAATGTCCAAGCAAGCAGAGATTTAAGAAAACTGTTAGGTAGAAGTCGGAGTAAGGAAAAGTGGGTGTTCAGATAATGAGCTCAACTTTGAGTGTTTTTAGAAGAATATTCAAGGAAGGATTGGAGAGATTCTTTTTCAATTTGGTCCCATCTTTTCATTTTCATTTTTGAAGACATTACCAAACTTTTCAAAGTGCATTTTCAAGAGGATGATTGTCAATTAGCTTTCCGTTTTCAAGACGTCAGAAGAGCTCCAACAAAGTCACGAGTTAGACATTAAATTCAATGACCCAGCAAACTGTTTGCCAGTAACCAACAATAGTTGTTATGCAGTGAAAAATGTGATATTAGTAAGAGCTTAAAGTCTTCCAAAGTTTCTTTTCTGACAAATATGAAAGGATCATAAAACAACAGGTTGCTCTTCAATTATTTTTTTATCTCCCCTTTAGGCAAACTGTTAGAGGTACGCTCAGAACTTGCTGAAACCCTGCATTGTCACCATCACCGCTACTTGTGCATCACTGAATTGGGGAAACTTTTACGATGACAGTGCACCTATGAGAGTAATAATAATAAACCTAATCTTAATACGCAGAAAGGAGTTATGAAGCCACCACTATAAAAAGACATTAACTCCCTATTGTTTGAGTCGCTTGCTGCAGGCACGAGCCATGAAAGTGGCTGGAGGAAAAGAAAAGCACCTAATCATCATCAATAAAAACCTAATACACTGCTGCTTGTGTAGCAACGGCAGTTACAAGAGGACATGGTTTTATGGAGTCAGAGTATACTGTGGCATAAAAATCAAGCCGGTATGATTGCCTTGGGGGAGTGTGTTTATGTCCAAACCCAGTGAAACCTTGAAAAATTGGACACACTGGGGGGTTATGGGTGTTATCAACCTGAGACACTCTGCTGGAGATTGTCAGACTGAGTCCATCTCCCTCCACTCCTGCGAGCCCTGCAGTACTGTATATTTTCATGGTGTCATGGTGCACTTACAGAAGAAAGTAATTGAGTAGAATTTGACTCAACAAGCATGGCACTCACCGGGTAGGAAATGCCACTCTGTGTCTCAAGAGGGAGGTCAACTGAGACAGTTTACAATTGAGCTCAATATGTGCAGTTAACTGTACCTCAGCTGAAAGTGCAAGTTTCTGAATTTCTTTCATTGAGAGGTCTTGTTCGGTCTAACCGCATCGACGCTGGAGTACAGACTCAAAGTCTGCTCCTTGCAATCCTCTGTGTGTCTCAAGGCAAGTTTCTCAAGGGCAAGTGAGCTGTAAATCTAAGAGGGAGGGTTGGATAGCAGTGTGTGATACTCAGTCTTGTCAACAGCCTTTGACTTATATCTGACAGACCCTTGATGAGATTTCCATTGACCTGTCATCACCGTCTCATCTCACTCTCCTTGACTCTTTCCTTTTCTTCTCTCTGCTCCCCTTTCACAGTTAACTGGCTGAAAGCAGCGTTTCAAATGCCCACTCACCAGATAATGTCTAACTCTAACCCTCGTGTTGTCGACGTAAACACAATGCGAACGCCTGGCTCATCGTCCTGCATCTGCTTATCCATGACGCCTTCGCCAGGCAACAGTCGACTTGGGATAACCAAAAGGTTGCTGCCTCCACATGTGCATCCTTGCTCATATCCATGCTTGTAACTGCAGGCTCACTAGGTTAATTGAGACAAGCTTTATTTGCGACCTCAGTATCATATGTTAAATGCATTTTTTTTAACTGGTTATCCAGCAGCGGTTGCATCTTTCAGATTGTTTTCATTTCACAAATTTCCACAGTCTGTGGGAATACTGGATTTAAATGCTGGTTTCGCATTGAGCAAACATTTAACAGACAGAAGACAATTGTAGCATCATGAAATTACCTTTTAAGATACAACCTGCTGTGGGATAACATTTTTTTAAGAATAAAGTTACATAAGGAGTTACATTAACTTTGGACTCATTCCTGCTGAAAGCCCGTAAATAATAAATGCAAGCAACCCCTAATATACTGTTCAACTCCCAACTCTTCTGCTGCTGTTTCTTGTTCAATTTTAAGTGAGTCTTTTTTTTTTTTGCTCCATAATTCAGCTCCTGTTTGTTCTTTTCAGACGCATTAGCTTACAACACTGGCAGAGACTTAGAGTTACTGAATTGCAACATGCTGCTAATCAGCTTATCAGGTCAAGCAGATAAACTACCAAGGAAGATATGAATTCAAGACTACAGGACCAACAATCTGTCATTTTGCAGATGCATGAAGAATAAGATTAGAGCAGCTCTCAGCAGTTATCATTTAGTATCCTCTTTATTCATTGTTATGTATTTTTGCCACAGTTTTCAAAGTTAACCCTTTAACTTAGTTTTCCTGCCTGTTGACTGAATAAATACTGCTGAAATGGACCCCCTGTATGTTACCTTTCATTGCATCACATCTAACTTGATTTTTTTTACACTAAAACTGGGTACATTTGTAACATTGCATCATCAGATGACAAGAAAACCCAAACCCTTTCACAGCATAGACATATATGTGATAGGCTGTATAACTTTACATACTGTATAATAGAAAAACGACATAAGCTGACCTCCTTATTCATATCCCTCATAAGCACCTCCGACTTTTGAAATACTTGCAGTTTAAATTCTGCTCTTAAGGTCATTTCACACATTCATTGTGATTAATTCATCATATTATTCAATCAATAACTCAGCAAATTGTAATTACCCTCCTTCCCTTGCAAAGAGTCGCAAAGTGACCTTGCCTGTTGAAGTACATCTTTGGCTAATATTGTGGAAAAACGAATTTTTCATAGTCAATGAGGCCGTTTGTATAAATTGCCATTTGGTATAAAGTATTTGGATGTGTCAAAACATCCTGCCTCTCAGCTCACTAGTTAGAAAATGTTCTTTTTCCTTCACAGTCTTAAAGGTTCTTGTTTTAACCATCTGGTGTTGCAGTCTGGGCCCAAATGGCCGATGACGAGGTACTGAGTGCACTGTACACTCCGCGGAGAGAAAGAAATAGACGAGGAGCCAAAGAATCAAGAAGAGGTGGGTTGTTTGAACTGTGTCCTCCACTGAGTGATCATCATAAGGCATCACAACCTGTCCACTGATCATCATCAAAAGGCATCAAAAAACATTTCTCCCAAATGGTTTCAGCTCATTTTGATCTGCTTGTTATCACTGCCATCGTACACAAAACATATGTGTTTGATTCTATCAGCAACAAGCCTCTTTTCAGGAAATGTCTCTGTGTTTTTTTTTCTTGGCAGACGCGGAACTATTTAATGGGATTTGCCTTTCAGCTGCTTTCTATATGCTCACCACAAAAATGCATTTGCACTTTGGATCAGCCAGCACATTCTGAAACGGAGCTTCCACGGATCCTTTCAATCAATGTCTGCTTTGCTGAATATATTAACACAACATGTTCAAGCTTTTTAAATTTCATATCCGCAGGGCCGCAGCCAGGAATGTTAAAGTATAGATGTCAGGAATGCTACATAAGGTGGTAGTATATATTCTTGGAGAGGTTTTTGTCTGAATTGGAGAGTACTAAAATTATCACTTCAGTGTCAACAGATACAATCAGTGCACCAGCACAGATGCTGTTACATGTTGCATGTCTCACTTGTGATTCTCTGTAAGTTATACTACTTCATGAGCTAGACCCACTGCTTTCTTTAATGTGGGATGAACACAGCCAAGATTGCTAACGTTAGTGTTGTAAAGGGACACTCAATGATTTTGAGGCCGTATAGATCAAAGGAAAGTACATACAAGACCTGAAGCCTAAAGTTCAGAATAAAAGTTGATGTAGATACTAAAGTAATCACCCAGTTTCCACTTAAATTTAATCTTACTCATAGGAGCAGGTTGCAAAACCCCCACAGCCACCAACACACTGATGACATGATCTCACTGTACTTATAGCAGCTACCGCCTTGCATGTATGTATGTGTGAAACTAAAAAGTGCACCTCACAAGTTGTGAATAAGTTCATTCAAGGTTACTCTCTGACGTGCTTTTCAAGAAACCAGGCAATCACTGCCATTGCATATTAATGCAATCCACTTAACCAATTGAGGGTTGGATTTTGAAGCCCTTTTTGTGTTGTAGTAGTAGTAAAGAACTGGCTCAGCAGTTGTGGATTATGTAAGCTTGTTGCATGCCCACCTCTACAGTCTGAGTTGTAAAAACAGAGCAGTTGCTAGAGTAGCCTGAAAAAGTAGCTAAATGTTAAGGATTTTGACGGCAGCACAGGTTTAATACAAACAGATCCTTGTGATTTTCTCCTTAAACAGCCAGTGTGATTTAGTCTGTGGAACATTTCTGCCTTCCTAAGCTGAACTAAATGCTAATGGCCCCAGCAGGTTAACCAAGGCCATTATATGACAGCTCTCCAGTCTAAATCTTTTTGTATGAAAGACAAACTTCAATAATGAACACAGAAAAACGGGCTTTTCAGCTTGACAGGGCCTCTTTGAGCAGGTGTTTCAGCTTAAACTCTGCAGACATGAACAATGGCAATGATGTTTAACACAGACGCAGAGGATCTCTCTCCCAGAATGGTATTTCCTCTTTTCTTTTAAAGCTGGAAGCAATTTTAGCCAAGTGGGTTTGCCAACTCTCTCTTTCTCCCCACACTCTGGTCCTCATATCCTATATCACAGGACCTTTGTCCTGTGCAAACATACACACACACCCCCACAGAGTAAGAATATATACAATACAGAAAGTTCTTGTTCTACACACACATATAAAATGGACATAAACATACACATCCCACATAGATATGCGTGCATGCACAAATATAATACGCACACACATTGTCAAATCTCCGTATTCCCAGAATCTCACCTTCCACACACACACACATACACAGTCCCTCTCGCTCAGCCTGTTTATGGTCTCCGTAGCCGTCCGTATTGGAGGGTCCCTGTTTGATCTCCTTGATGTGTTTCACAAACTCCTCTGGGGCTTTTTGAGAGAGAGAGGGAGGGAGGATAGAGGAGGATCAAGGATCAAAGTGAATGCACTTGGTTTAGAGATCAGTTGAGGGATCTGGAATAATGTCCTGTCAGTTATGAGATTATCCATTTGTACTGTTTGCAGTTAGATTCCATAAAGTCAAACGACAGCACCCCTACTTTGAAAAGGTCGCTACTATGAGCGGTGTACATGAAGCTTGTTTAACAACGTCACTTGGTCAATCTGTCAGTGCGTCAGTCAGACACTTTGGTCCAGAATCATGTGGAACATATCTCGACAACGACTGGCCAGATGACCATGAAATGTGCTACTGGCAACATTGTTATATGGGTGGCCATGTTGGTTGGTCAGTCCAGGCAGAAATGTTACAACAACTATCGGATGGATTGCCATGAAATTTGGCATCAGCATTCATGTTCCACAGAGGATGAATTCGAAGACCCAGGTGAAACTTTTGCTCCATTGAATACTTTGGTTTATGATCCAATACTTGCAAAACTCAGTTGTAGTTTGTACTTAGTGCTAATTAGCTCACTAATCTAAATGTAACCTGCTAAACAATAGCATTTTAGCATTGTCATCATGAGCATTTTGCCAGGCTGGTTTTTAGCATTTTACTGAAATTACTGCTGTAGGTACAACCGTGCAGAGCTGCTAACATGGCTGTAGACTCTAAGTCTTGTTGGTTTCCTTGAAAAAAAATATTGCTAGAGCATTTTCAGTGAGTGTCCCTTTGTTTAAAAAAATAGTGATGTGTAGAACTTACAACTGGCAAGCTATCACTCTCTTGATGTAAACATACTGAATAGACTACCAGTTAATCTGCAAAGTTAGCACTGAGGGTGGTCCAGTTTTCATGGGACCGTCTGCTTTAGATTGCTTCCTTTATCACTCATCAGGCTGCTGTGAATCAGAGCTGGCAGGGGCTGAACCTGAATATTTCATAACTACATTTGTTTCATTGATTTCTGGCGAAATGTTGTCAGCCCAATGTTTCTGGGCCTCCACTCTGTGTACAAAGGAGGGTTGTGCACAGTATTCAGCATGCACCAGTGTGTACCTGCTTAAAGGGATAGTTCGACAATTTGGAAAATATGCTCATTTGATTTCTTGAAGTTAGATGGGCTTATGACTCATAAAAATGTTAAGATCAAGCAGGCAATTAGCTTAGCTTACACTCCTTTTTCCATTTCAGGCTTTTTGTGGATTACAATAAACACCTTACAGCTTGAGCTAAATTGAGCTTTAGAGCAGCTGGCAGGTAGATTTTTCTTACTTCAGACAGAACCAGGTTAGCTGTTTCCTCTTATTTACAGTCTTTATGCTAAGCTAAGCTAATCACCTGCTCACTTTAGCTCCATATTTAGCGAAAAAACATGAGAGTGGTATCAATTTTCTCTTCTAAAGACAGCAAATGACAGCAAATTAACACAACATGCCCCTGGCTCGTACAAAATGTAGGTATATCAATCCAATGAAGGACCTATGTAATGATTATGCTCACATGTATTTACTGATGTTAGCAAATATGCACGCCATGCTACAGCATTCATAGATGTTGAACACTCAGTCAGTGAGAGTAGCCATGTGTCAGTCCATCCTTAAAACCCTCCTCACATGGTGTAATGGAGGCTATGGGAGAAACTGGAGGGGCCAAAGGGGACCCTGTGTTTATTTAAAGTGAAACCGTCACCAAGTTTACATTCCTGCCTACACTGGGACTGAATAGACAAGCAGGACTGATTTACTTGTAAAACCCGAGCTGAGTTTGGCCGTAGGACCTTCATGAATGTGGAGAGTGGATCATCATATAGTATGCTTTGTTTGGTCTCAGTTGGAAAAAACAAGCTTAGCTTCACTCACAGTCGGCCGATTCTTAGGTGGATGTGTGTTAGTTACTTAAGAGCAGAGTTATTTATTTACCCCCTAAGGTCACTGTAACCCACAAAATCAGTCTGTGATTTAGGTCTGGTCCATGAAATTTTTTTTGAAATAGCTGCAACGACAACAAAGAGGTCCAATCTGAGATTTCCATTTTAAAGGAGCAAAAAAGTTTTCTGTAACTAATCATGATCTGATGTGGACTTTTTTCAGTCCAGTGTGGGTTTTGAAGTATATTCCACAGAGCGCTCCCAATGTGCTGCTGATTGAATGGTTGTATTGATAAAGAAAGTGTGTGTGTGTGTTGGAGTCGATCACACTGACCTGTGGGAATGTGTTGAGTCTGACCAGAAAATGGATTGCATTGAGAGCTAGAAATGGGAGTTTGGACCCTCTGGGAATCTGTGGCTGTCTGACTGTCCCCTGATCAGACTTTAAATATTTATGTGACATTTTGACACAGAGCCTGTGTTGAGAGCGAGTGTGTGTGTGTGTCTTTGTGTGTGTGTGATACAGACTTTGCCCTGAGCATTATGGCACACTATAAGACAGAACTGGACCGCTCCGCATGCTTTGCTTTGAATCAGGACCCTGGGGTGTCTGCCATCTGCAGCCTGGCATCAAGAGGCCTCATACAGATTATGTCATGATATGCCATCAGGGACATGATTATTGTCCCACTGAAGACATTTCCCACCTTCACATGTGAAGTTTTACATCTTTACTTCTTGTTTTTGTCAATGTCACTCACTAAAGAGTCTGATCAGTAAGCTAAAAGTCTATAATCTATAAATATTAAAAAAGATTGGTGTTGATCGGTACAAAATGCTTACACTGATATGAATGAAAGTAATGATATGGCTGAAAATGGTAGCTGACAGGAACCTTTACTTAACTAAAATTTACTGTTAAAGCAGCAGACAGTTAGCTAGCTCAAAGGTAATGAATGACTAGGAAAAACCTAACAGTAAAATGATGGTACAGAATGAAAACTTGACCAAACTGACCCAAACAATGACACTTCAGTGGCATGAAAAATAATTATTGCAAATTTTAACATCAGCAAAGTTTAATATTGCACCTTTAAAATCAATTCAAATGAACAAACTTTAGTCAATCACACTTCATCTGATGGGACTGTGGGGGATTATCACAGAAAAAAGGGAGGAAACCTCTGGTGTACAGGACACTGTGTGTCTGCCTTTATCTGGCTTTCTGTTCTCCTGAATAAGAGCCTGCTGGGACTTTAAACACCTTCGCTTGTTTTCACTAATTAAATCTTCAGTGTTTTCAGGCGGTCGATTTCCTCAAACACTTCCTTCTCTAATTTTGAGTTTACCTTTTAAGTTCAGCTCTTGGGCATTGGCAAGAGATTTCCCTTGCTCAGGATGTTGATCGGCGGTGTATAATGTGCATTATCCTCTGGAAGACGTATTAAAGGCTTATTTCGGTAAGACACTCAAGCTCTTTAAATCAGAACCCGGCCTGCTTGCAAGCTTTCTCCACCATCTTTATTCTATAAACTGCACACCAAAGCCAACGAGGTTTTGGCAGAGGCTGCAAGGTTTTTTCTCCATTATTCTAATTGCCTTTAACCTGTAATCAATATTTACGGCACAGACAACCCAAAGGGTTGAGGGACTAAGCATTTCTCCCTCTTTTCTCTTGTCTCTGATTTGATTAAGGAAGACTGCAGCCAGAGTGAAAGTGCACTTCCTGGTTATAGCTCAGGACAACTGGGTGATTTCCTTTCTCCAAAATCACAATGTGATAACTCTTGACCATCAGCTAGAGTCAAAGGCAGTCTTCAGAAAAAAGCTCGCCTCATTGCGAATTGAACAATCTGCTCAATACAGCTGACCTTTGTCATGTACTGTTTGCAAAATGAAAAGCCCTGCGATTGGAGAACAAGTAAAAAGGTCAGATAAATGGAACAGAGAAGGTGAGGCTAAGGTGAGGAATGCTTCGACGAAGATGAGAGAGAGCAGAAGAAAGGGGGTAAGTGGGATGAGGAAGGAGAGGAAAGGGGGCCGGTGAAGGAGAAGACGCAGTGAGAAATCAAGTCTCCGGAGTGTGAAAGGCCAACAGCCCACGCTGTGATTCCATCTGGCCTCCCCGCTCAGCATGTGTGTGTGTGTTTGAACGAGTGGAAGAGCGCCAGAGCGAGAAATTACCCCATATACGTGTTTGTGTATGTCAGCACGAGGCTGCATATGTGTGTTTTTGTGTAAGTACATGCCTGCTCGTCTGTGTTTGCTCACAAGTTCATGCTAGCATGCCTACAATCTGTGTGTGTGTGTGTGTGTGTGTGTGTGTGTGTGTGCGTGCACGTGCATGTGATAGGATGTGATGTGCTGCATGAGGATGAAAGCCTCCTCGGTGCTACAGTGTGTGTCTTTGCCTGACCTGTATACAGGGACTGAAATAAGTCAACGGGGACACATCTGTGACACTGGCGGTACATGAGGCTGCTAAAGACACCCGGAGGTTTTAGAGAATGGCAGAAAAAACTTCAACTTGAATTTCTGAGCTTTGTTTCTTGTGTATTTGTGTACAGTGATAAGTTTCCAAGACCCATAACTGTATTGATTTCTCAACAACAGCCATGTTCGTTTCCCATACTTTGCAACTTTCTTTGTAAAAACAAAACAAAACAAAACAAAAAAAACAGAGATAAAACTCTTTTTCTGTTAAATCACTGTTAATTCTGGAATATCCAAAGATGAAGACAGTTTAAAGCCTGTGTACCTTCCCCTCATTGAATTTCTGAAAGTCAAAGGCAGAGTTTTACTGTTTTGAACACTGTACTGTCCTCTCAACTAAAAATGTTTTGTGCAATATGGCTTTTTTTATTTAGTTTAATTTTGATTTGGTAATTCAGAAGAGTAAATAATAAAAAAGTAAATGCTAAGATAAAAGTCAAGAAAAGAGAGCTTGCTTGTCAATATAGCATGACACAGCAAAGACAGCAATGGATCCACTACCATTGCAATCCATACACTTTATTTTAGCCTTAGCTTTAGCTTCTTTTTTCTATGTGTAAGTGTAGTGTCATTTTACATGGCTGAAAATCCGTTCCTGTTGTCGCAATAACCTAATAATCCAATGATATTAGCAGTATTTGTTCAATCTCATCCAAAATGCTCTTTCACACGAATGTGCTCATAGTCAAACAACAATAACAAGCTTTGTGATACCGGCTCTCCAGCTTCCCTACGTCAGATTAAATGTGCAGTGTTGAAATGAGTGCTGGACATATGTCCTCTCCTAAGAAGCTTGTGATCTGTATCAAATATGCTGGAAAGGCCTAATTCTGTGCTCCCATCTTCCTTCCTCTGTATGTAATGTCACAATAAGACACACTGCACATGTGTGCCAACAAAGGTCAGTCCATTCACTGGCTGTATTTGAAACTACTACCACAGTAGCAGTATGTCATGATTTGGCCAAAATGGCATGTAGTATGCAGCATGCAAACAAAAGCATAATCTGCAGTACATCAAAGGTGAGAAAGAAGTAGATTTTGAATATTGGCAGTTTTAAAAAAAAATTGATGATCAATCGAAAAAGAGTTGAGAAGCTCCATAAGCAACTGAAGGGGCAGCTAACTAGCTAACCGGCCAACAAGTGCATAAAGCAATGCTGCACAGTAGTGGTGGTTTGTTAGCTGCTTTCCAAAGCCAAACAAACGAAGGAACAAGGCAAGTAGTTTGCATTGTATGCACATTTGGACAGTATGTTTGTGCTGGCACATGACATCTTTAGCCACGTGCACAGTCTGTACAGCGCAGACCAAGCCTGGGAATACCAACTATCCACAGAGCTCATTATGTAAACAGCTTACAGTAAGTTGGTGACCTTTAAGGAATCTCTTGCATTTGACTGTACTTTGCTCCTTTGGCCTAATTCAGCTTGTGATACTAAACATCCACACTGTACGATGAAAAAAATGCAAGTCTAGCATCATAATCTCCTCTGCTTCAGTAACAAATGGTGATGAAATAAACAGCCTGTTAAATCCCTCTGAATCCTCCCGTCTTCACTCCGCGAGCACCGTCTTGTCCCTAAATATCCCCTGACCCATTTCAGGCTTTCGTTGGAGGCAGTTTACACTGTCTTGCATAAAAGGCAGTCTGGGGTGGGTGCTGTAATAGTGTCAACAGTCTGAGAGGCTGATATACTAGAGATGTGTTTATAGAAGTGTGAACAAAACCGACAAAAAAACAAAAAAAAGTGAAGTTTATCTACTGAGTGTACACAGAGGACTCTGACTCTCAGATGGAAAAAATAGAAGCCATTTGTGCAGATTTACTAGTGATGTAATTTGGGGTGTCTCTTCTTTTATCCTAAAATGGCCTGTTTTGCAAGTCTAATGTGATTTTCGACTGATTTAAGACTGGCAGTATTCATTTTCCAGGAGAAAAGAAATGAGTCACCACCAGTCACCCATAGGAGTGCTGCAGTATGGAGCCACTGCTGCGCCGGGCTTCACTTAGTAACAACTTTATTTATAAAGCACTGTTCATACGTATGTACCGCAAAGTCCTGACATAATAATCTGTCTTGGTAAGAAATTATCTTCATCCCTTTTAAAACTTTTAAGATACTTTGCATTCAAAGTGTGATGACGGTGACGTCACAGTGTACTTTGAGTACACCTACATATTAGCTAGCTAGTATTATCTTACAGTAAACACTGACTTTAAACATGCTTTCATTTAGTTATGACACAGTAAATGCATACATAGAAAGAACACACATATAACAATGTATTACACTTTGTATCTTTGTTTGTTCTCAGAAATTAAACTCTTAATTTATCTGCTTACACATATCATACAGGTCCCAGGTCAAAAAGTAGTATAATTTAGTGTATTAGAAGCATAATTTAAGTCCAGAAAAATCATTACAAGTACACTTTTACTTTTGTGCTTAATTTAAAGTATGTTTGACGGGAACTTTTATAAACTGTACTTCTAACTATTTGTCATGAAGTTCTGCTTAAATGTATTCAAACTGAACATACTAATTCTGCAGTACTTAAAGTGGTATTTCAAAGTACTTATAAAAAGTGCATTTTTTTGCAAGTGTATCATAAATTGTACTTAAGTACACAAAATTACAAATACCTTTAACAGAAATAAAGTGTACTTATTTAAAGTATACATATTTTCAAGCCCTTTGTAATACACTATTAGCATGGATTAATTTCACTGCATTTTAAGTATATTTCCAACACATTGGTGGTATAATACAATTGTACTGCAAATGTGTTTTGAATGCTCATGAATCCTGATTTTCACGGGTGCACTTAAGTACACTTAAAATTTGTAAAAAGTTGTGACAATTTAGCATACTTTATTCAGTTATACTCGAGTATGCTTGAATAAAATTGTATGAAATGGGTTTAGTGCATTCGTCCAAAGTATAATTTAAGTGTATTATTTCACCTGAGATATGTGTGTTTATTTAGGAAACTCCACTTGGTTGAATTATTTATTTCATAATGAAGTGACAAAATTGGACTTTTAATGATGATTATGATTGAATAAATAAAACTGAGAGCTAAATCAAACGTCCTCGTGCTTGCAGTCAGTGAGGTGGTCAGAGCATAACGAGTCTTGTCTTTCTATGTTTACAGTCTCATCCATTCATATGTAACGAGACTCTTTAGGAACTTGCGAGTCTTGCAGACATTTTTGCTCAGCAGTATCTAGGAACTATCTTTTTCTTGCAGCTCCAAAAAAAAAAAAAAAAAAAGGTAATTAAAAGTGCCGATGCCCAGCATTTGGCTCATTCGAGATGAGTTCATTAGTTAGCACTCAAATAGGTTTCAAAGATGTTGCCAGCATAATCTTGGCAGATGAGTACTATGACAATCAAAAGCCAATGGTTTCAGCCAATCACCCCGTTCTAAAGTTCTTCCAAAACGCACCCGTCTGACCTTTACCTATTTTAGTTTCTGGCGAACAGACCCAGCTCCCGTCTGGTTCTGTAAAGCAGCGACCTTCCTGTGGAGAGTCATGGACAGTTACAGGAAGGGGAGAGGAATGTGAATAAAGACATTTCATTTAGGTGGCCTGTCTTTCATACCAACATAAAATGGTGACATGAGTACGTCTTTAATACAACCATCTGAATTCATTGAAATCCAAAGAGATTCAGCAGGCTGATTTGCGCAGGCCAACCAGATGCTGCCGGAAAGATTTTTCTTTTTTAGCCCAGTGGATCCAGACAGAGTGGCCTTTTACTGGGCTGCAGTAAAGAACGCCAGCCTCCTGCAGCTATTCATTATCTTAAGTGTGTCTGCAGCAGACAGTGAGCGGGGAGCGTTCAGATGCATGATGGGAAAGACTGCTGAAATAAGCTTTTCCAAAGGGAAGATCTCACAGGAGCCTGGTAATTAATGACAGGATGTGATTGTCTGATGAAGATGGCTGACGTGTCCGTGTTGTGCGCTTGTAACAATGTTAGGTTTGCTCTTCTAAAGAAGTCATCTATTATTTGGTCCTCATTTTAAAGTCTGCTTCACAAATTCATCCCCAGGAGCAGAAAGTTACACAAGTCATTATCACTTTCCTGCTAATTCAGAAGATTTGGTGGTTGAATGAGAGGAATAAGAGGCTTTATTGTTAAAATTTTAAACGATTCGGACTCCTCTTCTAGGAATCATGAGGAAACCAAACGGAGTTGATGTCTCGTGTTCTTGTTGTCCATCCAAAATTTTGACTTACACCATATTATTTTGTGCCTCCTCCAGGTTTGTGTCAAAAAATGACTTATCCCATTCAAAGTGAACCACTGCTAGTTTTTGCCAATTTCAACTTGACCCAGATGTGTAAATGTGTTTGATAAGGACTGTGATACAGAGTAGAACTGCAGTGTCTTTTATTTATGACTTGAAGAAGTTATACTGGACCTTGACAAAATAACAGTTGCTTTTATGTGTCAGATAAGGTTGGTGCACACAGAGAGAGCATGGCCGCATAAAAGAGCTGAGCCACTTCACCTGGAAGCACCTGGAACCTCTTTGTCTGGTCTGACGCTTAAGCCTTTTGGTCTAAGTACCGCTGAAGCTGTGAATGATGTCTGAGAATGGCCGCTGAGCTTTGAAGATGTCTGCTGATAATCTACAGACATATCAGACACTTCTGGAGGAAGAGAGACGTCTTCTGCCTTAAATACAGAAGAGAACAGACAATGCTTGATTGTGAAAGCGAGTCAAGAGAAGTAAAAATCAGGATCACGGCAGCACTGAATTGTGGTTTGGACGAGTTGATAAAGAGCTTTCTGAGGCTGATCAGCCTCACCTGTCGATGTGCACCTTGATGCGTGTCAGCCCATTAGTGTCTGCACTGTAATGAGCCAGGAAGAGGAGCAGGAAGGAGCTGATTAAACTAATCTTGTAACTGACTTCCTTCAACTTGCAGTGATTAAACACTGTAAATGCTAAGTGGTTGCGACAGCTTAAGTGAGACAGGAAGAGAAACTCAGCCCCATCCGTGTGTTTCGTGAGGTGTGCCTCAAGTAAAAGCAGCAGTACCTCACTGAAAATACTCAATGTAAAGGTCATGTATTCAAAAGTAAAAACTCATGCAGAGAAATGGTCAAAAATTGTGTTGTACTATTATATCTGATGTTTTTGGATTAATATTACAGCGGCTTTAATGTGTATGTTGCATTTTACTGCTGTGGATGTTTAATAACTACTTATTTGACTACTTGACATACTGTTCAGTAGTTTCATCTACAGCAATGCATCACTGATTGGTACATTACTTTGTAATGCATTACTCCCAGCACTAGTGACAATACATTTTCCCAAAAAATCAAGCGGCCTTCTAAATGGTTTATTTATCTTAAGGAGTAGGAGAATTTTCTCAACCCATAAATGAATCCTTCAGTTTATCCGAACAATTCCAATTCAAAATCACAGAATTTGGAGATTTTCCCTGGAAGGGTATGAAAATGATTGGATTTGGCCAGTCAGCAGCAGTAGCTGCTCAGTGCCTCTATTTAGAACTTCAAAGTTAGGAAAGTCAGAACTGTGACAAATTCTGTCAAAGCTGCCACCGCGTCTCCTGCACAACTAAGTGGGTGCGCTGTGAAGAGGTTAACACCCTGTCGGCTGTTCAGAGACAGCCAACTGAAGCCAAGGTCGCCATGTGGGATCCAACATGCCCGAAAATGCCCGACGGCTCCAGGAAGCCCCAGACGAGAGGAAGAGATACATCCGCTGGCCAAGCATGCACATCCAAGAACGTCCAGGAGTGACCCACATGAGAGGCGACATTGCTCCTCCCTCCTCTTTTCCTGGACATCAGGCAACAGGTGAAACAGTACTTTTCCTGTGATACAGGGTTGATACTATAGATTAATAGAAATACTAAGGAGGCATTAGATCAAAAATTAGGATCTTCCATCCACCCATACAGTTATGGTATTTAATCACTTAAGCTCATTTCTTTTGGCTGGCCTTCTCTCTCTGTAAGCCTTATTTTAATGTTTAATCTTAACGATTTCATCCACATGCATCTGATTAAGATATCATTTTTGATCTGGTCTGATGGTCCTCATTCACAAATTTGGCGTGTTGCTGCATTCATGACTTATTCATGAATTGTTCATTGCTGTATTCTTGTATTTTTGCATGGAGGCAACCAGCCTACTCGTGGTCACATTCATTTGTTCATTTATTTAATATGTATTAGCACTGGGTTATGTCAGTCTGTGTACGTGACGCATTATGGTCACTGCACACAAGCATAGAACTCTGCAGCAACCTTCAGACTGAGACTAAATAAATTAATTGGCTGTCAAATTTTCCCTCTAAAAGGACGATGTACAAGGTGTAAATCTAATGCAAGTTAAATTCTGTTATCTGACATTAATACTATATCTGACAGCCAGGAGTGAGTGTGAATCTGCTGCTGCTTCTTCATAACAAAGTTCTTTGCAAAAATAATTTAATATCCCTTTGGCTAAAATATGCTACAATACACATATATTTGGATTCTGTGTAATATCATTATGTCCAATGTCCATCATGAGTTAATGTCCGTAGATCCACATCATAGAAAAAGATTCTCCTCCATTACTTGCTTGAGAACTATTTATACATTTTCTTTAGTATCAATGTAATCCAGTCACAGTTGTTTGTACATTTATGGTATCATTGTAAAAAGAACAGCTTATAGCCAATTTGGCCAATGGTGCCAATTAGTCAAAATGTTGACTAATATTGGCTGGGACTTAAAGTTGTAATATGTTAACTTACAATGTTTACATCTCCCAAAACTGCCCAATTATGGGAACTGTAGTTCCAAAATTGAGAGTGTGACTTCACCTCAAGTTGAAATGAGAGAAATAACAATAATAGTAGCAGCAAAAAGCATTAATATAAACTTTTTTTCATCTTATACTATCAGTATTTTATGTTACTAAAGCTCAGAATGGCCCATTGACATGGTTCTTACATTCCTGGACCACAGACCCTCTCCTCTGTCCAGTCATATACAGATGAGTGTTCTGTGTTGAAAACCTGTGGACATTTAGGCAACAAAGACTAAATTGAAACACTTTTGCATTGTGTATAACATGCACAGCCTCCTCACTTGTTGCACATTGTATTGAACGGCCTCTGTTAATTCAACCTGGAAATGAAAGAGATGTATGTTGTGGGTGAGATTCTGACTTTGTTGGCTGTTTGTATAGATACAGAATCAAGGTTACGTTTCAGAGAAATAGTTCTCAGACAAATGTGCTTTCAACTTTTGTAACTCCAGAAAGTTCAAAAAGTCGAGTGAGGTGAGCATATTTCATTTCCTGAAAAATTCACCGTTTATTGGTTGGAGTGAAGCGGTTGAACACCTGTGCAGCAGCAATGCAGCCAACCAACCAGAGACATTTTTGATTTATATGCATGATCAAAATTAATTGTTATGCAGGCATTTAAAAGGGAAGCTAATCAATTTTGTTTGCACAAGTCATAATTTCACCCCAGCCACGGTAGTCAGGATACATTTTCATGGAAAGTCTCTTTTCTTTTTCAGACTGCTGTATGATCTCAAGCAAATCTGGACAAATACATGGTCTCGACTGCTGGACGGTGGGTCAATACTCCTCCTTAAACTCGCTGAAGCGCTCATTTACAGACAGCTCTTCATTTTTATGTGGAGAATTTTGCTAAATATTCATAAATCATTCAAATGATAGAGCATGACCTAGAACTGCTCATTCAAATTGGTTTTAAAACAGTGATGTTTGCTGGCAGCGGGAAGATATGGAATTAATTTAGTTGCCTGTTAATCATCCCAGCTGATGGTGAAAAAATGATTTGAAGAGACATCTTGGACTACAAGCGCAATAAAAAGTAACTCTTGTTGAGTTTATAGCAATCAGTGGACAATTACCATCCAATCAGTCCAAACAAAGAGGCCATTTGGGAACACAATGGAGAGACGTAGATAAAACGTTGCTTTTTCGGGTGAAATGAAATTAGTATTTCCTCTGGAATACCTGATTTTCCATAATTTTTCAAACGGTTGGGGAAATGAAATTACAATCGAAAATGAGAAAAAGCAGTGTCTGCTTCATGTCCTATCTCTTTTTCCTTCTCCGCTTTAAAGAGTCGCTCATGCTTTAAACAGCGCAAAGCCAAGAAAATCCTCTCAGACAAAAAGAGCTCCTTATCGTCCTCTCTCCATAATAATGGAAATCCAATACATTTTATTACTCGTAGAAATTCTAATTAATGCCGGGTTTATAAAACGAGGCCAATCAGTCAATATTATCTCCAGTCGGAGCTGGATGCCGTCTTAGCTGTGGAGCAGAGCGAGGACTCGGAGATGACAGAACGTAATATCTCATTTCTGAGTCAGAAAAGCAGGGTCGGCGCTGCAGACACGCCAGGCCTCTGTATTGAGAACAGCCTGACGCTGCATCTCAGACTCACTCTTTCTGCTTCACTTCACTCACTTTGCAGATGAGGTTGGCAGCAGCGGCTTGCTCCGTATTTCAGACTAATTTATGACCTCTGCAGAGGAGGGTGCATTAGGAAGATCAGCCACGTCAACTTCTGCCATGCTGCAACAACTGGCCATGAGACGGCAGAAGGACATGCCACCGTACACACAGAAATGCATTCAATTAAAGCTGAAGTATATTGAATTTGCACAGCTTTTGTAGCACTCCAATCTGAGCAGCCACTCTCTGTGTCTCCTTACAACTGTATTTATTACTGTGTTTCTGGAGGACGTTTCATGCAAAAAGGCTTGCGTACATCAAAGTCTATCTTTCTGGTTGTGATCTTGCTCAAAAAACAATGCACGGAAGTGAAAACTTAGCCAGTGTGATCTCTTTTTAGAATCATTTTTGGTTCATCTATGGCTTAAAATAGCTGTGTTGAGGCTCCTTGATTTGTATATGCATCCATAACACCACCCATCCATATAACATTGTTATAGCACTTTAGCTTTTGCAACTGAATGTAAACATTTATTTCAATAAGTCATTTTGGCATGACTGCAGGAGGATGCTTGTCAGTGCAACAAAAACATCATTTTTCAAGACCAAGGCTGCCCTTATGAAACCAGAACAGCTCCACCATACTCCTATTATGACATTGTAGCTGCGCTGCTAAAACAAACAACTCTGCATCCTACATTTCCTGTAATCTTCTTGTAGAGTTTCAAAGTGGGAGGACCTATTTTTGGCAGTTCTGAAGTAAATGTCAAATTCATTTTGTCAAGAGACAGTTTCAGATGACTCACAGTTAGAGAAAGCGCACAGTTTAGATGGACAGGAAACTCTTGGTGGAATCAGTTTAAAAGACCTAAACTGTGTTAGAAAGTATATGATTATTTGATTAAAAAAATGACAGGTAAAAACATGAAGTGAGAAGCTTTCATAATTCATTGTGCATTTTTGGAAGAATCATCCAATCCCAGAGCTTGGAACTGTGAATTTCTGAGTAATGCTCCTTATGACCACTAAACTGACCTTCGTATATATGTAAAACAGGCGGCGCGGTGGAGATAACGCGGAAACTTAAATCTTTACTTAGAATTGTATTGATAGTTTACCCAGCAGTCAGCCCTACATGCAGCTCAAGTGTCTCTCCTCTTTTCTCAGCTTCTAGAGTACTTGCCTCCCTTCCCCTTCACCCCGTTCGAGGAGGGAGGGCAGATGTATAGCCAACAGGACACAGCCACAACTTTGCCTCGAGCGCTGACCTCCCCCGATGACAACCATATGCTCCTGTATTAAATATGTATGGTTGTGGAAAGAATGGGACATGTAAAATTCAATATGGTCTGACATCCTGAAGCAGCCTGAGTGGTGAAGACTCGTCCTCCCATATGTGTTTAATGTAAAGTTGACATACCAGTGATTTTATGACTAAAGCATGTTCCACTTTTATTATTTCTTTTTCTTGTGCTCTTCAAATCAACAGCACCCAAGTAGCTTAACATCATTCTAATAATAGCTGTTAGTCCATTATTTACTGATATTTAATTCCTTGAGGGTGGATTGTCTGTTTCTTTTCTCTTCTCTTTCCTAAAGGGTTGATTAAATTCCTCCAAGGTCGAGGAAAGGCAGCCGCGTATATGTGTGAGAAACACATGGTGGGAAAAAGCCAAAGTCAAGACATGGGTGAGATGTTCAAGCGCAGGAATAAAAGTGGAAAACAAGTGTTTATGTAGTAGTAGAGGTGTGAAGCGCCCAGCTTCCCCCACCTATCACAAAATCAAGAGGTTTACCACTGGATTCCATCATATTAAAAAACGTCCTGATCAGGATGACGATACACTATGGGTCAGTATTATGTGATATACATTGTTAGTCAGAGGGAGAGGTCTTCACAGGTCCCTTCAACTAGATTCACATAGGGTCTTGTTGTCTTGCTGGCAGGTGTTGGTTCTGTGTATCAGTGTGTGTAACACCTGACTGGATCCAAGCTATCACTAATAGCTTTGATCAGTGTGGGATCTTTATCCACACTCGCGACAACATTGGATTTTAATGTCGGTCAGTTGTTTGGTGCACCCCTTTGATCAAGACTGAGATATCTCAAGAACTATTAAATGGATTTCTATGTCCTCTGTGCAGCCTCACAGAGCTGCAAATGTGGTTGAAGGCTCATAGTGGGACATTCACAAGGCTGGCGCAGAGATCACGTCCACATGACGACGGTTACGTTGGAAAGGGCATCTTTGTCTCTCTGTTTCAGCACTCCATCCACACTAAAACAGCATTTTCTCCCACAAGATGGCTTTGCCAAAAGGCCTTTAGAGGTTGTAAATCTCAAAACAGCAGCTAGGTGCTTCAGGAGGAAACAAGGCTTTTCCAACACGATGACACAAGTTAGCCAAGTGAGGGTAAGGGGCAGTGTTCCAGTAAAGTTAAGAAGTCGCCTCTAAAGTTCATTTATATGCTGATGCAGCCACATACACAGCAGAGTTGTCGTCATTAACAACAATCAACAATTTCATGTTCAACAACTATAACTTCACATCAGCTGTATTAAAAGAGTGGCGGTGAGCACGGAGAGCAGTGGGAAACTGAACTGTCACTCGGCACAGTGACCAGCTGTGTGTGTGACGTCTAGTCACAGAGTGCGTGGTGAGTTAAGAAGACAGCTTTCTGTAATCAGGCGTTTTAAACGTCGATACAGCCGATCACACCGCACAGCTGCTGTCATTCACATTGAGTGTGTCAGGAGGCATCCCAACCATGAAATTTGGTCAGCTGGGCTATCCGTCTCACTCCTTACCAGATGTTGGCTGTCATGCACAGTTTCATCGTTTGCCATCTGAAAAGGCGACAAAGAAGAGGAGCTGCAGTTCATGTTGTTCAGGTGTTTGATTGCGGGCAGAGGGTCCAATGGGCCCTCCATCATTTGTGACATCCTATCTGGTGTGAATGTTTTTAGTGGCCACAACATGTACTTCAACGCAAGGGCTGAAAGCCTCTACTGCTTATATTCTCACAGAGACTACATGGTCTGTGACATCAAGCTGCTGTGACGCACCTTTCAGTTCTCAGGTTACAAGAATTTTCAGAAGGAGTATCAGGTTATTAACTCAAGGACTCAACAGGCACATCAGAGATATAATCACCCAATGGAAACTCACTGGATGATATCACTCCGCCTGTACACCTCTCTGATGAAAGCATGACTCCATACAGGACAGACTCACAGGAACATGATATCACAGCCAGCAGAGCAGTTACAGTCAAATATGTGCTGGACTGGACTGGGTGATGAGAAACATTAAATGTCAAGTGAGTCACGCCTTCTACACGCCCTCTTGCTGTTGCCATGCTATTTCTTGGAAGCACACTGGAACAACAACTGATGACAGGCAAGATATTATGTATTCGCTGTATTGTAGGTGTCCACGTCATCAGTAGATGTCCTAATTTCTTCAGTGATGGGATTTCGTTTAATTTTTTACTTAAATGTCTGGTGATTTCTGCTTTATCTTCGCTCTCTGTGTTCCTTATAAAGCTGTGAAATGAACTGTCACTCAAAAAGAGTGGAAATTAGCACAATAGTTAGAGTGAAAAACCATGTAAGCATTCAAGAAAAAGAGAAAGAAAAAGAGACTAATAGAGGAAACTGATTGTCAAGGAGAAAGCAAGAAAATTAGCAAGAACAAAAGAATGACAATGGAGAGAAACATGTAACAGTCATTGTCTCACGTGTGGTATCTCATGTCCCTCAGGGACTTTAGCTGAATTTATTCTTGGGGATAAAGACACACACACAATGACGTCAATACGCGCGGCATGAGACAGGTGTGAAATCAGTGGCAAGTAAAGAATAGCAGAGCTCATGAAAACAAAGTGTAGGAGGAGAGCGTCTATGCTCCTGGAAGAGCTGTGACAAGCAGTACCTGAGAAGTGACAGGACTGACAAGAATGCACCAAGACGGACACAAACACAACTCCAGCACGCATACTGTGTGTTAAAGGAATATTTTCATCTGAGAATTCATGAAAACGTGTCTTTTTTTTTTAGTCTACACAAACCTGTAATTGCCCTGATAATTGTTCAGACACTCAACAACTTAAGGCTTTCCTCTAGAGACAGGCAGCAGTTACTGCTTGGATGCTGAAAAACACACCCTCTTCCTGTCCGTGAGAGACGGAGTAAAGTGGAGAGGTGAAGGTCATCTATCTGTCACATATTAAAGCAGCGCTACAATGAGTTTGACCTTTCAGCACATCAACCAAATACCAAAACACTTATGTTAACCACGGTGACACCAGGACCTGCCTGCCTTTCATTTGCCTTAATAAAATGCATTAAAGCTGCCGCACATGCAATCAGGCTGACCTCACACATCAGTACACAAACTCACATGTAGACAGCATGTGCATACAAATAAACCCAGCTGCACAGTATACGGCCCCTATAGCGTTTAAGCCTCGCTGGTGGCTTTGCATGATTAAGTGCATTCACTGCATTATTTTGTATTCTGGTTCAGTACCGCTAACTCTGTTCTAATGCATTTATAGATAACTTTCCTGCCTTCCAGGCCGCCATTGGTATCAATTCATACCAGTTCAGCGAGCAAATCTGCCTTCAGAGAATTGGAAAGTCGACTGACATTGTCACCTGCATTTATTCATTTCTGGTATTTTATGACACTTGTGTGTTACCGCAGTTGAGTGCAGGTGAGTTTCATCAACACATTTCATATCACGAGTGAAGCATCATTGTGGGCTGATTGTTTTTCGGGGGGTTAATTCTCTAACAATATCGCCCATCATAGAGTGCTTTTCTGCACCTGGTACTCAAATATCAGATATCATAGTACACCAGCAAGGAGATTTAAAACTCATAAACCAGCATTGCCATAAAAGACATATCAGTTGATGATAGAAAACAGCCAAAAGGACAGTTATGTGCAGCATAACATGGGAAGGATTCTAACTTAATTCACAGCACAACACTGAGAAAAAAAGTACCTTCCTGCACTAAAGCTGATCTTCCTCATCTTCCCCCAAACCCAAGTGAAGCTTCTGGCGTCTCAGTTGACAGGATGTGATATTTGGAGCGATCAGTGGTGATTGTCTGCTGACTCACCACAACAGGAGCTCAGAAAGAGGCCCATGAGTCATCGGCAGAAAAAGGTCAGCTCAACTGGACATTTAGCTACAACATGGCATTCAACAGAGGAGAAGAGCAGAGAAGGTAATTTTGTTCTGCGGGATCTTCAATTGAAAAACTTGTCTGGCTTACAGCTCCTACATGATGATTCACTCTGGATATGAAATGACTGTACGGCACAAAAAGAGATATAAAGCCACATGCTGGGAATGATAGATGATAAGCAGCATTCTGAATCGTTAATTCTGTTGTAATTAATATTGATTAGATTAGCTGGCAATAAGCCTTGCTTATCTGCAGTGGGTAATGTGGGTTGGAGTCGACATAAACAACTGCGGGGCTAAATTAAAATAACAGTGTTTTAATAAGGAACAGAGGAGATGAACAGACAGAGTCATTCACCTTTCTGCAGAGAACTAAGAGCAGAATTTCTACTTTAAAACACAATGGCTTACTTTTATGATTTACCCCGGAGCAATTAAGTTAGTTATCTGTATTGCTCATTTGTTTTATGGCGGCGTTTGTTTTGTGGATATGTTTATTTTACGATCCTGTTTACTTCAGTTAAGTGGACGTCCAACAGCTCACAACAAACACTACTTGAGTCCACATGGGAAAACCTTTTTCTACTCCTCTCTCTCTCTTTTTTTTTTTTTTTAATAAATCCCCCCGGGCACTCAAAGCTGCTTTTCTTCCCCACGGTCTGTCTGTTGTGTTTATCTGCAGCAGCACATCTCTTTGGTTTTTATGGTCTTTGTTTCTCCTTAGGATCTGCTTATGCCTGACTGGGCCCCGCACTTTTAAAATGATGAAGGGAAGTGCAAAGTGTTTGGGAAGGCGATCTTTTATTTGTATGATGTGTTTATGGTTGTTTCCATTTGTTATCAGCTCACAGCAGCAGGACAGAATGTGAGGAGAATGTTAAAAAGAAGGACGAGTTAGCGTGAGTCCAACTGATTTGTTTTCCCCATGTAGCAACATGTACGAGTGATTGACACTGGGCATCTGTTGTATGGGGGTATGTGTTGTATGGAGTGTTATAATATGAGATAAATAAAACCAGATCTTCTGTTTCAGAATAAAGAACCTGATTCAAAATCCCAATCACATTTATAATAAAGCAAAAATCCAGTCCTAGAACATCACTACATTGCTAGCTAAAATGCGGCTAGTTTGGCCTGAACACTGAATGTGTTTTTAGACAGTGGAGATTAGCTAAAAAGCTGAAAAATAATATTAGAAATGAGTGCTGGTGGATATTGTGCAGATGATGTATTTGTATCTGTAAATTATTATATCCGACCCAATTCATTAAGCAACAACTTAACTCAAACAAATTAGCTAAAAATGTCTGCTTGTCTAATTTCACGTTAGCAGCTAACTAGTTCAGCATTGTTTTAATTCTAAAAATATTCCTTGGAGGAAAACATACAAACTCTTTGACAGACAAAAAGATTTAGAGTCCATAGAGTCTTTGGTCTGTGGTCTCTATAGCTAGCAGGAGTTAGCTAAAATTGTCAATACTGGCTCACATCCCGGCCTAGCTAGTTAACTTGCCAGTGCGGTGGCATGTGCAGCCTTGCTAAGATGAGTAAAAGCAGAATTTAGTTCTTGTGTCCTGAAGCTGTGTTTCAGCAGTACTTCAGCACTGTTGTTGCTCTTGCTAACAGGTGCTAACCAGCTAAATATGGTAGCAGTTAAGATCAGAAGCACAGGCATGTGATTGGCTGAAAAAGTTGAAGGGGGCGGGAACTGATGAGGACACCTTATGAAACCAAAGTGACATGAAATAAAAAGTGTCATTAGAAAAATAATTTCGTCATGAAATTAAATGAAAACAGCCTTTTGAAAAAGGGAATTTTGAATTAAAGAAGACTGTAAAGAAATACAATTAAAATGAAAGTCTAAAATATGAAAATAAGACTGATGAAGTAACACTTCATAATCCGAAGGTTATCCTTGATGATTTCTTAAATAATTTAAATTATTTCATAGAATTTTTATGCTGCTGTAGCCACAGTTTTTCAGCTCTCATTAGCTGGAAACGTGTCATACTGTAGGCTACATTCCAAGAAAGTTGGAGTGCAGGTCAGTAAGGTTGCAGCTCAAATGGCAGTTAAACCTCAGAAAACATATCTGACTTTGAGAACATGCATTCCTTGTCCAATTCAAGCATTTATAAATTCTGAATATCAGCTACATATTGATAGAATTGAGTCGCTGGCAGTTGAATGTTTGATGAGGTTTGGCCAGTCAAAGCTCGATAAAGTAAAGCTTCTCCTGTCCTCTGTCCACTGACATGCGCTCTGCCGGTGTGATGTGAATTTAACCAAATGATTCTCTGTAAATGAAACCTCTCATTAGACCCACTCAGTCAGAGAAATATGGAGTATTGATATGGGCAGCAGCCAGGCACTACCCTCAAGTGCTGTTATAATTGAATTCACCTTTATTCCTTTTACCATCAATTGTTTACATGGTGTCCATGCTCTCCATTGTCTTCCCTCAAGACACATCCACTAATGGTCACATCTCGGCAACTGTGTGGACTATTACTGGAAATACATACCCAATCAGGTTTGCCTATTGAATGATGTTAATGCGAGCCAAGAGATCCACTGACAGTGAAGGCATAAGAATAACTACAGTGTACTTCAGTGGCAGAGGCATGTTTCCTAAAAGGCATTATATGAATTGACGGAAATGTAGAGACGATATTCTTAAAAACATAAAACTCAGGTATCACACAAAGATCTGCCTTTGTTTGGTGTTTTCATGGCTTTCTTGTTCACTCTTCCTCTAGAGGACATTGTGTCAGTGAGTTATTGTGGTCCTGTTGTGCATAGGCTTCCTGCTGATTAAACTAGCTAACACCTCTATGATTTGTATCTACACCGAAGCACTGGGACTCAGACAAATTTGTGAGTAAACTTGCAATGATATGAATCAGCCATCAGATCTCCAGAAAATACATTCATATTGGATGATTCAGAAGTACCATTTGCATACAGCCAATAGCGATGTTCTAGTAGCAGGTCTGTTCTGTACAGTAGTGAGGTGGTGGTTGCGGGTGTGAAGGAGGGGGTAGTGGTAATGGATATGTTACACCATCATGCAGGAGACCTGATTTCACTTCTTGCTGCAGCCCAGTACAGTAAGTACAATGTTGTCTATAACCATAACCAGGTTTTCTGACATCCTCAAGCTTCATTTATACTCATGTATGAAGTGCTTATGTACCTACAGTGGCTATATGGGCTCCAAAGCTGTGCTGTGAGCCTCTCCACAGCTGGCACGTGCCTCCTCAAACCTTTAAGCTGTGACTGGTCAGCATGGACCACTTATGTTGGTATAGACGGCTGAGAGTGAAGAGAAGTTGAAGCAAGCTGGAAAAAAGGCTCTTTTATAGACTTTTTTTTACTAATGCAAATTTAGGTGTCATTTCTACTATAAACCATCTGCTCACTGTGATCATCATTCTTTATCACAGTGAATGAAACAAAATGTTTTAAGGCACAGAAACAATCTGCTTTGAATAAGAATTTTGCCTGACATGGCTTTTCCTCAAAAAAGATAAACTATCTCATTGTGAAAACGTTCTTAAAAGGAGAAAATCTGCTAACAGAAAAATATTGTTCATTTCAAGACTCAGACATGACAAGATCTATCCACTTGTGTACCTGCACTGGAGGCTTCAGGTTTCCACATCACACTGTGGGCGCTGGACGACGATTGGCCGCTTGTGATGTCATGCGATCATCTTGTATGTCCACATGTTAAACTACGATTTAAGGTGAGCAAAGGGAAACTTTCCCCCTTCACCACATGAATGTGACAACTGCCTTTGAGCATCAAACTCTGCGCACATATCATTCTGCACAGTGAAGCAGAAGTAACAACAAACAAAACCCATTTTTGAGCTGAAGGGGGCTTTAACGATCTGACCACATTTGCCATAACCACAATTTCTCTGCTAACAGTATTCATACTTGCCTTGTACATAAGTCTATTGTAAAACACTGGCACTGGGCGTTAAAATATGTTGTCACTCAGTGTAATCCAGGGTCAGCATGTATGATCCATGTCAAATATAAATTGCTTACATGTACACGTGCAACTGTAACAGCAACTTTTGTACTAAAGTGCAGACATCCCAGTAATTAACAATCACCAGGCAACACAAAGAGAACTGCTTCTAGCCAATTTCCTCCCAGGTTTCCCTTGAAGGAACAACAAAGCTTCATCTTATCTCGTGTTACACTGGGAGAAACAGCACTTTTGTTCTTGATAATACATACAGACGGGGCTGTGAATACACTGATAAAAAAAAAAGTTGTTAAAACGTATGGAAGAGTGGTCACTCTACTGTATCTAAGCTTTCAGATCCATCTCAGTGTCCTGAAAAAGCCTCCCTCGGTAACAAACAGCAAAGCAGAGCTTTAGCGGATGGCTGCAACCACAAATGAACTCCACAAACAAGAGAAATGAAGAATACGACAATTCTGCCGCCGATGGATTATGGCCTAATGTCCACAGCCGGGCGAAAGTTTCCATGGACTTTAATCTGTGTCTGATTTGAAATCTATTTATGTGGAGACACTTTCTGTTTTCTCCCCCAACTTCTCCCAACGCTGCCGTTGATGGTGTTTTGAAGAGTGGAGGACTTAAGTCTCATCAAGATTTCTGGGGAAGATTAAGAGTAACACTTTGGGGGTTGACAGCTGATCCCTGAACAGCCTGCGGTGCCGATGCCAGCGTATCTGCAATCTGTGTCATTAGGACAAACATAATCAAGTGTCTGGCCTGAATTCACCTCAGCATCTGATGCAGAAAGATGAAAATACGACAGATTTATCCTTCTAACACCCTTTGCCTGACAAAATCCCACATTATATTTGACCTTATCATGCTTTACTGTGATGAAAGGAGAAACAAAATATGTATTTTCATCTCTTCCACATATTTAATGTGATTTTTTTTTGTCAACTTTGATGTTAAAAGCTTGTTTTCTGATATTCTGGTGGACACATGATAGTCAGAAATCTCTCTGATCTGGTGTGCAGATTAGCATTAGGATGAGCATGTGTTGTTTGTTTCTGGCATGCAAAGCTTCTCAGATCTGGGATTTACGCTCCAATCAGTTCATGTGATGGTGATTTCATACATCATGTTAACAAGGAGCATGTCAACAAACACAGAGAAACCAGCAGCAGGCTTTGTGTACGCTGTAGAGCAGCTGTGGTTAGCAGATGAAAACAAAGAACTTTAAACCCACAGATGACTCCTACACACAGCGAGGAGGATTTGGTTCCTGTTTTGCCCTCTCGGCCATTTTCAGCACACACACACACACAACCACTCAAGGGCATGGATCAAGTCAGTCTAAACTTGCACTACTAAGTGAGGAGAAGACTTATTTCAATCTTATCAAAGAGTCCAACCTGCAGCTTTTTCCTCACACACCCTCCGATTTTAAAAACGTCTCCAGCAGATGAAGAGCACAAAAATGGTAAAAGGAAAGCCAACCGTCTGAAATAGGGCTTTGCTTCTGCCGCTCGAAAGGCAGACTGACATCCATTTGCAAAGTGGAGACAAGTGATGTGTCTTGTAATTGAATTCCTGTCAGATTTGCTTAATGTGCTTGCTGTCAGCTTGTCAAGACGTTGTCATCTGCACGTCTTCCAAAACTTTCATTATGCATGTTAGTGTGCCCACACAATTGTGCCCACATGGAGAAAGACACAGCTATGCACACATACATATGCACGCCCACAAACCATTTAAAATCCTGTCTTTTTCTTTCGGCTACAGTTCCAGCCCTAACCATCCGTCTTCTGCTACGGTGGTCTTTATTCAAAGCTGTGTTTGACGTTTGCTAGTTACAGTGTCATCCAACTTTCCGGTGATTCACTCCAGGACCTCAGATGGAAGCAGCTCTGGCTGGTTTTGCTTTTTTTTTTTTTTTCTTTTTGATGCCTTCATGATTTGCAAACTCCATACCATCAAGACGTTAAGTGAGCTCTGGCCTTATATGGCAGAGGAAAGGCTCTTCAGAGGCAGCGAGGGGGAAAAAAGCAACAGGTTTTATTTTGTTTGCTGCCATTCTGGCAGAAGCACCGGCGCCAAGGCAAGAACGGACTGAGCGCAGTTTGCATCTGTAGGCACTTTGGTGCATCAAGCAGGAAACAGGCAGATTAAAGGGGGGATTCTGGGAGAAAAAAAAAACATCAAAAAGCCACACAAATTGATATTTCAGAGATGAAGAGAGGAATTTTAGCATATTTCTTTCATGTGCGCTGTGATTTTGTTTGGATTTTGTTTGGCCTGTCACGCTGTTCATTTGTGTTTTGTCTCCCTTCCAAAAGCCTGCTTTCACCCGTGCCTGGGGTACTGGCACTGGAATTAATAGCATGTATAAATTAACGACGCTGTGCGCCACTTCAGGTGTCAGGAGAAAAATACAGAACTTTATGAGAGCTGTTTTGTCAAGAAACACAATAGCACCAAACGTGATCGCACGCTCACATTGTTAGCAAGCCGGGCATGGACAGAGAGCAAAGAGAGTAATGAGAGGCCTGATGCAGCATTGCAGTCTCTCTGGCCGCAGACTGATGGGCCAGGAACTCATTGCATTAGGGAGAGAGGGATGGAGGAGTAGAGCACTCCACAGTGAAACAGTCACCACACACACACCAGTAGAAATGCATCCCACAAACACAAATTACCTGCCAGCATCAATTCTAGCTCCTGTATGTCACATTTATGTGAAAGGTTAAACAGAAACAAATGGTTGATTTGGCCCGGCGCTGAAGCTTGGCAGGAGACAGACTCTATTTGGCCGGGGGATCCCAGGACAGGGGTGACCACGGCGGAGAGGGGCAGCACCGCCAGTGCTTCAGCGCTGATTTAAGAGCCGCGTTAGAAAAAGGCATCGTCGTGGCTGAGATGCAGATGGATTGAGTAATAAAGTAGTTTGGTTTCTAGATACGGTTTACTGTGACACCGCTGTGTCGTCTTTACTCTGATTTTGAGAAACACCTCAGTTAACCTCAACCGCTGCTGACAGCTCACAACTTTGCCGGCAGATTTAGTGACTTTTCACACCCACACAGCAACGATTTCTCTAAAATAGGACACAATGTGACACGTAAGGCATTAGGGTGACAAGGTGCTAGATTAGATGCTTATGCACTATAAATAAGAGCTCTGGTTGTTGAAAGGATTTGATCGTTTCAGCACTGTGTGGTCGCTTCATTAAAAGCAAGCGGCGGAAGCATCCATGGTGATAGTCTGCTATATTAAATCACACTTTTCTGAGCAGTCACAACTTGACTTGGAAGGCACTTCAGAACAGTGACATCTTTTGTGGTAAGCAATTGTGATGTGGGGATTTTACTACATTTCTTTGCTATTATTGTGTGTTTTCAACATGCTGAATGTGAATTTTGAGGGGTGTTTTTTTGTTTTTTACGAGTTAGACGTTCAACACTCGTTGCCTTTCTTGCTAAGAGTTAGATGAGAAGACTCATACCACTCTCATAATTACTACAACAAATAAGATAGAACATGTTAATTAGTGTGCTTCGGAGGTGTTGTTAGGCAGATCCGGTTACTTCTGGACAGTCAGGCCAGCTGTTTACTCATCTTCCAGTCTTATTACCAAATTAAGCTAATCGTCTCGCACTTCCAGCTTCATATTTAGTGTATTGGACATGAGAGTGATGTCAGTCTCCTCTTATAACTTTTCACTTAAAACAATAAAGAGTACATACATCTGAAAACTTGCCATAATGAATGAGTCCATTTTTGTCCAGGACTCCAGGACACTGTTTCACCAACTTTGTAGTTTATAAGATCCAATTGGCAACATTAGATCATTTCCTTTTTCCCATTTTGATGCATTACTTTGGCAAAATCCAAGTTTGCATTTTGTTTCTTGCAGGTTAGCAAGCGTGTATAAAATGCTGATCCCAGTGAGCCAATGAGCTTCTTTCAGGGTTTGAGTTACATGCCTCATGGCAAGGTGATGTACATGTTATGTGTGACCTCCATGCCTCTATGACACTGCACCTAGAGGCTTTTTACTGGATGCATGTATGCGATCAGAAAACATTTAAAACATATTCACTACTTTTATTCCTCCAAACTCTTTGAAACCTAATCCAGGAATATGGGACTGTTTTTGTCGTAAGTGAGCAGACTTGACAATATTTCTTACAAGTTCAATGTACAGCTGCTGGCAGCATCTTCATGAAGGTTCAGCTGATGTTGAGGAGGTACAGTGGGAATGGATGCACACAGCAGCAGAGAAGTGGAAATGAATCACCTGGGAGGACAGTGTGGGGATGAGTGGGCGTAGCAGCTGGATCTGTTGTACACTTCCCCTCTCTCAGATACTGAGCTCCACCTGCTTACTTTTACTTAACAACTACTGCAATAACTGCTGCTGATAGCAACACTTCTACTGCTGGAAGGTAACTGTGCACATTTACTCAGTACTGTAGTGAAAGGTAGCCTGTGGAGTGTTCTTGTCAATCAACAATGTTCAATTAACATTCAGTGTTTCTCACCAAAACACACTGTGAGCTGAGGCGCTTGTACTTCATTGAATATTTTACTTTAATACCATTTAATACTCCATTACATTACAGAGGTAAGTTTTGTACTTTTTCCAATACATATTTTAATTACTTAGCAGTTTTTACAAATTAACATTTTGCATAAAAACATATGCTGAGCTAAAATATGATGCATTATTATAGATTAAACTACCCAACTGTATAAAATAAAACACAATAAAATTCTGATCACATATGAATGTAAAAGTAATGATAATCCAATAATATAATATTAAAGTAAAACACACAGGAGCCACTTTTTTCTGCACTGAGTAGTATTACTGTTCAGTTTCAACAATTGGTTTCCTGTAATTGGATTAATTGCAAATGAGATTAGTGATTAGTGATACTGTGAACACAACTCCAGCCTATCAATGAAAATGATAGCGGCTTTAAGGTGACGCCTGACACCTTAGATCCAGACGTATCTTCTTGTAAGGATACGTTTTGTGTTATCAGTTTTACAAACTAGTTTTTAATTACTAACTCTGGGGGCCCTATCGGTTAATCTGGCCCTCACTATTATTGCTTATATACATGTGCAAGTATCGTTTATACTAAAACTACTGATGCTGCTACTACTAATATACTGTGATCACTACTCCTAAAACTTCTATTGTTACTACTAATGATAATTATTATTACAAAAATACTGCAGCTGCTTCTACTTCTTCTACTGCTTCTGCTTCTGTGTCTAATCCTGCAAATACTACAGCTGTCGTTTGAATTGTAAATTATATTATAAATTAATTAAAGCAGGATTGTCAGCTGCAGTTGTAACCATGGTTTTAAATCACCTAATATAATACCCCACTGGTGTAACGCCTGACTATGCTGAAGGTGATTGATTTGTGCCTAAGGCTTGAGCTCAAGGAATTGCAATAATCAAATCAGCCCTGTAGTTAAACTTTTCGCCTCCGCAGACACAGGAACTGGCATTTCCAGCGTGCTGCCTCATCCCTTTCCCCTTTTCATTTAGACATTTATTTATCAGCTCAGCCAGATTAGATATACTGATGCACCGACTCAAAATGTTGTTATTGACGTCTTTGATGAGTTAATTACACATTTGCATAAAGGTCAGGGCAACAGCAGACGTGAATCACCAAAGTGTACAGTAGGGGGTCTATTCCCCCTCCCTCGCACTACGCACATCTCTCCCCTTTAGCGTGCATGCTGGAGTTTATTTTCACATGGCACGTCATCAGAAATGGCAGACTGTTCCCTTAATAGATGTTGAGGGCGTCCGATGTAACAGGTCGTTAAAGGTGTTGCACACAAGGATGAGTGACGTCAGAGAAAAAGGCTCATGTTGACAAGCATGTCAGCTTTGGAAAACCTGTACGCTTGATGTAGCATCATAGATTATAGTAAGTGACTTATTGCATATGCCGTGGCAGGCCTGTCAGGCTTTGCATGCGTGCACATGTTGACGCAGTGTGTATGTGGTACCAAAAACATATGGATGGATGGATTAAACACCTGTTTAATCTGCCTATATGTGCGCTGCAAATGTTAGCATTTCTAGCTAACTGGCTACAAACAGTAGGAGCCTATATTTGTCGTTTCCAGTCAAAGGGGTGTGTGCTCCTGTCGCTGTTATTAGGCCTGCAAGTCTGCCAGCAACAGTCGCGATTCGGCCAAAAAATCCACGGTTGTCAGCTGGAAATGACAAGCCTGCTTTTGCTTATTTCTGTGTTAAATTGAAGACCCACTGTGCTAATTTTGATGTTCAATCTGTCACCTTTACAATTGGAAACTGCTGACAATATGTGTTCTTTGGATCAAAGAAAACATGGAAGAAGCTTTAAGAATAATTATGATGGATTGACAGAAGCCAGAAAGAGACAAAATAAAAAGAATTGCCCCAGCTCCTCAGCGTGGGCCGGTGTAAAATTGGGTTAGGACGGTGAGCACGGCCTGGAGAGATGGTGAATTTTGGGGAGACTTCAGAGCAAGACTGCGATAAGAATAACAGCTCACCACCCACAGCTAGCCAAAGGGGGGACAAACAGAAACCATACCTGTGTGGAGGAAAGAGGTAAAAAGAACAGAGAAAGAGAGATCACTGCATGCTGGAAACACACAGGGCAACACAACAAATGTGAAGTATGAGGTGAGGATGCAGAAGCAGCATTGATCCAAACAGGAGTGACAAATCATTAAACCCTAGCTGTGCATTTGGACTGTGAGAAAACCAATCAACAATTCACAGGAAGTTCATTAATTTCCTACAAAGCCGAGGGACTGTGGGAAACCGGCGGCTGGTGTTAGCAAGCCCGTCAACCGAGATGTTTGCCTCAAATGAACTTTTGACAGCAAGCGGCTGTCAGATTTTGAACAGTAATTCAGCCCTTGTAACAGCCAGTCAGATCTCACCTGTTCTTACAACGTATTTGGAGACAAAAAGAAAGCAGGTCATGCTGTTTATCATAGCCTTTCTCAAGTGTAGCACATTATTCAATTCAGACTTGATGTAATGGCAAGTAACACATTTCACCATGAGCAGACAGCATTTCTGATCAAATAAGGCTGGAGGGATAAAGCAAGATGAGCTAATAGGCGAGAAAAGGTGCTTATTAGTTTAGATTTAATCTAATTACTGTCTCCAAGTCTGTCACTTACTCAGACACTCCGTTTTGCTTTGCATCATTCAAATGAATTTGACCATTGGAGTGTTTTGCAATCCATGTCAAAGGTGTGCTGTGCAGATTTGATCACCAATAGTAGTGCTATGGAGCAATGTTTTTACGAGTGGGTGACCCTGAATATATACACCACCAATATGTACAGACACTGACAGACATTGAACCGACTGTCCAGATGTTTGCTGTAGCTAGCTAGCTAACATCTGTGGTTACAGCTTACAGATGTGGTTACAGACGGTGAGTGTTGTGAATTATGTGCAGTGCTGTCAAGCATATTTTACCCATGGTACACTGGGACATGGCACTCACCTTTGCACATCAAGACGTTAACTTCATGCAGGATGTGGCACAGAAGCAGACTGATGACATTTCAGTATGATTTACACTCTTGCATTCAGCTCCACCAACTCTGTCTCTGAGTTATAGTCACATATCGAAGGCCATCAGTGAAATTAAGGGAAGTGCTGTTCATTTAGCACTTTCTCTCTTGGCATGTATTTTATAGATTCTTTTTAATAAAGGAGCTAATGCTAATATCAGTGTTAATCAGCCTATAATCATTGAAAGGTCTGCACACTCAGAGTTGAGCTGCTGCCAACAGCCTCCTGATAGGCCCAGTTAAAGACACTCACACATGCACATATACACACACAAATGACTCTGCAGTATAAGCAACAGATTCCTTCTGTAAACTGTTATCTTCATGATAAGAACACAGCAGGACACATCCACAGATTTTGGACACTTCGATACAGTTGTGTTATTGCAGAGCTGCTTGTGTGAGAGTAAAAGAATACAGTGCATGGACAATTTAGCAACATGTCCATTAAATGTAGGTTTAATTTCCTTGCACTACAAACTTTGGTCTGTTGTGAAGCGGCTGTATTATTAATATTCTGCAGCCATGCCTCCAGGTGAGTGCAGAATTGCACTCCTGTAGTGGCAAAGGTCAGACAATCACTTTTCATATACACAAACTGCTGCAATGCCACAAATGCCTTTGTGGAAAAACTATCTGAAAGTCTGCACTGTTATTCTGCACATTGAGAGGTTCTCATGTCTCCCCCTTCTGTGACAGCAGACTTTTCAACCCATCTTAAAGCCATAAGAATCAGTTCATTTGGTGCGTACCCACATTTTAGATGTGGCACTGTTCACATAAAGGGTTAGATGTGACACTTGACTAGATTAGCCCTCCAGAAATGTTTATTTATTCAGCCAGAGCAGGTCAAAGTAAATTATATTACAAAACACAGAATGTTCAATCATTTCTCTAGTTTCCACAGTAAAAATCTGCTGATTACATTTACATTACAGATGTTTATAGAGAGATATTAAGAAGAATAATTTTGTGTCTTCTTGATTTTTATTTGCATATTTATGTAAACTGACAAGGAACATATTTGAGATTTATTCCTCCAGTGGCAATGCTATTCTAATGTATCAATGGCTGAGCAAGTGAATTAGAAAATCTTATTCATATAAACTATCTACGGTATGTGAGCAGGAATTATTGTGGTTAAGGGTGACTCATTTTATGAGTATACTGCAATCTTGTGGTAATCATATACTGATGAATCATCGCTTGAGTTCACAGCATGCAGTACATACTGATTAGTATGTAGAGCGTGTTAATACTCAGGTCTCAACATGGGGCAAGGCTCAGATGCAAGAGGCAACCAATGAAGGTTTTGATCCTGGAAGAAAAGACTATTCAGTTCAATATTGCTGGCCGAGAACTTGAGGGAGTTTAACCCTAACGTGATCAAAAATGTTTGGCAGTCTCACCGACAAACCACAATTAAACTCAGAGCAGCACAGAGACTCTGCAGGGGACAAACTTGTCTCCTCTTATTTTTACACTGTGAAAATAATAGCTTCACCCACAGCAGTGAAGGAGGCCACATGCAGAAACGTTCTGATGACACAGCAAATGTGAGGTGCTTAGCAGGCTGAATAACTAATAATAGAGTACAACTAGATCTTTTGTAAGATGAAAAAACAAGTGCTTTCACCATTATGTGCAAGTACCTTTGAGGAAATGTTTAGAAATGTGGAAAAAGTTAGCAGCTAGGTGAGCAAAAAGGTGCAGCGGGCAACTTGAAGCATGTGGGAGTGAAGAAACCAGAGAGTGCAAGCGTCCTTAAAGAAAAAACATGTTTTAAAATGTGAGACAAGATGTCACTTTTATGCTATGACAGTGTGTTGGCAGCTGTCTAGAGCTGTGCTTTGCTGTCTTGCTATATCAAATTTGTCAAATGAGGACAATAACAGGCTGAGCTCGGTGGATGTTTTATTGAAATACAGCATCTCAAGAAATGCATAATCTGCATGGGTGATTGGGCGACCTGTAAAATAATTAGAAAAGTTCTGCAGACGGACAATTCGTCTACAGTGAAACATGTTATTTACCAAATGTGAAGGCCTGCAGGGAGGTTGTGTGACTGCATACTCTGACTGCGATAAAAGTTCTTCCTTGCAGACCAGCAGAGTTCACGTGGACTCGTGTGGATACCAGCTCTGTCTGAAGGACAGAAAGCAGAGGGGTGCCCGGGATGGGGAGGGGGGGGCACGTATGCATCTCCCGCTGCGATCTAAAAATGGTAGTTCTAGTCAAGTCACACGCTCTTCTCTCAGGAATCCACAGTTTCTGAAGTACAGCTCAGTGTTCAAGGTGCACCACTGGGAAACCATAACAATAACAGAGTTTACCCATTGTTGTATCAATATACTGTTATGGTATGCATATTTTACATTCAGCGTGACTTACACTGGCCAGGGAATCTGCTTAGAAACAGAAATAATTGAAAGAAAACAAGCTCCTTGCAACTGCAGAACTTACCAGAGAATCATCGTGTTTTTAAGTTTTGTTCAGTATCAACATGATTTAATGATAATTGTCTGTACAGCAATTTACCAAAAGGTTAAGGGGATGGAGCTGTCTTCATTTTCAGTGAGGGTCTATGGTATGGTGGATAAGATGCAGTTTGTTTATTGTTCATGTTCTGTATTTCAGTGTTATAACAAGCCAGTTTTGTAATGTTAAATACCTTTGAATAACGACAAAATGGCCTTGGTATTAAATGGCAAGTGCAAAGACTTTATCAGCCTCTGAAAATCCATACAGATCAGAACAAAGCTGTGCTGAATTTTAAAGTGTAAAGACATTAGCATCCACAAAAGGCTCCCTGGTGAAACTTTAAACCCCCTCAAAATTGAACAGGCTCCCAACAAAACACAATAAATCAAGGCCTGGTGTTGTTCCCCTCCCTCTCTGTTTGATTCATCATGGTTCATTGTCATTTGCTGAGCCAAATTTATGTGAGACGGGTGGTAAAGAGAATAGTGTCCGAGTGAAAAGTTTCTACAAACAAGTGCTGTGCCTCGGAGGAATTCTCCTTGTGTCCTTGAGAGGCATCATGGAGTGTGACTTAAAGACTTTTTATTCCTCCTCCGCTCCCTCGTTTCTCCCCTCCGACTCCCCTCCATGCCTCTGCTCTCTCTCCCTCCTGTCTTCTCTCCTCCTCCCACCATCTCTCCATAGCTGGAGGGGGGTCTCTCCACGCTCTGATTGGTTTTATTGGCAGTAGTTCAGTTGTGGAGGATGCCGGCGTGGCTCTAGATGTCATGCATGATAAAGATGGATCAGCACATAACATTAGGCAAAGCAGTTCTCTTTTCCATCTCATTAAGATGACAACATTCGATGAGCATAGGAACATCCTCGGGTGTCACAGAGATTCCTGTTGGGTTATTCATCTCCTAACTGTGTTTTATCTGAAGGCGAGCAGTCAAAAGCACAGGAGTCACGGCACTACTGCTGCCCCAAATGAATTTCTGTGTGAATATTGTTAAAAAGACACCTCAGCATGTGGCCCTCATCCACATGTCTCCTTTTCCTTGTGTTAAAAGTGTGAGGAAGTGCAGCAGAGCAGTATCTGTCATGATGAATGAAAAAGCCTTTGCTGCACCTCTGAACATGTTTTGTATATGACAGGACAGAGAAACAGTCATACTTTATATTAAAAGTTATGAGATGCAGCTAACTTAAATTGCAAACAATTTGATTTTCTTGCTAATTCTGCCCCATGAATGCAGAGAGTAACACCACAGAAGCAGTAAAGTTGAAAAGAAAGGGTTTAAAGATTTCCATGATCTGTCATAATGGGTAATACATCGGACCCAAAAGCAGGACGAGGAACAGTTGAGCACTGTACAGCAGTTTATTGAAGAGTTCAGTGCAGTCAAATGTGCAAAATCCAGAGGAGCTGAGCCGGGCGGGCAGTGGAGAGAGGCCGACGGATCACAGGCCGGAGAGGTTCGGCAGAGAGAGTCGGCTGGCTTACGGCGGGAGACCCCGGGTGGTGAGTGGAACAAGGTTTTCTAGAGCAAAGACACAGAGGAGGTCTGAGGTCAGGAGAACCAATCATCATACAAAAAAAGACAGCTGGTAAGAAGAGCGAAGGCATGAGCCAAGACAGCATACCGCAATGATAAACAGACAAACCAGTGACTGCACTGAAGGACGGGGGTTTATACACAGCAGGAGGTTGATTGTCTGATGGGCCTCAGGTGTGCAGGTGGGCTGGCAGCAGGAGGGATCAGGTGGCCACGCCCAGCTCAGGTCACACACACACAGGGAGACACACATATGAAACGCGAGGGGCTGCCAAATCCTCACGATCTCCACAGAATTCAAGCAGTAAACACAAACCAAATGCTTCACTTTCCTTATCCAGTTTGTTCGAGAAGACCTTATTTTTGATTATTGATCTTATTTTCATCATGTCCAAAGTCATAAAAATTAAATGTAGCCTATCTGTATTGTGCTCCATTCATTATTAATATTTACATTGAAGTCAATATAATAATTTACGATTCGTTCATTCAAATATGCCATTTAAAGTCAGCTTAACTTCACACAATGAATTCAAAAGTCGCCTGAATTCAACTACAGTCAAATGCTGTGATAGCAGTTACTGCTAGTCTGCTAAACTAGCTAAGCCTTAGCTGGAGTTTAGCTTTTTATCTTCTATTTTCTATTCAGTAAAGTGCAGCATCTGACTGAAGCTAACCCTCTTGACTCAGTTTTGACCAAATATGTAAGCCTACGTTAATTTCTTTGTAGAGCAGTAAAGTGGTCAGTAACTGCTACACAGACGGCTCTTCTGTGGCTTTTGACTTGGTCTTGACCCACTTTTGATGACGTTTGGGCAAGATTGAACTAAGATGGATTTGACAAGGCAAAGAAAGAAAGAAGACAGACAAGAAATAGCAGGTGAGAGACAAATAGCATGACATTACATCCATCTGCGAGATGTGGCCAAAGTGTTTTCAGCGGCGCACGGAAGCAGCGTGGAAGCCAACGCGGGGCTGCGACTGTGTCTGGCATTTGATAATAGAGTGGGAGGGGGGGCCTGTCCTTCACAAGGTGTGGGACGCAGGTTCAAATTGTGTTACTGCACCTCGATTCATGGACAGACGTCCAGCACCCAACAAGAGAGAGAAGGAGTGAGAGTTTACCGCCCACGACAAATTGATCTTCGGCTGTGAACCATCAGTCCAAACCTGATGAAAAGAAGCCAGGAAGTTATCTATTTGAACTGCACACATCCCATGGAGTATGACTCGACACAAAATTCTCATTATCATCATTTGCACTGTGACTTTCTGCTCATTGACTCTTTGATTTAAGACTTTCAGGATAGCCAAAGGCTCAAGCAGCTTTTATATCACCAAATTGCCCTGAAAGAGGAGGAAAAAAAGCCTCCAGATTTCCTGTCCGCGGATGCTGCTGAGGCACAGACCGTCAATAAAGAGGCTGACAGAGCCAGCGAGGAGAATAGCATCTACCACCCACTGAGGCTCCGCAGGAACACAGTTATTTGAGTGCAACAGCTCCAATCAACATCTATTTAAAGACTGTAGCTCACAGAATGTGGGCAGTCCACGAGGATCCGCTGCATGGGAACTTGTGAAACGAGACAGTTCAAAAAACATGATTGTTCGCGACGCAGGACTGAATGAGCACGCCATGATCAGTTAAAAAGGAGGGAGACGTGTGATTATCAGCCACGGATGTACACGAAAATGCTTGTTTTGCGGCTTTGAAGTATATTTTCTCTGAATTTTTAGGAAAATCTTTTGATATGCTGTTAAGAAGTGCGTGTGCATTCGTGTGGTTGAACCAGGTGAAATGCATGCGTGTTGGTCGATCATTAGCATTAATTAAGACTAATCTCATTCTCAGCAAGTTGAAGTGCATCTGTGGCCATGGCAACCCACTCCCCAATGGCGAGCGGCGCTGAGGCCTGCCGCCTCTCCACTTCCTCCGGCAGTCATTGTGATTTGTGGAGTAATTACCACACAGCTAGAGGAGAAGGAGCACTTCAGCGAGACAAGCCGGTGTCCCGCCTAATGCGTGACATCCTCTCGGTGTCTGCTAGCACGCGCACTCACTCATGATGGCAAGGACCTGAGTCTGGAGTGGAAATTAAAGCACGTTATGTGTCAGTTGAAGCTGGAAAGAGGTGGGAGAGTTTACTTTGGGTTAGAGGGGATTGTTTCATGAGTGCCGTGAAAAGTAATGCACCCAAAAGCTGAGATACGAAATGAAAGTCAAGCGGAGAATGTGTTGGTTTACTAGCCGGGATTTAAAAATAGCACCGTGGCTCAGCGAGTAGTGCCCTGGAACAATAGCTAAATCAGAGTGGCAGTGTGTGGGAAATGTCTCAACAAGAGACACCAGAGCTAGGTTTATTTTTGCCTTTGGTGCAAACTCAGTTTAACTCTAAACCACTCCGCATAAATTATCTCCATAACATCATCATAACTCACAGCGGTCATGCATACCTGTCAACACTGGGACGCCCTGGGCCATCTCACCACCCTTACCACTGTAATAATACCCCTTACATTTACACAAGTGTCCACACAGTGAATCCTGAAATCACCACCAGGCAACCACTTTCTTTAAAATATCAGAGCAGCAAACACGGGCTAAGGTGTTCCTACATTAAGTGAGTGACGATCAGTTACCTGGCTGAAAGTGAAATGCTGTCGACATCCCTGTATTATATGAATGAAAACACCTAAGGGCATATAAATTTAGTCTGAATATATATTATTTGAAGGATATGCACACATCACTGACACATTATGCTTCAGTTGTGATTTTGAGAAAGGCTTCTGGCAAGGGAGACAGTTGGCAGAGGAGGACGATTATGAAAATGGATGTTAGAGATAAAACAGACCGATGTTGCTCTTCATTAAGTTCGGGTAAGCCTCCTCCCATCCGGTGAGACACTTACACAAACTTTTAGCCTTTTTGGCAGGTACTCCAGCCCCTCTCATGTTTGTCCTTCTTCTACTACTTCTTCTTTTATTGGCAGGTGCCATTTGAGTGATGTTGCAGCTAATGTTTCACATAGTGCCCGCCGTGCTGGTGGCTCTGTGAGGCTGTACTGGACTGCAGCAGTGCTTTGAGCTACATGCTAACACCAGCATACTAACATGCTCACAATGACGAATGCTAGTTTACTTTGGTTGCATGCGAACACTTTTAATGAGCACTAAACACAACCCACAGCTAAGGCTAACAAGAATGTCATAGGTTTTGCAGATAGTTGGTCAAAGTATTGGACAAAGTTTGTGAACACATGATTGTATTAAGGATATTACTGCATTTGCAAATGACTGCATTCTGTTTTTATTTGTTTTAAACAGTATCTCAACGTTTTTGGAAATGGGGTTGTACAAGTAATATTCAGGATTTACACAATACCCACAGCAACAAAGGTAAAATTGCTATTTAATGGTCCCTGTGAGAATATTTATGGTGCATGTTCTACACACATATCGTGTTGGTGTAGACAAACAGAAATAGACGGTAAAGATCCTTGCATAAACAACCGTGTTTTAATAACAATGAATCAAATCCTCATTATTTTCTTTAATATCTTCATGCATTTAGTAAAGAAACAACAACACATGAGTCATTCAGAGGAATCACCTCAGTTGACTTCTCTTTTTTTCAAACCTCGCCCACCAGCTCTGAACTATATCTAATTACTCAGTAGAAGTCTGTAAACTGTATTCATTAACACACAGCGCTGATAGTTTGTAAAACATCCTGACGTTAATGACCTCTCAGCATCAGAACTTCTATTTCTTAATGTTATGTTGTACATCATTTTCTCCTGTAATGTACTTCTCTGGACCAACGCGGTGTTTTAGCTCAAGCATTATACATGTTGTGTACTTTGAGGCATTACGAGCTGGATATACTCAGTAATAATACATGCAATCTTATTGGCTAAGTCACTGGGGATTGATCATGTGAGCGCAAACAGATCTGGTGTGTTATGATATGCATTATGGCAACCAGTGTTATTTGTTGTCAAAGACGGCATCACAAGCCTTGAACGGCTTCGGGCTAAGCTTTTCTCCAGCCATGTATGAAAAGTGACATCAGCTGAGTCCCCTTAGGCACTGGGACAAAATGTCCATAGCGGAGTCATTAGAAACACAAGACCTGGTTAACTAGTGTGATGGATCACAAAGTGGGTTAGCGATGAACTGGAGGCCCGTGTGAGCAGCTCAGTGTGGATTAATACTGCCATCTTGTGGCTGAAGAGCAGATGTGAACAATGCTGGTAACATACTGACATTCAGGGTGTCAGTCATGATCATTTTTACCCTAAACAAAATAATAAAAGTTTTGTTTCAAGATGGCAATCTTATACATGAAGCTGTGTGTACTCTTCATAGAGGAGATTTGCCAAGAGTGAGAGCATAACCTGAATGTCATAGTGATGTCACCAGGGTTATGTTGGACTTGGTACAACTAAATCTTATCAGACAAACTGGAGGGGTGGAGCTTGAAAGACAGGTTTTAGTGTCTGACTCTGACTCATATTTCGGACTAAGAGTCAGGATATCCGGGCCTCTGCTGCTTTGACATGTTCCTTCACACTTTATGGAAGCAGAAGACTAAATTGAGTGTTTTTTGAATGCACGGCTCAGTTTACCTGAATCACAACAGACTTTTGAAAGACACAGCTCTTCAGTGTCATAAACATATTGAGAACAGCCTTATGTTGAGTAATAATAGCTGACATTAAACAAAGTAAGGACGCTGAACATCTGTTAGAAAACAGTTCTTGAATCCCGATCAGTTGTTCCCGAGTGTAAACAATGGACACGAAGTTCAGTGGATCTCATGAGGTTGATTGAAGTAATCCTCCAGTTGTACATCCATAGGTACGCTCAATCGACTGAGACTAGTGATGGAGAAAAAAAACACAAAAACACACTAATACAAAGGAAGCAGAATTATCTGAGTTACATCATGCTATGTTTTTGGAACATGTGACTTATAAGTAAATGAGGTGAGATGCAGGATTTACATTAAATTTGCAACGTTTGAAAGAGATAAGCTTGTTTTTGTGCTATGTGAGTCGTCTACCTTCATTTTGAAGGGACTCCTCTTCTGCTATGGATCGGAAAATCATCATCTCTAATTCACTGTACAAGGATGAACACTGGAATCGCTTTTATTCTCGGAGGCGGTGGACCATTGAGGACCAACATGAACCAAGGAATAATCAAGGGGGAAAAAGTTTTCTGAGCACCTTTTCTTAGTGGCATTTGAGAAAGCTCCAAATCCAAGGCACAATGGAGCTACAATTAATGACAATTTTTTTGTGCCTAATTTGGGAGTATTTTTACAATGAGGCACTTCCTCAAAGTAAGTTCATGATCTAAATACTTTTTCCACCACTGACAGTGTTGCTTTTGTATGCCTTGATATGATTTTGCCATCTTAGCAAGTGTCATAAATTAGTTGCTGGCCTATTATGTCTTGTTTTATATTGTATGGTTGTACCTTGCCTCTGCCGTGTAGCAGTTTGTGACTTGCCTTTGAAAAGTGCAACAGGCATTAGTGATGTTACAGACACAGCACACAGAGGGAGAGAGAGAGAGAGAGAGAGAGAGAGAGAGAGAGAGAGAGAGAGAGAGAGAGCATTTCAATTACATCAACAATACAAAGGCAGAGTGTAGAATATGCGAGGTTAAAATCTCATATCAGGCAGGCTCTTCGAATAACCAGCAATAATAAACATTTGATATACAGTATGTTTTGTACATTAGTAATTCATTTTACACATTATGTTTGCATTATTACTATTATTACTTGCGAGCCAAAAGAGCTGGCTCTTTTAGGAGAGCCAAGCCATAAGAACCAGCTCTCTTAAAAGAGCCGGAATTCCCATCACTAACAGGCAAAGATAAAACTGAAAAATTCCTCCTCTAATAAAAACAAAAAAAATGTCTGACCCAAATGTCACAATCATATGATATTCTTAAAAAATAAATAATTAGTTATATACCACTTTTCAAAACAAGTTACAGGGTGCTTTACAAAGCTTTATTTGTGTTGCGTTGTAGACCTGTGACGTAAGCGTGTATTGTCCACGTACCCGCCATTCAGTCAACCTTACCTATCATATAAAGAACATGGCGCTTCATTTGAAAACGGACATGGTTTGTAGATTTTCAACTTGAAATTAATGAACATGTGCAAGTGTAGAGTATAAAGTACAATAGCATAGAGTTTCTGATTCAACTTTGTCAGCAGGGAGGTTCCTGTTTGTAACTTGCCGTGAATTCGGATCTTGGATGAATACGGTGCACGTGCCCGGCTAGTGTTAGCACAGTTTCATGTTCATTTATGGTCTTTCTTGTTACACTGGAGAAGTTTGGTATTGTAATATGGCAAATATGTAATACACCTAGGCTCAGGAGGTAGAGTGGCTATGGCTCAGGAGGTAGAGCGGTCGTCCACTTGGGCGATTCGATCCCTGGCCGAGCACGTCTTTGCTGTGCTATCGGTATGTGAGTGTGTTTCAATGGGTAATGCTCGTAATCAGGTAGCTTAGCCACCGTACAAATGTGTGCGCGAACGGGTGAATGCAGACTCGTTTTGTAAAAGTGCTTTGAGTTGTCATCAGAATACAAAAGTTTATAAAAATACAGTCCATTTACTGTCGTCTCACACTTTTTAAGATATTGCAGATTTCTGTCCAGTATACTGGTGTAATCCAAAGTACCTGTGAATTTACCACTTCCTTCCAGGTAAGTTTTCTACTGGCCAGTTAATAGAAAAAAAAATCAAATATGGTCTTTAGTAATGTAAAATATCATATTCATATAGCTTTCACGATGTGTTTTTGCTCCTGGCCAGGGTGCCAAACAGGGGACTGCTTCTGGTGATGGCCCTCACAGGTGAATAGAGTCTTATTGTCAGGTTCATGACACTTTGTAGGTGCAATGCATGGATATTTTACTTTAATACTGCCTCTGTTACAGTTCTGTTAGACCAAACGCATCCCCTAATCAGGAAGACACCTTTATGGATTGGGAATCGACTGCCAGCCAGTCCTTGGCCAGGTAAAAATGACTCAATCTAAATCTGTTTAAGACAGTGTGTGTGCTGTTGTTCTCTGAAGTGTGGTTGCAGAGGCTTTTTAGGACCCCTGCCCATCCAGTTTATTTACATGCATGGTAATAATTGTTTTGTACATTAAGACAGAATTCTGATAACATTTTGGCTGTCATTTCATCTGAATCAAGAATTATTTAATTGGGTATAACTCCTTATCTGACTTGTATTTCTTCTCATTTTTTGTGTGCACATAATGCATAACACTGCATAACACACTGAAAAGGATGTGAGGAATATTTCAATGGTTTTTTAGTTTTTTAGTTCTGTTATTTGTCTGCTAACCCAGTCAACAGATTAACAGTGATACAAATGGTTTATGCTGCAGGTTTTGGGAAATCTAGTTATTGTGAATAAATACTGTTACCCTAATCTGCTCACTTCTAGTAATTATTTGAATGAATGTAAATGTGCAGATTTACTGAGCTCAGTCGAAACAAACACACTTAAAGACAAAATTAAAAACAGCATAGGAATGAGAAAATGGCTTGAAAAGTCTTTGCTCAACTTTAGATCGCTGAAAAGATGCACATCAAGCTTTTGCAATATTGAGTGCTTCTGAAAATGTTTCCACATGTGTGATCACATTTAAACTAACTAAGAGTCATTAGCAGAGGCGGAGTGGAACTAAGTACGTTTACTCAAGTACTGGACTTAAGTACACATTCGAGGTACTCGAATAAAGTACCCAACAGTACACAAAATAGTTACAATTAGCTCAACTGTAAACATCAACAGCAGTAACATGCAGTAGCATGCAACATACACATGAATGCAGCAGTAACATTAATCTAAAAACATCAGTTATAAAAGCAAAATACTGACAGGGAGCATTTCACTGCAATGAGTGGAGGACATTTAGTTTATAATACCTACAATTTTATTTAAGGAAAGTTTTGAATGCAGGACATTTACTTGTAACAGAGTATTTTCACAGTGTGGTTTACAGGATCTGAAGACTTCTTTCACCACCGCTTATTAGTTCATGAATGACTTATCAGAGATACTGTGTTCTCCAGGAGCAATGTGGCACCATCATTCACCACCACTGAGGAGGAGACCCCAATGGAAGTAGATTAGATGAGCGAGCGTAAGACAAGTCATTCTGGTAAGATATATCTCAGGCTGCTGATTAATGATGAACTAATGATGATTACTTTACTTGTCCACCTTTTCACATTCTTGCCAGGAGTCTGTCTGTCTCTTAAATATGAAGCTACAACCTGCACACTGTTAGCTTAGCATAGCATAAAGTCTACACCCTGAGGTTGCCAGGCAACCAGAGAGGACTCCAGGAAATCCCTGCTAAGAAATAGTCCTGTGAATACACCGTCATGAAAGCATGGCTGCTGTTACACTTTGGATTCGTATGGATCCAAAAATGACATATAACATGTTGATTAGTGAGCTTTAGAGGGGCTGGTAGGCGGATTTTGTCACTTCGGACACATGCAGCCAGGCTCGCTGTTTCCTCCTATTTCCAGTCTGTCTATGTCTTGTAACATTATATCAACATTAGCAAGGTTGAAAAGTTGATTTTCATTGGAGGGGGGTCTTTAACATACAGACAAAGCAGTGACTCTTGGCAAGAAAGTGCATAAGCTTATTTCCCAAACTGTCTGACTATTGCTTTAATAGGAAAGTTCACCTCAAAATCAAATTTATATATATATTTTTTACTTTTACCTGTAGGTCTTTTTATCCATCTCGACTGTTGTAGAGATGTCTGACTTATCTTGAATGTAATGGAACTAGATGACACTCGGCTTGTTTAATACTTCTTCAGTTTTAACATGACTCTGTGTTTGTGCACACAGGATTTCATCAGCCCACTAATACCAGCTGTGCTTCAGTATGAGAGCTGAGAATGGCCATGTCTGCGATTAGTTTTTTTAATGCCTTCAAGAGAAAAGATTGTCTCTGCTCATTATCTACAATGTTTATCAGCAATAAATATTTACTACCATGTTGTCATTGTTTTTACTAAGCACAAACACAAAATGCTCCATATTAGGATGTCTTGTTAAAACCTTTTTGAACCTGTAAATTGAAGCATTATGTGCTTTCGGGTGAATTAGAACTATTCATTATTTTAAAAGCATCAGATCAGAGAAGTGGGCTGTCTTAATATCCTTCTTCAGAAGATAGGGAAATTGGAGAGTTTTTAATCCATCTGTCACTTATATAGCATCCATAAGCAGCATATAAACATTAAATAAATGCTTTATAACATGTCTTAATGTAGTAAGCAGATGTAAGTGTTTAATAATGTATTCATCCAATGTGACTCCCCCTGTGGGTGCATGTAAGTGGATGCCGGTGTATCAGCAGAATGAAAAACAATCACAGTTCCAATCATACAAAATGTTGTAATGGGAGAACCTTTTAACTGCTGCACATTTCTAAACACTTCAAGTGTCTTCATAGCTGTGCACTGCTACATTTTAGGGTTATTAACCTGTTTTAGATGTTTCCATAACGCTTGTAATTGCTAAATTAAGGGGACTTGAAGTGATTATTTTGACTCTTTGACTCCAACTGATCACTGATGACTCTGGTCTGTGCAGGTGAAAAAGCTGAAAATAACTTTTCTGTTGCACGTAGACAGTGAGGCTATGATGAAGATGAGGTAAACATGAGAGACATGAGTCACTCCAGGGGAACTCCGCCACTGTTACACATGATGGTCAGTTTACTCACCACAAGCTGCTCAGCCTGTGAAAACAGTCTAATGTCTTCTGCTGTAAAAATTACAAATATCAACTAAAACTGCATTTGCACATATGGTGAAATATTACAAAACGTGAAAACAAGAACAACAAAAAAATAATCAGTGCACTTGAACGCTTTCATCAAACCACTTGAAGGAGCAGTTGCATAGAACAGAGCTGTGTGAATCTCAATACCCACTGTCATTTATTTCCCTTGGTTGAGGTAAGAATTAAGGCCTCACAAAATGATTTTAGACACATGAAGGCAGGCAGCTTCAAGCGACAGCGCCTCGCTGCTTAAACTATAAATAAATAAAGAGACTGAACTAAAGGGTTGACTTTTTAATAATGATAATACACTTGTGGCGAGGGTAGGAGGAGATATTTGATTACAATACTATATGTATGTCTGTACGCGCTTCAATAATCTAAACAGTTGCACAACAACGCCACCCCGGGAATTTCACCCCGGGAAACTATTGACACGCAGGTATGTTTTACTCATGGGCAGAGACGTGGTTCCAAGTTTAAAAAAAAAAACAAAAAAACAGGCACTTTTATTAAGTAGTAAGTTTAAAAGTTATCAAAGCCATTCATGCAGGGAGGGAAAAGGGGACCTAATCAGGAGCTGAGGCTTCTGGGTGGATGAATGCTAGTGAAGGGGGAGTAAGGTAAACAAAATATGAAAAGCAAAACCAACTTAATCACCCACACACGACGGACGGTGAAGTAACCCAAGTCCCAGGGGAGCACAGCACACAGAACAGGACACCACCACCAGTCACCGGCACTGCCACCACCATCGGCCTCCAGCAGCTGAAAAAAGGGGAAACCAAATTAGTGGTGTTGCAGTAACAAAAAAGAACGAAAGAAACAAACAAAATCATTCAAAATCAAACAAGTTCAAACAAGGCAAGAATCTTACACAAAATATACAAAATAATAAGTCTTTTAGATTAGAACTTACAGCAAACAATATCAAAGAACGAAACCCCTCAAATTACCTCAGTCAACAAAGGAAACCAAGGAGACAGACAAAATCAAGATCAACTGAGCACAACTAAATAAATCTAAATGAACAAAATAACATACCTTAATAAATCTAAATAAATCTGAACAAATAACGTAAGGGTAATGAGAGTGTAAGCCACACTTTAACTCACGCATACAATTAAGGGGGGGGACTAAACCCCTGTTTAAAAGTTTATTCAAATCCGCGGTGCAGAGTCGAGCAACCGTGGCAAGACCCCTCGCAGAGACAGAGCAAAGGGGAAACTTCTCGTGGAGACAAAACAGCAGCGGTCCCAATCAGCTGATTCCCAGTCAGCTGATTATAGCGGCCCGATCGCGGTTTTACCAAACCAAAAATAGCGCGCTAGCACTTCTACACTGAACTGCGAAGCAGAACACAATCAGTCACTAGAAAATACAATAAATCCTGTCAGCAAGGTAACCTACCAGCCAGCAAGGAGAAGCAGTGAACAGACCTATCTGTCTAGGGTAGACAGCCTCTGTTCCGGAAGTGACGCATCAGGTGGAGTGCAAAGCCGGGGAAGCCAGGGCACGCGCTGTTGCTTTTATACCCGGACCTTCAATGATTGGCCAACAGCAACGTTCACTGCATGCAGCAATACATAGAACGATAAACTACATTTCTATGCTGCTACACACTGATGCTTTTATTGCAATTTTAAACCACGTTGGAATAATGAACAACATGCCATCACTGCTTTCTTTCGACAAATTTTAGTATCATTTATGTCCTATTTTTGCATCGTCTTTTTTTTTTTTTTTTATCAAGTTGTCGTTAGACCATACTTCAAACTATGCTGTGTTCGTTCAGAGTTGTTATAAATACCAATTCCTGTTGTTCATTAGTTGACGTGCTTTGTTTGAACGTAACTTCTTCCGCGTGACGTTGTTTCCCAGCATGCCGTGCAGCCCAGAATATGCTTTCAATTTGACAAATGTAGACTTATAAACAGCAATAAATGTGGTGTCTTGCATATATATTATATGAAAACGTTTAAATAATCAATATTCTTTCAAACATGAGCATATTAATATTAACGGCACCCTATAATAAAAACAGGTGACACAACGTACCTATATAACCATGCAGACGAACATGGTCTTCTCGGCTGGTCCGATGGCGGTGAGATTTCAATTGATTGCTACAGTGAGTTACAGAACCTCTACGTTTCTTCTCTCCCCTCCCTCACCGCCGACCTTGACTAGCCTTTTGACTATTTAACTAAAATAACAATAAACTGAAAAAACACCCCAGCATAAAAGACAATACAATGATTGGCTTTTGAACGACTTGTGCAAACAGCATGTCCCTCCCAAAATCAAATAGAAGTACAGAAATGACTCAATAAATAAATCAATATGCCAATAAGAGAAGTTGCTCAGATGTGATGATAAGCATATGATGACATAAATAATGGTGTACTGTAGGTTTGTGATGCAAAGCAAAATCAACACAGTGCTACAATAAGTGATGCTGGAGTTAAACAGTGATTGTAATGAAGGACCTGCATTACAATCTTTTGACATTTTTTAAATGGATTTATGCTCTCATTTATGTTTTTTTTCTGTATTATGCTCAATTTGCAATTCCCCCAGTTTAATTGCATTACAACCACCAAAGAAATGGCTCACAAAAGAGGTCTAACATAATTAAATGAAGAGTTTTTCAGCAGAAACAAAATTAAGTTTATTCATACAAATGAATCAATCAACTCAAAAAACAACCTCAACCTAAAAAAAGGACTGATGGGCCAGCCAAACTGAACAAAAGGAAGGAAAGAGCTCCAGACCAGCCCACATAGGGCCGTCGGATCTGGGATCTTTCCTCTACCCTGAAAACATCACAACTAAACCCTAAACGAAATAAAGCCACGAAAACAAGACTACTGAACCCATCAGAGAAAACAAACAGAAACACAACATAATCAGTATGACAGAAACAACTGCTGCAGCTCCTGCTGCTTCCCAGGAAGGAGAGAGAGAGAGAGAGAGAGAGAGAGAGAGAGAGAGGGAGGGAGAGAGAGAGAGAGAGAGAGAGAGAGGGAGGGAGGGAGAGAGAGAGAGAGAGAGAGAGAGAGAGAGAGAGAGGGAGGGAGAGAGAGAGAGAGAGAGAGAGAGAGAGAGAGGGAGGGAGCGAGAGAGAGAGAGAGAGAGACCGGTCCATCAGCGCCTTTGAGACCTGCTCCAATCAGGAACCCACTGTCTTCACCTTAAAAGGAGCGGAGCAAGAAAGAAAGGTCAGTCACATGACAGACAGACATACGTACATTTTTTATGCAATTCTGCTTCATATTTTAAAGTATATTTTATGTATTTTATGGAGAAATTCTTCTTTTTTTCTGGCTTTTCCTCTGATGTCCTCTGGGTGCTCTGCCTCAACTCTATACTCTCTTCATCTTTACTTGTTGTTAAAGTAACTGATAACTGCTGCTGTCCATTTCTCATCGACTCCATAATGACTGGAAAAGGACGTCGGCCTCCATGGTGTCTTTGGTTCTTTCTTGGAAGCATTTACATGTTGTTCAGCTGACCACCGTAGTTTCTGCCTATAGGTGAGGAACAATGACAGACAAACATCCAGTGAGTTAAGCAGTAATAACCCATTCAGTGCCCATCCAACATTCCATCCTAACTTACTATCGAATGATGGTAAAATAGTTTATTAGCATGTCTGAAAGCGCAGTATGATCTAAATAGTATGTGAGGTGTATACTATTTTTGGTGAATATTTCAGTATGCCAACAATAGACACTACTACCCTGACACAAATATCCCACAATGCAATGCAGCATTCACAACAACAATGATGGTTAGATGCTACATCTTGAAAAAAAGGTGAAATAGTTGCTTACCTTCACTCAACTTCACTTCTGTCCTTTTCTTTACTCTCATCAGCACTCCTCTCCCAAACCTTCTCTCTTCTGCACTCGAATCCTCTCCTCTGCTTTTTTTTTTTTTTTTTGACTCTGTATTGTCTGGTTCAGTGCACCATAGTTTAGAGAGAGGAGGGGACAGCAAACTCAACTCCTGTGCACTACTCTACACTGATCTCCTCCTCCACATCTCTCTTTTCCTCCATGCGCCTCATCTGTTCTCTCCCCTCCTTTCAACTCCACCCCTCTTCATCACTCCTCTCCTCCCCCTTATATCTCCTCTCTTCTCCTCTACTCCTCTCTCTTATGCATTCCAAGAAGACCTAAAAAAAAAACAAGAACACCTCTTAACCAACCCCCCCCCCCCCCCCCCCCCCCCCCCCCCCCATTATGTCTTATCTTATTATTAGATGATGGATCCACGTGTGCTCTGCATCTGTTTGGAGCTATCGGCCAAGCTAGCTGCCTTTCGGGGAAACATGTGGGCCTAAAAACTCAGTCCACCTCGACTCCTTCATCCCTGCCAAGGAGCACAGGTTCAGAACCTTAATGCAGATTTGATCAACTGTTATGAATCAACGGTTGTGAAAGACAGCAGCTGACCTCCTCCTTCTGGGCTGTTAAAGAGAGAGGAGAAAATGTACTCACAGTCCTCACCCCACTGGTCACACGCTGTTCGGTTTTCAGCAAAAGCTCTCAGGGACTGCGGCAGGGCAGCACAGACTTCCTCCACCACTCTGTTGATCAGCCTGATGGAGGTAATGCTGCTGTTCTCTCTCAGCCGAAGCGCCCAGCTCTCCTCAGCAGCAGAAGAGCTGTGTCGAGCCAGCTTGGGCCACAGTTATACAGCAGTCTTTGGGCAGCCTTGAGTCTCAATGAGGCGATTTTGGACTGGATGTTGATCAGTCCCTGCCCCTTGTCAGCCACCGGTAGATAGAGAGCTGCTGCTAGGACCCAGTGCCGGCCAGACCAGAAAAAGTCCGGGATGGCTCTCGGAATGTCCTCTATCAGGCCTCTTGGTGGTGTCAGAGCGTTGAATCTGTGCCAAAGAGTCAAGGTGACCAAGTTATTGACAACTAGAACTCTTCCCCTATATGACAACTGGGGTAGCAAACATCTCCATTTAGACAACCGAGCACACACTTTCTCCTTAACTCCCCCCCCAGTTCTTAGTTTGAAAGTCCTCTGTCCCCAAAAATACTCCCAACACTTTAAGCCCCACCTTCCCCCACTCAAGTCCTCCAGGTAGACTGGGCACTGCCTGGTCCCTCCACTGTACCACCAACAAAGCTTCACTTTTTGCTGAGTTCAGCCTTGCAGATGAGGCCTTTTCATACAGTGACAGGGTATCCTGCAAACATTGAACATCCCCCCGGCTTGTAACAAAAATGTTAACATCATCTGCATAAGCAGAAACGGCAGGAGGACGATCAAGATTTGAGGACCCAGGCATTGAGAGACAGACAGTGCAGAAAACAGATAACAGTGACCCACCCTATCGAAAGCATTCTCCTGGTCCAAAAAAACAATACCAAAATTAACACTGTGGGATCAATCAAGTCAATTCAATTCAAATGAATTGAGTTGTCTTTAGAGAGACAACAAAATTGACTTAACTTTTAGAACAGAATCTCTTAGCTGGAGACTCACCTGAAGACTTACCTTCAGGCGCAGCAGCTCTCTTGCGTCCCTGACCGCCACGCTGCTTTTTCCTCTCGTTTAAAATGGCCCGTATGTTTTTAACCCATTTTGGGACAGGCTGGCCCGCTGCAACCTGCTGAGGGTTTGTACATACCTGACGGGGTTTTGGAGGTTTAACGTTCCCAGGCTGCAGCTTTGTCTGGGTCCGCTGGTCCTCCTCTAAGACTGAAGTGGGAGGAGTGGGATACACTGAAAAAAATAAAGCATTGGTTCAACAAAAAGCTGAAGCAATCAATCACATGAAATATTTGACACTGACTCAATGTTAACAATTCATTTTCACAGATTTTCCCAATTTGTAAAGATGAACAGTCTCCTTCAGCTGACCACCAGAGACAAGACAAGACACCAATCCTAAAGCTGCTCCATAGACGCTGTATAGTGGAACAGCTCCTAACATATCATGCAGTGCCCACTGCAGTTTACATTTCTGATTCACAAGTGTAAGCCAATCAGCTGCACATCGTCAATTTGCTGCCCGGGTGGTTGATATTTCATCCTGCTGCACGCACACTTTCCCCAAACAGTCTTAGGAGGTGCTAACAAACTCTGGTTTTCTTACAACACTGATTGGGGTGTGGCAGTGTGTGCAGAAGGGTGAACATGTCAGCAAATAGACCACATGTTTTATAGGGGGTGGGCGGTATACGTTTTTGCTACCGTGACTGGTGTGACATCATGCCACAACATGGATTTTGCAATACCGTCATTACAGTGCTAAAAGTTTGCTCTTAAAAACAATGTGCTTTACTGCAGCTGTGATAACATGCAGGTAGGGGCTATGCACATACTCACAGAACTGAAGTTACATCCAGCAACTACTATTTTCCTTGGTTTAGCAGTGAGTACTGTAACATGAAGATGTCAAGGTGACATTCTGAGCACACACAAACATACAGAGAAACACATGTTTTGTTTTTGGTTTTGGTTGGTGAGCAGTGAGAGCAGAGAGCACAGCTTATTGTTTAAGTCACAGTTGAACTCGACATTTTTTGCCTGCGTATCTGTTTGAATGACAGTTTTATTGACCACTGAGATAGCACTGCATTGAGATGAAGAACTGCTCTTTATCTTTATCGATATACTTTATTAAATTGTATTTTACTATATTATTAGGTTATATAATGTGTATTCTATATTATAATGCATATTATATAACTACATACTTAGTTATATTTTAAAAATTGCTGCTATTCTATGTTTATATACTTAGTTATATTTTTTAAGAACATTCTTTTCTCTTAGTTTTATTCTTACCCTTATTCTTCTTTATTGTATATATCTTATGTTTATGTGTATGTTTAACCTGCTGCTGCAGCAAAAGAATTTCCCAAATTGGGATCAATAAGGTAAAGTCGAAGTCTCTGAAGTTGGTTCAAAGCTTCCATGCGGTAAACTGCTGCCATGTTGCAGCTGAACTTGCCACACTTCACTGGGGGTAGCTTGGTGTAGTGAAGCTTCATTTAATGTACAGTAACTGATAGCTAAGCTCACTTTTTTTAGGGAGCCTTTCCAACACTGATGTCTGTAGCAGCCATATGTGCAAGGACTTGACAGACATGCGTCGTGGTACACTGACTACTGTACCTTATATCATATACTTTGGGTTTTCTGCCAAATAAATGCTGCTCAGATTCCTGATCCTACTGTGTCTGTAACTGACAATCAATCAGATTACATTTACTAATGAACCTACTCTATTCTGTACACTTTTTTATTTTGACCCCTTTATGCCACTGTGCCTGCTCTTCGTCATACTTGCTGGCTGTAATGACTGAATTTCTCCAGTGTGGGATCAGTAATGTCTTATCTTATCTTGGTTTTTCTTTTGTTTTTTCATGAGACCATGATATAAAACTGTGATCATAAAAAAACCCAGAAAATACTGTGATATAAATTTTAGGACATCTCGACTCAAACCGTCACTTGACAAATTCGTAGAAACACTGAATTACGAAAATCTGACACAAAATATTTGATCTCAACACCAAAATAGGTTCAACCATAAATATAAACGAGAGAGTTTAGTTTAATTCAACAACACAACAATTGTCAGCTACTGGCATGAGCAGAAAACTGGTTGAATGTCGGAAAGCTTTGTTGTGTTTTATTCAGTGTAGGTATCACAAGAGGCTGTACCTAAGGGCACACTGTGCGAGGGCCCAGGGCAGGACTCGCTCGGGGAGGGCAGAGTCAGGATCCTGCGGGGGATGAGCCGGGGGCTGCTGGACTGCTCAGGACTGGGAACACACATCTTTGTCCACGAGCCACGTTGGTCCATCTGAAGGCAGAGAAATACACCTGGATGCTGTGATTTTCTTACTATCACCAGACTCAACACCAAGACCATGAGCACACAGCCAGCACAGATAAAGAGTGAATGATCACAATACATCTTAATATTGAGGACCAACAGCTGACTTCTGGAATCAGCTCAGTGACAAAAAAAAAAAAATACATGTTTTCATTTGACTAATTCCTAAACTTCAACTGAGATACAGAATACTATCTTTGATCCTGAAATGAAAACAGGGTCAGGTGACACACATCATGTGAGCACAGATATGCAGACAGCAGCCAGATGGAGCCATGAATGCATGAATGAATGAACTTTTCTTTCAACTGAACAATGAATTCATAAACTTCAGTTACACTGTCTTAATCCCACTATAGCCAAAAAGCTTCACGTGCCGTCATTCAACAATTATTCCGACTAATTTAAATTGCATTGGTTCAGTACCTCAGGGGTGTTTGGGGGGCTCGGGCTCCGACGCTTCATTTTTCTTGGGGGTTGGTCCATCTGAAGGCAGAGAAATACACTTTTCAAGCTATTGCACATGAACACACCTGAATAACACCTGATTAAAATGATTTTCTGGAACAAAAAACATTCATCATGGAGTTAAATTAAAAGTACTGCAGCTCAATAATACTCCAGTGTATTAATATCAATTCAAAGATGAATTCATAAATTGTCTGATTCATTCAAACTGAGTTGGTTCACCTTCATTAAGCTTGTTGAGGACAAAGAGAATCATGTTGGTTGTTGTCTTCACAGTGTACGTACCTGAGGGGTTTTTGGGGGGCTCGGGGTCGGACGCTTCACCTTCCTCAGGCGGATCTTTAAAGGATGGTCTGTAGGCACAAGTTCCCACTGCTCCTTCTCTGGGCCTGAAGTGGGAGTAGTGGAGTACCCTGAAAAAAGAAAACATTGGTTCAACTTCAAGAAACTGAAGCAATCGGTCAAATCAAATGTTTGACATTGACTCGATGGAAACAGTTCATTCACTTTAAACTGTATTTGTTGTTTCCATGAAAGCTACTTTCTGAAGTTGGAGCAAACCAATTATTTCAATTTGCCTCAAATTAAAAAAATACATTTGTCTGAAATTTGAAAATACTGTGATAAAACCACCTTCATCAAATCAATGATTTCTGTTTGATTTCAGTCACTTTATGTTCTATTCAAATAAGAAAAGAAGTTCAACCATAAATATAAATCACAAAGTTTACTTTAAATCAACGACCTATTCATTTTCAGCTACTGGAGAGAGAAAAGAGGCTTTGAATGAGGAACAGTTTTGTCTTACATTTCTCACTGTCGGTGTCAGAAGTGGAGGTCGATGTGGACACACTGGACTGCTCAGGACTGGGAACACACATCTTTGTCCTCGAGCCACGTTGGTCCATCTGAAGGCACAGATGAATGAATGCATGAATGAATGAACTTTTCTTTCATTTAAAAAGATGCAAAGTTAGATTTTCTTAATCTCACTATAGCCACAAAAGTTTCGCCTGATTCCATTCAATAAATTGTCTGATTCATTCAAACTGAGTTGGTTCACCTCCATTAAGCTTGTAGAGGACAAAGAGAATCATGTTGGTTGTTGTCTTCACAGTGTACGTACCTGAGGGGTTTTTGGGGGGCTCGGGGTCGGACGCTTCACCTTCCTCAGGCGGATCTTTAAAGGATGGTCTGTAGGCACAAGTTCCCACTGCTCCTTCTCTGGGCCTGAAGTGGGAGTAGTGGAGTACGCTGAAAAAAGAAAACATTGGTTCAACTTCAAGAAACTGAAACAATCGGTCAAATCAAATGTTTGACGTTGACTCGATGGAAGCTACTTTCTGAAGATGGAGCAAACTAATTATTTCAATTTGACTCAAATTAAAAAAAATACATTTGTCTTTATTGACTGATTGTAAATAATCTATTCAGTTTAACCTGAAACGTTTTAGCTCCATGCAAACCACTTTTGAAGATGGAGTTTGGAGCAAAGGGATTTTTGTTTTTGTCATGCCTCTATTTATATTTCATCTGAACACCCTAAAACAGAATGACATGCAGTAACAAAAGAGAAAAGAGGCTTTGAATGAGGAACAGTTTTGTCTTACATTTCTCACTGTCGGTGTCAGAAGTGGAGGTCGATGTGGACACACTGGACTGCTCAGGGCTGCCATTGAAGGGCCTTTTCCTCGAGCCGTGTTGGTCCATCTGAAGGCAGAAAAATACACTTGTCAAGCTATTGCACATGAACACACCTGAATTATACCTGATTAAAATGACTTTCTGGAACAAAAAAACACTCATCATGGAGTTAAATTAAAAGTACTGCAGCTCAATAATACTCCAGTGTATTAATATCAATTCAAAGATGAATACATAAATTGTCTGATTCATTCAAACTGAGTTGGTTCACCTCCATTAAGCTTGTAGAGGACAAAGAGAATCGTGTTGGTTGTTGTCTTCACAGTGTATGTACCTGAGGGGTTTTTGGGGGGCTCAGGGTCGGACGCTTCACCTTCCGCAGGCGGATCTTTAAAGGATGGTCTGTAGGCACAAGTTCCCACTGCTCCTTCTCTGGGCCTGAAGTGGGAGTAGTGGAGTACGCTGAAAAAAGAAAACATTGGTTCAACTTCAAGAAACTGAAACAATCGGTCAAATCAAATGTTTGACGTTGACTCGATGGAAACAGTTCATTCACTTTAAACTGTATTTGTTGTTTCCATGAAAGCTACTTTCTGAAGATGGAGCAAACTAATTATTTCAATTTGCCTCACATCAAAAAAATACATTTGTCTGAAATTTGAAATTTGAAAATACTGTGATAGAAATTTCAGGACATCTCACCCACCCCGAGTGCTGACTTAAACTTTCAGCTAAATATCAGAGAGTGTGAATAATGCAACAACTCACAACAAACAAATCACAAAACACTGAAAACCACCTTCATCAAATCAATGATTTCTGTTTGATTTCAGTCACTTTATGTTCTATCCAAATAAGAAAAGAAGTTCAACCATAAATATAAATCACAAAGTTTACTTTAAATCAACAACCTATTCATTTTCAGCTACTGGAGAGAGAAAAGAGGCTTTGAATGAGGAACAGTTTTGTCTTACATTTCTCACTGTCGGTGTCAGAAGTGGAGGTCGATGTGGACACACTGGACTGCTCAGGACTGGGAACACACATCTTTGTCCTCGAGCCACGTCGGTCAATCTGAAGGCAGAGAAATACACCTTTCAAGCTTTTGCACATGAACACACCTGAATTGAAAGAACTGCAGTAGAATAACAGTCAGTGTATCACAGTGTTATTACTGCATGACGTGCAGGTTCATGCTGGTCAAACTGCTGCAATGTGAGCGACACATGGATGCTGTGATTTTCTTAATATCACCAGACTCAACACCAAGACCATGAGCTCACGGCCAGCACAGATAAAGAGTCAATGAACACAATACATCTGAATATGGAGGACCAACAGCTGACTTCTGGAATCAGCTCGGTGACAAAAAAAACATGTTTTCATTTGATTAATTCCTACACTTCTACTGAGATACAGAATACTATCTTTGATCCTGAAATGAAAACAGGGTCAGGTGACACACATCATGTGAGCACAGATATGGAGACATTAAAAGATGCAAAGTTAGATTTTCTTAATCTCACTGTAGCCACAAACGTTTCACCTGACTCCATTCAATAAATTATCAGATTCATTCAAACTGAGTTGGTTCACCTTCATTAAGCTTGTAGAGGACAAAGAGAATCATGTTGGTTGTTGTCTTCACAGTGTACGTACCTGAGGGGTTTTTGGGGGGCTCAGGGTCGGCCGCTTCACCTTCCTCAGGCGGATCTTTAAAGGATGGTCTGTAGGCACAAGTTCCCACTGCTCCTTCTCTGGGCCTGAAGTGGGAGTAGTGGAGTACGCTGAAAAAAGAAAACATTGGTTCAACTAAAAGAAACTGAAACAATCGGTCAAATCAAATGTTTGACGTTGACTCGATGGAAGCTACTTTCTGAAGATGGAGCAAACTAATTATTTCAATTTGCCTCAAATTAAAAAAATACATTTGTCTTTATTGACTGATTGTAAATAATCTATTCAGTTTAACCTGAAACGTTTTAGCTCCATGCAAACCACTTTTGAAGATGGAGTTTGGAGCAAAAGGATTTTTGTTTTTGTCTTGCCTCTATTTATATTTCATCTGAACACCCTAAAACAGAATGACATGCAGTAACAAAAGAGAAAAGAGGCTTTGAATGAGGAACAGTTTTGTCTTACATTTCTCACTGTCGGTGTCAGAAGTGGAGGTCGATGTGGACACACTGGACTGCTCAGGGCTGCCATCGAAGGGCCTTTTCCTCGAGCCGTGTTGGTCCATCTGAAGGCAGAAAAATACACTTGTCAAGCTATTGCACATGAACACAACTTGAATTACACCTGATCTACAAAATATTTACAAAAATTGACAATTAATTCATTCTTAATCCCACTATTATCACAACACTTTCATCTGCTTCATTCAACAAATTCTCATATTAATGTTCCCAGACTGATAAGTTTGCAACATAATTTCTGACCATAAACCAAACAATAGGATCAGTTTCTCGAAGCATTATCTCAAAACCATCACTTTGTCTGAAGAAAATCAAATCTAATAATAAAAAATAAATTGGTTCACACTGTTGCTCAACGGGCAAAATAAAACAGGATGTTTTTTAACAAGTTTACCGCAACATTAACACACATTTACAGGACTCGGTGGTGATTTTTTGTGAGCATATTCAGCCTTTAAACGTATCATGTATTACCAACAGCTTAACATCATGAAATTAAACAATATATTAGTAATATTTTAGTAGCAGCTATTTCATTAGCAAAACAGTGAAATACATCGAAAAACAAACAGTTTAAAAGGTGTTTCAATCTCACATTTCCAGCTGTAAACTTGGTCGGTGAATTTCCAGGAACTGTTCAAACGAAATAAAATCACAATTTGAAGTCGCTTCTTCGATGAAAATCGTTGACGGAAAGTGAAATCTGTCTTTTTCCAGCCGTCGTGAGTTCTGTTTATCTTTATAACAAAAATTGTCTTAAAAGATGCGCGTGGAGAAAAACATAGAGACCATGGAACGCTGCTTCACCTGCGCTGTCTGCGCGTGCGCACAGACATGTCACCTGGATCATCGCTCAATCAAGTTCCATTCTGACACGGAAATGCCCGCACAGAGAGCACACATCTCACTGTGTTGAACACTGACGTCTGGCTGAGTAACCGCCTTTATCGCTTTTACCTGTCAGCTTCATCAGCGTCATCATCAATGGTCCTGACATGACTCTGGAGTTATCTGCTCATATTCTCACCTAAATGTACTCTCACTGTGTGTGTGTGATTATCAGGTCATTTCAAATGATCGATCCGGGGTTGTTGAGTTGTTTAAGAACATATGGCGTGGAGTTTTTCCCACAGATCAAACACAGCAGTGGACTCATGTAGATGCTGCCATGAACTATTAGTTGGAGAAAAGTGATTATGGACAGAAAACCTTGGTATTATCTCAGTACACAAGCAGCTCCTTATTCCAACTGTGCAAACACCATAGCTGTCATTGATGTCACCTATTAACAGCTCATTACTATAAGTAATACTAATAGTATAAAGTAATACTATAAAGACAGCAGGGGGCTGAAGTAGCTCCTTCACTGCTGTATCCAGTCAATAAGAAGGAAGCTGCTGCAGGTCCTTCATCCCAACAGCTGTCAGACTGTGTAACTCCAGCATCATGTAATGTAGCTCTGTGTTGAAGCCGTCTTTCAATTCTCCATCATAAACCTGCACGACTGTTATCAACGCTAATATATGATCACATTATCCATTTCATCTGGTGCCTTTTCTCAGTTGTATATTTCTCTCAACTGTTCAATAACACAATTTATTATCCATATTGGTAACAGTACTTTTATAAACTGTATATATTGTGCATTTACATAGTCCTAGTATTTCTCATGTGAAATAATATTTCTCAGGTGCTATACATGTCATGTCAGTAGTTAGTTTTCTCATAAGACTACTAGCAACAGTACTTTTTTTTATGGCAGTAGGATTCTTTGGCATTTACTATTTATTTTATAATCTGTACAAATATACATATAGTTTTTTCTATTCTGTACCTTGTATACTTTCATATTTTTATTTTGACCTCTTCATGCCACTGTGCTGGCTCTTTTTAATACCTGCTGGCTGTAACGTCTGAGTTTTCCCAGTGTGGGATCAATAAAGTCTCATCTTAAATTTAGTACAGTATCACAAATTTGCTACAGTGTTACAAGGCAGCACAAGTGGCATCAAACAGCAGAAAGAAAAGTCATTAAGCCCAAACTGTGAGGAAGAGTAATTGTAAAAAGACATTCTATAACCTGTCATGAGGAAGGTTATGAAGTTTATTAGAAATACAACCAGACTGGATCATACAAAAGCAGCACTTCATGCTTATCTGAATGACTGTTTAACACTCCAAATCTATGTCACTGATAGAGGTACCCCCCATCCTCCCTAACCCCAACACACCCCAATCAAGCCAATATCTTTCTTAAAGAGTCTGACATTACAATTCTCCAGAAGCTGAAATGGTGATTTTTGCATTTGAGCCAATAAACAAATAAGAATCCTAAATCTATGTGTGTAGTTGTGGATCGTGTGTGTGCATCTTCTTTCACAACAGGCCCAGTTTGTATTCCACCATCGTGTGTGGCTCGCCCATCATCTCACTCTGAGCTGGATCTGCATGGCAACAGGACACAGACGCAGAGAGGTGGTTAGATATCACATTCAGACAGTTGGGTCCAGGGTGCTGTTAAGGTGAAGGGATGAGGTTCTCACCGTTCAGGATGTCCTCGAAGCCGATGGCCTCGTCGCTGCCTCGCAGCGTATCCAGAGCCAGGTTTGAACTCTGTAAGAACGGCAGACGCTGGATCTGGAAGGAGGGACAGACATCAGGAGGTGTGACAGTGAAGGATGATTTTAAAATGAAGGCAACTTTAAAAAGAGAAAAAAGGGGGAGGAGTGAAAGGAAAACGGTAATTAGGGCTCAGGATTTGGATTAGAGAGAAATGCAGTTACCTGTCTGGCTGCCCTGTATTCCATCTGCAATTTGAGTGGAGCATGAAGACCCTGGATGTTCCTGAGCGTAGATAAATTCATCTTGTCCTTGTTCAGCTGGAACTGCACACCACAGAAACATACGAAACTGTTCAGTACCACATGGACAAAAACTATTAATGCTGTAATGAAACTTTCACTTGTTCTTTTGTTTTCTACTCATTTAATTGGGTTAAGTGGATGATGATTCTCACCAATATGGTTAACATTAGTTATTATTCATTGTGTGTGTTACTAGTTAACTGGCAGGGGACGTGCCATCAAGCACAATCTCTACACATCCTCACAGTAGAAGAAAGCTCTAACTTTGGGGACATTTATTTTTCTCTGACAATTCAGTTTACTCACATTTTTTTCAGACAGCTCCAGCGGGTGGCTCGGAAGGAGCTCATTCTTTACACTGGAAAAGCTGTGGAGCCAAAGAAGAAGAAAAGCCGAGGAGGTGAAAATCATAAAAATAATTACATGTCATGAAGAGTAAATGCCATCCAATCAACAACTCACATGAACAACTCATTATATTAGTTGTTTGTATTATTTTGAAGATAAAATAAAGCCTATAAATGGGCTAAAGATGTCTAAACAAGTGGCAACGTCAATGCTATGCTGAGCATTTGAGTCTGAGATCATAAGAGCGGTCATAAAAATGACTTAAAAGACTTTTGTGCATGTTAAACATTAAACACACTGTTGGACTGATTGTCCAACATATATGCTGATACTAAGAGAGCTGTGGTGAGATATTATCATCAGCCCCACAGCACAACAGACTGGATCACTGATCACTCTTTATTTTGAGATGTACCAACTAAACTGCACACACAGTCAAGATGCAAATGTTTTATTCTACATTGACTGAAAGCAAGCAAATAAACACTGAAACATAAAGTGAAAGGGAATATTTATAAATCTTTGACAAGTATGCATTGAAAACCTAAGTGTGTTTTTAATAAGAGCCGTAACTGTCAGTCTAAGGGAGCATGGTGGGAGACCGTATCAACAGTACACATAGCATCAAATTACATGACATTCATTGTATTTGTGGCAGCATCTCACCCGCTGCGCAGAGAGTCCTGTAGTCCATAAGCTCCCTGTGGACATAAGCCGGCCACAGGCACACTGTCCCTCAGCTGCGAGCGGAGTCCTCGAGTGTTCTGTTACACAGAAAAAAACACACATTCAACACTCACAATTGCTAATATTTAGTTGGCACACCTCAGTTTGCAAGCACTGAAAGCTAAAATCACTTCACCAACCCTCTAATGGGAAAGTCAAAGAACCTTGTGGCTAAGCGCTAACTAGCATTAGCTCGAGTGACTAATCAAATTCACGACTGCTGGATTTCAGAGGATACAAAGACATAAGACAAAGTTGCAGGGCGGTGACATAAATACGCGTGTAACTACAGCAGACATTGACATGGTAAACACAATGATTATGATAGGATTGATTGTGACAAAACGTATAAGAATGGGCTACTACCGTACCATTATGATTCCGCTTCTTCCACTTTCTTTTCGATACACTTGAATATCCGGTTGAGTCGCGTTTTCATGACGACACGTCCGGTATAAACCCGTGTCGTGTAGAATTTACTATGAAAAAGACATTGTAACATATATCCGTGCACCATATGCGTAGTTGGTTTGTATTTAGTCATTTTCTAATGTACATCACACCGTCCACTATTTCCAATCACAGCGACAAGGTGGACGTGTTGTGATGTTATTTACCAAACATTTCAAATGTTTAGTGTAAGGGGGTATAGCTCAGTGGTAGAGCATTTGACTGCAGATCAAGAGGTCCCCGGTTCAAATCCGGGTGCCCCCTCTTTTCAAGTAATTTAGTCTGCAAAAATACAGTACATGTTGTTATAGGTATCTGGAACGTAGTGTTTTGCCAATCACCCTTTTTTCCTCACAGATAAAACATGTTTTACCCATTCCCCAAATTGTGACAGTTCTAATTTAGATAAGGATAGAACCTAAAATTGCATGTGACTTTGGTTAATTTGTACAGTAATTTGTAAAGTTGCATTTGTCTATATTAATAATAGTCCATTATTTGATGATAATAATAATAATTATGTTTCCTGTGAGGAGCCATGTTTTTATGACAGCCAGCGGTGGAATGTTATTCAAGTACTGCTTATACGGAACAATGTTGGGGTACGCAGTACTACTCATACAGTACTTGTGTATTAATCTTAATTTTCTGTTACTTTATACTTCTACTTCACTGAATTTCAGAGGGAAATTGGGCATTTTATTTATCAAACAGCCATAGTTATTAGTTATTTTACAGATTTTACAAATAAAGCATGTGATCAGGCAATAAAGTGCAAACCATTGGTTATAGACTAATCTACCCAACAGTATATAAAGTAGTTAAAATTAGGTCCACCTCACCTGCAACGACATTAAAAGGCTGCTTATATATGAATTCATCAATAATAATAGTCCAACAATACAATACATTATTTCCTGTAGTAAGGTGTGCACACCATGCACTGCTTATCTTTAAAGTTGAGACTTGTTGATGCTATATTGAAGAATAAATTCCAATAGTTAGGAATAGTTAAGCAATGAGTTGATTAGCCAATGCTAAGAATCCTAAAGCAACTGAAAGCTAAGCTAGTTTACTTAATTTCGCTCAATAAAACACAGGCTATACACAGTGTTTAATCATCGATACATGCTTACATACAGCTAGATTTACAATTTACCCTGACTAAAACACATTGATATGATGCATACACACTCAGTCTTTCAAAAAGAACACAAATTGCTACCTCATGACTTTCTCTGTAACTTCAACTTTCATTTAATCTAGCTACCTGCTAACGCTAGCTGACAAATCACTTCATTAGTTCATCTGCTGATATCACCTTTTGACATTGTTTTTCCAAAACAAAAGTGATTGTTGACAGTGGTGGTCCCGTATTTTTACAACCTCGCTGTCTGAGCAACATACTGGACATAGTATGTGTATGTGTAAGTGTGTGCTTTTATTTTGAAATAGAAGTCATCATGCAGACTTTTAGGCATTAATTCATGTTGGTATATACCAGTGCCAAACAACAAATTCATTATATTTGGATTGTTTAATTAGAAACAATTGATCTATCAGCGTGAGTGGAGCACAGAAGGTGAATAAAAACATTTCTACCTGTTGGCCATTAGATGGAGCTCTTTACCAAGCAGTTTTGTCTTCCCATCCCTCATATTACACATTGCTGTTAAACTTGGTCATCCATGCACCACACACCCCAAATCACTAAGGATCTTAGTAAACCTGTAATGACTAATGATCTTTCCTGTAAACCTCCTGACTTGAACAGCTGAGCCCTCTGCCCCCCAATCTACTTTCTCAATTATCCTTTCAGACCGTCTTATACAGTGTCATCACCAGGACGTGACTGATCTCTCTCTGGGCATAAGCAAATGCAGCAAATCAGTAGTAAAAACCTGTAGTAAAACATTCACTGGAAGTCTGAGAGTCTGACAAAAAAGCAAAAAAGAACACATGTGCGCACACATATACTGGAGCCAAAAGCCTGTACACACATATATGAAAGCACCATCATGGTTTTGTATTCTGTATTTTTAATTTTCACAATTACAGTTTTTATGGCAGTGAAACTGAATTTCCAATTATTTACGAAGACAATTTGCCATTGTGAAGGAAATAAAAGAACACACAATCATTTTCTCATAGCAGCAGTCCTTCTTAAGGCCACTCCAGGTTTGTAGTATTTCTTGGCAATATAAAGTCTATATATTTTTATCAATACCAGTCACTACTTTGTGGCCAACCAAGCATGTGTACCAGCTCAATCTAATCACACATAAAAACAAAACATTCACTTTCAGTTTCTGCCACTTCAGCTGTGACAATTTCACACTGAGCATGTAAATTGAGAGGAAAGTGACTTCACTATGAGAGCCAAACAACTCTGTGTTTAGCTGCAAGATATTCAACTGTACATCTGCGTGCCTCACAAGTAACCCAGGCAATAGACCTGTTTGCTCTCCACACAGTGCTCATAACCAACGCAGTGGCTGATATGACTTTCTAACCAGCCAGATGTCCATTATGCAAATATCCACAGAATGCATTTCCTCACCAGAGCCTGTGGGTATGTGACAGAACTCAATTCTTGTTCATTCAAAGCAGAATTCTTGTTCTTATTTCAGTCTATTTTCTCCAGTGGGGAAGAGCTTTTAACAGACCCAATTACCATACTTTTAAAGGAGTGAAATTAGATTGGTGTCCTGTAAACACAGGTGATATTTCTGTGCTGTGTCATTCTGACAAAACACAACTGTCCTAATTTGTTGACGGCTTAGTAATTTAATTAGTTTGTGCTTCGGCTGCCAGGAGCAACAGCGAGCCAGAGAACAAACTTCTAGCACTGACAGTGTGGAAGAGTACGAGTCACAGGGTTTGATGAAAAGAAAAAGATCCCAGCCTGTCACTGTCACACCCGCTGAAGAGAAGAGAGGAAAATGTGATGTATCCTTGCACGATAACACACAAGGACACATTATATATTCACACCATTAGCCTGGATGTTCCCATTTTCATGTCAACCCTGCATGTTAACTAGGCATGCCAGATTTAGACAGCCTGTGTGTCACTGCACGATTTCTCTCCTACTCATCAGCCTCATACTGTAGCTGTGCCATTTCCTCCAGTAGTTTCTAGCTATGAGTACATCTCTGCTGGTGTAAATTGCTTTTTCCACAGGACCCAGAGGAGATGGCAGCCACGCTGATGGACTCTCTTAAATGGAAAGGCTTTTTCTTTCCAGACCCTGATCAATATGGGAACAACACGAATAGACCATCAATCTCTTTCCAGTGTTCACAAAGTAGGGACAGACCTGAATTCTCTCATAGATTTGTCACAGTCTGGGGGGGACACTTCATGCTTTAAACAGTAGGGGGCAGTATAAGACTAATGCACATGTTCCAGTGGTTAAAAACTCATTTTAGACCATATACATTTCAACACATTGCCTCATACTGGTACATTGTTTTTGGATAATACAGCCCAAGATGCACCCGTTCAGTCTGGGAGTATCCATCCATCAATCCATCCAGCAATTCATATTTTCAGCAGTTCATCTATTTTCAGCCATTTACCTCTTTTTTTTTTAACCCAGGTCCAGGTCACGGCATTAACATGTGGCATAAACCAGATTGTTTCTGGATATGAACATGCATTTTCAGCTCACCATAGCAGGTATAAGATTCAAATTCATCTGTGTGAATTAATTCCTTTTCTGTTGTTGGTTTCTGTAGATTGTTACATTGCATTTTTATATCATTGATGATCTATGATGACAATAAAACCAAAAAACAAAGGTAGAGACACGTTGCTGCTGTATTATTGTATTGTACATGATGAGTACAGTGGCATCACTTTGGAGTGAACATGGTAGTGTTAATGAATGAGGACGACAGCGCACAGAGAGCTTATAAAAAGAATCTTATTACATAGAATGGACCAGTGGTTCCCAACCGGGGTTTACTTCTGCAGTTGTCAGGGGGTGTGTGGAGAGACAGTGGAGAAGTTCAGCCAATATGAAACCATATCAGTTCCGCTGAGGTAAAAATGTACATGTCCAAACTAGTATTAAGGAGAAAACTGTGTTTGTGTGAGGGTGATATTTAACATAATAATCATAAAAATGACCAGGATCTAAGATACTTGAGATAATAGCATTCAAAACAGAGATGAGGCCTAAACATCAGAAAACTTCAGGATCCCTGTGCCTCTTATGAAAAATAATATAACAATATCCATTTTGATCGTGTGCATCCAATAACATCCAGCTTGAAATACATTCAAATGAGCATATTTGGAAGTCGATGGTGGTGCTTGAGCTCACTGGACAGGACTGGGTCACGTTAGACATGAAAGGCTAGGAACCACTGGAACAGAGTACCGAAGCAAATCAGTAGACATAATGAAATACCGTCCATTAGACAGAGCGAAGTAATGAGCAAACCACTGGACCCTTTGTTTGCACGCTCATCGCAACAGTTGTCACGAACGGGGGAATTAGCTGTATAGGATTTAGGGGGATCTATAGTCAGAAATTAAGTGTAATATTCATAGTTATAGTTTCATTAGTGTATAATCACCTGAAAGAATTATTGTGTTTTGTTGTTAGAATGACAGGTGAAGTGGGCCCTCTTCCATGGAGTCCACAATATTTCACTGCCATGTTTCTACAGCAGCCCAGATGAGACAAACTAAATACTGGCTGCAAAGTGCACCTTCACATTTTTAGCAGCCAGTGGAGGAGAGGCTGAGGCAGGGGGTGCTCAGCTGCTTGCAATCTGCAGCCTTCACTGCTAGATGCTGCTAAACCCTACACACTGGACCTTGAAATGCTTGGTTACTCATGCTGGGCGTCATGCAAAAAATGTCTGCCTTCTTCACAAGGGAAACAAACACTGATTTAACTGGAAATCACAATGCCTTAATGATTGGTGCACACCAGCACAACATCTATATTAAAGCAGTTTGGAAAATTCTGTCAAACCGACAGCTGCCTCAGGGTCTTTATCAGCATCCTCCTCTGCACCTCACAGTGTAAACCATATCGTTCTCTCATCTTATGTCTTTGTGACTGTCACATCTCTCACAGTAGTGATGGACTGCTTTGCTTGTTTAGTGTCTAACATCATGTAGCTTAAACCACACCCTCTTTATTTCTGTCACAGAAATAATTTATCGTGTTGATCTGATACAGTCCAGTAGGACGACATCAACTCCAGCCTGCACCAACAGGTCCAGTCTGTATTTGTCGTTGTCCCTGGTTGCACGACAGATGTACGATCAATATTTTCTAATTGTTTCAGGTCCTGTACTGCTACGCTCCATGCTTTAAAACTAACAAAATTTTTTGAATGAAACTTGCCGACAACCAGAGCAGAACAGGTAGCCTTGTATGATGATTTTAAGGGTTTGGTTAGGCTAATGATGGAATCTCATGAGTGCACACCTCCTCACGAATAGGTTCAGGCTGAACTAAGCAATTTACCTGATTTGTCCAGTTAAAGCTGGGCAGAGGCTGTGTGATTTTATTGATCATATGCAAATTTATTGATCTTGCATGTTGTGTGCACTCACACTACACATTTTATTCTGCCTTTCTGCAAGGCCAGGATCGATCTGCGACTTTTATGATCACACCGTACAGAACAATTGACCGGCAACAATGTCTGCTAATACTGAATGGAATCATGACACCACTGCTCCACTTATAATGGATCTTCTGACATCAGCTATGAGAGAAATTGGACTGTGGAACTCATCAAACTGCAAAACAGCCAACCAAAACTTCTGACCTGCCATAAAAGAGAAAAAAATGATGACACATTCGTGTGTGAATGATGATGGCTTTTCTTGCCCTGTTTGCAAAGCTCTGGATCTCACTCGGTGTCACCATGAGAGCATCCATCACTTATCACAGCAGATGTTTTCACATTCGACAGCAAGGAAAAAAATGCTTTTTTGGCCACTTGGAAGCTGCAGAAACAAGTTGTGAATGAGGATGCGGTTGTCCATTTACGCATCCAGCAGCTACAGAGCAACAGGAACATTCATTTGTTGTTGTTGTTGTTGTTGTTGTTGTTGTTGTTGTTTCCACCTGAATCTAAGTCCACTGTTCAGTCTCTTTTACCTCTATTTTTGGTCTCCACCTGCTCCTGTAGGAAGTATCTGACTCTTTGCTGCTAAATGCTCTGCCGTGTTCATCAGGTAGTCTTCAGCCATCTGTTGCTGGGCAGATTTTCACTCAAAACAGCTGCCTGCTGCAGCTCAAATCGGTGCTGATGAGAGCGGTAAGAGTGAACTGAAACAGTGAAGTTGAAGGCAAGAAAACCAAAGCAATGAGCTGAAAGACGCTGTAAAGCTCTGTAGAGCTGCAGAATCAGGAGATAATTCTCTGCAGGTTTGTCACTGCGAGTGACATCTTCCACATACGAATAGTCATGTGATCCACTGTTAATATACAAAATATTATATTGATTATTTTTTTGCTTTTGAGAAATACTCTGCAAAATACTATGGCTGCGAAACAATTTCAGCACAAAAATTTACAATGTAACATGTTATTTCTGAAATGAAAACTAGTTTTCATCCCTCCTTCACATTTTTACAGGAAAGAACATCACAGTTTTAGAAAGGACAATAAAAACAGTGTCTACAATGATGACAGACAGTACAAAGCATCTTGTTTGGTGGGATGTTTCTGTCTGAGTAGAGCACAGCACAAGGCCCTGAGTCTTCACACTTTCAAAAGTCATTTGATTTTCAAACATCTATTTATTATGTTTGAGCCTGAATCCTATAAGTCAACCTACGCACAGGCAGTGCTCACAAAGGCAGATCTCTCTCTCTCACATGGACACACACACACACACACACACACACACACACACACACACACACACACACACACACACACACTCGCGGCAATAAGTCATTGTGGAGATCTGATTGATTTTTACTGATTCAGTGACCTACCTTGAAACTTGGCTGCAACAATTGTCATGGACGGTAGAAAAATTGCTTCTGTGCTGTTTGCTGAACACACTTCATCATTTCCACGCAGCGGTGAATCAACTTGGCTCATGTCAGACTTGGTTAGTGTTGATCTTTTAAAATCATATTCACATTTCAATTTTACTTAAAAAAAAAAACAATACTAATATTTCCACTTGACATCATCATCATTGAACCCAAAACACACAAGGTTTATTTTTGCTGGGAGCTCCTCGAGCGGCGGTTTGGACATCACATTGTACTGACGGTTCAGAAGCATCGGCCATACAGAGAATAAAGCCATTTGCTTTATCAGGGGACTTCAACATGTACACACTTAAATCAATAAGTGGGACAATAGACAAAGCTCCATCCAATAAAACCAATAATAGACCCAGGAGGGGCGGAGGTGGAGGACATCAGTATCAGTGAGCTCATACTTTCTTCCTTTCTTCCTCACAGACTCTTTTGTTTGCTCGTTTTATCTTGTGTTTTCTCTTCATCTTTATCTTTTTCTGCTGCCTCACTGTGCTCGTTCTCCAGTCTGTATGGTCCTGACTTCCTCATCATCTGAAAGCAACAGCCCTGTGGTTTGAGGCAACTGGCAGCTCTCTTTCATCCCGATGGAGAGCTTCCATTAATGACAGTCTTCCATCAATGACACTCTTTTGCATCTCGGGTTAAATGGACTAACTAATTTACCTTTTCTTTCCCCCTCTTCATTTTCAAAGAATACGTAGGCAGCAGCCCCTCTAAGAGCCTGTCAGTCTTTACCTACTCTATCTACACTTCCTCCATCTGTCTGTTTGCTCTCTGTTATCTGTTTTCTTTGCCTGTTATCCAGCTCACTGTCTGCCTGTTTCTCTTCTCTCGGTCTCTCTCTGACCTGCCTGGTTACCCAGTCATTATGGTTTTCATCCCAGCTGCGTTTCCATTTGCTGAAAAGAAGAATGTGCTGCTCTAAAAGGACTTAAGTTCCTTGACAATGGTGCCTATTGTCTTCTGATACCTGGTTAAAAGCACCAAAAAACTCTTCATAAAAGATCAAATATGGAAGCACATTGCATTCACAAAAGGAAAAAATTAGACACCTTAGGACTTATTATCTCATAATTACAAGAAAAGATATCATAATTATGAGATCTTGATCTGGTAATAACAATATTATTGTGATGGGCTGCCCCACCTAAAGTCTTATGTTGATTTTGGCTGTGCAAGTGTGGCACAGATTTGATCAATTCAACTTAACTTTGTACATCTTTAATGTTAGTTGAGTGAGGTGCTATAGAATAAATGTGTTGTTTATTGCAGCTTGTTTCCTGTTTGTTCTTTTGTCTAGACTGAACTGCATTCAACAAAATGTCAGATGACTTATTATAGTCTTCATTCATCATTTGTAGTTTAATTGCTAAACATTTATTATGCGACACATCATTTTTCAAGATGAATTCCGCATTAGAGTGTTTGAGCTTCAGTGTTACATGAAAATGCTCTGGCCACTGTTGCTGCTTTGGTACTTTTAGAAATCAAAGGCATGACGGTGCCTATAGTTGAATATTCAGAAAGAAAAATGTGCAATTAAACCAACAACTCAATCAGAACCTGAAGCAGGGGGGTCACTTGACCCATTTTTGAGCCAGTTTTATGGATTAAATTCAATTATGATTAAATTCTTAAAGATTACTCTTCACCATAACATTGTTCTTACTTATTATTAAAGTGTGGATGTGGGCTCATAAAAAAACGGTAAAGTTTAATTGCTTCCTGCGGAGCAGCAGGTGGGTGTATGTTGTTTACTGACATTGTCAGGCAACAAATGTCAAGAACAGTCTCTTCACATGGATGTGGGCCTCTTGGCAGGCATTCCTCTCCACAAGCTTGTGTTTGCTGATGGAATCATGTCTCGAGGTAGTCTGTTGTGCCAAACAGGTGGCGAAGGCCGTACGTCATTAGCGGTCCTCTTGGAGAAAGACAGTTCCTGCTTGGGATGGATTCTGTGGCATTTCAACAGATGCAACTTCCTGCAGCTCCCTCTGGAAAGCCTCATGAACTTTTTCAAACATTTCATGCCATATGTACCTTGAAACAGTTACTGGGTACTGCTGTCATTCTTCGTCTCCATAGTGTGAGTAGGAGGGTGGATTGTGTCCTTATTACTTAGATTCGAACTGTGTCAGAAAAATAACAGTGTGGGCATATGAATGATATCATTTAAATCCCCGCTCTTGTTTATTTCTTTGGTTATGATTACTTGACCTGCTAACGTAGCATTTAGCAGAAAACTCGTCGTCATTGTTACCTCTTAGGAACATCTGCATCTGCTCCATGAAACAGTTTTCTGTACCCAGGGCTGACCTGATTCGCATGGGAGTGCTGCTCCTGTCTTCACTTCATCAATGATGTAACCAGCAGTACCCCTGGGATTGCTCCTTGTGGAGTAAGCATGTAGACGTTTAACCATGAAATCTGTCGACAGCACCATTTATACATATTCCATATGGTCTGTCTTATGAATGAACCTGCCACAAGAGGCTGGGTCTTAGCTTTGTGTATAGACATCATCTTAGACGATTATGTAGCCTCAGCTGTGTTCCCTGAGGAGCTAGGATTGTCAGCAGGTTCTTCATGACACCACCAAGCCAGCTTGGATGCATTTCAAATGCATGAACCTATATCCATGAAGCATCCTGTACTGGTTTAAGTGCTCCTACAGGAAGAGCGCCACTTCCAGTAGGTCAGAGCAGGCTTTCCGTCTGAGCAGTCCCAACCACTTGAGGTGCCTGTGCAATGATGACATAAGAATATTAATGGCACCTACATTAAGTAACATTAATATTTCCCAGTATCTCTTTCCAAGAAGGAAATAAAATATGATACTGCCATCATTGGCCACTACAGCCTAGGTTAGCGAGGACTGGTAATGAGGCTGCCTTTTGTTTCAAGTGTTTTTTCTGTCTCTGCATCAACACATTAAGTAGTTTAAACATAGCACCAGATTCATTTAATCCCTACTGCCCCTACTAGCATTTCATTATGGCTGAAGGTGCTCAGTATGAATACAGAGGACATTTTTTCACTCATTGACATGACTGTGACCTCTGGGGTGTTTTTGCTGTCTGTCTTTATTCACCTGAAACATGCTAACTAACCTGCCAAAGGAAAGTGTTTAATTCCAGCCTGACAAGCCTACTGAAGCATGCAGGAACTCATCCTCATCTTTTGCTTGATTTCTTTGTCCTATATTCCTGTCTAACAGTGTCATACTGTATAAGTTCATGTGACAGCTTAGACCCAAAGCTAATGGCTAAACTTACCAGGTAGTGCAGCTGTCTCTCTCACCCACCTCTCTCTTTCCTTTCTTCTTATTGCTCTAAGCAGCGGTCATGAAGCCTCACAATAAGTGCCAATTTTTCGCTCAGGTTGAAGCATTTTCATTGAGCTGTGTCTTAAATTGTCGCTTCACAGTGAAACAAATCTGCTGACATCAACCCGCGTCTTCGCTTTAAGACAACCTGTGATTCATGGACAGGGAAGAAGTTGAAAGCACGACAAACTGGCATTGAAACAGGTTTTGAATCCTGGTCCTCAGACTGAGAGGCAAGAGACTTAACCACTGGATGATGCCACAAAATATTTAATAATCATTCGGCTGGCTAGAAACAACAAAGCTAACGTGATAAAGATATCAAATGTTAAACAACAGAATGATCATCACAACTAGAGAGATTTAAACTGATAGACATTTAAGTTTAAGATAGCGAGAGGAAAATACTGTAGATGGGAAAAATTACTTTTATACCACAAACGTGAGTCTTGGCAGAAAAGCTTTGATTAATATGAGACATCAGTTTGTCCTCTTGCAGGCAGACACTCATGCAGAATGAGTTTCATGGTTCTCACTGGTTTCTGATTGGTGTAATTTAAGATGTTACAATTCCCCCAGGTCTCGTTTAATAGAAAGAAATGGCCAAACCCACAAGATTCATCCTTTTTTTTTCATTAATGGGAGCTTAAGTAGTTGAATGTGAAAGTGTTTTATCTCAGTTACAGTGTTAAGTAGCTAAAATTGAGCATAGAGCACAACTCTTACCCTCTCCACAATGTACTGGTCACACACATTGGAGCACCTCCAGCAGCGGGCTGTTATCACCACAATGCACCATGGAGCGCCACAGGAAACACTTTAGTGCGGCAATCAAAGTTTACAACTCATCCGCCTCCTGCTGAGAGACGGACAGCAGAGACGTGGGGTGCAGCTCTGCTCTGCTCTGTTCATTGAACATTTTGAATTAACCACACACTCTCACCTGTGCTTCATTCTGATACTGTGCGTCCATAGATAGATGCCACTTCTCACCCTAACCCTAACCTTCCTCTTCCTATATTGTTCTACAACTGCTACAACTACATTGTGGGGACTCGGCTTCCTTATGGGGACAAAATGTGTGTGTGTGTGTGTGTGTGTGTGTTTGTGTGTTTGTGTGTGCGTCTCCACATTCGCATCAGGTGGAGTTGGATGCAATCAGGACATGAGTTTGTTTTAAATTGCGTACATGAATACCGATCGAGACGGTGATTGCACAACCACACAGTCAAACACTCACACTCACTCACACATACACACAAACATCATCACGAACCACAAGAATCCTGCCTGAGACTGCTGCCTTTTTGTCTTGTTATTATAATCCATTTAGGCAGGAGCCCAACAGGATTCAAGGTTTCATTAGGCAAAGCCTTCCTGTTTTCCTCCAGAATGTAATTGAATGTAAACAAATATCCGGCAGTAAACAAAGTAGTCGCACAGGGTCTTCGTTATCGCTTCCTTTAATAGTTACTGGCAATTCATTATGTTTTTAGAGTGACTCACTGGTGGTATGGGTTTTGTTTTGATTGTTAGATAAATGTCAAAGTCAAAATAGCAGCTATATGTCGAGGAGAACACATTTATTTAGATTGATTTGACATGTGGAAAAGCCATTTATCCAGAGTTTACTGACAGTAGCTTTATGTACATTATTAGCTTGGTGTGTTTGGTGTGTACAATGTGCAATACGGTTTGCATCAAACCAAGGCAGCCTCCATCCTTCCTACCACACTGTCTCATAGAAAACAAGCAATAAACAAACTCACATTGTCAAAGAATAGCAGGTTGCAGACACTTTCAATGGAAGTGACGAGCTGAGTGTTTGGGCATCTCATTTACTGTGAGGGAACATGCTGATTCTTGAAGATGGGTGGAAATTGTTTCCTTCAGGGCCAGCAGAAAGGAAGCCAATCCCAAGCTCGAGGATGAATAATAAGTGTGTTGCTTTACTGCGCCCTGAAAGGAAAGAGAAGAGATCACAACATCGTCAGCTGTAGAGCAACACTTCCCACGCGGGAAGGGATTTACTTGATTGCTCTAGAGCGCTCGAGTTTCACAAATATTTCACCTAAACCTGGACAGGGCCTCAATTTTCCTGGATTACCCAAATGCCACTGAAAAAGCTTTTGTCAAAACCGCTTCCCAGCTTCCTCGATGTGACACAGCAGGAGCGCAGTCCACCTCTAATTAACGCACGTCTCCCAAAATGTCAAAGTGAAAGCCCCCTAAACAGAACTGTGCTCGTGGCAGCAACAAAGTTTGCAATAAGTGCTGAAATAGCAGCTGCAATAGCCAAACATCTGAAAGCACCCTCTGTGAGGGTTTGCTTTTCATCCCTGACACCATGCTGTGGTGTAAATTTAAAAAAATCTGTTCAAATTTATTGGTAATTAATTACACAGTAATTTCTCTGAAAAACAAAATATGCTCTGTGAGTCATAGGAGGACAACGTCAGAAAACAACCCTGCAGGCCAAAAAGTAACCGATTAATAATTTATCAGCAAAAAATCCTTTTTCTAACATTTATAATCCTCCTCCATGTTGTCAGAGTTTTGTTGGATTCTCTCAGCCTGCAGAATGTTGCCACTGATGTCCGAAAAGGGCCTCACAGAGCTCACAGAACTCATTGTGTGTGTGTGTGTGTGTGTGTGTGTGTGTGTGTGTGTGTGTGTGTGTCTGTTGAGAGAAAAAACAGGTGCTTCCTCCTTTTGCAGATTTTCTCCACTGACCTTTTCCCCTTAAGAAAATTATTTCACATGTACGTGATATCAATAGCACGCACGCACACACACACACAAGCACACACACACACACACACACACACACACACACACACACACACAAACACACACACACGCATCCAGACTGTGTGCAGATATTTTTTTTCTTATTATTTTTAGCAGCTTGAGTCATGGCGTCCTCCATTGTTCTAGATTAACATACTTGTTCATAGTTGTTCATGAGAGGTTTGATTAAGTCTGAAAAAGCAGAAGTGGCCTCAGTGGTTGTTATTCCTGGGTCGCATATTTTGTGCTATTTTAACATGGCCTTAACTGGGACAATAAACAATGTTCGCTATCCCTCTGTGACCACTGAAAAGATCTGAATAGACACTGATTGTATCCCATTTTCCCGCTGCGCTAATTGTCGAATCAGGGCAAATAGCAAGGCATACATTAGCAGGCGTCTCAGGGTGTTCAGGACAAACAGAAATGATTTCTCATCAAATGCAATCAGCCAAGAAAAGGACACCTGTAACCACTCACTCCAGTCCAATAGCATGAGATGAATGCAATCAGGATGTTGTGCCTCTTTGTGTAAAGTAGCACTTGCAGAAAATGAAGAAAGAAGTATGACACCTCTGTAAAATCCTGTCTATTAGTTTTGGACTAATCAGTTCCATGAGAATAGTTTTATTTGTGTGGTGCTTTTTTTTTTTTTTTTTTTTTAGAGCTTTGGTTATTATCACATTATCACATCATTATTGTTATAAAGAATGGAGTTAGAACATGAGAGGGGTGCAAATGTTTATTTCACTGAGTGAAGAATCTGAAGCTGACTGCAGCATGCAACAACATCAACATTCAGCTCTTCTCTGTCAGCCATCACTCTTGACACAGATACAGTAGGAGTTTCCACAGGATGGGTGACTCAGTGCAGGCACGTGCAGGACAGCACTATTTGGAAAGCCTGTTAATGGCTTTCCAGTCTGTCCAGAACTTCCCAAAGAGCTCCTCCAGCCAGCGTGGAGAGGTTAGCTCCATGCTGATGAAGGCAGGAAGACAAGTCTGAGCTGCAGAAGCCTAATATTAAAGGAAACAGGAACACATCTGTGCAAAGCTCCAGCTGCTGCTGGCATGATAATGGTTATAGTCTGACTAGCTTTACTATTAACAAAGTTCACAGACTGAGCGATATCCTCTATATGAAGGAAGAGGAAACATTTTAAGTCATAGTAAATAATTTATGACCTCTATACGACCAGAAGGAAACACAAACAACTGCAATAGCTTGATAATTAATGCAAATAAATGAAATGATAAATGTTTCCTCTGTGTTGTTAGCTTGTGTCAGAGGCTCCTGCAATGCTAGACAACAAAATGGGATCATAGATGTTCACGTAAATAATGATTCTTCAAGAGAAAAAGAAGCGAAAAAGAAAATGCACATGAATGCTTATTTCCATCCACTGGCGTTATGCGATCATGAGAAGTTGATACACAGCAGGAGGCGCCAATTCTCCCGTCGTGTTTACGTTGCGTGCTTTTTGTATGTCATTATTTGTTCTGCTTCGATTGCACTTCAACAGTTTTGCCTATGGACTCTGCTGCATAGGCTGCATATGCCATGTTTCAGATGACATGAGTTAAGTAAATCCACCATTGTCTCTCCTTTTGGTTCTGTTTTGCTTTCCCAAGAGAAATATCTGTCTCTTTAGCTGCTAAACACTGTGTTCACCAGCTAGCTGCTAACTTTATCTGTCTGCTTTGGTGCTGAGTAAGAAATAGTATAGAAATATATTATTTAGAGCAACTTTAATAAGGTTTCAAAGAACAATCGGCTTAGCAAGAAAGGGTTGAATAACTAATTCCTTTCTCATGTCGATGCTCAAGATGATGATGTATTTAGTACTGCTATTCAGTCTACTCCTAATGACTGCATAGCCTCATTAAATTGAGGCAGGACTCAGACTGCGGAGAAACTCACAACACTGACTAAATGAAATTATTTCTCTCCGAACTTCAAAGAGCCCAAAAACTCAAACAAAGTCTTTATCAAGCTACCTGCAAGTGAAGCGTGCCTTTTTCATCTCGCAAGAACACTCACGGATTCTCAAAACACGCTGATAAAGTTTATTTAAGCCATTTATCGACAGTGAGTTGAAAAGATTCATTCTGATGCATCCTTCAAGGTAAAGTTTTAGTGCTTGAACTGTTGATTTCACTTAAGAGTGAAGCTTGAAGTACCGTCAGGCAATCACAATCCATTACCAATGCAATCTGCATCCTCTGCATCTTTATTCTGCTTACTGGGGGTGTTGCACTTGTTGTTGAATTTCGTCTGCTCATACGCGCATGGATTATCACAAGCTTTCATGTTACATGTTACAGCCATCTACAGCTCTCTTAGGCTGTACTTAAGCACACTGACAAACTTTCATTAGAGTGTGGAGGCAGAAGTGCTGCAGAGATGGAAATACTGTGGATGTAGGAGGCTCTGACAATCAGCTTGTTAGAATAAATTTTCCTTTCTTTCTCTCAACTTCTCGTATTGGATATGACCTCCTGATCTTACAAACCATTAGCACACAACTTCAGATGGTCATGGTACTTTGCGCTTGTTTCATGTTCCTATCTGATATAATTCAGTGTATGTCTGCTGAGATATAAAAAAAACTCAGTGGAGCTTGAACTGAACTGAACTGAATGAATACATTTTTGGCTTCTGAGCCAGACATGTTCTCCTTAAAGCACCTATTGTTTAGAATTGTTGGTAAAGAGATGGTCAAGTGAAGGGGAGGTAAGGTTGAGAGAGGGTCACGTTATACTGCTGCACTAATATTGTGTATTAGCAGCATGCCTTATCCAGTTGTTTTCCAGAAAAAAATAGACAATAGTGGGCCCGTCTGTGAGCTGGCCTGGAGAAAAGTCCAGGCCTGGATTTTTGTCTCACTGCATCCCTGCATCCTGACCTTCCCTCAGAAAACCTTTTCTCTACCTGGTGCTTTGCAGAAAACACAAACAAGATAAACAGTATGCCTTTGGCTTGGGACAATGATAAATTCATCTTTTCTCCTCACCTTGAGAAAGGGTTTTAGAGATAAAGAAAAGCAGGAGAGAACAGTGAGATTACTGTCTGTCTCGCTGAAGTAGCTCCTGCAGACCTCAGTTTGAGAACGTGAGTGAATCAGAATAAGGTGCAGGCAGCAGTGCTGCTGCTATTATACCTGGTATTTACTGTGGAGCTGACTAAGTTGACTGGAGATTGGCTCATTACTCAGTTTAAGAAACGAGAACAAAGACAGTGTTTTCCCATTCACAATTTAATTAGACAGCTTATTTATTAATCGGCTCTGTAACACATGTTTGTGCAAAGTGTAAATTCACACAGAACTCATTGTGATCAGATCTCAGTCAGGTGTTAATGCAATGCATACAGCATAACGTCACCTCTTCCTGTGAGCTTAGATAAGCCTGGTAAAAGCTACAAGTAAAAGCTATCCATGGCATTGCTTCTCTGGACCTGGGCTGTGCCATGTCTGTGGACACATTTGCATACATCTGATCGTAATGCAGGCAGAATCGACATAATGAGAATGATTATAATACGTTGCACCAGGTGTGAATGCAAAGCATAGCATAGTTCATCCCACATGTAGTCAGTGTCGTTCTTAACAGTCCTGGAAATGCATTTGCTTGCTCTCACATTTGTCTTTGAAATCAGACATCACTTGCCTGTCTTCCCCTTGTGTTGACTTCAAAGCTACATTGTCTGCTGCATGTGCACTGATGTACAGAGTTGAATGCGGCTGCTCAGGTGCGGTCTCAGTTTTATTTACCAGCTGCTTTCTGAATCTTTTATGAGATTCTTTCTTCACTGAGGCACAAAAGAAACACAATACATGTCTTAGCGACTCCACATCAGCAGGTTTGCATTAAACAACACAGGAGGCAAGAAAACTCGGGTCCCGTCACACTTGACCAGAGCAGGCTTGTAAGGAAAGAGATTATATGTCCTCATCAAATCCTCCGTCTCCTACCACTCTAGTGGTTCAGATCATTCTCCTGAGAGCTCTCCCCTCACTGATGGTTTCTCAGTCCCCTATCTTTGTGCCAAATGAATCTTGTATTGACTTTTTTTTTTAAAACCTGTCTGTAAAAATGGACATTACTGACTAAGAGATACCACATCGTGGAGCAGAATAAATGCATTTCTGACAGCGAGAGGGCAGGATGTGGGCTAAAAGCACCCAAAAACAAATTAACTTGTCATTCTGTCATAACACCTTCACCTTCACTTCCTGCATCTTCTGTGTATCGGCTCAATCGCACCAGCAGCAAAATGGAGGCAATTCAGTGCAATCGCATCAAACACTGGATTCCCTCACAACAAGGTAGCCTTTACATGCAGTATCATCTAGCGCTAGCATGCTAACTGATAGTTAGCTTGTTTTTCCCCTCTTTAATTACTTTTTATTGAATAAAATGATGCGGAATCTTGTGAACAAAACTAACTAGCATTAGCATGTTCCTAGCTTGCTAGCGTGTTTAATTGAAGTTCGCTAAATAGCCCTGTGATACGTGACCATATCATTTGGTTTGCATGTTATGAAATTTGCACAAATATTCAATAAATTTAGCTTTAAGTGAAGTCATTGTTTCAGAGGACATGAGGCCACCAAAAATCCTCTCCTGTCAACACCTGAGACAGATGATGGTCTGTGCGTATACGCTTTTGGGCTGTAAATTCTTTTCGTACAGCTCTGCATTGTGTCAGCTCAGTGAACAATTAAATGAATGACTATTTGTCACAGAGAATGAAGAAGAAATCGACTTCTCTGGAGAGCTGATCAATAACGACTGCTGCAATTAACTCCAAAGCTGTTTTTGTGGATAACTTCCTGGAGGAGCAACGTTGAAACTGCTGACCACCAGGAGCTTGTTATACAAAACATTTTCAAGTTTAATGGAGGCTTAAGAGTCCTTAATTCACCCTTGGCAGTGAGTTTACATAAAAATACCTCTGGAGTTGTAAAGGCCCTGTAATAAGCACAGGTGTATTGGTGGATAACATGCTTCCTTCTCACATCATGTTCTGAGTGGACACACCGGATTTGGATCCAACAAGCTGTGTTTTGTTTTTCCAAAATCTCCATCTTTGAAAATTGGAAATGACAAGGGAGCGCTCTTGTATGACTGCAGTCAGACAGCAAGGAAATGGCTGTCATCACTCAAAACCACTAGCAGAGGAAACTATTGACACACTGCGTCAATAGCGAATAATTGCAGCTGGAAAGATGGGATGAAAAACAAGCACCGACATGACTTTCCCTTCAGGACTTGTTTTTCATCCCCTGCACATACAAATAGCTAAATTACACCCATTTTCTGTGTGCACAATAAGGAAATTAGAAATACACGCAAAGATATAGAATAATCTACCTCATCTTCAATCTGCTGCTTTCTGTCAGAGCAATGTACATCCAAGACTGAGAGCTCAAGAAAGTTATTGTTTTTCCATACACAGACAATTCTAGCTGCTATTATTGTGTCTTATAGTTGTTTGACTTTGACAGAATGTAGAAAATGTGTAATTTTAGCCTGATAGTCATTGTTTGGGGTTTGAAATGATTATGTGTTACAGCATGTGCAGATGGCTTTTTACGTGTTGACAGTCATGCATGTGCTCTGTGCCATACAACACGGGATTGTATACAAACTGCTGATGTGGTCAGTGTATAGATGTTTTGTAAAGATTACATTTTGGTATGCATTTAACCATCAAAAGAACTTACACAACAATGGTCACTATAGGGGGAGGATGGATGCAGGATTATTTCATCGTGGGGAAGTTTTATTAATAATGCATGACTGCTTCTGGCCAGTATAATATGATTTCATGTATTCTTATTGTGATTAGGGCTCATAATACATATGCATAGCAGCTTTAACATTCATGCATTTGGATTTTTTTTTTAACGAGAACAAAACAGGCAGTGGAGCATTCAAATTTACATTTTTCCACAAAGTGTTGATGCAGCTCTTTTCCTAGAAGCAAACAGGGCTATGCTGTGCATGCTGGGAGCTACTGTGTTAAAACGGCCGTCCTCAGTTACCTGCTTTCCTTTGCAATTTCATTTGAATGCAGTAATAAGTGATCATCAATGCTGAGAACAAAGTTGAAGAGAGTATGACATTTTAAATCACGTGTTACTCTTTGAAAATGATGATAATGCCTTTGTCTGCAGCAGTTTTGAGCTGATTCTACAGTACATATCATAATGAGCTTAAGTAGTTATGAGCAGCAGCACTCCTCCATAATGTCCTCTGTGACTCTGGAGGAGCTTTGTCAATTCTGAGGAAATTACTCAACTGATATATTTTAGCACTTTCAGCTTGGAGACTGCAATTTGTGACAGGAAAGCTGTCCCTAGAAGAGTGTAATTTCCCGGCAAGAGTTTTAAAAACTATTTTTGCCCTGGGTTTGTATGCCCTGGTGACATACAGGCTGACCGAACTAATGGGTGAAGGTTCAGAGGTTCACTGAGCATTTCTATTTTTTATGCTGCCATTATTATAGAAAGCACAATAACCAAAGGTGAGCACTGTCTGGACTTATTTGCTCATCATTTCAGAGGTCACTGAGGTCAATGCGGGGAAATTCAGCTCTACTGGAAATCACTTTTCATATCAAGTTCTCAAATCTGCTGATTTGATATTTCCACTCTGGAGACCCTCAAGTAAATGCCATAAAGCCATTCACTGGAAAGAAAGTGCTGGCTTCCTGTTTCTTTCTGGTGATGCAAAACAAAGAGCAAAGTCTTTCCTCCTTCCTGATCGTCAGCAATATTTATCACATTCATGTTTGAGCGGGCAAATGGTAAATGGATGACAAACATACTACACTAAACGCTACATGTCTTTCTACTCGTGCTACTTTGCATCTCTTCAGAGTTCAATCTGAGTGATGAACAGCAGTCATGTGGAGTGCATCCTCCTCCACCTCCTCTCATCAACTCTCTGTACCCTCTCTCTCATTTCTGTCCATCCCCCCATGGTCCCCCCCCCTTCATTCCCATAATTACCTTTCCACCCACTCTTCTTGTTCTCGCTCAGTCCTTCCCTTGTCTTCCTGTCTTTCATGGCTTTGTGGCACATCAGTCCTCTGATCTTCTCTTCTGCTTCTTCCACCTTAAATCTCATTTGCTTCTGTCCTTCCATGTTCTTTTCTCTGTTCCCTGTGTCTCTAATCCTCTCCTCTGATGTTTCTTGTTTTTGACTGAGTAATGCACAGCAGCGGTCTCTAGATCCAGCAAGAATCCCTTTAATCCAATTGCTTCTCTTCATAATGTCCTCTGAGGTCAACACCAAGATCTATCAGTGGAAAATAACCTAAATGAAGCTGAGCAGCAGAGAAGGCAATTTGAGATAACCTCAGATGAACCATTACATTGGTGACTTGTGTGCTGGAGAGACAATAGTTTGTATCAAGTAGTTTCCTTGCAGAAAAATGCTGCTGTAGTCACACAAAGAGTGAGGACCAAAATCAAAAATGGCTCTCATCATGGTATGCATTAGAGTTGATGCTTCTGGCCAGCCCATGTGCATTATTCACTAGACATTTGCATTGTGTTTCTGAGTGGAGGTAGTGTGGGGCTGACTGCTGCACAGCCGTTTAGATTGCCAGGCATCATAATTACATCGAGCCTCAGTGGATGTCACACTCCCACAGGTGATTGTTCTCAAGAGGCTCAGATGTGGATGTGTCTCAGTCACAAAAAGACAGTGAATATTATAAACCATTATTTATGAGCTATGAGGCATTTATGCAGATGAAATAAATACAAAGATTCATATTTTTTTTAAAAAATTCATTATCGGCATGTTTTGTGAACACAAAGCCAAGATTCTGCACTCTGAAACTGCAGAGCCGTTACAAATGTTTCACTGGTTCAAAAGCTCAAAAGCTGTCAAAGCAATATTATTATTATTACTCCAGTATTCTCATATAGTGGTAGCATTATATTTTATGATTGTACCTCTTCATTAGATACATCTGTTGGATCTCTGATTCAATTTTCTTTGGTTCGACTGCAAATAATGAGCACTGTCAGTAATGACATTTTCAGCCATGCTAGCATCATAGCTCTGGGCATGCGGCCCACCAACTAAGGTCGTGACCATAGTGAAATTATACCTGCTAAACACAAAACATGTTAGCATGTTGGTGTTAGCATTCAGCCCAAAGCACTGCTGTGCCTAAACGCAAGCTCATTATAATGCGGACATGACTGTAGACTCTCAACGCTAATTGGACATCCACATAAAACAAAGGGAAATTTCCCTGTCAAAGTGGTGGATAAAGCTTGGCAAATGAGAGAAGTAACACATGTAACACACCAAACTGACTTACTGCAAAGCATTTGTGAAAGAGCAAATGAAAGTTACAGTTGTCTGAGTTATCCTGACAGACATGGTGGAAAATCGCTAAAGATGCATAAATAAGTACAACAAATGTAGCTTATGTTCTTCAACACCTCTTATTTTCAATAACATGCAGCATCATGTTTTTAAGTATTCAACGCCCTGCATGCAATACATTTTTAAATTGCTTTTCCTCTGCCGTATTCTCTTGTGTGCTACAATGACCCAATCTAACAGAGCATAATTAACACGTGTTATGAGGTCGAGGTGTTAGGGCAGCACCCTAACAGAGACATGTTGTACAACAGGTGCTGCCCGCAAACATGTGACCTTCCGTGTCCTTTTTGTGTTGGAGAATAAACAATGCCACTGCTCCACACATCTCTGCTTGTAATCATGTCCACTTAAAGATAATGACATGATGTTTTCACAGCAGTAAACAGGGTGATGAGGCATGCAGCTTCATCTGATGCATGCAATCTCTCCTCTCCTGCTGAAGCCACGTGCACCTGTGGCCATCTTGTTGTACACCTGAGCAGTGTGAAAATAATGAATTTAAAGCATCACCCGACCCCGAATGATGCAGTTGATTCTGAAGGGTACGCGTATGTTAAAGGCACACCTGGAAACAGATGTTAGGAGATGAAAATAACTGCAGACAGAGGGAGTCTTTGAAGATTGGGTCTGTGATTTGTAAGGAAGCCCATTTTTGCCAGTAAAATAAATGAAACAGGTGAAAAGTCAGCTGTAAAAGAATAAAACCGTTAAAATAATTTGTAATTGTGACAGAGTGTGTCAAAATGTTGACTTTTATCGTGTAATATTGATCTCATATTTCTTTACTTACAAAGTCAGAAATTGGATTTAGCACATGCATTTTAATTTTTACACCTGGCTTTTCATTTAAATTCTCTTTTCTTGGCAGAAAGAGGCTTCAAAGGCTTTTGGATGGAAACTGCAAATAGCCTCTTTTTTTATTTTTACTGCGAGACTGTTAATGTCGTGAAGAGGAAAAACCCTGAAAGAGCAGAAACAGGTCCCCATGGGAGATTTAAAATCTCATTTCATTGTCACACTAATGACCTGAATATAAAATGGGTGAGCAGCTCCCTATGGCAGGTTGAGACATCGCTCATTTTACCAATTGTTGATTAAAATCCTTCCACACCACACTGCATGGACTTTCTGGGCCTATTCTGACTGACACTGAATTACCAGACAGTTAGATGCATCTGAACAATCTTAGGCACTCCATGCGTTATGCAACATAAATGCATTAAACAACAAAACTGTCACACACATCTAATCAATGAGATCTATAATATGAAAACACAGTTGCTATAATTGATCTAGGAGAGAACACAGGTCAGGTCAGTGTGTAGTGGATTTAATAAGAAATATAGATTGTAAAAATGTGTTTCTTCATTTGCATGGCCTCAGTTGTTTCTTTGTTCAGCCAGGCCTTTGCTATAAGCTGCTCCAGGCACTTTCAATGAGGCCCAAGTTGCAGTTTGTTTTAAATGTATTATTCCAGCAAAGCCTTTAAGTAATGAAAGATCCCATGAAAAGCTCCCAAAGCAGTGAGTTGAGACACAGCGATATATTTGTTTTGTTCTAGTTTACTGATTTCACTTTATAGAGGCTGCAATAACTGGCCTTCAATCCCAAAACTCCCTCAGGTAAAGCAAGGCTGGTACCTGCGGCAAGTCTGCTTCACACTAACATTTTCAACATCTCTCTCCTGTGGTATTATCATGGAAATGCATGTTCCCTTTGTGAATATGACTGATTGTCAAGGCACAGCAGTGATTCCGACACATGAAAGGGTCTGTGTTTGCTGTCAACATTTATTGTCATGATTTTTAACTGGCAATTCACAATAAAGCTTGCGTCAACTCACCAACATGCCAAATGGGGTCAGGTGTGAGAAAACCAGAGCGTGAGGACACATCAGAGAGAGCGCCAGTACATTGCACTGCATAGATTAATAACAATTCACCTGCCTGCTCAGACCACATTAACAGAATTAAGTGCCACAGCAGGATGGGCACCCTAAGAAGGCACAGACAGCAGCTCACCAACACAGCTGTGGCAAAGCAGTAGGGGACGCATTATGCACGCATCACTGTGCCACTCTGGATGCAGCATATTGACACAAATCTCAGAACAGTTAAGAGGTAAAGAAAAGACTTTAATCAGCATCAGTGAAATACATTTTTGGTGTGGAAGTTAAAATACACAAATCCAATGTAATGCTTTTCAGTTATAAATAATGCTCACTCGGTCATTATTTGTATCACATGTCAGTTTGTGACTGAAACATCATTTGCAAGAATCTACAGCCACACTAGCAGCTCTGTGAGCTTAATGCTAATGTGCTTACAAACACAACACTAACTCAGCAGCCTAATGTTCAGCAGCACCTTCAGCACCTTCTTCGTGCGGGAATTAGCATTAAAGACGAGGAACAGCTGACACTGACGAGATGTTGTTAGTTTTGCAGGCATGTAGTCTAAAAACAAAGTATTGGACAAACTGAAATCTTGACTTGATGATGGCGCTAGATGAAAAGATCGGCCTGAAGTCAGTGGGCTTCCTCCTGTGAGGAACATGATGTCTCTACAAAATGTCGTGGTGATCCATAGAAAACAAAAAAACAACCAAACAAAACATTCACAGGAACTAGTTACAACTATTTTTAGTCTAGTAACCATTATTAAGCTTATGAAGCATAAGAGGTTGCAATATTGCAAACAACCTATTCAGGCCACCAGCCTGTTATCACACCTAAGACTGTACTATTACCCAACAGTGTGTTATTGGTCAGCATTAAGGGTGACCAATAACACACTGGATCAGTTCATCTTGTACAAATACTGAGCAAAAGATGAAATTACTGAGTTTATTCCATGAACTGTTCACTGTTGCATAGTAGGGTTGGACGGTGAATGAAACACAGACAACGGCACAGAGATTGAAAGTATTATTTAACCATTCTGACTCAAGGCTGTGAAAAGAAATGACACTCCAGTGATTATATTAAGCTAAACATTTACTGCCTCCAGCAATATTTTAAAGGCCTTTCCAACAAGGATGACATATCATAAAGACACGATGGCAGAGTAGCTCCATCACCTCCTCAACATTTTAATCATGGGACTGAAGTAGAAATGGAGATGAGTAAATGAACCTGTAATCTCCGTGCTGTTGTAGGAGATAACTTCGAGCAGAATTTGCATTTCCTGATCCACGGAGGGCATTAAATACATACCTCATTTAATCAGTGCCTAATCCAGACTCCAAAAATGTGTGTACAAAAACTTCAGATGAAGTAATTGTCAAGGCGTAGTTTAGCTTAGCAAGCTTTGGCACATTCAGCCTGAAACTCTGGGTTTCTCCACATGCTCAAAGGGTGTGCATGAGGCTCTAATAATATTCTGTACATTAAGAGTCTGTCTCTTTTTTTAAACCTTTCCAAAGCCAAAAACACAGCAGCAAAAGAGCAAACAATGGATTACACAGTGTGCTTGTCTGCTCAAACTTAAGCTGCTTTCTTTACCATTTTTGGATAAGTAGCTTCTGACCTATAACGAAGCAAGAGAAACACCCGGTGTACTTAAGTTCAGCAGCCAATCAAAGTTATATTTGAACAAAAATGACTGATCTTACTAAGAGGAGTGACAACCTTACATTCTAACATCACGTATCTCAAAGAATGGCGACATGTGCTTGCTAGTGAGAAGCCTGTTTTTGTCTAATTGTCTCTAAAATCAATGACCCATTGTTTCAAAAATTAAGGAAGGATTTAAAGTAGTAAATTCGAATGCACATAAAGCTCAGCAGGTGTAGCTTAGCAGCAGTGAAATGGGTCTGCCTCAGTGAACGGTCAATTAAGCTAAAGAATGCAAGAGAATAACACCTTTTTGAGATTTTGAGGCAAGGCCATTGAAACTTACAGTGTTTCGCTGCAATTTGTTAGATTCCATTCATGATAATCAGATGAATGGCAACCCAGCATCAGACAGAGACAGGGTTTAGAGGATTCATCGATGTTAAGAAAAGGACAAAGAGTCAGAGAGCAGGATTCAGGGATGACAGAGGGGCCCTGCACAGCTAGCAGCATTGTTGGCTTGTCATAACTCTACACATCACATTACTCTGCGTAAGAGAGAGAATCTACTGCACTTACCCCATTAAGAGATCACATTCATCTCCACAAAGAGGGGATGGATGAAGAGATTTGTAATATCTTTACACCTTGTCGAACAAAAGGATAAAAGCTGAAGACACTTACAATCCAGTTAAAGAGAACAAAAATTAAAAAGGCTGAGATGGAAAACTAGCACTACCACGAAATAATATTGATCCAACACTGAAAATGTTTGGCACTTATATGATGTTTCACCTCGTGTTTAGTCAGTTGAACAGTCTTTTAATCTGAAATTGGGTGAATTAATGTAATGTTGTGTCTTTTTTTTTTTTCCCTTTTTAAAGCCATTACAGGTTCCCATAACCCATCTGGCTGAACACCTTTGGATCATTTCTCACACCGGTATTCATAAGTCCTACTCTGCTGGGGGATGATGGCTGAATAATACATGCTGTGTTGAGAAAAATGCTGCTGGAGGAGGTGTCCAGCAGGATAAATGGTTATTGGAGAAACTGAGGGAGAAAGGTTGGATGGATAAGCATTTATGTAATCACACCACCACGCTTCTCCTGCTGCTCACACTTTCTGCGAGCTTTCATTTTCCCTCCCACAGTTCATCCTTGGAGCAAATTCACTTTGTTACTTCCTCTTTGTTTCATATTACTCGTCCGCCTTCAATGACTCTCCTTGTTTCCCCACTATCAACCCACACCCCGCTCTGGTTCCCATCTTTTGTCTTACTTGGTCATTTTCTATGTTAAGCAAAGAGCAGCTTGCAATAATGAAGGGGACTCAATGCATGTCCTCAAACCCATTCAGCAGCATTCTTACCATATCCACTCCCAGGCTCCCTGCAATCACCTCATTCCCCTCACCTGACCTTCCCCGCTCATCCCCTCCACCTGCACCTCATTCCCTCATTAGGCACTCAGCACTGGCACAGGTCCATTGTTCCTCTGGCAGATTGTTTAAGTTGCCCTGTTAGGCATGCCTTTGCTTTCAAACCTCTGTTTTCTGTTATCTGGAGCCTTAAACCCTACATCCTCATTCCTGATACTTGTTACCTGCAGGTCTTGAACCTCTGCTTGATCTCATTGGACTTTGCCTCTCTGGTTTTGACCGTGCCTAGTTTGTCTGCATGTGTCCCTTCCCTGATTCCCCGCTTACACCAGCTGTGACAAACTGTTTCAATGCCCTAAAAATTGAGGTGATTTTGTTTAAACCTTTAACCTCAGATCATCCACATCCATCATTTTGACAGCAAATCATCATTACAACAAAATAGCCTACTTTTTTTGCCAAAATATTCCTTTTTTCTGGTTCTTAAATTCTCAAAATATTAGTTTTTTTGTTCGCTTTTTCATTATTATTATTATTTTTTCTAAATACTCAGCAATGGGGGAGTTTCAGTGCATTCAATTAATGACAAATTTCAGTATTGTGACTCAATAACGGCAAAAAATTACCTATTCTTGATTTTGAAGTTGCAATTCATAAAATGTTTAATTTCAGTCCTCAAAAATAAGATTTTATTCTACAAATATTTACTCAAAATGCAGAATTGTGTCTTGGGAATCTTGTGATATTAAATTTTCTTCTTAAGTATGTCACCACTCTCTTAAATTGAGACTTTTCTGTCAAAATATTGTGACTTCAAATTGTTAAAATCTTAGGTTTGGTCTTGGTTCGTACTGTACTCTCTCAGTACATTCATCATCTGATTTTTGCCTTGCCACATAAAGGGCAAACTCCTCTTGCACTGGCACTGAATGACATTTAACATAACCTGTCCTTTTTCTTTTCTTGGAAGACTGAGCTGAATGTTTGTTAGAAAACACCTGTATACGAGAAACATGGAGTATTTTCAGGTATTTATAATGTTCCATGAAGACAAGTCAAAATACATTTCTGCTTCGACTGAAAAATGTAGAACATGAAGTCAAATCAGCTGCAGAGTAATGAGGGGAAATGTTTAAATACATGAATGTGATGAATGCAGTCATACGTGAATTTCAGCTTTCACACCCCATGTGTTCACATTCACCAACATGTGTGTGTTCATGCACATCGCAGGGTCATCCGAACCCAGCAGGTGCATAAGCAGAGGCAAGCTTTGACTCATTATTTTACCTCCTTCCACACACACATACTCACAATGCCTTAACAGCAGGAGGTGGGGGAAGCCGTCACTGCCAGTATAAACTAAGACTCATTACTGTACCTTCCCATCAGCACACACCTGACCGGAGATGAATAAGAAAGGGCACGCCACTGCGAGGAAACCATTTACAGTTATACACAGGTCAGCAGACTCTGACCTCGTCCATCTGCACCAGCACATGGGAACCGTGACAGGAAAAGACACCGTGGTCCAGAAGCTATTAAAGCAGGTCAGGATTTTGGCTTTTATACGACTTCTGCCTTTGAGTTTGTGCCATGCATTCCCAGAGTAGGCCTTAGCATGACAAAGAGGTGCAGAATCAAAACATTCATCAGGTCTTGTAAAAGAATTTCCAACATTTAGGTAACAATCCAGCCCCCACAGATAACTCAGACAGGTCTGTAATGACAGCAGAGCAGAGAGGACTGCTGTGGACGTGTTTAGACAGAAAATGGCAAAAAAAAAAAAAAAAAAAAAAAAAAAAGTTTCAGCTGCTGAAGTGGATGGTGATTTGAGAACATGGAAAGCATCTGGGAACAGGATTATTTTTTTCAGTAGGCCCATTGACAGATATACTGAATGAGAGATTACGTTGAGTTACAGAAGCATGTGGAACAGAGGTTACGTCACGACTTTGGCTTTGGCTCTCTCTTCAGTTTGCTGCGCTACACCAGGCAGCAGGGGATAAAAATGCATTGTTTCATCATGAGGTGACTTCATCAAGAATGAACGAGTTAAAAAAAAAAACAGTAGTTTCCAGGAGAAATGAAGTGTAGAAAACTAGAATTAAGAGTGAATTACAGAAACCCCTCTCAGCCCATGTTCAGACTTTGCTTTTGTAGGGGACACGATGAGGAAGTAAGAGATTACATGTCCTTAAAAAAAAAACAAAAAAAAACATATACTTGTGTTTTCTTTCACTCTTATAAGACGGACGTTTTGACATGCTCCATGGGCTCACTGGGCTCTAAAGGCATTTGGTCCTCTCCAAACACACACACACACACACGTAATTTGTGTTGTCTGAGGCTGCAGCTGTTGAGCCACTCATAAAAAAACTTGGAGAACAACCTGTGTAATGTCATTGTTGGTGGAGGTGTTCAGACAGAGCAGTCGGCGAGATAAGGCAATGAGTCACGCAAAAAGATTTGTGTGTGTGTGTGTGTGTGTGTGTGTGTGTGTGTCAGTCACATCCAACCGGGCAGCAAAAAAGCAAAAAGATATACACAATCAACAAACAGCCTGTCAGCTTGACCGTGTTATGATGGAACACAGCAATATGAGTCGCTGCGTGAATGTGAGAATTTGCATTTCTCAATCAAAGGCTCTTCTGTTTCCTCAAGGCCTCCATCAGTCTTCTCTGTGTCCTGGCATAAACAAACCACACACTTACACTGTCGAGATTGATGTCTTTCATAAGATACAGAGCAGATACAATGATGACAAATATTACGGCATCGCAACAATCTGTACGCCTGCAACGGCATCCAGTACGCAGCAACGGCAATCTTCTCCAATAAAGCCACAGCGTGTAGTAATCAGGGGACATTTCAGACTGTCAGGGAGCAGCGTAGCATCACATCACTTGTCACGAAAAAAAAAAAAAAAAAAAAACTTTTTTGAAGCACAAACAACAGACGCACTGGCGAACTCGACGTCTGGTCCTTCAGCGAGAAGCAGCGAGCGGTAAATTGCTGTCATTTGTTTTGTTTTTCCCCGTAGAGCGTTGAAAGCCGCCAGGTTGTCCAGAGGGAGAAAATGAAATTAGCAAACAGGGTTTATGCAAGAAATGTGCAGCCGTTTGGACTTTCTCTTCACGTTTCTCAACATGTCATCCTCCTGTGATGACTTAACATTGAACGTTTCTTACACATACAGAAAATGTGGCATTTTCCAGTAACAGTTTAGATTACAGCCTGCAAGATTACATTGTAAATATTTCGTGCATAGGGGCACCATGAAATACATATTGAGTACCCAGTGGTGGGTAGACGTACAGTCGCAGTGCTGATGTTCTGTGCACATGCATTAGCCCTGAAGCTCAACAGTGTCATTTTCTTTTTGTGTTTTTTGACACTGAAGGAGAAAAAAACTGCAGAACCATCCGACAAACATTAACAGCTAGCTAATGTGTTAGACAGTCGTCTTTGCTCAGAGGCTTCCAGCTTCAGGTCAGAGCCACAGGTCTTCAAACCCACAAACAACCGCTGCAAACTTACTGCTTGTTTTAACATTGAGATGGATATTTTCATTGTGGTGATAGACAATTATAGGCAATGTGACATATTATAGCGTGCATTATATAAATGAAAATATAAATGGGCATATAAATTCAGCTCATAGCTTATCTGTGTATGACTTGAAGGATATGTACACATCGCTTACACATCATGCTTCACTTGTGGCTTTGAGAGAGGCTTCTGGCAAGAGAGACATTGGTAGAAGAGGGTGATTATGAAAATGAACGGGAGAGATAGTATGAATGCTGTTATTGGCAGAGTATGTTGTGCCTCTTGGGTGCCTCTTGGCAGATTTGTCATGCTGGCTCACATAACTTTTCCCTCCATGAGAAACACCAAAATCTGTGTGGCATATTTTACAGAGAGCATGACTTTGACTGACACTGCTCTTCATTAAGTTTGGGTAAGCCTCCTTCCATTTGGTGAGGTACATGCACAAACTAAAGCATAAATGAGCTTCCTCCAGGACACAACAGCATATGATAGTCCTCCATGTCCTCCTGTCAACTTCCTGTTTCCTCAGAGATGGAACAGGTTAAGCTGCCAATGTATGTTATGTTTGGGTTATGTAGTTATGTTTCTATGTAGTTATGTTTCTATGTCTGTGTTTGTATGTGTATTGTCATCATGAAGGCCAGTGGTCTTTTGTCAGGAGAGTGCCAGGAGTAGGTTTGTTGAGCCACAGAAAAGATTACGCAAGAATCATTTTACCGTCTCAAGGGGGGAAGACAGAGAGGATGATTGCAACACGAGTGAATAAGACGTGAGTTAGAGGAAGAATGAGGAAAAATTGCTTTTTTTTTTACTCTTCTCGCGCTTCATGAGGAACCATTTAACATAAACAGGAGAACCAGCTGTAAACAGCATTTACATGAAATGACGGTGATTTAAAGCTCCACCTAGCAAGATCTTTAAAAATACATCCGTGCTTTCATCTGAAATCGAGAAGTGGGACTGCAGCAGAAAAAGGCGCCCCATCCTTGTTTAATGAGAGCCTTTAAATCCACCGTTTGTCCATTGAAATGCTGGTATGAAAAGTACGCAGGAGCCGAAGAGCTCAAACTGAGGAGGGAAACACTTTTCCAAACACTGCTTCATCAGAGGGGTGTCATGTATCATACCAAAAATCAAAATCAAAATACTGAAGTGAGAAAAACAAAGAAAGTGGTACCATAAAATAGGTTGATTTTGATCTTTCGGAATAACTTCATATTAATTCCAAAAGTGAAAATAAAACTGATTGACTGTCTATCATCAGTAATGGGGATATTATGTAACTATACAGGAAGTCTTTAAAGCTCTGCAGTGGTCACTCCAAATTTTCATGCCATCAGTATTTCAGCTCTACAGGCAAATCCTCCTCTTACTACTAAACTACTAAACTTCCTCTATTGTGTCCTCTTGTTAAATAAGAGCGCCTTGAATAATCTGAAGAGATGATTTGTTTAGTATGAAACACTTTTGACACTCATCCTAATCATAACACTGGAGTCCCTCGGCCAGGACTGTTAATTTAGAGTAGCAACACATAGAACATTAGGCCTGATAGAGTTCATTGATCTGGAGGAAATCAGTGTGGAGCAGTGTGTGTGTGTGTGTGTGTGTGTGTGTGTGTGTGTGTGTGTGTGTGTGAGAGAGAGAGAGAGAGAGAGAGAGAGACCTTTGTGGTTTTGCTGCCTTCTGTGTAATGACATGCAAGACTGTGCAGCGTCTGTATGTGCCTGTCTGTGTCTTCTCTCACAAGCTGACGGAATGCACGTTACTTCATTACTGGCAAGAAATTTACTTTTTTTTTTTTTAAGTTTTTTTAACATGACTCACTCTAAGAAAGTGCTTTAGATTGAGTCTAAATGGTCAGTGTGACTCTGCCAATTTTCATGCTCCAGCCACCTTTCTCAGGACTGAAACAGTAGTGTGTAAATCTGTGTATGTACAGAGCTCTAATGGGTATAGTAGCCTTCAGTTTTTCTAATGCTAACTTAACCATCCGATATAATAAAGGTACAGCATATAATCCAAATATAATAAGGTGGAAGAGTTTCTAAATGCAATAATAATAATGCTTGCCCTACAGCGTGACTCACATGAATTAATAAATGGATAAAATGGGTGAACATGAACAGGAGAACAGTGGATAAAATAAAAATGACCCTCACAGTCTCACAAAACAAAGATGAAGCTGTACGGGGCCGCGAGAAGAACATCTGAGAGCAAACACTTCCGTGTCACTCTTCAGTTTTTCCGCTGCCTCACAAAACAGGAGAACTGTTATTCTGTTCGGGTGTGTTGCCATTTTACATCAACAAATTCTAAATCTAAATGTCAAAATGTTGTGCACAAATGGTACTGAGTTGCAGTGGGCCAATGCATCACACATGGTTCCCTATATGCAGCAAGAGAAGCTTGCATAGTGTGACAGCATCATTTAATCTTACCTGGAGATTCCAGCGGGCACGGCTGCGTAGCATTGTGATGCAGCTTTGATCCATCGTCCACGCTTCAGACCCCAGCGGGAGCATTTAAGCTTGCTTGTCTGATTTTGCTGAGTTTGGTCATTTTTCCTTGATATTTGTGCTTGTACCATGGGTAAGTCAGCTTTCATAGGTCTGTTTTAATTGTGTTTATTGATGATGTACAATCGGGAGTCTGCACAAGGTGATTTACTGGATTCTCCTTGCAGTTCCTGCGTCTGTCTGACTTCCTGCCTGGCTTGATCTGCTCTATGCAGCCTCACAGTGTTATACGGTGCAGCCGTGTGTCATACTACAAGGACTAGCTAGCATTGAAATACAAAAACAATAGCGTTTCTTTATTTTCATGTCTTCTACATGGATCATCAGTTGACAATGATGCTGACTTTTAACCTTTGACGTGTTATCCTTAACTGTTAAGCAGGATATCATGTATGTAGCTACGAAGTGCATATTTGAGACCACCTTAAAAATTTCTTAGTTTAACACAAATTAGGCTGTAATAATAAGGATGTTGAGCAAAAGAGCAAAAAGTTCACTTTTGGAGGAGGTTGGTTGGGTCACATACTGAACAAACATAACATAATACAGGCTAAATACTACATTTTTTCCTCCTTTGAAATACCCAGTTCTGATAAAGGTTTACATTGATCTATATATCATTTTTTGATAGATTTAAGTGTGCTTTAGGTAAATTCCAAATGATTTGTGCACAGTAGTTTTGGTCATCATTCATTCATATTTATTCTGGAAACATTTCATTCATCATCCTCATTGCTGTGATAGATGGACGTAGCTAAACAGTACAAGACAAAGGCTATTTTGGTGCCCCAATTCATAAAAAGAAAACAGCCAGTCCATCTTATATCAATATATACGATATCTAATTTTAGTCTTAAGTCTTTGAAGTGACAATCTTCAGTTATTTTCCATGGATTAGAAGGCAACAATTTGTTGACCTTTCATTGCATTTTTGCCTCCCAAGCAAGCCATAAATCAACTGGATAATAAATGTCACAAGCTAATAGTGATAAATAAAGCATCAGCTTGGTGCTGCTGGCAAATCAGCTCCGCTGTCAAGCTTGCTTATTATTAAACTTCCTTCCATAAATGTATTTGAGATAAACTGGACAAACATTTGCATATCAGGAAGAGAAACTCTACAGAGAGACTGAAAGAGAAGGGCAACTCCTCAGACAAGTTTCAAATAAACGCGTTAGATGTGGCAGCTGCTATCTCCTCCCTGCTGCTCTGGTTATATGACATTTAATCATAGTGAGTTCATTATGATGTGATACTACTGAGTTAATATAAACTCCAGCTCCCTATGTCCCTGAACAGAATATAGAGAAAACTGATTCATGGACTAAAACTTTAATGCAATATCTCATATCTTCCACTGTCAAACCGATTTAATGTTGTAGTGAAATTCAGATGTGAGACAACTTTCCTGTTACTCGTATATAGATAACCACACTGACACTGACATTCATGCTTATTGCCAATTTTCTAAATCACTGCACCATTCCCAGTGCAAAGCTTAGCATCAATGATTATATATTAATAAGTGCAGGAAATAATATTGACATGGTTGCATGAGGTAGGCTTCTTTGATAAGTGTACAAAAAAGCCTCACAATGCATGACTGTGTATCTACTGTATCTAGTGTTGCCACAACCAGGTTAATTTCCATTGTAAGTTTAAAATTGGCAAACTTTAATTCAGCCATTAGGACTCAAAGTTTGAGACATTCGCTCTTTGATGGCCACACAACAGTAGGTCAACAGGATTTGTTATCAGTACGACACAACAGTAAATCAGCCTGATGAAAGAGCCTGTCTGTGCCATTCACATCCCACAGTGGTTCAGTGTGGACTTCCACTCGCTGGAACAAAGGCGTTTTTTGTGTGGGACGCTATAATTAAGCATGTTAATCTGAGCGTCGCGAGTGCTGATCCTCACTCCCTTTGTGTCTTTCGGGTTAAACAGCGGTCAGTGCAGTTAATAGCTTTGCAGCTTTAATGTAGTAGCACTCTTCAAGCGCTAAGTTGCTGCAGCGCAGTGCTCCCCAAACACTGCTCAACATGCTTCCTAGCACAGTTTACTTTGCAAGCAGAGTAGACCAGAATTAAACCAGTAACTGTCTTGAATTTAAGGTCAGATACAGCATCAACTAGGCAATTGTCCACTTTTGTATAGAAGTGGTATGTTTACAGACACAGTCGTGTCCTGCTTATAATCAGGTTTGTTGTTGTGAACATTTCAGAAACTAGGACAAGCACTACCCTGGTTTTTAGAGACAGATTCCCAAACTGTTCAACCATCCAACAATCACTTCTTTTGAAGAATACTCCACCTTAAACTGCTCCACTAAACAGAAATAGTTTGCAGACGGGAGGCCATGGTACAAATATGTCTTTTCATTAAATTAAATTACACTATTGTCCCATTAGAGACCAAGCTAAAGCTAGCTCAGAGGGCTTTCCCCCCTTAATGGCTCTCTACTGAATATAATTGTTTACAAACCTGAGAGCAAAATTGGGCAAGTACAGACAAAAATGAAAATAGAACCATTGTGACCGATTAATGCATGTTCATGGCTGGCTAGTGTGTTAGCTCACATACTAGTAGTTTACCTGCAAACACACGCCAAATCAAGCTTCAGAACCAAATACATACATATTTTCTTGCTCCAGAGAATTTTATTCTAATTAATTGGTTAGAGGAAATACTATCCCAAGCTGAATGGACATCCACTTTCCCCTAAGTACTGTATGTGGGCCTCATGCATCCTCCATCTACAAATAAATACTTCTTGTGAATCCAGTTTGTGTTCATTAGCCAGCTTTTAACAGACATCACTGATATCTAAATCAATAAACAACCCTGGAAAGAAAGAGGTATTCAGTAGGTCAGAGTGAAACCCATACTCATATTCACAAGTACATGCATGCAAACACACAGTGAAATGCATTTTGTTTTCGCTCTTTCCATGTGGGCAGGAGACCCCGCTGTGTTGTTTGGAGCAGGAACACATCTGCTGGTTCGGTGCTGAAACGAGCTCCAACCACAACAAGCTGAACAAACAGCACGAAGGCTCTCCACACCACAGGCGCAGTCTGTGAGAGAGCATTTACTCCCATATCCTCAGTATCTATCCATCTATCCATGTATAGAAAGCAATTAAATCAAGAGGACAAGAGTTCTTTTAAAGGTCCAAATGTTAAATGTGCTCGGTCTTTGTCCTCGCTTTATGCAGCTGCTGAGACCTTTAAAGGTCAGATCTTCCTTTTAGCTTTTAAGGAAAGTGGGGCATTTGCCACTTGTACTGTATCACTGCTGATATTGTATACAGTATAAGTGAAGGGAAAATATTTGTGGCCTGCTTTGCTTTTGGGTGAAAAGATAAAATTTTTGCTTTTGTTCCCCCTTAATTCAACACAGCGAATGAAATGCCTTATCATCTCCTTTCAGTGGTATTCAGTCCTTCCCGGGTATTTTCCTCTGAATGTGAGTAAAATCCTAACAAAGAATCAAACCCAGTGGGACACCAAGTCCTTTCAACAATACATCTGGCTCACATCCCAAAATTAGGAATCAGAGTCTATGCACCGTACAATGAAAAGTCAGGTCATTATTGATATCGTATGGTGGAAATCAACCAAAATGGGACAACAACATCCTGACAAATGTGAGAAAAATTCTTTTGTTTTCCTACAGTAGAGCTCTGCGGGCCAGACCATGGCACAATGTGCTGTTCTACTGATAAAAGCAATCAGAAACAAATACCCGATCATTAAAACCTAACACAGGGGACATATTAAAATATATCCCAAGTACAATAAAGCAAACTAAGAATTTTCTTATGAGAAGACAACTGGCATCATTAGGTTGTTGTTGTTTTGTGTGTGTGTGTGTGTGTGGGTGCGTGCATGTGTGTGTGTGTGTGTGTGTGTGTGTGTGGGGGGGGGGGGGGGGGGGGGGTGCATGTGTGAGTGTTTGCATGTGTGCGTCTGTCCAGGTCGATGGGCCAGACTCACAAATGTTAGGTTTTTATCACTTTTGGGGATGTTACATAGACGTACACTCATTTCCTGGAGACTTACCTTAACTATAACCATAACTACTACTAGCCTAATCCTAACCCTAACCCTATTTCTAATCCTACCCCTGACACTAAACCTAACCTTACCCTAAACCTAACCCAAGTCTTCACCCTTAAATTTAATGATTTACATTACGGGGACCTGCATTGTGTCCCCACAGGTAAGGCAAGTCTTTACAATGTGACTGTGTAAACAGATTTATATCCCCGCAATGTGAATAACACATGGCCACACATACACTAACACCTTGTGACATAGTGTGTGTGTGTGTGTGTGTGTGTGTGTGTGTGTGTGTGTGTGGTTTTCCATTAGGACACACACACACTCAAACAAACATTGTGACCCTGTGAAGACTGGCAGTCTTTGACGTGTCAGCCTAAGAGAGAACATCCAGCTGATAAAAAAAAATCCATGCCGTCAGTGAACAGGAACACTCGGCTGTGCCCCAGCTTAGCCAAAATATTAGCTATGACTGACATACAGTCACAGCCAGCTGCTGGCTCAATTACATTTTTTTTATCTTCATTTTTTCTTGAATTTTTGCATTCGTTTCCTAATAATAGTTGAGAAAGGACGGTTTGTGGTGTCTACTAAAACACAGCTGTTGTAATCCGGGATGAGCATACTCACAGATTCATAATGCTGCCAATGGAATGATAAACGACGCTCGGGCAGCAGCAGAGGACGTCTGCTGTCTTCGATCTACAGCAGCATTAGACAGACAGCACTGCTCCCCAGCCGTCTAATCTAAACACTGACACAGCTGACAGCATGAGTGTGTTTCTGGGGTTATCAAGTGGTCTCCTCCTGTCACTTATGTCCAAAAACACTTGACTTGAATGATATCTTGTCGAATGAAATAACTACCTCTCTCTTCTCCAAATATAGTTCCACTACGCTGAACCTGGACCTTTCCCCTAGTTTGTCACATTCTCAGATAAAGGCTGAACAGACAGCTTTTAGCACACGGCAGTCCAGAATTCAAATTGAAATGACAATTTAGCCTCAGTTACAATTGTAGGTAATAAAATAGTTAGCCAGACATGCTAACGATTGCTGCTTATGTTACAGCAGAACATCATACTGTATTTTTTGTTCAGTGTTTAAAAAAATATAAATTCAACTGTTCAATGTAGTTTTGTCTGAATTATGTTTATCTTTAACAAAATAATATGTGGACAATATGGATAACTTGGACTTTTTCATCAGATAAACACATTCAAAGTTGAACTGCTGTGACAAACCACAGAAAAAGCTGCAAATATCTGTACTTAAACATGGAGGAAACAGCTAAATCAAAATGTACTAAATGTTTCTCCTCCTTGAACCGCCATGTTTGTGGCACATTCATCCTCAAAGTATTAAGAAAGCACTGATAGAGAAATGATCATTTCAGTGAAAGAAGATCTTACAGTGTTGTTGTCCAAAAGTTTTCATCGATCCACATCTCTGCTCTTGGTCTCTAGCAGTCACTCTATTGATATTGTGAAGCCTTTTTGAAAACTAAGCGTGATCAACTGTATGGAATGCCTTTGAAATATCTATAATAATGCAAAACAGAGGCTTCAGCATCTGCAACAAGATGCTGCAGATGTTCTACCAGTATGTGGTGGCCAGTGCCTCCTATGGCTACAAGATGCAGGGTCTCCTGGGGAGCGGCACCTATGGAGAGGTCACCCAATGAAGGGAACTAGCCACCAGTGAAATGGTGGCTGTAAAAATCCTCAAAACCAAGACAGGAGGCAAAGAAAGAAGTGCGACACAAGTTATGTTTGGGAACATTTCCCTTGTGTAATATTTCAAAAACACATTGGACTCACATCAAATCTCTTTCTAATATCTCAAACATTCAGGAGGCAATCCTTAAAATGGTGAAAGAGCTTGACTCAGACAAGTTCAATATCGTCAGATGGAACGACTCCTTCACCTTCAATGATCGTTTTTGTCCTGAGTTTTAGAAGCTTGACACAGCTCGACAAGTCTCGTTCCAGCAGAGGAGCCATTTTCAATCTCTTACACTGGCTGAGATCCGTCCCATTGTGAAACAGGTTTGTGTCTGCAATACAAAGCTGTAACATCAAGGGCATACTAGCTGTAAATGCCACTGTAGCACAGCTGATTCATTCATGATTTCAGCTGGACAAAGCTCTGGCGTTTCTGTAGAGTGCAGGGATTGTTCACGCTGATCTAAAGCCTGGTGGACCATGTATACCAGCTACTCAACCTGAACATCATTGTGTTTGGCTCGGCCTTCAACAATCCCGAGGCCTAGACGGGGGTCACTCTTTAGACCCTGCGGCACAGGTGAGTAGATATGGTCGGGCAGGTAACTGACAGCACATCTGGACATCTGCGACAGTTGAGTGGAGACAGTCAGTAGGAGTTTACTCCTTCGTCAGTCCTCAGAACCACAGTAATGAGTTTGTTTTTCTCTTGCTTGTCTAAGATCTCCAGAGGTCCTGCTGGAAACTTCCTTTAACGAAGCCATCGACATGTGGTGTTGATGTTTCCTGGCAGCGATGAATGTGATATGATCAGATTTACACTTTAATACTATCATACTTAAAATGCAACAAACATACCAGTTTCAGCCATAATGCATTTAAATTATTATTTTTTTACATTCCCACAATGGGTAACAACAGTGAGAGATGAGTCCCATTCCATTGCATTGTCAATTATTTTTAGCATTTTGCATGGTAACGTTGCTCATGTAGCTTTGTTTATATTAATATTTTTCTCTGTCTTTGCTTAAGTCCGTCACTCCATTTGGAACAAGTCAGCTAACTTAAACTCTATAAAATTTCACTGGTCACCTATGCACAATTACCAACCTGTGTGAGCTTAGGATAGCAAGATATCTCTTTTAGAATATATTTTTTCAAACCTTTGAAAAGAAAAAAAACCTTCACGTTCTTACCATTTTCTTCTATTCTGCTCCTGCACAAAGCATCTCAAAATCTGTCTGGAGAAGAAGCCAGAGCTGACGCGTGTGACCGGGCGAGCTTTGTCGACTTGCTCGACAAGATGCTGAAGGTGGATGCTGCTGAAAGATTACACCGAGCCAGACGCCACACCAGAGAATTGCTTTCAGACCCTAAATTGCAGATACAGAATCTGTCTCCTTTTCTTTAGTTGACAATTTCTACAACTAGTGTAAATGTAGTTCTAAGGATATGTCAGAAATAAATACGGACTAACTCTCAGAGCCTGGTCTGCTCAGTTTCATGCTGGCCCAATCACAGATGTGATGTTAATTTATTGATTAGATATTATTTTGTTATCACCAATAGTTCTGCACCTCAAACCTTGATTGAAAATCAGATGGGGACCTTTGAGGACCCCTGCCCTAAAATTTAATATTAACAGAGTTAAGTTCCCACTACATGAGTAATAGATGCCCACACACACCTGCACACACACAAACACAAGAGTGTTTCCATCATTTTTGGTGACATTACATAGACTTACATTCATTTCCAGGAGATTTACCATAACCATAACCACTAATTGCCTAACCCTAACCCATGACCTAACCTTGACCTTAAGCCAACTCTTCACCCTAAAATTGACTCATTTGCATTATGGGGACTTGTGTTTTGTCCCCTTAAGGAAGGTGAGTCCCCACCATGTGACTGCGTAATCAGATTTATATCCCCACAATATAAGTAATACATAGCCACACACACACACACAAAGAGACCCCTGTGATAGACCGGTGACCCATCCAGGCTCTAAATCCCTCTCGCCCACTGCATGCTGGGATTGACTCCAGCTTCCCGTGACCCTGAGCAGGATAAGCCGATATAGAAAATGGATGGTTAGATGAAGAGAACATAAATACAGCACCCGTTGTTAGATAGAGTACACGCACACACACCGTGCTCCATCAGAGAATAAAGAAGGCTTGGGGCATTTCTGCACTGAAAATGGAATCAGGTTAAGTGGTGCTTGGCTTTACATAAAACTGAGACTATCCAGCATGTGAGGCTCTGTTGTGCGTGCGTTTGACTGTGTATCATACTCTGGTGAATTACATCTTCCATTCCAATCCTGCATACAGACGCAAATTTGTTCTGTTTGTTTATTTCCGCCAACTACTGAAATGGAAATCTTATTGCACACACGTGATCTCCTCTCTATGTATTTCATCAGCCTCGTGTTTGTTGCCAAATCTCACGGGTGTCTTCAATCCTCCATACTCCCCCACATAAGTGCTTCATCCCTGGCAACATTTCCAAGAAAGCTGCTTTAAAAGCTCTGGGAATCATGAAGGCGCACCAACATGGTGTAATGGTTGATCCAGTACATGATCTTAAAAACACACAAAAGACACATCTTTTCTTTTTTGACATACTGTCTGCATGTTATATATTAAATACAATGAGAAACCAAGTCAGTAACATTTCTCACACTTAATAGAAAAGGCTTTCTTTCTAGATGCATTATTAAAAGTTGAATCCCTCGCCCATCCTGAATGGGTCGCCCTCTATTTTTCATTGTTGTTGCATTATGCAGCATAATGTCACTGAAATGTGGATATTTGCAGCAGCGTGTGAGCATTGTGGTTGTGTAAGAGAGATTTTGTGTATCCATTAAAGAATATTAGTTTTGGTACACGTGAACACGTGCACACAGTGATGAGTGGTATGAATGGAGAGAGGCAGGGAGGAGGGGTGGTGTGTGTGTGTGTGTGTGTGTGTGTGTGTGTGTGTGTGAAGGTAATAACATGAAACAGAGGCTGAATGGTGAATTAAAGCCAGCAGTGAATGTGAGGACAGCAAGTCCGTCAAATTAGAAAAAAAACACATTATTTGTTTGCACTTTTCAAACTGAGATATATGTTTCAGCACGAGTCATATTGGTGTTTCATGATCTGGCATCCCTCTGGTTAACATTTGGTTAGTATACAGGAAACCAAGTTCGACTGTGGGTATAGAGGATTGGATATGAAACGCAGCCTGACACTCTCAAAAAATCTTAGCAGTTGTTTTCTTTCTCCTGCCTACATTAGCATTTGCTAATCTGGTTGACACTTTTGTCCAATTTGTCTCACAAATTAGGTACAATTCAAGAAACAGTAGATCAAGAAGAACCATTGAAAATAAATGCTTCAGTGCTCAGTTGCATGTGCCACCTGACAGAAATGCCACAAGGAAATAAACATTTTTGGGAAAAGATAGCTGGAGAAAGACACAGAGGTAGGTTATCAAGCATTTTTGAAGACAGGGACTCTGCTGAACCACCAAGGGACCACACAGGAGAAGAGTTTGGACTGAGATTTCCTTGCGCTGACAGTGGGACTCACTTATTGACTGACTGTAGTGAACAAGGGACTTGATCTTTCCCAATCTCACCTTCATCATTAGCTATACAACTATCATCACACGGAGCAAAACTGACAAAACCCTCTAGCAGCCATACAAATTATGACTATTGTCCACAGAGGGTGGAGGCCAGGGAGGATGGGCGGGTCAACAAAATGTGGGACTTAAATGCAAGAGACCACTGTTTGCTTCCCATTTCCTACAGACAAACGACATTGATCCCTTTTAATCATTGTCACTCTCTAACCACGTGGTTGTTACCATAAACACGACAAAGAAGTCATTTTAGCCCAAGTGATGATCTTCAACATACCCTGCCTGAGTTGTTTTTGTGCCTAAACCTAATCAAACCCACTGTCAAATTAATACTGAAGCAGCGATGCACACATGCTGATTGTGGTATCACATAGGAAAACACAGTTCTGGAGACCATGTACCAATAACTTTTGCCTTTAATTTCTAGGCCTTGTGACAAAGACCAAGGAGCTAATTTTAAACTAGCAGCTCCAAGTTCCACGTCTCTCAGCATCTGAAAATCTTTCATTGCCCTGACAGAACTTAAAAGTGCCTCCACTCCCTTAGAAAAAGTCCACCTTGTTATGGCTGCTCTGATTCTGCCTCTGTGTTTCTCCAGGGCTGGAGCGTGGCGGGGGGGGCGGGGCCGATCTCCTCTGAGGTGAGCGGCGGCTGGACACACCTGTCGCTAATCTGGGCTCATCAGAACTCCTTTTTAAGCTGGCTTCTCCCACACTCCTGTGCCAGATGATTCCAGCACTTGTCGCCTGTGTCTCGCCACGGACAAGATCTCCTCGTCCCTGCCACGCTTCTCCAGTTGCTAGTTGTCTAGCTGCATCCTTTGTATACTCGTGTAAGTTCATTTTTGTGCCGGCCTGAGAGCCCTTTTTCCCTAAACGGTGATTTTTTTGTTCTCGTACCAGCGGTAGCCGAGTTCTCCTCCAGTGGAGGTTTTTTTGTTCTGTCTGCCTGAGTGCATTATCCCCCCAGTGGAGTTTTTTGTTCCCTTACCGTTTGGCTGTTGAGTTTTCCTCCCTCCAGCATTGGGTTTTGGTTTTGCCTGAGCTGCATTTTCCCGTTTTGGAGATTTGTGTTGTACTCTTCGTTTAATAAACTGTGTACGTACTTCCTCTCTGCATCCTCGGTCCTTGCCTTCCTTGCCGGCCTTAACACACCCACTACCAAGATCTAGGCCAACTTCTACCATGAAACATCACAATAACAGACTCCGACACTGATTGAGGACATTGATCAAAGACTTTTTCTACAAAGAGCACAAAGGCCACTGAAGGACCTTCACCTTGTATTCAGGAGATTTTTATACCACTTATTTCCAGATAGACTTTCAGTGGTCATTCTTAGCATTATCTCCCACATTAGAGTGACTTTAATTACGGCTTGTTGCTCTGTAAAGTTCCCATTAGTGGCTGGGCACAAAACCAATCTCCTCCTAGAAATCACATCTAAGAGTTATATATGTGTAGAACCTCACCTGCACACACAGGTGCCATTAATCACCCACACACACACACACACACACCACTGAGATCTCATCAAACCTTATTCCAACAGAGTTAAAGTTCTCATAGATCATTGTCTCTTAGGTAATGGAGGGATGAAAAAAGTGGAGAAAAAGAAGAAAAGAGTAAGTGTGAGAAATGGTAATGGTAAAGCTGCTGCTGATACATCTGAGCAGCATCTGAGCAGCTCAGAACACAAAAACATGAAACGGGTCAGGCCGAGCACTGTGTTGTGGTTTTGTTCAGTCAGGCAGTTTGGGATTTGTAGTCATGTCACAAAATTCAGTTCCTCTGGCATTCAAAGGATAAAATGTGAGTCCTGGTTTAAATGAATATAAGTAGGACCATATACAGTATGCAGAAGAAATGGTATAAGTGGGCGATTATATTGCTTTGCCTGCTCTTGGTTGGGTAGCAATCAAACAGAAATTACTGTACGTTCTTCCCACCACGAGGATTCTACACTTTAGATCAATGATGGGGAACCTTTTTTCATTAAGGGCTATTTCAGTTTTTAGAACATCCTTCGAGAGCCATACTAAAATGATTTAAGACAGTATATCACACTATCCTCTAATGCTGGAACTGCTTCTCTTTGGCGAGGCATCTGATGTTAGATGGTAGGTGGATTTCCAGGTCTGGGTCTTGAGCTGAACCGAGTCTTTGCATGCTCACAGCAGGAGATTGTTCCAAACAGAGATGCAAACTACAGTGCGTCTCCTCAGAATGCACATACAGTTTACAGAACTCGAGCAGAGGGAGGGTGTTGTACCTGCACCAGCTTTGAGCTCATTGTTGCTTTGCAGCTCATTGGTTTCCTGTTGTAAGTTGTCAGGCAAATCAACAAATATGATGATTTCCCTATGTTTACTTTGTATGTCCCAAACCCTGAGTGAATTTCACACTCAGCAGCATATTCTGGTGTTACTAACAAGGCTTTTGTATGTTGTTTTTATGTTTCTTTTCTTTTCTTTCAACCTAAGAAACATGCTGATGATGAAAAACACTGACAAAGTGACAAAAATTCACAAACTTACTTAAAGACTCCACCATGAATAGTTGTTTGATATAACAAACACTAACTTGAAGTCGTGTTCATTTACAGAACAGTCACATTGAAACACATCATTAAATTGTCTCCGCATGAAATGAACATGCATAAATTAATTTCAGCTGCATGATAAATCCATGTTATGGAAGGACCAGACAGACGTCTCGGGACCGCCAAGGACGACCCATGGGGGTCCATTGTCTTCCTCTAGTTTTGTCAGCGACAGGCAGGATGCAGGCCAGTGGTCAAACCAAACTGCATTATCTGTGTGTATACACAACAAATCTCCACAGGACCTTTAGTCCAAACAAAAGATAAAGACAAACATCCTTCTCAAGAACTGCAATACAGTAAAAGAGAGAGGGGGCGTACATGTGTGCGATTGAATAAGCCTGTTCATTGATCCAGTTTAGGACAGTGTAAGTCCTGCAAGTGCTTGCATCTAAAACTAATATTCATGAATGCTATTGGTGCATCATTGTCGATTCCTGAGATAATAAACAGTATCTGGTAACGCAATCAGTGCCTTTAATTATTTTCTGTAATATCTGTTTACCTCTGCTGAAGTAGAATCTTGCAATACTGTAAATGAAATGAAACAAGTAATACATGTTTCTTGTCACTGCAGATAAACAGATGCTGTTGTAGTTGGCTACGTGAACAAGCTAACCAAACAGCCATCTTGAGTAACCAGCTGGGAGGCCCATAAGTACATCCTATGTCTTAGGTCCTTAATTTCTCTGTTTACTTTTATTGGGACTCGTTTGATCTATGTAAAGTTTATTTTGGAAAGCTTTAAGAGGATTCAACATCTGGCATTGATATACATTGTTTTGCCTGAGAAGCATCCTATAGCATGTCTACTTGGCAGAGCCGATCTTTGAGGTAATGGAGAGCCGGAGAGTCCTAAATGGAGGAAGCTATCGTACCTTATCCTGCCCATCCAGCTTTCTTGCTCCTCACGGCCAAAATACATACGATACAGACGTGGCACAACGTGTCTGCCACAGCATGCCCACAGCAGAGCCTGAAGCTGCTACTCTGACCTCCAAAGCTGAGCAGTGCGCTGCTTATCTCCATTCTTATGTGGTTGGTCTATTCATTTTTTTTCTCCAAGCACAGCTATACAAGCCTTCCAACAGGTCAAAATGAATAAGTTAAATCTGTTAAAAAAAAAAAAAATCTTAAAATAAATACCTCATTGTACCTCAGGCAATGTGACAAAGTAAAACAACCCATGGGTGTTTTCACATTACACATTCAAATAAATTGATCAAATCAAAGTGTATCCATGATCCTGTAGTTTAAACAATCCAGTTAATTACTTCAGTACCAGTTAACATAGCCTACCCTTAAACCCTGCATAACCAACTGCATTATCACCTGGCAAAACTCACTATGTTCAGCCAGTCATCTGTGTAAAACACTGGTGTTTGTGCCCCATGTTTTTCTAGGTAGGTTGAACAAAAACTTCTCAATTCTTTTAAAGGAAACTCTTGTCACATACTAAAGTATCAACCATTGATGGTTTGTGGAATGCTGTAGCCTGCTATGCTATGTTAGAAAAGAACATAAGAGAAGGAGGGATGTGGTGGTTAGGCTTACTGATTGGACAGGAACAAAACACGAGTCGGCCTTTGAGTTTCAAAAGGAGGGAAGCAGGAAAATACATGAAAGGTCAAGAGCGCTAAATGAGGGAAAAGGATAAAGAATGGTCTGACATGCCTCATTTAACCTCTACCAAACTTCCTCAGTGGTTTCTAAAATTGAGTCATTTTCATTTCAAACTCATGATAAGATTACAGCGTTTAAATAAAATCATCGCTCTGTCAGCCCACAAGGACTTAAATATTTTAACTTTCAGCTGTTTCCAATGTGTTATGAAAATGTTTATTACAAAGGGATTTGATAAAAAAAAAAAAAAAAAAAAAAAAAAAGAATTAGATTTTATCCATTGTCGGCATGACACATTTTTCTCCATCATCCACTGAGCATCCTGAATTGGCTGAATTGGAAGCTCTTTATTGTCAGCATTTACACGAAATGCCAAAATGCTTTGGGTAGAGGGAATAATAAAGCATACAAATTAAGCTAGCCAGCTGTTTTGACAGTCTGTTTTTAATAGGTTTTAATTGAACAGGGACTATATCTTCTAAATGAGAAACTCCATAGATGAACTCATCACTTTTATTAGACATTTTGAGTGACGATATTTTCAGGACAACTGTAAAAAGCTGTTTGATTTCTGTGAAGTTGTACTAAAAGAGACAAAAGTGGCAGTGAAAAGGCAGTGTTTACCATTCACTCTGAGCTTGTTGAGTTTTCAAATGATAAATGAACATTAAAAGAAGGACAAAACATAAACATGACTGCGTCACCGCCTTGAGGTCAGCTGCAGTTTTGACCCTCAGGCCGGAGAATCTGCATCATAGACACCCTTACTCACTTTGGATGGAGGAAGCCAATCAACACACTGGCAAAGAGGAGCTTTGTTTATCCTACTGCAGTATACTGTTGGCTCTCAATGGTATTTTTCCACTCTTATTTCCTGTTCCCAACAACAAGATAAAGAGGATTTTATGCTGAACCGTGTCCATAAAAACAGTCCGCAGTGACTGAGGTCTTTTATGATGTGAAAGGCGAAGCCAGGGCAAGAAAAATCTTTCCATCTTGTGTCATTGCTGAAAGCAGTTCAAGGCCGCCGTCAGCGTGATAAACCAGTGCTGTGACCACAAATGATGGTACGGATATTTCAGACGTTTGTCAGAAATAAATATTTCAGCACAGTGCAGCTGGCTTTGCAGCATCAAATAAGTCTGCATGTCACAGCTCATTGTCTCTACACATCTTCAGATTTAAATTTTAAAAGAGGCTAAAAACTGCAGCTCAGTGGGAAACTAAATGAGACTGAAGGAGCTTCTGAAGGCTTGATAAATCGTTCCGCTGGCAGCAGAAAGTGGATTCTTGGAAGCACACAGTGCTTCCATGACACTTCCTGATGCTCAGGGCTGAATAAATCACAGCTGAGACTGTAGAAACACTGGAATGACATTGTGAATATTGTGTTCACAAAATGGCATCCACCTCTCAGATACTGCAGCTAAAATGTGACTCACTGTGCTAAATTATGACTCTGATGTATTCATATTCTGGAAGTAAATTGCACTATCAGAGGCACAAAAAGACACATTAAAGGTGAGATTGAGTAAATACAGCAGCTGTCACAGTATCACTTTTAAAGAGGCCGACATACAACAAGACCATTTACATAATTAGGCATTTTTCATCCATATGTTTATCTGAATGTGACTGAAGAACAACCAAAAAGTCTGTCATTTTCAGAATACTTAATAAAAATACTATTTTTCTTTTTCTTTTTTTTTTTTTTGTTTTTACAATCTTATCTTCTCGTATTGTAGAGCTGCCAGTGCCTTGTGTTTATGGATCTCAGTCTGCTGTTCTTTCTCAGAAAGGTCGGGGTGCAGTGAAGATTGAATCTTGTTCCTGAGAAGAACAAAGGATGGAGATGGGCAGATGAAACACGAGTTATGTTAGGTAGCATGTTTAGAGATTCCATGTGAAGTCTTGTTACACTCTCTCAAACTGTGTTTGCTCAATAATTCAAACTGCTGGCTTGCCTTCACATTGTGTTAGCGGGAAAAGAAGGTATTTCTTTGCCATGAACACTTTAAAGCCATTTAGCTTTCAGGTCTTGTTCTTGGTAAAATACACAGCTCAAATCTTTGTACACCTCCTGAAAGGATAAAGAACCATTTGTGTGTCCAGGATTATCTCCTTCTCTCTCACAGACACAGGGACATGATTAGCTTCTCTAAAGCATCCAGACAGTGAAGACGAGAGGAAGACTTTCTGCTACGGATTGAGAAAGAAAAGAGGGTATTTTATACTGCTCAACCAACGACCATCCATATGAATGAGTGAAATGAAATCTTCCAGCTGTCCTCGTACATCATTGACTCCTTGCTAACACTATGGCATTTCCTTTGAGTATTGCTATGACTGAGCTGAAAGCAGCGGTTGCAATGATCTTTCAGCGACGCATGGATGACTTTGATTACTTTACAGGAAAGAATCCAAGAGGTGTGATGGAATACTTTGCATGTATATATGAGCATGTGCTGTCATGTGTTAAATGTGCAACACGACACATTTGTGTGAAGCTGCACACAAATGTCTGTAGATGTTGGCAGCTGTGGCATCACAGTGATCTCTCAGTATCTGATCAAAATCTTTTCTTTGCTGTATCTTCATATGCAAAACCACATAGTCCTCGCCACATGTCCCGTATGTCACTCAAACCAAGTTCCAGTGGGATGAAGGGCAGTCGCCATGGCAATTTACAGCACACAATGGGTTGCTGTCTGAATGATGCATCTTTTTTGGGTGAGTGGGCTTCAGCCACTAGTCTCACTCCCAGAAGTGGAGAAAATCCTTTGTGTTAAATGTGTTGTTTGTGTTTTTTTAATCTGAATAATAAAAGAAGTATTAAGAAACAGCTGCTGTAGTTCATAACATGTTTAATCTTGTATCACATTCGGGGCAGATATTGCCTCTACGGAAAGTAAATTGTGCAGATTATAAGAAAGCAAACATAAAAGCCACATAAGCAGTAGTTTAATGCACACGAAAAAAAAAAGCACCACACAGTGTTTTTCCATGCAAAAGCATGCTGGTTTGGTCCTACTGCAATATGCACGCAAATATTACAGGAATGCTCTGAGTTTCGTTGTTTGTACTGGCATTTGAGACATCCTCGAGGGACAGATTCACCATCCACCTCTTCACCTTCTGTGGCACTCCTGGCGGCTAATGTGTGTGTGTTTTTGCTACAAACAGAACACGAGCCCATACCTTCAGCTGAGTGCCTACCTGGTCTCATGAAGGTTAACACCACAACATATAGACTTTTGGTGTTTGTGTTTATGTGTGTGTGTGCACTAGTGTGAGCTGTAGAGGGTCAGCACAACCTATTCTGTGTATGTAACACACTGTATGCATTAGCAGACTGACGGTCAGAGCAGCTCTTACAGCCTTTCTAAGGATATTAGCCGAAAAACCCACAGGCTGCTGCTGACATGTTGATTATTACTCATGATGACATTATTACATGAAACACACACACACACACACATATACTTACATCAAGCCTTTTAAATGTGTCGCAGAGAGGCTGTTTAAGACCTGTACATACAATCGAACAGTGAAATGCATTGTTTTCTGCTCAAAGCAGGCAGATCTCTTGCCAACTTGTACTTCAGTTTGTCTAGTTTCTTTATCTAAACACCAACAAGCTCACCACGGGGCAGTTTTATTTTCTATGAAAACGTAGCATTTTGTTGCTGTTATTAGATGTAAATATTCTCCTCTGTATGAAAGGCGCTTTAAAGCTGAGAGAGGAGGCAGAGATTTAACTTTAAAACGTTGGTTAATTCTCCAAAACATCATGTTTTCAACAGATCTAAAATGCTGAGTCCTTACTAAACTATGAACACTGAAGCTGCAGTGGTTTTGCAGTGTGTATACCTGGCTAATATACAAAACAAACCCAGGTACTGTGTGCTTCAAGAACTTTAAGAGCACATTCACACACACACACACACACACACACACACACACACACTAAGTGGTGTCATATACTGACCATTTCACTTCATAAGAGCTCTGGTTGCTTGGTAACAGGCGTTTAATGAGGCTTTTATTGGAGGGTAATAAGACAGGCAGCACCTGAAAAGACATTTGGATGTGTAGTTTCTCTGAATCGTCACCTCAAGTCCACTCAGATACAATAATGATGTTTACCTTCTCCAGCAGACTTCATTTACTGACTGATTTATGGTTCACGGGAATCAGGAGGATTCGCTTTCATCGAGTTTTTAAACGCAGTGCAAAAGCATTCACTTGAACAACTCTGAACATTTATTCTTTTTCCGATGTAAAGCAATAAAAGACAGCTTTTGTCTATAAATGAATTCATAAAGGAAGGAATCAATTTGAGGCCACTTCATAAAAGCTTTCACATTTGATGTTCTAAAGGGCGGGAGGTCGGGTTGAGTCTTTGCACGAGCACATTTTCCATCTTGAGCAGCAGAGGCATTTTGTGGGAATAAAAAACAAGACTTGGATGATTGCAGGAGCATGGACAGTGTCACCATGACTGAGGCACTCGAACCATCAGTTTCCCAGTTTGGTACAAACTGAAACATCTCAGTGTTGGATGGATCTTCTTGCGACATCATCAGGTCTAAATGAAATTTTTTCTAATACTAAAATCCGATAAAACTAACTACATTTCCATCAGCCTTGGTTGCACTTTTGTTTTCTGCCAGTTACCAAATGTTCGTATGCTTACACACTAAAGTAAGAGGGTGAATATGATGAAGATTACACCTGTTAAACATTATCATGTTAGCATTGTCATTGTAAGCATATTAGCATTTTGCTCTTTATCATCAAATGAAAATGCACTCAAAGTCTAGATGCAGCTAGAAAATGCACTCTAATAGCTTATATGCAACCTGTGATATGATTTTATTACACAAATGCACAAAATGTTCCCAAAAATTCCTGATGAAAGGATTTATTTCTTCATATCTTGCTATGCTCTTCTCCCCTCTTTCCGGGGGAGGAAAGACAGAGATCTGAAGAAATCCGAACACACCTTAGTGTTGTAAAACAGAAAGAGAACATGGACCAAAAAAAAAAAAAAAAAAAAAAGCATTCTCTAAGGCTTTTATTCTCAGCCTGAATCTACTTTTCCCTGTCCTACCCCATCCATCACCGTGACGTTACATAAGAAAGAGTGAAACAATCTTCCTTAATTCGAGTTTTCTCCTCAAGAAAGAAAAAGAAAACCTCCTTGCAGCTTCAGGCAACATCCTCATGTGGTGTGATGTGATTTTCTGGGGTTCAGCATGACTCATCTGAGTCCTTGTGCTCCCTCAGACACTATTTCTGTCTCCTCCTTCTGATCCAGCCTGTCCTCTTGAGTATCCGTGTCTACAGGAAGTTAAGTGTGTGATATGAATGACTGACTTACTTAGTGACACGCTCATAAATAAATCAGTAAATCACACTAATAAATCAAACTCCTCCTGCATGCCACACTGGGTTTGTTTTCATTCTTTGCCCTGATGTACATTTAAAACAGGTTGATACAAAAGGACATGCAGAGGTTGATGATGTCACAGGAAATCCTGTTTAGAGACAGTTCAGCTGGTTTACTGGTGCATTGTGGGAGGTCATACAGTAGGCAAAAACATGAGGAAGACCATGATACTAATATGCAGGAGAAAACATTTACATGAATACAGAATAACAGGTGGCCAGGAGCGTGTGCATGCCAGGGACACGCATATTACACAAATACATGTCAACAAGAGCAGGTTTCAGGCCTATGATTAACGTATGCGTGTGTATTAGTGTAAGTGTGTGCATGAGTGTGCGTGTGTAAGTGTGAGAATGGGTGTAAACAGGAAGAGGGAGCAAGAGGGAACTCTGCTTTTAGAAAAAGACTCTTTTGAATCCACTTTTGTACTCGCTGCAGCAGGATGCAACACCCAGAATACAACAAGGCACAAACACGTCACCGGAAAAGTGAAACTGACTTCTGAGGTTACAAATACCTCGGAGATGCACTTATGCCTCTCCATAAAAACATAAAACACTTCCTACTGACAGATTTTAGGTCATTCATGAGCTTGTTTACATATTTCTTGGAGCGATTTTGTTTTAGGCTTTGAACTGAGAACAGACGGCATGATTTGTGGAATTTTGTTAATTTAAGTAAGACTTAAGGGAACAGTTAACAGTATGGGAAATACATTTATTCACTTTGAAGCCGACAGATTGAAGAGAGGATTGATGGCACTCTCATGTCTGTGTGGTAAATATGAAGCTACAACCTGGAGACTGTTAGCCTGGCTCAGCATAAAGATTGGAAACAGGGAAAAACAGCTACCCTGACTCAAAAAAATTAGTGTATGTCCCCAAATCTCTGAAAATAAGTATAGCACTGAAAAGGTAATGGGTTCAGTGCCAAGTGATTCTGTGAAAAATCATTTTCTTACATTTCAGTAAGCTGGCCTCCTTCTGTGAAGATTTGACAGACCGCCTGGCAGTAAATTTGATAGTGAATGGTAACGATGGTCGTGCTCCAGCTGTGTACATTCACTGAGTCATGTGACAAGCCCACTGATGCATATTTGCACAAGTTCCATATCATCCCCATGCACCACAGGATCTTTCCTACTAAAGACATCACAACAGGATCTATAAAAGCTTCCACCAACATGATTTATTGTCAGATGAGAGATTACTGTGTCACATCGACATGGCAAAGAAGTAACAAGATGGATACATGTGTATGCTCGTGGAAACTGAAAACATCTGGCACCTGTAAATCTGTCAGAGAAGAACTTAGTAAGATTTCTCTCAAACTGTCAGGAAGTCAGCATAATCTTGTATCTTTATCTTCAGTGAGTTCTCTCAGATGGTCTCCTACAGTCTACATATCCGATTCTCACTGCAGCAATGACCCAGTTTTAAAATGGTAATCATTAAAATTTCATGTCATCTCATCTTTCTTTTCATCTCATTTTGTGGAGTTTTACAGATTCTGTATCTACATGCATGCAGATTTACCCTCCAGCTCTGAGCAGATGTAGACTTTTGTCATCTTGTCAAATCAGGCATAAGCCATTTTTGTAAGTTATTGCCATCAGCTGTATAAAAGAAGTGTACATAGTTATTGTGACATCACCCATTCTTTTGGCTGTAGCCCTTTTTTAGCCTTCTTGGAGCAAGAAGTGACCATATCAGGACAAGAGGGAGGGGCTGGGGTGGAGCGAGGGATAAGCCCAGCAGGGCCAGGTACCATTAGCATAGCAAATGTTAAGTTGTCAGCAAATACTAGCATCAGCTAGCTAGCTTGGTTGGCAAGGTGCATCCTTAATTCACATAAACTGTGCTAATTTTGGCAAACAAGAACAGGCCATACAAAATGTGCTTTCCAGGAAAAATTAACAGCTTACTGCTTAGAGGGTCTTTAAGTACAACGAACACTGAACAAGACATTTTAAGGTGACCGGAATGCAACAAGTAACATTTATGAACTGAAAACATGTTGTGAAAGGGTCAAAGGTCAAAGATGAAAACATGGGCAACACCCAAAAACAAGTTCACTCCTATTTAAATGTACACACCCGACTTGTCAATCACAAGGTAGACATGTCCTAAAGCATACCCTGCTATGTTGTCTGTTTTACTCTAAATGAGACCATAATTTATAAAATAAACATCATGGTTCATCTAAGGAGACCTGAAATTGCAAATTGAGACCATAAATGCATTAAGAAACTGTTTACTGAGGTGATAAATTAAGTGGGAAATTTCTCCTAAACTTCTTTACAATCAGACAGAGTTGCCCGTGCTGGGCATTAGAAAGACGTTTTCAGGTTTGAACTTCTCAGACCTGGGACCTACGTCCACTTCTTTTATACAGTCTGTGGTTATTTGAGAGCAAAGAGGATCAGTATGGGACACAGTATCAAAATGATTCCCCCCTGATAGGATATCAGTGAGAATAATTAAAATGTTCCAAGGAACATTCAAAAGTGTTATGCTAAAACCTGTCCTCACACAGTCATAGCACAGAACAGGGCAAAACAGCATGTTTAAAGGAGAGATGTTGCAAAACAAACATAAAATCTGAAACAGCCAGCAGTCCCCAGACCATGCTCGTGTTATTATTGGAAATAATGATGCAAGATGTTGCAAAAGTTGGAATAAAGTGACCCCCAGCCTGTGGATTTGCACACACGCAAACACAGTATTGCAAAAAATGTGTGCGCTTATCACATGACACAAATTAATTTAGTAAAGGCACTGAGCAGTCAGTTCCAGCCAAGAATGTGTGTGAGTGTGTGACAGAGTCCAGCTGTGTGGTGTTCTGGCCGGCAACGGGGGAGTCGGACAGAGGAGGGCAAAGGGATCACTGGGGAAAAGGGGAGGGGGAGAGAAGAAGAGGAGAGGAAAAATATGAGAGAGGTGGATGCAGGGAAGAGGATTAGAGAGTGGTAGAAAAAATGTCAACACACAGTGATGAGGAACACACACTGGAGATGGTGCAATAAAGGCTGCAGTAGCCTTAAAGTCTGGAGCGGTGGTTTGTGTTTTGGCGATGCTGTTTTTTCTAAAACTTGTGTTCAGAAACAGAATGTAACATAAAAAAGAGTCTTTCATATTGATCATATCTGCTAAAAGTTCACTGTTTGATTTGTTAAACCACAGCATCCGCTCATGGTAAGGTAATAAAATAGTTTTCAGCTTTTTTTCCCACTGCCCCCTAGTGGTCAGACATAAGTAATTATGGGTTTAAGCGAGTTGTTTAGTAGCCTAAACATAACAACATGTGGGATGCAAACCCTGCCTGTGTTGTACACTCAACCTGACCACTTCCTGATGTCTGCCCTCTGTACAGTATAAAGTACATGATTTGAAAAATGTACCAGTATTCAAGCAGTAATAATGTTTCCCCAACAATGTATTCTTATTACACAGGAGACGTGTACATTTGAAAAGTCACTGAGGTTGACTCAAGTGTTTCTTAATCAGATGCTGACATTTCGCTCCTTTGCCTTCCACCAGAAATTCAAGATGTTTTAAGAAAACAGTATTATTATTTTTTTCCATGGTGGTTTATTACATCAGTCGGTTACTTCTACATCGGTGTTGTCAGAATGTGACTTTTTATCTACCACTCACAGGCCACCGTAGATCATGAGGACAGAAAGGGCAAGGAAAAGGACACATTTCTGAATCTGCTGATCTGTGCAGAATAATTAAGGGAATTGCTGAAGAGGTGACGTTAAGAGTGCAGAAGTGGGCTCGTTCCACATTCAGTGTAATAGAAAAAAAAAAAAAAAAGGAAAAAACTGGGGAAAAAGTGGTTTATGGGGGTGGAGGGGGAGAGTGGGAACTTAAGAGGGTGAGGATGTCCTGTTTGGGTCATGCGCTTCAGAGCATTTTACTGTGGGAAAATGTGTGTGTGTGTGTGTGTGTGTGTGTGTGTGTGTGTGTGTGTGTGTGTGTGTATGTGTGGGGTCTGGTTTAGCTACTTCTGAGAACTGCCTCTTAAGGGCCCGCGGTTCTTGTAAGGACATTTTGAAGGGTCATCGTTTAGTCATTGTTTGGGGTTGTGGCCATGCCGTGTTTAAGCCCCATCAAATGAATGTAAGCCAATACAGTCCTCACATATGTAGAAGACCACCATTTGTGTATGTACATACAGTATGTACGTGTGTTTTATGTGTGTGTCAGAGTTCGTCTTCCCACTCTTGGGCCTCTGCACACACAAACACACACATGCACAAGAATTTTACCATTAATTATAAAACCAAAACACACCACTTGACCCCTGCAGTGATCAGTCACATTGTGTACATTACAGTAAAAATAGAACACGGGCATGTATGTACACGCTGGGATCAAGCAAAGAGAACAGAGGAGGAAATTCATGGAGACACAAAGAAAACAGTAGCACTCTTTAAAACATATGTGAGAACACACATTTCCTGTTGGCATTGTGACTAACTGAGACAGGACATTGTGCTTAATGTTTTACCGTAATATATTTCTGATAAATGATAAGTAACAGGACTCAGATATGATCTATAAATAGCATTCCTCATGCCAAAAAAAATGCTTATATAAAGTATTTGCTTTAAGTAATTCATGTAAGTACAGTATATAAATAAAAGATGAGTCATTTTGATTTCGTGGAGAGGAATCGTTAATGTTTCCTGTCAGCCATTTTCACTTGTCTTAGCTGAAGAGCACTGGTGTTACTAATTACATCCATTTTTTTTAAGTCTCCCAAAGGCAAAATTTACTTGTGTGGTGTTTCAAAAAGCCAGTGGGACAGGAAATAGCATGGCAGCATCGTAAACATACACTGCAGCAGCGAGCATGGCTGCTGGGCTAACAACAGCAGTCCACAACAACAAAGCCGTAGCTTTTTATCAAACACTTTGAGCTAATATGTCATATTTAAAGTAACTGCTAAAACTATCTATTTATTAGATTTATGAGGCATTCTTAGTATTTGCAATGCTTGATATGACAAAGTCAACTCCTCCTCAACTACAACCAGTTCCCTCATTCTTATGCAGCATTTTAATGATATTTCACATAACAAGTATGGGAAACCATGTACCATAGTGGATGAAAAGGGTTTTTATATATATACATTCCACTAGCTTATGTCACTAATTAGTGCCCTTTCAGGTAGAGGGGATCAACTAACCTGCTGAGATTATTAAAATGAAACCCTGCAGACTGTTTGGCCTTCCACAGCACATGGTTCAACATTAATGTCGTTTAAGCATTAATTCAATAGTTTCAATATTACAATGCAAAAGGCAAAAATAACTATAATACAATGGCAGCAAATTGACATCAACCTTGAGGAGCCACAGTTGAGCCACAGAGCTTTGTGCCTTGCCAGCAGCTCACCCGTCACAACAGTGCAGCTTTTCATGGAAGCATGGCACTCTCACACTTCCTGTGCTGCTTTTGCTCAAAACCGCTGGGTCAACCCACTTCCCTGTATTCTTCTGTCAACTCTGGGAAAAAGCTTTAATATCCTTCCTCCTGCCTCCAAGACACTGGTCGTGGAGGCGTTGTGAAAAGCCGTCCGTGAGGGTAACTGCGCTGCGGTTTGTCCCCTCATGGCAGAGTGAGCTATTGTCTCCTCTGTTTGTGTCTCTAAACCCTGTTATTTTGGCCCTCAGAAGAATCTCTTGTGCCGTTTCCTGGGCAGTTTCAGATGGAATAAATATTGGGTTATAACTTGCCATTTGTTTGTATAGATTGAGTCAGTAATGATACTGTGATTGTTTTGTGGTCACTGGGTTTGTCGTTTCCAGCTTTGTGCCTCACAGTCCGGCCTCTGGAAGATTAGACTGAGTGTCGACGGCACTGTCAACATCATTGACTATGACCCACTGACACTGATGACTGCATTGTTTGACTGAGTGTATTTACATGATGCAATGATAAGCTTTGAAACTGCGTGGCTGGGTTGCGTGTGCATTGTTTCACAGGTTTACACACGTAGCACAACTGTCTGTTTGTGTAGAACCAGATAATGTTGTTTTCTTAATAAAAGAATAATTTCTCAGTCTGAATGCACGCACACACACTCGCCTTAGCAAACTCTCCCAGGGCCTACGTTGATGCATTTCCCAAAAGCACATTTTCCGTGTAGTGCGAAAGATGTCACACACTGTTTTCTACCTCGTCAGAACAGAAAAGCAGGAGACGTTTCGAAAGAAATAAACACAAACAGAGTCAACAAGAGTTTTGAATGTAGGAGAGTTGAATTCTGCTGAGGTTACAGACACATAACAGCATGTTTTAATGAGAGCCTACGTACAAGTTGAGTGATGACATGAGTGTTTTTCACAAGCTGGAAACTTGCAAATATGATAACTCCAATGTGACACGAAAGCAACTATGCATGAAAGTGAAATAACTTTCCCTCAAGTGATAATAATACTAATAGCTCTTACTAGTTCAAGTAGTTTAGAGATTTCACATAATTCTAATCAGACAGAATAACTGAAATCACCACCTTGGCCTTTAAAATGTGCAAATATTTGTAAACACACCTTTCTATCATTTCAAATGAGCATTTATCAAAAAACTGTGAGGCTGTAAACTCCTCTTATGGTTATGTTGCTGAACATGGAAGTAAATATGTGCGGCTTAATAAAGCTGAGAAAAGATTAATTTCTGATAGATCAGAGATTGGATATGTCAGCAGCTTCGGGTATTTGTGTCAGTTTGCTGTCGTACAGTCTTTTCTCCACATCGCTGCAGAAATCAATTCAACCACAGTGATACCAAAGTGGGACAGCAAGCTCAGTTCCAGCTTGTTATTTAAGTTTAATTGTGACCTGAAAAAGAATCTACAATAAATAATTCAGCGAGTAGAACTTCAGTGATAAAATTAGCATGCCCCTTCAGGATCTGATGATGCACGCCGGGAATGATTGCGTTCCCTTTTGACATTGACCCAGCCTGGTAAAATGCAAGGTAAGGACACCAGAAGAGCCATGTCGCATTGTCTGTTTAGATGACAGAAGCATCTCAAAGGTCATGTCATGATGATTTTAAAATGATGCAGAAAGCACTCAAAGAAAGAACTATAAATCAAATCAAGAAATACTTTTTTATCATTCATAAACACCAATCATGTAATGAAGCAGAGCAACCAGTTATTTTAAGAGAGATTTAATCAAGGTACTTTTGCTGAGGAGTTTCAGTTTCCATAGACAAAAGAGTGCAGGTGAGAGCTGACGAACAGAGATTTATGACTTATGCTTTGGAAGAAAATAAAAAAGCAGTGCTTGGTTTAGTTTGCCTCGAGGCTGGTCAGGACTGCGGTTCAAAGAACCAATGAAGTGCGTACAAATCAAACTTTTCCCCGAAGGGATTCATTTCAAAGCAACAGTGTGTTTTTCTCACTGGTCTGAGTAACACTGGAGTGGCAATGCAGATACAGTAGACAGCACAGACAGAGAGCATAACTGTACAATATGAGTTCTCAATTTCACGTCATAGTGTTTTGTTTCCATTGAGAAGCCCTCTTTGTGAGTATTAACAGTATTTCATTCAACAGTAACACTGATAAGTTACACTGTTATAAAACAGTCCCTTGAGGCTCAGGTAGTTACACGAGGAATTCAAGTCCCAAAATATATGAATCATGGTGTTGCCTTGTCTTTGGGTTGTACATCAGTGTATCCTTTCCAGTGGTGACAGTCCATTGAGTAACTCAACAGTAAGATAAAACTCGCAGAATCAATATTAAGTCCACATTTGGCTTCTTTTTGTGTCCAAGCCATCATACAGTATCATGTTAAAATAATTAACATATGGAGTCCTCCGGGAGTCTCGTTCCCACCAACTTAGGGTTCAGTCACTGCCTCTGATGTTTGGTGGATGCTTTGGCCTTCAGCAACGATACAGTGCTCTGACAAGAATCTCCAAGGTCAATGGTCCAGATCCATGAGCTTTAAAGAATGCACCAAGATTTGATTGATTGTCCCGCTGGTCAAGTTACCGGAAACATGTTGATGTATCAAACGACCAAAATCTTCTGTGTCTTGGAGGAATAGTCAGCAGTTAGGGTAATACACTTATTTGCTTTTTTGTTGAAAGTTAAATGAGAAGTTGAGCTTAGCATCAGTACTGCAAACAAGAGGAAACAGCTAGTATGAGTCTGTGCAAGGGGAACAAACTCCACATAACAGCAACTATAAAGCTCACTGATAAACACATTTTATCCTGCATGTTTAATCCATACAAAAAGTGTAAAAGCAACACTTTGGTCAGGTGCAGTTACTACCTGGAGTCTCTGTAAGTTTCAAGGCAATCTAACAGCGAAGAAGTACTGCACCAATTTACTGCTCCAAAACTTTTTACACTTTTTTACATTAAAAAATGTGATATTACAAGTGAGGTCCTGGTAGGTGGATTTTTTTTACCTTTACACAGAGCCAGGTTAGGTGTTTCCCCCTGTTTCTAGTCATTATGCTAAGCTAAGCTAACCAGCTGCTGGCTCCAGCTACATATTTACTGTGCAAAAAAGCAAATAATTTCCCAAATTTCTACTGTTCAAATTCTGTGCTAAAACGACCTGATTGACAGTTGAACATAAAGGATAGTACAGCAATGTCAGAAATGAGAAACACTGCATATAATATATTAAAATATTAAAGAAAATAATTCTTTATACTACCAGGCACTACTTCCCTCGTTTCCACGGGAGGTTTAGGTTGTTTGCAGCACTACACGTGATAATTTGACCAAATGAACCAATCTCTCGAAACCTCTGTGCACTCCTTTGTACAGTATTGTTTTAGTGGAGGTTGGGACCTTGAACTCAGTTCTTCTCATGCTCTTCTTCATCCTCTTCCATCTTCCTCTCCTCCTAAGCCAGGATATCACTCCTCTTGCTGCACCAGACCACCAGGGCAATCATGGCCAATGTGAGGAAAACAGGGATGAGGATAAGGATAGTTAGCGTGTCGTCCGGTGGGTCCACCCACACCACCTGCTCAGTGGTGCAGTTGGAGAAAAAGTGCTTGTGTATGCGGATGATGTAGCTCTCCACCAGCGGATTGGGCCAGTAGCAGTGGACCATGTGGGACTTTGCCTCTGTGCAGAGTGTGAAGAGGTGGTACTCACTGAGGAGACAGATGGAAGAAAGAGGAGAGAAAGATCAGATGAAAATCACCACTGACTTGTGTTTTAGCAGAGGAATTCCTCGAGGGTCAAATGTCTGCTTTCTACTTAGACATCTGCTTTAGCATACTTAAAAAAACTGACATAGTTCAAGGTATGAATTTACTGAAATGCATATCATATTGGGGGTGGACAGTTAAGACTCAAAATGACCTTATTTATAACAACCCAGGTCCTCTGAAGGGCACAAAAACCATTTAATGCCCTGCTACGGTTTAGCAGTTGGAGTATTAACCAAAGCACTGGAGGTTCGGAGAGTAATCCATCATTGTGACTGGGGATATAACGCCTTTTACTGCCTTTTGTGACCCACTAGTCTCCTCTATTTTAACAGGCATTCAGGGCTGTTGAGAGTCTTCATGGAGCTTTCCAGGCTTAGAGCTCTGCACTGATGAATTCATTCAGCCAGCCCTAATCCTCCTTCTCCATCCTGAATTATCAATCATCCAGGTCCAGTTTTTTCTTCTCCTGACATCCTGGAGGTATTGGTATTCTCACCAGCAGAACAGTGAACTGAGTTGAACAGTTATATTGTCTCCATGCACGCCCACAGTGGCTCCAAATCTGAAGGTGAAATGCCTTGTTTACATCATTTGGACTCTAGACATTCTGTGATTACTAAAGCTACAAGAAGACACAGCAGGTAAAATACATTTTGTCACTGTTATCACCAAAATGCACTAATTACTGTACATACTGTTTGGTCAAAATGATTTTAGAAGAGAATCTCATTTTTGACATATGTTTTACCATTTAATGTTATATATTATGCTCCTATTCTGCCTTATCTTTGAATTTGTAATCCTAATACTTTTAAAGTTACACACCACCAAAATTTTGATTGATCTATTTTTCCCAGTAAACAAACAGATAAGGGTTTAGTAGTATCTTCTTCTGAGTACTTTGCACAGCCACAATGAGCTCCAGCAATCAGATGGTTGGGGAAGCAGCCTGAGAGGCGAAGCAAAGGACAAATTACTGCTTGGTTTTCTAACTGCAAAAGATACACACACATAAACATTAGTGTTGACAATCAGTCTCTGACTTAGAAGATCGCCACTATGTAAAACCACTGTATTTACCACAGCACTAATAGACCAGGAACAAGAAGCCATTATGACATCTAATATATTAGACTGTTTCAACCCGCCGCCCTCTGCACAGCACATATAAGTTAAGCTCTGACGTCAAACTGTGGCAATAGCTTTGAAAGACTTTTGCTTAAGTGCTGCAAATCATATAAGCCCTGCTGTCAGTTGGGGACATACATATTGTGTGGATTCTGTATATACAGATAAGGTATAGTGCATAGAGGGCAAAAAGGCGCCACATGCCAGTGATAAGAGAAGTGTTTTGCTGAGAAAAGCTTCCTGTCAAATCTGAACTGAGCAACAGTCTATTATTGAGCCAGCTGAGCAAGCTCATCTGTTCATGTGGAAACTTAAAAACTCTTTAGATTAATGCTGTAATATGCAAGAAAAAGGACAACATTATCTATCAACTACAGATTATTATGGATCTAAGTGAATGGTATCTTCCATCAAACAAACTGAATAAGGATTTCTCAATGCAAACGAACAGATAATTGTAAAAATATGGTTCATGTCACTGCCAAGATCTTGAGAAAGTGGGAGCAGAGGGAATATTTGGTGGCTGAGGAAAATAAAAGGACAGAAAGAGAAATAAAAAAATATATGTATCAGAGCTTTTTGGCAAAAAATGGTCAAAATGCAGCATGCAGACTGGAGGGAATAAGACACTTTTGAAGTTATTTCCCAGATGGAATACACAGCAGCTAACAGCTTTTCAAGCTGTCGTCCACACGCAATAATCAGCTGAGCTTGACCCTGTCCACAGCTGATTTACCGCCTGAAGGGAGAACTTGGTATTGAATATATTAAATAACTATGAGCATAACCACACTCACCAGCACAGATACATATATTATGCATACAATGTTTTGGCAAAGATCCAGTATGTTTATGCACACACACTCGCTCAAAGGTTTCTGGGTACATACAGATACTGAGAGTTTTGCATTAAAGCTGCTTATCTTTTGTGCCGAGTATCTCATTTGAGCGTTTTAATGCCCAAAAATAATGTTTTCTTCAGAACGTAATTCCATAACTCCCCCTGAGACATTAAAGCTCTCAGTGAAACCCACACTGATAAAACTGTTTGGGGGTTTGTAGCTCGGAACAACAAGATAACCCACTACACATGTTTAATGGCTGGAAAAGTCTGCACATTCATTTTTCTTAAGGGGTTGTGACTGTTTGCCCATAGATTTTTGAATGCTGCTGACACTTACTTTATATATGAATCACACACATTAACACTGGTACACGCAATGCTGCTTAGTATCTTTCAAGTGTTTGTTCATCTTCTGGGACTGATGACTCTGCGAACCAGAACAGCTGGTTGTTTTTTTCATCTTATTTAAGCAAATCATCTTTTCTGTGGATTAAACAAAAAACATTTAACATGTTAATTAGAGAGCTATAAAGGTGCTGGTAGGCAAATTTCGTCACCTTTGATCAAAGGCAGGTTAGCTGTTTCTCCTTCTTTATGCTAAGCTAATCAGCTGCTGTCTGTTCTTTTATATTTAGCCTGCAGACATGAGAGTGATATTGATTTTTAATCAAACTCTTAGCAAAATGTCTCACTTCGTCTAACCCTAAAATAAGAAAAGGTTAAAATCCTCCTGCTGCTGCAGTTAATCAATAGCTAACTATACACACTCTAACACTGATGTTCTCTTTGCTGTTTTGTCTGCTTGAATATATTCAGTATTTCACTCTTCTTGATACAGTTGGAACAAAATAGAACTGAAACAACATAAAGAGATCCTGGAGAGCTGCAAGATCAGTCAGAGGCTGAGCTGAACACACACACACGCACACACACACACACTTACTAATGTACAGTTGGTACGCTGCCTGTTTAGGGCGAATAAATACAAACTGTGTAGTGGTCAAATTTGTGGCGAGGTGAACATTTGCTTTGTTTTAAACATGAACACACCTTGAAACACTTGACTTGGACTTGCATTCTATAACAAATGTCACTTACAAGGCAGCACATAATTCAGTTTCAGCTCTTCAAGTGATTTTAACCATTAACCGTCCTCTCCCTCCACAGCTGGCTGGAACAGTCTATTGCCAGTCATGTGGGACACATAATCTACTTAAAATGGCGCTTGCTCATCTAAATGGTCAATTAGTTGTGATTACTGGCATGAGGAAAAGCTCTGATGACTTCAGAGCACCACCTGGTACATACAAAGATTGACCATAATTCACACACACAACAATGGATATTAAAAGATCCAGATTGACCAGCACCACTCCCCTGTCCCAGTGTGCTAACATTAAGGGAGGCCACTCCTGGAGCTGCAAACTGCTCAGGGCAGAAAATCAATATGTTAGTAAAAGTAAATGAGTGAAGTGTGCTAAATGCATGAACAGACACACACACACACACACACACACACACACACACACACACACACACACACAGTCTCTCAGTGGTCCTACATTGTGTGTCCCAACAAGCTCGTACCAACTCGTTTCAAACAATAACAGTCATGCTGGTTGAGTGTTTGGCCAGCAGCTATCACTGCAGAGAGGCACGGCTCATTTGTCAAATAGAGGAAGCTTTGCAGGGGTCACTGCTTGTTTAAACATGAGGCCCCTCGCTCTCCAAGTCAGATCGTTCTCACCACTCTCTGGTTCCTCTTGTGTCTTAGCTCTTTCCCTTCCTCTCTCTGGCCTTCTTATCACCTTCTTCCATGCCCTAAGGTAAACTGCTGCTGAGAAAGTCAGTGTATCCACCACACGGGCGTGTAAATTATGTATTTGTATGAAAAACACCCAAAGGAATCATTTCTCTCACGAAAATGTGGCCTCATGCAGGGAGAGTTCCTGGAAAGCCAAGTCCTGGTGTGCTTCCCACTCGATCTAGGCTACCACACAGTCTTTGTGCGTATGTTCTTTCATCTGTCAATCCCATCTTTTTACTTCAGACATCACTGACAAATTTTGATTAAAGATGCTTCTGACTCTTCGCATCCTTCCGTTTTGAATGAGTAAGCATTACCACTACAGCAGAGTATGAACAAAAAGTGAAAAACAGAGCCCGGACATTACACCACCCATCCTGCACTTTAGGTACACCAAAGAAAGGATCCAAAAAAGACTTAACTATTTATAGGCATGACGGACAGTCTTGGGTTATGTTGTTTCTTTTGAAACCAGCAGGGAAGAGAGAAAGAAGACACGACTCTGAGAAAGCCAGACAGTGCTGAACAATAGTCCACCTGTTCAGAAACACACAATCAAACTGCCTTTAAACATCTGAAGCAGATTCACTTATCTTCAATTTATCTATCTGTCAGTGATGGCTCTAGATCATTTTCAGCTTGAAATCTTTTTGGCAGACCTGAATGAATTTTCCCTCATGAATTTTCACTGTGAAATCCACCACAGGCTGGCATGTGTTGCCTTCCGTCAAAGGGCTTGGACCCCAGTAAGAAGAACCCTGTCGTGAATTCAATGACTTCCAACTCTACATGACAAAAATCAGAAAAGACTGTTGGACTTTAACAGCAATCACTTGCAGTGTTATTTGGACTTGAGCTCTATAATGTAAACGTCTTGATACTCTTCTATAGCACCAGAGACAGAGCAGAAGTTCAGGCCAGTGTTTAAAGTAAAGGCCAGCTTGAAGATCAGCAGCACTTCTTCAGTGTAGATGTGTAGAATATTGACTGTAGCAGCTTTAACTTTGGTTGCTTGGACAGCCGCCTACATCTAATTTCGAGTACAACTGCACCATGTGTTTTATTTGCTATTCAACTGCTGTTTCCATCAGTCTGTGAACATAAAGGTGCAGAAGAAATGAACACAATTTATTAAGTATTCATGATATTCATTGGTTTACTAACACTATTGCGCTTTTGCTGTTTACTTTTTGAAATTAAATTATTCTAGTCTCTAGATTGTAGCGATTTACAAAACAAAGACATGGTCCCACAGCTGACAGCCAGACCATAAGGTGCCTCCCACATGGTTAATTCTTTCTCAAAACTAAACTTTATCTCACATTTCTTCGTCCCTTTAATCAAGAATGACTGAAATAAATCTTAAAACTTAAAATGCTGTATCACTGGAAAACAGCGTGGAGCTCTGTCAGATTTTCCTGGAAAGAAATGATGGTGAAAGCGGGAAAAAAAGAGAATTGATGGATGGAGCTGGTGGTTTTCAGAATCTTTGATTTTTTTTCCCACAAATCTGTGACTCAGATGACTATTTTGACGTCGATTTGAATCTCCCATGTGTATTTTATTGTGCAAGAAGCCAGTCTCATGGCTCCCTCCCTCCCCTTCTGGCCATGCAGTTGAAGGAAAAAACGTGAGAGGCCAAAGGTGAGAGGAAGGAATGAGGTGAAAATCTGGATAAAGATAGATGCAGATGGGTGGTCGGGGCTCATATGCTTCTTGAAAACAGCTCTGGTTTTGGGAAGCAAACCTCCAGCTGCTCTCCCAGCAACAGACATCCAGCCAGCGGCAGCGAGCTGAGATCTTTCTATTAATCTGAGTATTCTTTTAAAGACAACAGTGACAGATAAAGATGAGATCTTAGAAATGCAGAAGACTTTTCCAGTGTCCTGATGGCTTTCATCTTTAACTGCTTTTCTGTAGTTGTACAAAATGTCAAATTTGCTCCGTAGTAACTCATAAAAGGTGCTTCCAGTGTAGTTTCCTGATAGCACATTTGCTGTTCAGTCACTGTCAAATTAAAGCCGCACCAGGTGTCTAATGTAAGGAGAAAATTTTACTCTTAAAATTTGTCACATCCTGTGTGTGGAGGAGATTCTCTAATATGCTCAATATCAACACTTGATTTTGGGCCAACAGGCAGAATATATGAGCTCCCTCTTAAACAGAAGGGCTGCTTTTCTCCGCTGTGGGCCAATTTTGGAGTCTGAATGATGCGGAAACCATTTCATGGAACAGCAGAACTTATTTCAAGAAACAAACGGTTACAGTTGTTTCCACGCTGCTGTGCTGAAATCTCCTTAAGAACATAAAGAAGGAGTAGGAGTGTGTGTTGCTGCCGATAATCCATTTTGGGAATAAACAAAATCAGGTTAGGCATTGATAAATTCCTCCAAATGCAATTACAACTGAACTGCTTGTGTGTCTGTGTGTGGGTGTGTGTCTAAATGAATGTCTCTGCTACATGTGATGAAGACAAATGCATACCAATGCAGGGCGCAGAAGGGACGTAAAGGAAGACATTATTTGGAACAGAAAAATGAAGTCTGAACAGACACCCAGCACCATCATCAGCCCACTGATTTCACATTGACTTGGTTCTGATTCTGACTTTTTCTTTAGTATCAACAGTAAACCAGGTGGTTGCAGACTGTGCTGTTCTAAGAGGGCCTGCTAAAACCTCCTGATCTGTTTCTCCTTTCCACCTGGGTCACTAACATTTACACAGCTGTTAGTTAGACTCAGTTTCTGTACATGATAATGAGCCACCATGCACGGTCATACCTGATGAAGTGTGTGAGGTTACACCAGTACTGTGGATCTATGTGAGCCATGTCCCGTTTGAAGTACTCTCCGCAGACCTCCACCTCCCACTGTAGACGGGATTCGTTGCAGGGACTCCTCGGCTGGGGGGGAGTGGGCTCTATGTTGAAACTGTCAGTGGCTGAGAGGACACAAAGAAGAAGAGAACAGAGCATTTATAGGTCACGCACCCTGCTTTGTGTGCTCTGATATAATAACTGAAATGAAACATGACAGAGATGGACGTTCGTGGTCATTCGACTTGTATTCTTGTGTTAATCATGAGCTGTATGGTTTGTTTTTTTTTGGACATTTTTCTTCTTCTCATTTTGTTCTGTCACAAAGCTGTGATTCATATTTTTCATACATTCTATGTTTTTGGAACAAAGGAAATGTCAGTTTCAATATGTCTCAAGAGCACACCCTTGTTTTTCTTTGCTGCTGTTGCTATTTTTCTGCCACAATGACTCAGTTTTCCCCAGAGACCAATACAGTTTATCTTATTAAATGATATGAATGGATGGATGGATGATGGATGGATGGATATTCTTACCTGACAACCCGCTCATCATCCAGGCATTCACTGTAAAGACACAAAATAAGAAGTCATTTAGAGTGAATTGACAGCTGAGCCACTAAGTTCCCACAAGTTAAATATATGCAATCAGAAAAGAGTTATGTCTCACTTTACATTTTCTGAAAGACAAACAAACATCTCTGCTTTTCTCTGTGACCTCCAGCCCTCTCCGTTTACTGTTCCATCTTCTCTCCCATGGTTGTTGTGATCTCAGATGTCATGTTTGTTTATGACGGACCTGTGGCCCACGTCCGAACTGAATGCTAACACTCTCACATCTAAATTTGCAGAATAAAGTCTTTATAGAGTTCAAAATTGATTACAAAGTTTTTAAGTTAAAACATCACCCATCAGAATACCGTAGAAATGACTTGGCATGGTGTGAGCATCCCAACCCTGTTGCTGGTCTGTGGTCTGAGCTCGACAGCATTTTCAGCCATGCTAGCAGCTTGGCTCTAGGGATGGTAATGTCAGTCTGTCAGCTGGTCAGTTGGTCCACCACTTTGGTCAAGACTGAAATATCTCAACAACCACTGAATAGATTATGACATTTTGTACAGACATTCATTTCCCCAAGAGGAGGATCTCACTTTGGTGGTCCCCTTTGACAAAGTCAGTGTTTTAACTCATTCAGTGAAATATCTCAACATCTGCTTGAAGCGTTCATGGTCTAGACGATGTATTACAATGACTTGCCCTGACTTTTCTTGTAGTGCCACCATGATGTCAACAATTGCTGTTTTTGGGAAAATGTCTTACAGTTAGTGGATAGATTGGCATGAAATCTGGCATAAACAATTCCTGCATGTTCCCCTCAGGGTGAATCACTTTGGTAACACGCTGACTTTTCATCAACACCATCTTCAGGATGAAATTTCAGTTTGTCCAATTATTTTAGGACCAAATACCTGCAGAACTAACATTTCCCTCTGTTTCAGTTGTACTTTGTGTTTATTACTATTAAGAAAATGTTAGCATGCTAAAACTAAGATGGTGAGCATGCTAAATGTTAGCACTGTTATTGTGAACATGTTAGCATACTGACGTTAGCATTCAACTCAAATTATCGCTGCACAGCTAAGCACAGCCTCACAGAGCTGCTAACACGGCTGTAGACTCTTCATGCTGTCTTTCACATTTGGAGGTGCGTCCTTTAGGCTGGTTCTGGGAGCAGGTGAAGGGCCTTGCTGTGCCTTAACTGTGCCTCAGTTTCCCCTTAGCAAAACATGAAAATAGTCGTGTCATGTTGTTCACAGTCAAATATGTATAGTGCAAAGAAACAGCAATGAAAAGTGATTGTTTGGAAAAGGCTGGTGACAACTGCCCGAGCTTATTATCAGGTGAGTACTGTCAACCCATCATTTGTTGGGTCCTGCAGTTGTGTGTTAGGAATGCAACAGCCAAGAACTGCGTGTTCACACAGACCTACATGTAAATAATCCATTTGTGTGAACGCTGTCGTGACTAATTAAATCCATTATTTGTGACTGCGTTTATATTTTTTCTTTCTGTCAATCTTTAAGTGAACCTCCAGCAGAGGCAAAGAAGGTAGGAAAGAGAAAAACAGACAGACAATCCAAACTCATGCACAAGCTTATTGTTACTGCAGCACAGTGTTACGGATGACCAAAGCTAAACGTGCTGCTGCACAGGAAGGTGGATCTCCCTTTGAAGTGCCACGCTCACAAAGCAGAGAATAAGTTTGAAAGACGCCCGGAGGACAAAGACTGTTACCAAGTTAGCGTGCTAAATATAGAGACTTCCCTGTGTGAGCATGTAAGGATGTTTTGAGGTGGAGTGCTTGTGATGTGAGGAGATTATTTCCCCTCATGTGTTTGTCTTAAATATTATAGTAAGAACAAGTATTTGAGCTGGTTCTGGCCTGGCTTTATTTTAGGTGGGCTATGATTTGGTTTTGGTGTAAAAATCCTAATTACATATTTCTGTGTTTTGTGGTTTCTAACTATGTCAACCTGTTCTAATTTTTAAGTAGAGCACAGAACAAATGAAGTGCTTTATGGCGAACCCCAGTGTTTCAGACAGGTCAAAGACGAGCTGTAATGAGCTGAATAAAAAAAGATTATGGCTTCCTTTTGGGAATTACGATACACCCTGTAAATTAAAGTTCAGGTCAAACGAGTTTTGAAAAGGAAAGAAAAATCCTCCTAATTAGAAAGAGGACTCTTTAAAAGGTGTTGGAAACACTTTTCTTTTCAATGAACCAAAGTCAGCAAAATACCAGAGAGTAGTGGCCTGAAAAAATCCTCAAATTAGAAATATGGTTGGATTAGTATACTTCAGTGGAAAAATTTTCCCCCTTCCCCCTTCTTTGCTTCAACCGGTCTCATCTACTTCTACTCCAGTTACTGATTTATGCTTCCAAAAACCCTTGAAAACTTCCAGAGAACTGAACTGAGCAACCCGTTTTCACTCCAAATGCGTCTCATAGGGATGCTTAGGACCCAATGGGTCCCGTTTTAAGGCACAGGGTACCTAGTTAGTCTAATTTTTCAATGTGAAGGACTCCCAACATGTCAAATGATGTAGTATAAGGAGTGAGAAGAGCAAATCCCAGACTTTCGCCCTGGGGACCAGGGCGCACGTACCCTGTAAAACCAAAAGTAAAGGCTGATTTCTTTTGTGAGTGAAGTACATCAACTTAATGTACGTAGGAAACATACACATTAAGCCAAGCCAGGATCTTTTCCTGAACCTAACCAAGCAGTTGTTGGTCTGTAAACCTAACCAAAGTGTGACCATTTCACATTTATTATTGGTCTCTGCAACTGTGTAAATCTGTAACTAGACGTTGCTAACTGGACTTTGAAAAATGACGGTAAAGGAGTTCATAGTGCCTTACCCAGTGATGCCGAGGAGGTCCTGACCAAGCATCCATGTGTAACGAGTTGGGTAAGAATGTGTTCAACTGAACTACTGCATTCAAAGATTCAACAATAGAATAACAAGAACATGGTTTCATACACCAGTAAAAGCTTTTCTATTACAGACTTTAAACAATGACACATCCTTCTCAGCCAACCTGTTTCAGAACAAAAGGAGCTCTGATGGTGACAGCCAAGTCACCTTCAGCATTATCAGACAAGATCGAGGGACAGCTAAGGGCGTGTCAAAGAATCCCCGAGCGAAAGTGAGAAGTCACAAAGTCAGATCCATACGCTCATCTTCTTCTGTATTGTTATCTCAAGACATTAAATCCACTTCCTGACATCTCTTCAAAAGGGAATTAGAGTATTTTATAGACGCAGTGACAGAAAATCGTTTCTAAAGATAACTTAGATGCTCCGAGCAGTCAGAGCACAAAGACATGTCTTGTGTCTTTGTGTCTGCTAATCAATACATCAAATCCAATGCTATGGGAAATTACAGAGCACTCTAAAAATTGCATTCTTTGAAAGTTCTCATCTCTGACTTTAAAACTTGGTGCTCATGCCTCTGGTTCCATTGGGTCCTGTCTTGCATTTAAATTTCTCCCGACAATAGGCTTCATGCAGGCGAGTCCAAATGGCATCTTCTGTATAACGTCCAACATAAATACATCTTTTCAAACACATAAAGTGCTGTGTTGCAGGAATCAGAGAAACCAAATATTCCACGTGCACCCTTTGATAAAAAAAAAAAAAAAAAAAAAAAAAAACACAGCACAAGCTTTGTGGGAGCCTCAAACAACATTAAAAAAGATTACATCAAGACCTTTCACAGCTTATTATTACATGCTCATATGTTTTTGTTTATTTTAGAACTGATCAATAGAAAGAAAGAAAATTTGAACATTTGCACATCAAAGATCATTCAGTTTTCAATATTTCACCAATGTTTCTATTCTAAAAGCTTTTGAATTAGCATCGCTAACCACAGTGACAGTGAAGTATGATCAAAATCTCATTTCTATGGCAGCACAGACTGAGATCTCCACATAGATATCCAGTGAAGTTGCAGGTTAAGAATGTACATGGATATAAGTCATTCTTAGGTTTTGCTGTAACATTTGTGCATGGGCTATAAAGTGCATGAGAAGATTACCAAGTATTTGCTCAATGAATAAACCCAAATACTGTAAATCTGCTCCCACAGTGCCACCACATGCTTTATTGCTATGGTTTGGGTGTTTGTGTTTGCTTATATCTGTTGTATTGTATGCAAACTGTTTATATTGCCTGTTCCCAGGATTCACGATGCCAACATAGAAGAAATCAATGAGTGCTGCTTTTGCTTGGCAACGTCGTTAATTTGACGAGAACATTTCTAGCTCTGAATCAGCTGAGATGATGGTGCATTCTGCTTTTTTTGACTCTGCTTCAACAAGCTTGTTAACTCATCTCATACTGTTTTGATTCTAGCTGGAATATGATTCTCATATGCTGCTGACAAATAAACCCTCCGAAGAGCCTTGGTACCAACTGTTTGCATTCTAAGTTATTAATAAACACAAACAGAAAGGGGGAACTGATGAAAAAAAACCTGTTAGAGCAATCTAACAGCAGGATTCCCTTCAGCATGAGCTCTGCATGACAGCAGGGGGATGTTTGATACTAAATCTAGTCTGCCAGTTTTATGGGAACGCAGACAGCGTGCATGTGCATGTGGAAGTAGGCACACCCACGCCTTGTTAAATGATCAAATAATATGGATATAAGGTGCTCCACTGCATATATTCTAGGCCAAGTAATTTGAGGCAAATACATAACTGAACAACACAGACAGCTCCATTGCTTCACTTTATGTCAAATAATTGCTCCAAGATTGGTACCGTAATGGCTCGAATAGATGTGCATCAAACAGCAAGCAGCTGCTGGTTTGACAGGGTTTTTAATAATGACTTGACCACAGTCATCCTTACTCCTTACATGCTTTCTAATAAGCAATTTGAAGAGCTGAGTCTCCGAGATTGACAATGTTGTGCTAAGAACACAGACAGACTAACTTCTCAGACTTAACTTGAACGTATCAGTTTTGGACACTAACCATTCATGAACTCAGGATTGATTCTAAGCAGGAATTCAGCCAGCCGTCTTCTTACCCATTTCAAATAGTTAAGGAAAACCAAAGATCTATATGTGGCGGCCAATGCTGATATTGTGTCCAGCCACCACAAATAAATCAATGTATGGGGACACTGAGTAAAGCTGTGGGTCTTAAACCAAACCAGCCAGATAATAGTGATTGAGTCAGGTGATAATTCTCTGTGGATTCAGCATTAAAGTTTGCATACAGAATGAACTCTATGTCTGTGGAGTTTTTATGGTCTAGAAAAGCACGGAGCTCTTCAACCTTAAGCACAGCAGAACAGGGACTATCACCTACAAATTTCCTGTAAGAGCCTTCCAGCATCTCCTCTCATGCCTCTGCAGAGACGATGGATAGCAGCAATACAATTTGTCTGTCGCTGACTGATAGGCTGTGAGTTGTAGACTGTGCAGTGTCTTTTCAATTTACCGCAACCTTGAGTGTCCATTTGCAGTAACTCTATGTGAGAGCTGTTTTTGAATCATATGAGCTGAGGCGTGAAAGACAGATGACTGACATGCTGTGTGCTCCATAAGTTGTTTTCACGTCTTAGAAAATGTCAATTAAACATTTAAACAGTAATCAATTTGACATTAAATCATTCACTCACAGCTTCTCATTAAAAACAGTAATTTAATCTTTGGGTACTTTAGACGATTGAATCATTAAATCTCCCATCAGCCACACATGGACAGATGGTTTTCATACTGGATGTGTTCAATCATCCGGCCGCTCACATGTTTTCATACCATTTATTAGGCCATCAGATTCCTCTTCACTGAGGTTCACTCAGCTGTGACTGCTGCTGCTGCTGCTGCTGCTGCTGAGAAACAACTGGCCATGCAGGCAGCAGAGCAGGGTCAAGTCTCACACACACAGCTATGCTAATGAAGCCTTCCCTGGCCACTGTGGACGGTGCTGGTCATGGATCAAGCTCAGCCCTTCGTGAGATAATCAGATCAATTATGATTATGAAAAAGGACGTTTTCTTAAACATCGTGGTGCAGGCAGGGTGTCATGCTGGTAAATTAACATTTTAATAGCTTATACAATGAGCTCATCTCGCATTTGAATACAATTGTACATTGCTTTTGTCTTGTGCTTTTGATTCAGAAATACAGTGAAACTGTTTTTCATAGCACAATAACTGACTCTTGAAAAGACCAGCAGAAACCACAGATGTAATAAAACTGGCATAATTAATTTTTTTGTTGTTGTTGTTGTTCCTTGATGTATTGTATTAAGGAAGGAATTACCCATACTGCAGGATACTCATTAGATTCTCTGCGTGTGGGGGTTTAAAATTAGAAGGTCGCCAACAGGCTGCGATTATTAGCTTCCTTCAAGCCTCTGTATGAAATCCACTAAAAGAACAACTTCCACTTGAGCAGGGAGCTTGTACTTTCAAGCAATAGTGGTTAAATACTTGTCTATAAGGGCTTGCTTTTAACCAAGACTCTTTTGCACTCAACCAGAGCTATCCATCAACTGAAATGTAGCCTTAGAGCTGCATTAAAACAGCAGCAAACTTGTGAATTATGCAGGTCAAGCTGAGCTATTTTAAACTAGGAGAGAATTAAATCAAGGTGTGTGTCGGTGTTACGCACTGGCTGACAGCGTGCCAGTCGAATGTCTGCTTGGCCCTCACACTGTCATGCTGTCATCCGCTGCCTGTTTGGTTGGCAAGATAAATATAGATGAGAGGAAAATAGAAGATGAAAGACGAATTGCCAGCAGCACTGTCCAAACAGTTTTAACGCACAGGCACAAGTGGCAGGGCTTGTTTAACAATCTCTATCTGATTTCAGGTCTGCATCGTCATCATCATCGTCACGACAGGAAGGTAATGAGTTACAGTGACAGGCCAGAGGAAGGTTCATAATAACGTTCAGATTTCATTTGGTGTCCCCATCTGACAAAATAGAAAGGAGAGGCGTTGTGATAGCAACACCGATCGGTCACACAAGCCTCACTGCAACTTCGTAGTTTATGAGAGTGGATCTCTGCTGCTTTAAAAAAGAGAGGAGAAAGCAAACCGTTGTGTAACAATATTGACAAGATTCTTCTTCAGGTTGTGATAAACTGTATTTCTCTGTGCAACAGAAAATAAAACTAAATTGACTACAAAGTTTCGCTCAGTCTGAGACATTGGTCTGTGTTTCCACTAATAATAAGCTATTAGAGCAGACATATGGTATTTATGGTCCCTGCACCAACTCATTTATACTTATTAGGGTTCCACTAATACAAGTTTTTGAAGTAGCAATATCTTTGTACTGGAACTGCTGAGACATTCAATGTCACTGTTCTATATGGTGGCTTATATTTTTTCTACTATTGTCCAAAAATTGCAATGTTACATCCAACAAAAACACATTTTCTTCTCAGGGTTGAAAAGCTTCTAAGGCAGCATTTAGGCTTTATCGTGGATAACCAAACTCTTCACTGGCACACACTAATGACTCAGGAGAGTGAAATTCTTTTTAAAACTGTTTTTCTGTAGCTGTGGTCATGAAGACTCTCCTTCATACTGAAGGTCGATCCTGGCTGGCTGATGTCAGGTATTAAAGGGACAGTTTTGACCATTTATTACACGCAGTAAAATATACAGTGAGGACTGTACTACAAGCACAACACTGACGTACATGTGCTATGACCTTGTTGTATGGCTAATAATATTTGACAGGAAAAGCTTTTGCATTTAATTGCACTTTTTTCTGCAAATTGATTTTATGATGCTAAAAAATGGTTTGTTAGTTTAAACACAGGCAAAGATGCGATAATGCATCCCACACAGGATATGAAGCAGCTCTTATCCGACTCTGTATCAATGCCTACAGCAGTGCTGTGTCCTCTGCTTAAAATCCAATCTGACAAATTAAAAAGGGAAATAATTCATGTGTCCTCTTGTCTCTTTCTCTTCCTGCCGCACCATCTGTCTTCTACTGTTCCTACACAGACAGACAGACTGAGGTCAAAGTGATAACCAGCTGAGGTTTCTAGGCAGAGAGGAGGAAAGAGAGAGAGAAACACACAATGGCAATCACACACTACAGAAAGAGTAAAGAACAGATCCAGTTCAGATGCATAAACAAGTATGATATGATTTAAAATGAAGCAAAAACAATAAACTCAGCAGCAAAAGCACTGAACAATAGTTGTACATCCAGATCCTTTAACTGACTTAAATGTGTTAATAGTCCACCTGTATGTTCTTGACATTTGGTGAGTAATCACAAAGATTCTTCATTAATATGGAAAATTGTAATGGTCCTAGTACAGAACCCTGAGGCACGCTGTTTAATATAAAGAGGAGGAAGAGTTAGCAAACTGGACACATTGACTTGTTGGCAAATCATCTTCTATTAACAAGCTCACACTGCAGAGTCTAATGACCGAGGTGACATAGAAAACCGTGTCTAAAGCCGCAGTGTTTTTTACAATCCATCGCCTCAACAGTGTAGACCACAGCAGTATGAGGACACATGAGGGGGATCAAGCAAAAACTCTGCATGTCCGAATAAATCTGAAGCTCATTTTCATCTGCAAACAGCACAGCATTCATGAATAAAACCCTGACCTCCTGCTCTGCTCTGTGGAGACACTTTGAAGATGAGTTCTTGGCGTTCAAATCAACCGCCACCCGTGTTCACCATCTGCAGCGAAAGCAAGCGAGCAAGATCAATGAGAGCGCAACCCTCTGAAGGAAGTGTTTGTTCTCTTTGCAATGCAGATGACATCTTAGCAGGTCAGACGGAAGCAAAGGAACAGAATGGATACCTTATTTTAGAGTAGAGGTCAAAGGATGTTTGAGGCACGGGCTAGCAGATTTTTTGCCGAATTTGAACAACTTATAGAAGCTGTATGGACTTGACATATGGCTTTTATGTCACAGAAAAACATTCAATATCACCTAAACACTTGTTAGGAAGATGATTTTAACTAATTGAAAGGATAAAGTTTGTTATGGTCTCGATTTGTGCACTGTTTTTGTTCTTGCCCTGCCTGTGTTTGTCCTCCTCCCTCTGTTTTCTCCCTTCCCCTCTTGCTCTCCCTCTCTGCAGCGCTGGAGTGTGGACGGAGGCGGGGTCGATCTCCTGGCCACTTTGGAGACGCACCTGTACGGCATCAGCTCATCAGCCGCTGGCTACTTCTACCAGCCTTTCCACCTGCTCAGTGCCGGAAGATTTCTTGGTCTGCTCACTCGTGTCTCGCCACGTTGTTTGCCTCGCCTCCTTCCTCGCTCCAAGCTCCAGCGTCTTTCGCTAGTTTACTTCAGTTTTCAGTTTATTTCTTAGAGTTTCCCTGAGAAGGTGAATTTTGGTTCTAGAGAATTTCTAGTTTTTCCCTTGTGGTGATTTTGAGTTTTTTGGCCTTTTGCAGTTCGCTTTGCCTTTTTCCCCTTGCGGTGATTTTTTTTGTTGCCTTTTGTTTGTGGAGAAATAAACTCTGTTCCTCGTTCTCTGCATTCTGGGTCCTGGCCGTGTTTGTCGGAGCTCGTACCGTAACAAAGTTACTCCTTTCTCCTTTGTTACTGTTTCTCCTCTCAGATCCAAAGGAATCCACAGCTGATTGAGGTTATCCAGCTGAGGTCTGAGACAGCTAAATGGGAGCTCACTTGAGTAGAAGTCCATTTTAACCAGAGCAAACAATTAGAGTGAATGCAAGGTGCTGAAGACTGATGAAGATGTAGGCACACAAGCAGCTATAATGCAATTTTCTATCTGAAGAATGCTTCAAGTAACTGGCAGATCCATCATTACCATTGTTGAATTAGTTGTGAGCCCTTCATCTGACCTTCACTTTAATCAAATTAAGGTGGATGAACAAACAAAATCAGATGCTTGGTCGAACAAGTGTTTCCCAGATTCTTCCTGCCACACAGAGGATGTTGCTATTATCTCCCCTCCTCCTCCTCCTCCTCCTCATGGTAGTCTATTTCTCTTTGGCTGAAAAGGATGCCAACATGTAAGCGGGAAGTTTCCATCAGTGTTGTGCTCTACAGGAATATATTACCCCAAAAACTGCTGGTCATTTCTCCTCTGATCTGATTTATTTCTGATACTGATGCTGATGTGTCAAAATCAGCATGTTAGCATTCAATTCATTTTGCAATAAGACATGTCGCAGCTTTAAATTGGACAAAGATTGAAGAAACTAAAGGCAGTAGCTGCAGCACTGATTTCACAAGCCTGTCAGCCGTTTGACCTTCCAGCATTAATAACCCTCTGACAGACAGTGGGTAGGCTGTCAGTCATCCCTGTTATCAGCAGAAGCTCTCTGACAGGAAGACGAATGACCTTGTGGTAGAGGTCTTCCATAAGAGGCCACCCTGGTGTCCCCATCTGACAAAATAGAAAGGAGAGGCGTTGTTGTGATAGCAACACTGATCGGTCACACAAGCCTCACTGCAACTTCTTAGTTTATGAGAGTGGATCTCTGCTGCTTTAAAAAAGAGAGGAGAAAGCAAACCGTTGTGTAACAATATTGACAAGATTCTTCTTCAGGTTGTGATAAACTGTATTTCTCTGTGCAACAGAAAATAAAACTAAATTGAGTACAAAGTTTCGCTCAGTCTGAGACATTGGTCTGTGTTTCCACTAATAATAAGCTATTAGAGTAGACATATGGTATTTATGGTCCCTGCACCAACTCATTTATACTTATTAGGGTTCCACTAATACAAGTTTTTGAAGTAGCAATATCTTTGTACTGGAACTGCTGAGACATTCAATGTCACTGTTCTATACGGTGGCTTATATTTTTTCTACTATTGTCCAAAAATTGCAATGTTACATCCAACAAAAACACATTTTCTTCTCAGGGTTGAAAAGCTTCTAAGGCAGCATTTAGGCTTTATCGTGGATAACCAAACTCTTCACTGGCACACACTAATGACTCAGGAGAGTGAAATTCTTTTTAAAACTGTTTTTCTGTAGCTGTGGTCATGAAGGACTCTCCTTCATACTGAAGGTCGATCCTGGCTGGCTGATGTCAGGTATTAAAGGGACAGTTTTGACCATTTATTACACGCAGTAAAATATACAGTTGACAGTGAGGACTGTACTACCAGCACAACACTGACGTACATGTGCTGTGACCTTGTTGTATGGCTAATAACATTAGTATTCATTTGGAGTCATGTTCCTGGTCATCTGGTGTGTTTAAGTCCAATATTTTAGCAGCTAAATGCTCCACTATTTCCACCTGCTGGGCACTACCTTCTGCTATTTTCTGTTGTTTGGTGATGGGCAGGGAGTGGACAATGGGTTTATTTGAGTTTTTTGGCTGCTGCTGCTGCTGCTGCTGCTGCTGCTGCTGCTGCTGCTGCTGCTGCTGCTGCACTGATGAGAACCAAAACAGTAAAGCTACATGCTGAACAATTAGCTGTATGATGCTTAAAAGCTCCTCTGAGCTGAGGATAACACCATCAATGCGTTTGTCATTACAAGTGACTCTATCGCCTCATACATGTAATTTCATCCAGTGTTAATATAATAATGTATAATGTAGCTTCATATTGAGCAAATGGTGACTGAAAGGTAGTCAGTGAAAATCAGTAAATGACACTTAATGTTTCCCCCCGTATGTCTCTTCGTCGCTCTCAGTGTCCCAGCTTTGCAGTGGGTGGTATGAAGGGGAGCACTAATATGTTTTACAGCACCACAATCCGTGAAAGCAGTCTGTCTAGTTACCTCTGCTTTGACAAATTTTTGAACGTATTTGCCTGCTCATGTAAGCAAATATAACAGGTTTACAGATGAGGATAATCACCGTAATCTGTCAGTGACTGAGACGACATTTTAACCTTAATTTCTCCTCAGCCAACCATGGCTACCAGGCTGCTGCGGCTGCTCTGAAGCCTCAGCCTTGATGAAAAGCTTCAAATGTTTATCACATTTCTGAAAATGCCCTCAGCCACAGGCGAGAAAGACCTGCCACACACACAATGTGACTTTTTGAAAATGTCCTCAGCTTGGTTTTCAAGTTATTTTACTCACGGACAAAAGCAATCACGTCCTCATAAAAACAAGCCTGTGGGATTCACAGTGAGGAAAGGCAGCCGTGATTGACTGCTGGGTGATTATTATTCAGCTTATAGCTGATGTGCCAGGTGAGCTGAACAAGAATCAATTCAGAAACTCTGTGAAGGAGAGTGAACAAGAGAGACGCTGGGAGAAAAAGCCAATCTGAAGTTGGAGAAAGTACAAAGGAGGAAAATCTGGAGGGCAAATATTACACTAAAGACAAAATATCTCATTCTTATAGCTTAGTACATGTTGCAACAGATTCTCTTTCCAAAGCTGCCTCTGATGGATAAAAGTCATCCACACTGAAGAAGAGTATCACTGCGTTGCCTGCTGTATAAAACCCAGGAGGACTTTCCCTTCTCTGGGCTGTTTGAGTCTTCCATGTGGGGGGATCTATAGGGGTCAAGGAGGAGGGAGAGGAAGAGAAGACTGGAGAATGACACAGATGTGCAAGACAGAGGGGAACTCTGGGTACTTGGCAAACAAAAGCAGGAAGAGGGGGAGGAGAAGAGGGGGGGGTACTGGATGACCATGACGGAGACAGACAGAAATAAAATGCCAGTGGCGGAGAAGAGGGAATCCATGATGGGGGACTTTCCGGAGAGAAATGCTCTTTTTTTAACCTATTACACTGTTTGTATGTATGTGAGGTGACAGCAGCAGGTGGTGGAGCAGGGGGGGCTTATGATTGCGGAGTTGGTGTTCAACAGCATATCGCAGGTGAATGTGAGGCACCATGAAGGGCTTTTGGGATAACGGCTCTATATAAATGCAGTCCATTTACCATGCGGAGAGGAAAATTACAGCCAAGCTTCGGCGGAATAGGCCCCAGTGGAGCGAATCCATCTGTCCATGAGCTATCACGACTTGTTTGTGGGGGTTTGTGCTACACTGAGCATCTCATAAGCATTTTGTCAGTGGTGGAGCACCTAAATTAAATTGTGTCAAAAATATTTTTTTACCATTGGTTTTCCTAAAAAAGTGTGTTCATATTAGCATAAGCCATCGCATGCTCACACAGATGCACAGTGCAGGCTGTTGCTGACAGATAAGGACCATGGACGGGATCGTAACACAGTGAACTGGCAGAATCAGCACGCTTTATGAATTCCCAATCGTAGTTCGTTAACAAAGATAATTAACCAGAAAAACAGCATTCGAGAGGCCATGCAATTCAGGCTTTCATCAGTATTCCCCCGTGCACTCTTCAACTCTAGATGAGTGTTTAATTCTAAAACATGAAAGTCAGAAACAGCCTAAAGCCACTCAGTGATCACCCCCTCTTTGACAAACCATGAAGAATGAGAACGCTTGCATCCAGCAAACAGTAAACATTTGTTGTTTGGAGGAACATAATGGCAGGTATTAATTATCCTCTTTATGCAGGCTTTTAGAAAAAAAAATACCAAGTGCTTCAGACTGGAGTAACAGTTGCATGGCTACACAGAACAAGACAGGTTCAACTGAAATGGGCTCCTTTTTCTTCTCAGATAAATAAGCAGTTTGAATTCAGGCTTGGCACCATGATATAAGTTCTCAACAAGGCTTCACTCTGCAGTGGATGTTCTTCCTGCCTCATCATTGTACTTCAGTTTTCTGCCTCCTTTAGTCAAAATGACATCTAAAATTGATGCACTTTTCCTTAAATGTCCAAACTTGTTGAAACACAGCAGCAGTAAAAACTTTATCCCCGTGAGTAATACAGTCCCCCACACAGCCGATAGGTAATAAATATGTCAACTTGTTCTGGCCATTAATTGCAGCTCCTTGGCACAATCTGTGTGATAAAAGCCAGAGCACAGCAGAGGAATGTATTATCACTCCTACTCTGGCCACATTCTCATCAGGGATGTGATGGATATACATACGGACAGATAGACAGACAGAAACATGGAGGGTGATACCACTGAAGTCTGATATAACACATGTGTGTTTACAGGGATGGTCAAATCTTACACGTGTAATTACCCCCAACAATCAGTGTAATTTAGAAAATGCAGTGACTCAGTGGTGAGATCCATTGCCCCCAGTTTCTGTCAAAATCCATTCTGCTTCTAACTGCACATGAATTACAAGCTAAACTAAAGAAACAAATGAAATATAACCCTTTCCCTAAACAGATTGCATATAAAGGAACTGAGCAAAAGGGCTTTATTTCGGTCAGCTGTCTGACCAGGCATGCCAAAGACCTCTGTCTTGGAGGCAGTCAGGACGGTGCCAACAAGCTGTTCATCAGCCTGTCTGAGAGACAAAGGGGCGAAAGAGAAAAGACGGGGAGCAAAGAAGGAGACAGACAGAAAGAGATAAATTCAAATGGCAACACTGTCTCAGAGACAGTGAGGACAGATGGGGGTGTTATAAGGGCATTAATGAATCTAAGACCTTCACTGACATCTTTGTTAGGGTCCAACACCAGGGGCAACTACAACAACAAGGCCAGAGCCCTTTTGTGGACGTGTCCCTCTTTGCTTTGCACCGTACAGTTTTAAAAGTAACAAAAATCGATCTCGTGCTAATTTGGATGGTCGCTCACCTTGTAATAACCAAACAGTGCCTATGCATGAATGAATAAATGTCAAAGGTGCTGTCACATCTTCTGTGTGTAACATGAGTAGAAAACAGAAAACAGCCTTCAGTTCAGCGATATGTACCAACCATCGACAGCCAGCTTAACATTAGCCCCGGTGTTAGCTCTCCAGATGTGCCGCCATCACAGTGAAGCTTACAAGCCCTCCATGCCTGAAAAAAACCAGCTCACTCCTGAATGTCGGGTTATCAGTGGGTAGATAATGTCAGCGCCAACCTGCATGCAGCAGACCAGTCAGTGCACTGAACACAGCAGAGACCAAACTCAGTGGCCGACTCCTCTCTCTCATTCCATACATTCTTCTTCCTTGTCAAAATCTAGCACCTTTTACCCACAATGCAACTCGCCTGCCGACCCTTTGGTCTGAGATTCATGCGTGTTAATCTCTAATGCAGCCTCATGCAGAGATTAGGAGCAGCTACAGACGTTTGGTAAGTTCACTTCTTTCTAACTCCACACCTCCAGATTTCTTTCATTTTCGACCCCAGCCGACACTGACTCGAGTGACATCATTTGAGGTGATTCATCAGACTGAGAGAAATTTCTGACTGCCTTCCTGTCAGCAAAAAGAAAAACACCTAACATCTCTACCCAGGAAATTTTCCTACAGTCCTTAAGTAACAAATCACTGCCTAGACTTAAAACTGGCAACTGTTCTCATTCCAAAAAAAAAAAACATTGCTGTTTCTTGGTGAGGAAATAGTGACAAAGGGCTCTCCTCAGTCCCCAAAGCACTCTTCACACCTCCACATGAGTCAGGATCTGTTTCTGAATCTAAAAGGCTGCTTGAGTGTTAATTAAATGTAAATCTCAGTGTGCTTCAAAGTATCGACCAACAATTGATTGACGCGGGGAGCAGTGGATTACTGCCCAACAGGCTGGTAAGCTGAGACTGATACGGAGGTGTTGAGTATTTTCTTCATTCAATCCGCCTGACGGCTTTAACTCGTTGCATTGTGTCTGATGTCTCTCCTTTTTTTATCATTTCCGTGGAAAATTACTTTTTGGCCACACAGCTAAAATGTTTTCGTTTTCTCAGAATAAAATCCCTTTTGACCACACGTGGCCCTCTCCTGTTACTCTTAACCACTTTCAGTCTTCAGACTCAGTTTTGAGTTGCGCATCCAACTGAATACTCATTTTAATGATGATCATTACCACCTATTCTGTTCTGGGATTTAAAATCTGACTGGCCTTTGACAGAAAACCACCTCTCTGTCAGAGACAGCTAACTACCATTTAGCTCCAATTCCGCCCTCTTGCTTCTCCTTTGAGAAGTCAGTACCCGTATATGACATCTCCTGCAAACAGGACCAGATAATGAGCGCTTGGCTTGTCCCCCTTGCTGCTTCCTCAACTATTAATTTAGTAAGTTTTATTTGCTGCAATTAACATTTGATAACTGATTAATTTGCTTTACTTGAGTAATCAATTGTCTAAATGGTCTAAAAAGTAGTGAAAAAGTTTCTCCAAGTCCAAGTTGACCTCTGTTATTAGTTTGTTTTGTGTGTTCAAACTCCAAAGCTGTTCAGTTTACTATTACAGAACACTAAAAAACAGTCAATATCTATATTTAAAAGCTGACACCAATGAATGTTTGGCATTTTTGTTCTATACAATTTAATCAGCTTCTTTGTGTATGTATTCCAAGTGCCTTATTTTTAGCTTACTATTTAACACTTTATATAAAGTACAATAACATTATAACAGCATAGCTTTTTTCCTGACAATTTTATATAAGGAGCGGTCAGTTTGAATACTGCTCATAACAGATTTATTTAATAGGTGCATCTATGAAGTATAAAATGCCTCTGCAATCTGCTGACCATATGGTGCTTAGTTAGAAACACACTTGGAGTCAGCAGGACCTCACCATTAGAGTGTGACACCAGCAGGATGAGCGAAGACAAAGTTCAAGGCCCTCCTGGTGCATGAATCTTTAACAGGCAACTGAAAGTTTAATAATGCTCTTAACATGCTCAGTTAAGCCACAGAGTAAGTAATGTAACAATGTCTGTGAATCAGCAGCACATTTCACCTGTTTAACTACAAGCTTTGTCACACCAAGCATGTCTGCACTGGTTTGAACTCTAAATGTTGACTCTTAATGACAGGGATGTGGACGACTGAATGTCAGGTCTGCAGGTCTAACATGGCAGAATAAACAGGTCTAACATGGCAGAATAAACAGGTCTAACATGGCAGAATAAACAGGTCTTGCATGGCAGAATAAACAGGTCTAACATGGCAGAATGAATCAAGTACAGCCTAAAGCCTGGACTATAAATCACAGATATTCTTATGATCTTTGGCGTGTATTCATCAGAATCAGAATCAGAATCAGATATACTCTATTGATCCCCGGGGAAATTGTTTTTGTTACAGGTGCTCCTTAACAGAATAGAAGAAATAAAAGAGATATAGAAGAGAAAGAAGAGATAAACTTGTGGTAACGAGCATCATTAAAATGAGTATTCAGTTGGATGCGCAACTTGAAACTGAGTCTGAAGACTGAAAGTGATTGAGAGTAACAGGAGAGGGCCACACGTGGTCAAAAGTAATTTTATGCTGAGAAAACAAAAACATTTTAGCTGTGTGGCCAAAAAGCTTGAGCTCAGGAGGTAGAGCGGCCGTCTGCCAATCAGGAGGTCGGTGGTTCAATCCCTGGCCTCGGCAGTCCACGTGCCAAAGTGTCCTTGGGCAAGATACTGAACCCTGAAGAAACTGTGTGTCAAGGTGTGTGAATTCATATGTACGTCGCTTTGGATAAAAGCGTCTGCCAAATGACTGTAGTTGTAATCAAACTCTGGGTGTTGTTGTAACTGTTTCTGTTTAAAGAATGCATTTGTGACAGTCAACAAATTGTATAAAAAGAACAAAACTAACAACGTATTAGTCTGTGGCAATGCTTCTCCTCTGTTGCGCTCCGCCCCAAGCCCATTCATTTTCTCTGAAGATGACAATCTCATGAATACGTGCTTTCTCATTAAAGAAAAGGCTGCATATTTATTTTAGTTTAGTTTATTCAGCTTAAGAAGTAGACCTGTCTCAACCCGGAAAGGAAAAATATGAATTTTCCAAATTTGGACATACATGGTTTAAACTATTCTTGAGGCCAAAATGAAAATGTAAACTTTTCTACTGATCACACTGTTAATTGAAGTTGCACTTTGGTAAAGCCAGAATGTCAGACTGAAAGCATCGTGTCACGTTTTTTCACTTAAGAAATGATTTGCCTTGATTACTAAACTTGAAAGCATTTCATCCCTGGAATGTGCAGGTGATAAACACCACCGTGCATAACAACGTCCATGTGTGCAAGAAACAGCATGTGGACATCAGCCACATGCATTGAAATGAGCTCAGCTCACTGAAATCTCACCAAAAGGTCTATGAATAGCATCTTACAAAAACAATTTCTTCACAACAATGTTTTTTTTTTTTGTTTTTTTTGTCAGATGGCAGTGGAACAGAAGAACCCCAAGGCACTTTCCCTCGCTGTGAGAGTGCATGAATAGCTGTTTATTGGGGTGAGCAGATGCTTCACAGTCAGTGGGAATCACTCGATGCAGATGGGGGCCTTGTACTCCAGTTTCTGCTGCATCCATCTGGCCTTCAACTCTCTTCTTCCCAATGGGGGGTCTTGACGGGAAACTCTTCTAGTCTAGACGAGAGCTATCACAGGAAACCGCTGCTGCTCCTGACAGCATGGGAATATACAGCAACCTCCACTGCTTTGATAGCACTGCAGTGAAATCACACCATTTGTCATTTTTGGACACTTGAAGCACTTGAAGCACAGATAAAAGCCAGTTTGATCACACATAAATCATTTTTTCCTCTGCTTTCCATTCCACTAGAATCAGCATTTTGAAAGACTGAGTATAAAACGTGCTTTACGTCAGAAGAGGACCAGCTGAGGTAGTTTTCTGCTCGGTCTTACAGTGCTGTAGGGCCACAGCTGTTACATGGCAGAGATCCAGTGGAGTCCAGGCTGAAGGTCTTGGCTGAACAAAGATGACATCTTCCTGTCTACTGCCACCCTTTAAAAAGGCAAAAGGTCTTCCTTAAGTGCTTTGGGTCCATGCTTATGTTCTTTATCCACCTTCAGGCGTCAGACTCTCCAGAGAGTAAACAGCAACAGTCCTCTGTTGATAACAGCCTGCATTTGAGGTCTCTCTGAACCACAGAGCTTGAAATTGAAATCCACTATCACCTGGCTCATGTGTCCACATGGAAGGAAGCCAGGTCATGTCAATCAGTGTCAGACCAAATATCAGCTCAGCCACTGCTCTCTGAGAGCGCTCAGCCCGCTTCACCTGCTCAAAGAGTCACTGTGCTGCCAACCAGCCCGATATCTGAACTCCACTTCATCACTAAGTCACAGCACTGCCTCGACTCCGCCACTAGTCTGACGACAGCAGATTAATCCATGTTTTGACTCATTTCAATCAATGCCCGGCATCACTCCAACACTGATATGCAAACATGACAACAGTGAAACTCATGCGCATGTTTCATATTCACCACCCACATCCATGCACCACATGAAACATAATTTCATAGATGATTTCATCCCTGTACCACCAGTTAATGAGCCAGATCCAGAAATTCCCATTGGCCACGATATAGGTCAGGTCTGTCCACTGGGGCGTGAGGCCATAGCACAGCACTGTATATACCCCCATTCAATGCATGCGCTATGAGATGCGATTGATGCTCATGCTTCTTAGAAATCCTAATTAGGTCATTATTATGTACACTTTGCAACCTAACACACTCAAGCAGCACTGAGGGACGCATAATGTGATGGATGGAAGCACAAAAGCTGTAAATGCACCACGATACACTGGAGCACTTACAGAATAGTGTGATAATACATCCTGTTATTACGTGACTGTAGTGGAAAAGTGGGTAAAACTGCTAAAACAGCAGGGCTCTTGTGTGCTGTGACATTTCTATCTACAATCACTACTTGGGTGACTTTGGTGTTGTGGCAGGAGGTTTGATTAAAATTGAAAATGTTAGAAAAATCCGTCATACTCACCCAAAATCCCAACAACAAAAAGTTTCACTACTGCGAACTCATTTGTATCCATCACGCTGTGAGAATCCAGCCGGACTGTGAATGAAACCTCAGCTGTAGCTCCGTGGAAATGTGCATTTGAAGCGAACCATTATTAAAGATTATCCCAAATGTGCAAGCGCGGGGTCCGTCATGCTGTCAGGAGTCAACAGAAACGTGCGAAGGATTTTGGAGGGTCGGGAGTTGAGGGAGGGGGGGGGGAAACCAGAGAAAGCGAAAGAAATCGGATCCCAGAATGTGATTTCTGACCGCCGTGGTGATGGTCGCGACCACCTCTGTGTGGCGTCAGGAGTCAGAGCTCAGGACCAGGACCAGCCGCTCCGTCCTGCATCCTCTGTGGGAGGAGGAGAGGGGGGAGGAGGGTGGTGATGAGCTTCCTCCAAAGCGCTGAGACTGCATTATGTTTCCTGGATAAGTGCGCCGACTGAATCTCTGTCATCCTCTGCACGAATTGGGGAGATTTAAATGTGAGATAAGCTGTGTTTTCTTCACAAGAGCCAATTAGAATGCAGCAAATGATAAGGGTGACAGAAGTTTTCATACCAGATTTCATCTACAACCAAGTTCACTGTAAATTATACTGTAATAGAAAAATAGGATTTAATAATTATGGTGTAATTAATATGTAATTATGATAATCTGGATATAATTAATCTGCCTCGCTGAACAGCTGTCACTCATCCACGTTTTTTGGGGGTTGTTTTCTGTAAAGCAACACTGACCTCCTCTGGTCTTCTTTGAAATTGCACCTCGATCAGACAAGTGAAAGCTCCGACAGGATTCAGCGCAGAAAACTGTGAAAACCTTCAAAAAAACTTTATTAAAACAGCTCAGATCATTTCAGCCCAGGCTGAATAAAACGTCTGGGTTCAGTCTGAACATGTAGGCCTCTTTTTATCCTCCAATGTGATGCCAGTCTACGTCTCTGATGTCTTTTAGACATGTAACAATTATCCTCTACATATCACTGTCAGTGTTTGTAAGAGATTTGTGCAATAGCCTCGTAGTTTGATCATACAAATTCCAAGAGAATCGCTGCATTGAAGGAAAGGGTCACTATATTTTTCAAGCCTGTCTCAAAACAATAGCACGGTGCCCATAAGTCAGCTGAAAGAGCTTTTGGTGATTGTAATCATTCCTCCTCATACTGGCCTTTAAGGGTTCTCCTGTTTTCAATGTAAGTGACAGGGAACAAAATCCACTGTCCTCATTCTGTGCAAAAATAGATTATGTGAGGCTAATATGAACATGAGGAGGATCATTTTAATGTACGTACAGACATACAGCAGACACGTGAGTACTATATAACAACTGATTTGGTCAGTTTGGATTATTTAGATTATGAATTCACAAGTTATTTAATTGCATTTTTCAAGACTTGTGTTGTTTTTTAGAATTAGCAATCGATAATTATCTACTTATTAACTGTAAAATACTTATATTTATAGTACTTTAGGCCTCACTGGCTGTATCCTTCTGTTTAACAGCTGATTGAAACCTATATGCTTGTGCAGTGTTTTCACGTTTCTCTAATTTTAGCACTAACGAGGCTTCCTGCATTGCAGACAGGTTAAGGAAGAAAATTCCTTCTTCGAGCCTGCAGAAATAAAAGTCAGAACAGGAAGAGGGCACTGTTCTTCCTGCAGACACTGAGCCAAAACCATTAGGCGTTTCTGGCAGGTGGTGGAGGGTGTGGATGTCTGATGGACAAACAAATTCCAACACGTTTGTCCTGTTTTGTAAAGGAAAAGAGGAAACGATTGTCAGCAGAGTTCTTTGCAATTAGGCACCAGTACATAAGAAATTAAGTCACTACCACACACAAGCCTGTCCACACAAGGAAACATCAACACACAGTCTCATATTCCCACTCTGCCTTTAATAAGGTCCATGCACTACTGGTTATGGGGTTGAGGGGTGGGGAATTACTGGAATCAGTTCTTTCATATAATCTGAAAGCATATTAGCATATTTCGTTTTAATTGTTTTGAGATTATGACTGGTTTGTGTGCCTGGTTGATTGTCTAGCTGACTGAGAACTGAGTATTAATGAGTCTATGTCATTATGAATTAGCACATGAGCATCTTGAGGTGTAATGAAGGAGTTTGTATTTAAGCATTTGCATAAACCTAATCTGTGAAACTGGTAAATTTCTAATGATAATTTAGGGAAATTAATCTCTTGGTAGCTGATTAAAACAGAAAATGATGATATTTTAGCACATTATGGAGTCAGCCCCCAGTTTTATTCTACCTGAAACTTTTCCTCACAGCATCAAGCAGCTGAAGTGTCCTGAGAAGGAAATGACCGAGGGGGGAACTTTTCTGGACAGGGACGCAGTCATTTCATGCTCGCACCTGCGGCGCCGCTCACCTGTCTGAAAGGTGTTGAACTTTGACCTCCACGGAGATATTGGCACCATGGACGTGTACTTGGCCTGATCAGTAAATTCCACTCTGTATTTTTCAAGATGCATTGTGTCGTCAATCTGGATAGTGAAATCTTACTGAACCGGTTAAAATAGGATGTCAACAAGTGACGCAGGAGAGTTGGAGCTCAGAGTTGTAGGAGGAGAGACAGCTACGCCTCTGTTCTGGACAGCAGGAGCAGCACGGACTACAACCGCTAGGTACGTTCAAATGTCTTTAAATGTGTATTTTAACAGCAAGTTTGTTATTTGTTGTCCTTCTTATCGGCGTGTTTGATGTTGCTGCGCACTTTCTGTGTCCCTGTTTGGAGACGTTTTAGCGGCGGTGCGACCTGTTGTGTGGAACGCGGAGACATTCGCCGAACGCGAAGCGTGACTGGAAACATTACGTCCCCCAACAGTCAAACGAAAACGTCTCACGATTCATGACCAGATTTGAATAGATTCGGCACTAAGCTTATTCAGTATTACCGTATTTGACTCTTGGTTCACTGCTCGACACTGCACACCATGCTGCGTTTGACAGCAGAAGGAGGCGGGAGTAACTTGTGAAGAGAGTCGATTTTTTACTCCGATGTGTTTTATATGTTAATTTGGATGAACGTATCTGTCGTGTTGATCAAAAGTAGCTGCTAACTTTTTATATAGAACCTGTGTTGCCCTTAGTCGTGGTTTACGCAAGTTGGCGGATTTTTGACTGAGGTTTGGTGTGACATGCTTTTCTTCTCGCTCATAAATCGTGACGTATACGGACTCGAGTTAACGTCCACATGTTGAATGTTGGAAAAATCTAAACACAGTCTCAACTTAGCTGTTTGGACTGATAGCTGTAGTACAATATATTAATTCTGATGTTTTTCTCCATCCATTACTATACCTGACATGCACATTTGGATGTGTTTTTGCATTTGTTACATAACTAACTCTGTAAACCAGATACTGCGCGCCAGCATCATCAGCCTGGTGGGTTCGAGTTCAGCCTCAGTGGCTTGATAGGCAAGCTCATACATGCACATCCAGGCCTGAAGTTTAACAAAGTTAACAGCATGGGTACAATGCAGCTGCCTGCGCATGTCTGGAGCTCTGCCTCTGTTAATTATCAACACATCCTCCTGATAATGCCCACTAAACCTATCTACTGTACACGCATCCATAGGCGGACGCTCTCCTGGAGGTCTGACAGACACTGAAGGTGTGACAGCAAACAGAACAAGTCTCACTTTGCCCTGGCAACCTTTTGTTACCACTCGTGAAGTCACTACAAAGCCATTAAGATCTCTTTGGATGAGTCTTAAAACGAAGTTTAGGGTGTAAATCATTTGCTGTAGTTGGAACATTGCATGCGTTTGTCAGTGCTGAGCACACACCCACACTTTGGTTCAGGCTGGAGCCTTGTGGTTATGTAAGTGTTTGCTGGCAGATACAACGGGCACACACCCACATTGAGGTTGACTTCAAGTGAAGCATACACCAACAAGCTTGTGTGAGATACACCGCACACAATGGAGCAGCCCAAAGAGGCTGTCAGAGATAACAATTAGTCACAAACTTGCAAAGTAGCAAAACAAACTGAGATGCTGTTCACGCAGGCCGGAGAATATGCATGTTACGCATCTGTATTGTTGACTAGAGGTTGCAGGTTGCTCATGTTTTGTCAACACAGAATTAGAGGTCAGTAATGCCAGAGTTTAATGTCAGGGATTTTCCTCTCAAAGAGGCATATTAACTTTAACCTTAAAACACACTGAATTCAATCCATGCTAAACAATGATGTCCTTTCACCCTAATATATTGGAAACAAGTAGGACTGCACCCAACAATTATTTTCTTTGTCAATTAATCTATCAGTTTTTTCTGTCAATTAGTTATGTCTATTAAACACTAGAAAATAGGGAAGAATGGCCCAGAGCCAAAAATGACCTTTTTAAATCCTTCGCTTGATTGACTCACTGTCTCAAACTCAAAGGCAACCATTGATTAACGATATAAAACCGAGAAAAACAGACTATGTTATTTTACCATATTAACTTCATTGATTTTTGTAAATATCTGCTTATTCTGAATTTGATGCAGCAACACAGCAAAGATATGGAATGCTCCACCTATTTGGAACGTTCCACAGGTAATCAGGTTGATTGGTAACAGGTGATAGTATCATGAAAGAGGCATTCAGGAAAGGCTCAGTCGTTCACAAGCAGGGATGGAGAGAGGTTCACCACTTTGTGAACACATGATTGTATGAAGAATATTACTACATGGGCTCAAGAACACTTCATCAAACTATCGTCAGTAAACACAGTTGATTCTCAAATGATTTCCTTCTGCTTTTATTTACGTTTTACACCGTGTCCAAACTTTTTTGGAGTCAGAGTCACAATAACCTGTAATCTTCCAGCTGTGGTAAGCTGGCTGCAAGTTGTGCAGGTGGAATTATGGAAAAACTGTGAAGCAAATTAGCAGATAAAGCTAGCTGAAAGTGAGGCTGCAGCCGATAAATATTTTCCATGTCACTTAGTCTGTTGATTCTTTTCAATAATATCAATAATCAATAAAAAGAATTATGTAAAAGGTAGTACGAATGCAAACCTCACCAAACCTTCTGGTACAAACACAAAAATAAGACCAAGCCTGCACAGGATCAGTGTGTGTCGTACGTATGCATTCACAGCTGCAGCCACAGAAATGCTGTTCAGGCTGAAACAAGTGCACGCTTAAGTTTTTTGTCAGTCAGCAGAGGAATAAAAGTCAACGATTTTGATAATCGATTTCATCATTTTTCATGCCAAAACACCAAACGTGTACAGTTGATTATTGTGAACTGTTGGTAGGACGACACAAGAACTGTGATGGGCTTTTTCACAATTTCTGACTTTTAACAGGCAGATTAATCACCAGAATGCACCGCTACATTCCCGCCTTAACATCAAACCGTTCCTGAAATGCCCTCACACCTAATGAAGGGATAAAATTAAGGTGTACGTGAGCCCATTTAAAAAGGCTGCAAAACCTTCTGAACCATGGACTGCTTCATTAATGTCTCAGCACCGCTGTCGCTTCCTTCAAATGACGTAGACTGTTACATAAACTGCATGGCTTATGTCTGTGGTAATGCTGTTTAGACGACTGCCCCTCATGCTCCACCATCACAGACATCACTTGTAGCTTTATAAGCACTGAAAATGCTGCGATGTGTTATGATTTCTTCTGTTGCCTCCGGGAGAGGAAGGATTACAAACACATATCCACATGGAAGGCTTTGGCACTGAAGTATCTGTTGAAGAGCATGAAGTTCTCCTTCCCTCTCTCTCTCCCTCCCTCCTCCTATTTCTCTGTTTCTCTCTCGTGTCATGTCATGTCAGACCTTTATAATAGTCTAAGAGAGATTAAGCTCTAATGAGGCCATTGAGTCACCCCTGAAGGCAAGGTGGATAGGGAGAGGTGGAGATGATCCATGTTCTGAAAAAAGGTCAAGAAAGAGAAATCAAAACACTTTGTGATCACACAGAACACTGCAGGTTACATAAAGACTCTGGATCCTCAGTAGCGAATTCCATCCAGTTAGAAACAGCTGACCTGGATTAAAAAGAGAGACGGGGACACTGAAATGTCCCGTTATGGATTTGTTATATTTTACGATCAAAGGTCGCAGCAGCGCGTACATTCATCTGTGTTGTGGTGTCATCATCATGCTCAGCAGTTGGCACACTGGCGTGGGTTCAGTGCTGGTTCGCAGCAGTAAATGTGCATATGCATGCGTTCGTGACTGTGAGTGGGTGTGTGAGCTCCGTGCTCTAGTTGTAAAAGAAAGTGTGGAGTGAGCAGAGCCGAATTGTTGTGTAACCACTGCTTATCAGTCCAGAACGGTGGAACTGATAAGATGAGGGAGGCAAGGCTGCTTGATTTTAGTTTGATGAACCTTTAGCTCAGATTTAATTTTTATTACACTCTAATTAAATTCGATTACAGGAGAAATGGAGCAACAAAAACTCCAAACTCCAACTCAGACGTGATGCTTTTCTTCATCATGTGTGATAGTAAACTGGATGTCTTTGGGATTGGACTTGTGTTTGGACGACACAAGCTGTTGTGTCTTAAAGGTTTTTTTTGTGTGTGCGTGTATGTGTGTGTGTGTTTTAGAGAAGAGCGGGTTGAAACATCCGCTGAAAGGTTCAAGCAAGAGAACCATTGTGGTGATGAAACCCCAACTGGACAGCAGTGCCGCCCATCAGCCATCAGACAAGAAGAAACACACCAAGGTGACATGCACACCCTCATCAGACACATGACACATGAAGTCTATACACGTCAGTGGTTTATCCAGCCTTAATTATTTGACATTCCACAGCAGTGATCACAACGTAATCCCCTATTCTGAATCTGTTACAGCACTAATATTAAGAGCGGATAGGCTAAGACAGGAAGAGGCTGCTCGTTGTGGTGATTCAAAGGTCCAGACCCTGAAGCCCATTGACCGCAGATTCACCTCCCGCCTCGTCTTCAGACTCAAGAAGAATTTAGACCCCTGTCTACAAAGGTAAACAAGGAAAGGAGTCCATTTACTCTGCCACAAGTGTTAATAGAATTCAGTGCTGACCCTGAGCCATGGTTCAAGGAAGAACATTGATCCACTCTGCTCTTGAGACGGGTTTAGACAAGTACTTTAAACATTCATCAGGGATCTTTGGCCATACAGGCTCCTGCAGATTTGTTTGGTTGCGCATTCATGCAAACTGTCTCTATTCTTTTAACCTTCTTAAGATTTTTTAAGCTTTTTTGTCTGCTTATATATTTCAAAACAGGAAGGGAGTCATCTGGCATATGACAATATTTTATGTCAGTATCATGTTGATGTGATACATACTTGGGACATAATGTGTGATACTAAATCATTTAATTACACAGCAAGCAAGTTTCAATGCTAGGACCTGATATTTGTGTTGAATTTTCATAGTACGATCATCATAGTGCAGCAGAATGCAAGGTTTATCAGGTCTGGCAGTGTTTTCATCTGTCAGTCAAGTTTCTTTTTAATATCCAGTATTAAGTGTCTTTCCATTCATTTAAACTATCACAACAGTGTGGTGTTTTCGTCTTCACTGGTGAGGTTTGAGGAACAGGTACATCTGGCATCAATCTCAGATGTCAAATCACAAGTCCTCTCTAACATTTAGTCAAACAGTAACTGAACCACTGAACCCTATCTGCCTGCTTTAGTCAGTGACACACTGTTCAGAAAAGTCAGCTCCTTGTATAAACAAGGAACTGCACCTAACTGTGTGACCCATAAGAGTAAGTTGGACTTGTGTGTATTAGTCATTTTAGGTTGTTTAGTTTTAAGTTAGAATTGTTGCCTTGGTTTATGAGGACATAACTGTTTTTGATATTGCATGTGGTGGAGATCGTTTGTATGAGTATCTGCTGCATGTTTTCCTTAAGCATATTTGCATGCTTATGCGTGATGCCACGTGTGCCAGAGATTGCAGCCCTGTTAAGAGGTCATTGATTGAACAAGCTTTAGTGGTTCAAGAAAGAACACACCCCTTAACTGTCTGCTAGCCACCTGCAATCTTTCCATGCCATCCAGCATGACCCTATATAGACATGTTGTACTGAGTGTGTGATCTTGTGTGCGTGCTGTACACATAGCTTGATAATAGCTTGTAAGTGCTGTCATAATTTCTCATGAGGTGTGACTTTAGTGCACATGTGACAGTGGGAAAACTGTTTAGTGAAGAGAGAGGGACAGAGGAGAGGAATGCCGACCATCCTGTTGATCAGCATTGCTGTGGCAAATGTTAGACATCTGATCCCTCAAATACTTCACTCTGCACAAAAACATGACAGCAGAGCACAGGAAGACGGGTGTCCATGTAATGATTTTTTTTTTTAAGCAGAAATGATTGTTTAAATTTAAAGCTGAGATATTTTAATAGCTCTTACAGTTTATCATCTCAGCAATACAGTTATGAAACAGTTTATTTTCACACCCTGATTATCAGGCTCAGAGCTTTCTTTGTTGTTTGCTTCTAATGCTCATGAAGCCTTGTCTGTCCCTTATCGCAACAGCAAACACTGGGCAATTCATTATTATATAATGTCCATTACATACCACTGCAAGTAAATTCACTGTGAAGACAGAACAGTACGATGAACACAAACGAAACTCACTTCATTATTAACTCCTTTGTCATATCCCTTACTGCCTTCATTGTTGCTGCACATAACACTTACAACAATAACAATAAACCTGTATCTGCAACCCTTTATTGTGAAACAAATATGGAGCTCCACAGCAACCATACAGTATCCATCATAATCAGAGACTGTCTCTGTCTTATTTTTGTTTTATTATGTTTTTTCATAGGTCATATGCAGGGTAAATGTAACACTTACTGCATACTGTACATTATGTCCAATTTACTGTGACAGCTCTAATCCTAACAAGTATTCCTAATTGGTTTATGTCTTCTCTCCCTCTCCTGTTCTACCAGTTCAACTGAAACACAGAGGGCTGAGACTGAGAACAGCAGATGTCAGGTAAGAATCAGCCACAGTCTTAATCATTAATATCATAATGTTTTAGGACTTGTGCTAGAATCATTAAAATGTGCAGTATATTCCCAACCAGTCTATACTTACAGTACTTAATTTAAGGTAACAAGTTAAAAGCCACTGAAGTCTTTGAAAACCACACGAAACAGCTGTCTATGAAAACATCACACCATAATAACTGGCATTGTTTACTCTTGAAAACATAGGAGATCGATTGTTATTTTAGAGTTTGAAGGAACAGGGTGTGTGAATGTGTCCTTGGAAATCTCTTGTGTCTTTCAGAACAACCTGTTTGTCAAGGCCTGAGTCTCTTAAATAGCTCCACCATGGGAACAGAAGCCGCAGCAAAGTGCTGGCTCCTGCGAACACTCAATTTGCAATTCAGATAGCAGGTCACTGCTACATACTTACTGTAAATGTCAGAAAGCATTTACTTTAGTGTGCAAGTAATTTGCATTGGTATGATACAATAAACTGAAGCTGACATATGAAAAGAGTTCATATATATTTGATCTGTGGTTACAAAGATATAGCATGGGATATTGGCTGTTCATATGAATTGTTGGATGGAAAAAAAAAATATTTAGAAATAGCAAAAAAATATTTTTAAGTATTAATTTGTAATTCAGATTCCAGATGGCTTGAAAATAGATTAGTATACAATATCTGGTCACTTGCAGTAATTCCTCTTCTCTTGACAGGTTCATGGACTAACATCGCCATCAGACACCTTTATAAACGTAGCCAGTGACTGTACATTATCTGAAAGGATATCAGCAAAGAAGAAAGAAGAGCTTGCCACAGCTGTTTGCAATGAACTGGAGATTACCAGAGACTTAACTGCAAATCACAGTTTCTCAAATGGGGAGTTTGGACTACATGAGCGTAAAGGCGTGTGCATTCCATATGGGTCACAACCCAGGACTGACAATGGAGAAAATATAAAAGATCATACAAAGCTTGAGAGACACACTGATCTTGTGGAACTACCCAACTCTACTAGAACCATGCTGTCTTCCAGTGTGGTAACAGTTCTTGCCCCACACTGGAGTGGCCGACTAAGACGGACCAAAAGATTTGAGGGAACAGGCAATTTGGAAGCCCAGGGGGGTTTACAAGATGTAACAAACACTGCGGCAAACCATACACATGAACGCTTTCAGGAAACTGTGGACAGGTCTTTGACTCATGGATCACAAGCTCAATTAAGGGTGCCATTTCTGGTTACCAGGAGGAATACAGTTGGCTGTTCAACTAAGAGTGGTCTTGCAAGCTTGGACTATGAACCAGAGAGAAAAATGACTCAGACTGTCTCCTTGGACGTTAACTCTGGAAGGATGGACAATAGGCAAACAGATGCAGGTGCTTTAAGCACTGTAGCCACAACTCTATCTCCTGTGTCACCTCTCTCCCTTGACCCAAATGAACAAAGGAGAAATCTGCCAACTGGTCATCAAGGAGGACTGTCATCTTTAAGCTCAAAGCCAACAACAAGCAGTCTTCTTCTGTCTTTGAGAAGAGTCAACTCCAATGGCAGGAACTCTAATGCAGCCTCAACCCTCTCTGAGATCAAACCTTTGCCTTTGTGCAACTCACCAAGTGACCGAGATGGAAAGTTATTCCCAACACACCTTTCTCAAACGTTAGACAATAGTAATGTGCAAGAGAGGTCAAAGCCCCTAGTCTCTCAATTGACCATTTCCCATAGGACAACTGAAACTGGGCCTATCCTTTCCCCATCGTCCTCCAATCACAAAGAAAGGACCATGTTTGAAACAAGGTTCATTTCAGCTTCACCCACAGACAGAGAAGCAGAAGACGCACACTCTACCCAACAACCTCAAGCAACAAATAGGACCCAGTCCAGTCTTTCATGTTCCAAACAGGCATTTCTAAGTAGAGGACAATCAGAGAGGCAACTGAACTGCAGGGGTTCAGACAAAGGTACAAACTTATTCTCAAAAACCTCTGTCTGTTCACCCAGGCATTCCCCATATGACCACTCTGCACTCCCAAAAACTCATTCCTTCCCTAGAAGGACCACCCTGACATCCACTTCCTGGTGGAAACAAGTTACCCAGGAAGGTGGTTCCCCTCTAATGGGCAATGATACAATGAACATCAGAGACAAGCCAAACATACCCTTAGTTCCACGGTATAATGGTAAAAGTGACTTGGCCTCTTCAAGTCTGAATGACAGCAAAAGATTTAGTAATCAAATCCTCAATAACAAAGAAAATGGTAATATCTCAGAGTCAGTTCACAAAGGTAACATGAACATTGTTATGAAGACACAGGGAGTAAGTCAAAATTTCAAACAAAGAAATGCTGAGGATTCACCTGACCAAGAATCAGACAGCCTTGGCAAACCACAATATGGCTTCAATTTAAAAGTCACAGAACCACCAAAACCTCACAGCTTGCCTGATGCGTTCTCTGGTTCTAAAATTAGCAGGGCTACAATGGAAACAGCGCTGAGTCACCCTAAAGATCTCACCAAACATGATGTAAGTAATGATTTGTTTACAGCAAATGCAACTGAATTACCACCTACTTTGCTAAATCCCAGGAGCTCAGATACACCCACTGAGAGCAGCAGCAAATACAGTAACAATCATCGTACATCCAAAACCAACAGCACCACCGAATCCCCTCACAACAAGGACTCTCAAAAGTTTACCAAACCATCTGTTTCGCTTATTACCACCAACACTCTCAATAGTCAGGCCTTTAAAACTGCCTCTGGTCTCCCCCTAACCCCAAACTCTAAAACTAGTTCCTCCTTTCACTCTCATCCATTTGCTTCACAGACCAATATCCATGCTTCATCATACACAGGCTCTTCTTCCCAAATAGCCAAATTCACCAACACAGCCAACATCACACCTATGGGCTTTGAAAGAAGCTACGCTTCCATTCCCAAGCCTTTCCACCCTAAAACTGTGTCCAACCTGATTCCCACAGTCAGTACTTTCTCTAAAACAAACTACAGTTCTGTATCCACTACTCCCACCATCTCTTCATCTACCACTGGCAGCCATCCTGCAGTCACAACTGCCCCCAGCCCATCCCTACTTACTCCTCCTGTCACTCCTGTCCTTGCATCTTCTCCCGCCACTATCACTGTTTCTTCTCTCTTAACCCCCCCTGCCACGCCTGTTATTACCAGCCCCAACTGCTCAGACACTTCCAACCCTAAGGAAGGGAAAATATTATCAAGTAACCAAGAAAGAGACGTAAAGAAACTACACCCCAACATAGAGGGAAAGAGAGTGAGACGAGTAACATGGGAGGATTCGGTGGATCTGCAGCATTCTGAGCCCATCACAGTTGAGATGTCAGAGCCATCTCAAGTTCCAACAAGGTCTCCATCTCCCTCCAGGTCTCCACAAAGCATTAATGCTCCATCCATCTTTTCCTTTCAAAGATCAAGCAGTCCAACCACAAATACATCTCTTTCATCCCCCATCACTATGACCTCCAGTATACAGGTGGTGAAAGGAGGAAAGTATCGATCCTTATCATCTGACTCTGCTGATTTAGTATCCAGAGAGCAAGAGAGATCTAAGCAAAGACCTAGTGACACTGTGATCTCTGACCAGAGAAGACAGACCTTAACCACACCCAGACAGGAGAGGACACTATCAGTGGAGTCTGGCACAGTTCAGCGCCATTCTTTTGCTCCTCCCTCCCTCCCTTCTGAATTTCCAAGTGGTTATAAGCTTCGATATAGCTCCACACCTTACTCCACTCTCATGTCTACCAGGTCAACACAGGGAGAAACTAAGACCATAACACCCAGATCACCCCTCTTCCAACAGCCCTCACAGTCAAATTTTACCCCACATCTTTGTGTACGTGCTGGCCCAGGAGCAGTCATGACCTTAACATCATCCAAACCTCCACTGTCACCAGTCAGCCTACCACAGCCCCCATCTTTGCCTTTCCAAAAAAATACCGTCATCCAAGAAAGTTCAAAGTGTGGGGTTTCAGAAACTGATAAACTCAAGAATAACAATGGCAAGAACAACAGCCAAGACCGCCAGAAGAGCCGGGTATTACTTGTCAATAACAGAGTTCATGTCAACTCACAGTCCTTGCAGAGTGATGAGACACACAGCTCTTCCTCAACATTTGTAACTGAGACATTGGTTTACAGCGTTAAATCTAATGCAAGTACAGCTCCAGCTGCCCCAAAAAACACCACACCTAAACCTCCGCAACCAGTTTCTGTGGAAACCAAGTTAAATCAGCAGTCACACACAATGGAGAGGAAGAAAGCTGCAGGTGAACCATGTAGTCATTCAGATCAGAGCTCCAGTGGTAGCAGCTCAACAGAGAGTCAGCCCCCTGATGATGAAGGCTCTAACAGAAGAATGAATGTACTGGGTAAAAGCAAATTTCTTTCAGTGGAGAGCAACAATGAAAAAAGCCCAAAGAGAAGCCGGTTTGCACTGAAGAAAAGTGTCAGCACACCAAACTCCAGTTTATCAAGGTCAGACTCAGACAAGGCCAACAAGACTAATAACAAAATGGACCAGGTCCTTAACAAACTGAGACAAACATTCAGCACTAGACGGTCTGATGATGATATGTTGTTTCCATGGAAGTGGAAGCGAGCCTCCCAAACACCTTCTGTTAGTGGATCAAGTGACATCAGCAATGTCGGTGATATCACTGTTGAGAGTACCAAAACTGTAGAGAGGCAAGAGCAGGAGAAAAGGGGGGTGCTGAAGGATAATGAAAAGGGAACCGAGCTTACGAATAGATGGACACAAAACAGATACACTCTCACACCACCCTCTGCTTCTGGGTGCACAGTGGCAGGAGATAACTTTTACATTTGGTCAGACAAATCAACTCCAGAAACGGACCAAGATGAGCAAAATGCTGGTGCAGAGCACATGTCTGAAAGTAAAAGCCAACCTCGTTTGACAATTCACAGCCCAACAATGCACCAGTTTGACTTTTACAAAGACAACAGGACAAATTATAAATCAACAAACCAGTTCCACTCTTGTAGAGATCCCAGTCCTGGGAGGAGCCCTAACCCCTCTACAGCTTGTCCTACTCAGTTTGGAAAGTCCTCATCCAGCCCTAGGAGCCCCTTCTCCCCTTTCTCCTCTCTTTCTCCTCTCTCCTCATTTCCCTCACCTGATGTTACAGATGACAGTGTCTTCTACAGCCCAAAACTGCAACGTCGCAGAGAATCCTCCTCACCGTGTGAGCCAGGAGAGGGAATCAGCCTGGGGGGATCAAGAAGAAGCCGGGCATCCACTGGTCCTCCTAGTGCAAGTCCAGAACAGGACAAGGAATGCTTGGCATCCTCTTATGCAGACTTAAAGTATGGCATTGAGCCTGGGAGGTCATTTTCTGTGAGTTCGGTGCTATCCAGTCGACCCTCAGGGCCTGGTCGCATCTCCACAGGATCCAGATTCATGAGTGTGGGTGACCTCTCTGCATCTGCCTTGACTTGTGGCAGTACTGGCAAGGACTTGGATCACTGGTCAGTTACTTCTGATTGGACCGCAGATTATGATTGCCTGTCCAGTAAGGACTGTCGAATGTCATTTTTCCCCAGTGACCCTGGTAAAATGAAATCAAGATCTCTTCCTCGATCACTGACCAGGCGGTTGGCAAATTGGAGCTCCGGAGTCCCTGCTTCTCCACCTGTAAATACCACAGCCTCAAAGCCAGCCAAGCATTGGAGCCCAAACATGAACATTTGTCACTTTGCATGGGATACAGAGGGTCCTCCAACCCCTCCTCCAACACCACCTCTCTCACCAGTGTCCAGACGCATGTCCAAGCCTCCCAGTCTTTCCTCCCCTACCTGTCCCAGCTCACCAGGAGCACCACAGCAGGTGGACAGCCAGTCTTCCAGAAGGCATTTGCCATCCAGAGGTTATGTGTCCAGCCTTAGCACCTTTGAGGAGTCTACAGACAGCAGCTCAGACACAACAACAGATGATGAATATTACTTAGAAACAGGTGAGGACGAAGAAAAAGAGACAGAATTGTGAAAGCAAAATAATCGCTTTAAATCCTCCCTGCTGTCAACTCTCTGTGATCCTGGACTTCATTATCTAGAAAAAGGGAGAGAGACATGAGAAAGAAAAATCCATTAAAAGAAAGGTGGGCTAAAATCTATTATATAAAGTGACCTTTGCCTGAATCCTGTCTTTTGTTTACTCTCTCATTGTCACAAAGGAGACATGAGTTCAAAAGGGACAGTTGGCCGCCTGTATGACTTGCTTTTCGAAGTGGTGGTTGTTGCCATGTCAGAAAGACATTAAATAAGCAGGCAGGACATTATCAGCAAAATTGTAAAGATTTATATATGTACAGTGCACTATATATGACTGCACATCTGCAGTCAAGGGATATCAAACATTGTTTAGCAGTTGTTTAACATCTATAGTTAGGGCAGTTGCATGGCATGAGTGAGGAAATGTACATCTGTTAATTTGTTTTAACAATCAAACTACAGTGTAAGGTTAGGATTCTCACATAAGGCTCATTTTTAGATTTGCATTTCATCCTCTACTTGAAGGCAATGTGGATAAATATGGAAACATGATATTTCATCAGTTTTCTTCTGTGTTTTGAAGATTGAAATGAATTGTGGTTAATGTTGTAAGCATATATCGATACAATTTATTTTCTTTGCAGCATTTTTGAAAATAGGCTTCGGGTTAGTGTTGAGTGTTGCTTTGAAAAATGTAAAGTTTTTTAAATTCTGGGATGAAATATAAAACTTTATGTTAGAATTAACATTGTTATCAAACAGTGCTGTATACAGTGCTTGCTCTTATTTGCACAGTGACAATCTAAAGTCTTAATATATCTGTTTTATAAATAAATGTAGTATTTCCTTAAAGAGCTTGTTTTTGGATTTATGTTGGTTTCAAATTAGTGTTTCTGCTTGAAGTTGGGTACACCGTTACTGCTGCTTTGTCAGATTATCCAATATGATATCTCATTGTGTCTGTGTTGTTATGCCTACCGTCACAGCATTCACATGCCATGATAAGTGAAAAGGTATGCTGAGTATGAAAAACAGAAGATTCAGTGACCAGGGCCACATTCCAGTCTGCTGGGAGCTTTCCAATGAACACGCTCATCACAATACTTTGCTGGATGCTATCTTAAAAAGTGTCTACTATAGGTGGGGCTGCTCAGTTTCACATTATTCACATGGGCGTTCCCCTTTGTTTTTAGCTGTGGCAACACTGAAATTGTTATGGTGATGATTAGAAAAATGTCCATTAGCATGGGTGGATTGAGTTTTAAAATCATTACTGCATGTGTATGTTTGCTGGCAGTGTACTCTGTGTCCAGTACTTTCTCTTCTCTGATTTTTCCAGGGAAACGCTCACACTGAGACGACACAATCTGGTTTGTATTGTTAGCCATGACATCAGCTGGGAAAGGCATGGCTGCTTCACATCATGTGTCACAGTCTTCAGAGCAATTATTTTGAGTCTGTTTTTCCATCTTATGTCATCATAACAAAAGTACACCACAGGTTACCCTGCAGTGGATGCGCTTCCTCCAACCAGCCACCTCATCCAGAGCCTCGTGTTTCTGAGTAAAGACTTGGCATGAAGCTGAGTCTGTGGGTGACTGCAAAGATAGACCAACAGAGAAGAAATCTTGTATTTTGTAGAGTGATATGACCTGAAGCAAAAATATTTAAGGGCTACCATAGACTATTTGTTGGCTCTTTAGGAAAGTACTTGGCTTGTATGCTTAATGTGGGTAAAGCCCACATAAATGTGTTGGCCTTGTGAAAAATCTACTTAGATTCTTCATTTAAGGTGTAACAAATCCACAACCCAAGTATAAATGATGCAGGCTTTCTTACAATAATGAGTATTTTACCAGATAAGATAGAAAGAATTTTCAAATGCTTTACACCAGACTGTTTTTAGGAGAAAAAGTAAGAACTGCATCTCATTCTATAAAACTGTTACGCTGCAGGCTGTACAGTATGGAAGGTATGAAGTGCACGACAGCACTGTCAGCTTTTAGCAATGAACTGGCTTTTTTCTCAGGAGGAGCTGCATCACTTGACAGCCAGGGGAAGTGATTGATTTGTGTGTGTGTGTGTGTGTGTGTGTGTGTTTGCTCATGTATTACTTACATTGTGGGGACTCTGTAGTTGTGGATACAAAATGCAGATCCCCATAATACAAATGGTTAAATTTTAGGGTGTTGACTTGGGTTAAGGTTAATGTAAGTTTAGGGTTAGGGTTAGGCAAGCAGTGGTTATGGTTACAGATAAAGTTAGGGTGAGTCTCCAGGAAATGAATGTAAGTCTATGTAATGTCCCCACAAGTGATGAAAACCTCATGTGTGTGTGTGTGTGCGACATCAGAGCTGCTTTGAACACTGATTTAGTAAATTAAGTAAAATTATAATGATATTAACCTGCATACTTTTATTAAATGTTGTAGTAATATTTTTAAGATAAAGATTTAAAGAAAAAGTCACTTTTTGTATTCTATTTTTTTGTGTATTTTTGACAATCAAACACAGAGCAGTACTTTAATTCCAACATGTAATCAATATCTGAGACTTCAACCATAGTCCACTGTAATACTATGTAATTACACTCTAATATTTACAAGCATCCCTCAAAAATTGAGTTTGTTGCAGTGTAAGAAATCAATTTTAAATGTAACAATTCAATTAGATGATATTTATAAAAGTGGCTTTGTTCCTCTGATTGATTTTTTTTGTTGGTACTCATAAACCATGATACTGGACAGATTTGCCACTCCTTCAAAATAAAGGCCAAATACTGCTTGAGATATACAGTAAGTGTAGTTCTTGTGAGTGGGGCTCTTTGACCATCTAGTGGCAGCTGAGTGTACTTCATCTCAACTGCTTTAATAAAGTTTGGCTGCACTGCTCTTTCAGTAAGCTGTCAGTCACTTTGTTTACACATTGACTATTCACTGCATTTTTGTTTTAGGAGAATATTCATGTACAGTATCAGCGTATATTTCATGTAATACAGGGTTTGAAGTATGAGAAACTATTTTAACTGAAAACTCAACACCTGGGAGCAATTCAAAGCCAATTCCACACCACAGTGTCATATGATCTACTATACGTTGCCAAGTCATGTTGCTCAATAAGTCTCATTAGTGGTCCCAACCACATGCAGCTGTTTTGAGCTTAATCTTGCTTTGTTCATGCTCATTCTTAGCCTTGCCAGCTGCTCAAGCCACCCACCCAGCAGCGCAGGGTATTGTTGGACAAGAACACAGAGCAAAGGTTTGAACTCTTCCGCTCTTCTCATGTTAAAACATGAAAAGCAACTCAGTTTTCACTTTGTGGTTTGAACACTGCTGTGGGGAGATTCTGCATGAGTTTTTATTACTACCCCACAGTGCAGGCCTCTGCTTTCCTTTTTCTTTATTTGTAGTGTGGTGACTCATTTCTTACTAATTTCTTTGAATCTTTTTCAAGTACAGGAAACATGGACAAAGTGGTGCATTCAAAAGGCTTTTATTGTTTATTCCACTCATGTTGCATGGAGAATAAAGAAACTAAAGTACTACAGTTGCACGACATCCTTGAAGGTCCTATTAAGGTCTTCACTCTTCCTCATGTGCTTTCTGTATAAAGGAAAAAATACATATCATTTCAGTTAACTCACTGTGCATTGCATGATTCCAACACTCCAAAAAATTGCAGTATTCTGAGTGATTACTGACCTTGGCACCAGAGTCGCGGCTCTTTGCTCTCAGCTTGTTGACCTGAGACTCTGCGATGTCAGCCCTCTCCTCTGCTTCCTCAAGCTCATGCTGTAACTTGCGTACCTTGCTCAGATTTGTATTGGACTGTTCCTCCTAAACAAAATCCACATAAGAGGATGAAAAAATTGTGAAAGTATGGCTGCAACAAAGAGCTTATTCATGAAAAGGCAAATGGCTTATATTTTAGTAAGTGAAGGTGTAGCATTTTCCCTTACGGCCTCCTCTGCAGCTCTCTTGTAGGATTTAACTTTCAGTTGCAGTTTATCCACCAGGTCCTGCAGACGGGTCAGGTTCTTTTTATCCTCCTCCGTCTGTTAAATTAATACATACTGCTTGTTAAAACAGAACTTTTCATCTTTTGGTGAATATTTATGATAGTCATTGTGTCTGTAGCATGTACCTGGTAGGTAAGCTCTTTAATGCGCCTCTCGTACTTGCGTATACCTTTCACTGAGTCACTGCTTCTCTTTTGCTCCAGATCCACTTCATTTTCCAGCTCTCTCACCTTGAAAACAACAGTCATGGATGCAGCTTTACTAAGTTTATCAAAGCCAGAGAATACTGTATTGTGCACTACTGCTGTAAGGCAACACAGTGGAAGTTAGAAATACTTACCCTGGCTTCCAGCTTCTGGATCTGCTTCTTGCCACCTTTCATGGCTATTTGCTCAGCCTCATCCAGGCGGTGCTGCAGGTCTTTGATGGTTTGTTCCATGTTTTTCTTCATACGCTCCAGGTGAGCGCTGGTGTCCTGCTCCTTCTTCAGCTCCTCTGCCATCATGGCAGCATCAGAAATAGCCTTCTTCGCCTTCTCCTCAGCATTTCTGCACTCCTGCACCGCCTCCTCCACCTCATTCTGAAGCTGAGCTGTGTCGCTTTCAAGCTTCTTCTTCTGGTTCAGCAGGCTGGTGTTCTGCATGGAGTTGTCTTACAGTCAACACTTGCAGAAACATAAATAATTTGCATATATTGGTATGTAATTATACCGTAGAATGAATCCAGAATTGGGTGTACCTGAGAGTGCAGCAGCTGAACTCTCTCACTGACATCCAGCAGTTCCTGCTCTGCCAGTTTACGACCTCTCTCAGTCTGCTCCACCATTGACCTCAGTTCATCAAGTTCAGCCTGCAGCAGGTTGTTACGTCTCTCCACAATGGCAATGTTCTCCTTCAGATCATCATTGGCACGGAGAGTATCATCCAGTTGCAGCTGTGAGTCCTGTTCAGAGGGATTTTTGCATGGTGGGAGGTCATCTTTAAATTCTTTATTTCAATAATAAAAAGAAGAACGAAAACAAAGCACAAACACTCATCAATGATTAGCCTCCATAGTACCTTCAGATGAGCATGAACTCCTTTGAGCTGTTTCTGAGCCTCTGCTGCCTGCCTGTTGGCCTGGCTCAGCTGGATCTCCATCTCATTGAGATCTCCCTCCATCTTCTTCTTCACCCTGAGAGCCTCGTTTCTGCTGCGAGTCTCAGCCTCCAGGGAGCTCTGCAGAGTGTCCACCACTCTCTGATGGTTTCGCTTGGCCTGCTCCATCTCCTCGTCCTTCTCAGCCAGCTTACGCTCAATGTCAGCCTTCACCTGGTTGAACTCAAGCTGAACTCGGAGGATCTTACCCTCTTCATGCTCCAGAGAGCCCTGAAAGAACAGTCTCCTCCATTAAATTCAATATTCTTTAAAAAATAAGAAGACAGTTAGCACAACACAAACTTCTGAACACTCACCTCAGCTTCCTCCAGAGCAGACTGTATCTCAGCCTTCTCCTGCTCCAGCTGCTTACGGATCTTCTCCAGCTCATGGATGCTCTTTCCTCCCTCACCAAGTTGCTCAGTCAGGTCAGAAATTTCCTCTGTTTTGTGCATATTTATTTCATTTACAGTTTTCCCAACCTTACCACTGTATTCAGTGAATAGTCAAAGATCAGTTGTGTTTTAATGCATCTTCCTACCTTGGAGATTCTTGTTTTCTCGTTTCATGGTCTCCAGATGATCCAAAGACTCTTCATAAGAGTTCTTCAGTTTGAAGAGCTCAGTGCTGAGAGAACGAGCCTCCTTCTGGGAACTTTCCAGCTCAGTCTGGGACTCCTCAAACTTCTGCTTCCACTCAGCAAGGACCTGGATTAAGAATATTCAGTATTAGATTATTTAGCATTAATTCATCCATTCACATTGTGCCTCACATGTTTTTCTCTTTCGCCCATCACCTTGTCAAAGTTTCTTTGTTTCTTGTCCAGAGCTGCAGCAGCAGCATTCGATCTCTCCACATCCACCATGAGATCTTCAATCTCACCCTGAAGCCTGTGTTTGGTTTTCTCCAGGGAGGAACATTTAGCATTAGCAGCTTCAACAGATTCTTCTGCATCCTGCAAACGCTGGGCCAGTTTCTTCCTATTTGACAAGGACATATTACAATGATTTTCAGTCCTTGTCAAAAGCATGTTGTTGAAGAGGAGGCAGCTGTTCTTACTTCGCTTCTTCCAGCTCCTCCGTCCTTTGAATGGCATCAGTTTCATACTTGGTTCTCCACTGAGCCACCTCAGAGTTGGCCTTGGACATGCTGCGCTGGAGCTCAGCTTTGGCCTCCTGCTCCTCCTCAAACTGTTCCCTCAACAAATCACAGTCATGGCGCGCAGACTGCACTGCATGGGCAAGTGCATTCTTAGCCTGTAAGGTGAAAGTATAAGCTGTGACAGACGTACTGTCAAATTAAAAATGAAATTATCTGGGGGCTGCATTCACTGCTTTACCTTGCTCTCCTCTTCCAGTTGTCTCTTGAGGTCTTCAATCTGCTGAGTGTAGGACTGCTTCCCTCTGCTCAGCTGAGAGACCAAGGAGTCCTTCTCCTCCAGCTGTCTGCCAAGCTCACCTGTAAAATAAAGTTTTGTCAGCCCCCATATCAAGCTGCAACTGGTGTTTAGTTACATATCCGTTTGCAGCCTGTAATATTAGAAATGTAAACTGCCTTACATTTTTAGATTTCTTTATTATATACATTTACATGTATATACATTATATACATTATTGTAACACCACAATCTTTGGGAGTGTGTTGCTGAAAAAAAAAAAAACACTTGTGATTGTGTGTTAAACTGATTACCATTTTCTGTTTGAAGCTTTGCTTTTTGCATTGTGAAGTCATTGATGGAACGCTGGCCTTCCTCTGATTTGATCCTGTACTCATTCATTTGATCCTCCAGTGAGCGGCTCAATTTCTCCAGGTTGACCTGAGTTAAATGATTCTCATATTAATATGTAAGTCATAGAATGTATACAAGGCAAGCATTATTTCCTGTATAGTATTGTCTTTGAAGACATACCATGACTTGTCAGGACATATATACCCTCCTTTTGAGAGTTAAATGAGAAGATCAATACCACTTTCATGTCTGTGCTTCAAAAGAGAAGCTAAACCAGCAGGTGATGAGACTATATTATACTTAACGTAAAGGGCACAACACAGCAGGGCAGTGACTTCCTGTCACGTCAAAGCATGAGCATGGTATTAATCTTCTCATCTAACTCTCTGCAAGAAAGCAAATGTATTTCCCAAATGTCAAACTTTCCCTCGTGTCTCTGTGATAAATATGAAGCTAATGCTAGCAAGCAGTCAGCTTGGCTTAGCACAAATTCTGTAAACGGGAAAATGCCTGCACCAGTATTGTGCTAAGCTAGCCAGCTGCTTGGCAAGAAAGTGAAGCAATGTATTTCTCAAAACTATTCCTTTAAGATGCGTTCAAGGATCACTGGTTTTGCTCATCTTACTTTGGATTTGATGATCTGTTCCATGTTGGAGACCACATCATCCAGCTCCAGCCTGAGCTCGCTCTTCTCTTTCTCCAGCTTCTGCTTGACTCTTTGCAAGTTGTCAATCTGCTCTCCCAGGTCAGCCACACTGTCTGCGTTCTTCTTTCTCAGTGTAGCAGCAGTGGCTTCATGCTGCAGAGTGGCCTCTTCAAGATCTCTGCGCATCTTCTGAAACTCAGCCTCCCTCTTCTTGTTCATCTCGATCTGGGCAGCAGTGGCTCCTCCAGCCTCCTCCAACCTCTCACTGATCTCCTCCAGCTCTCTGGCCAAGTCGGCCCTCTGCTTCTCTACCTTGGCTCGGGCAGCTCGCTCTGCTTCCAGTTCTTCCTCCAGCTCCTCAATGCGAGCCTTCATGAGGTTCATTAGACAATTAGGCATTTTGAGTAGGAATTCCCATAATAAATAGATAACAATGTCATAAATGATTGTTTGTGCAGTTACCTGTAACTCCTTCAGTTTCTTCTGGAGCTGAGCGCCCATGGCTTGTTCATCCTCAATCCTACCCAGCAGCTGGCTTATTTCAAAGTCTTTCCTACATTTAATGACAAAATGGTTGACATTGGTAATCAGCTGTTGTGTCATAATGAGCATGACGCTAGTGATTGTAGAAGGCTGGTTTTACTTTTTAAGTTTTTCCTCCAACTGCTGCTTGTCATTCTCCAGATCCATCACATTCTCTTGGGTTAACTTTAAGTCCCCTTCCAATTTCCTCTTGGCTCTTTCCAGATCCATTCTCACTTTCTTCTCTTGCTCCAGTGATCCTTCAAGCTAACAGATAAAAAATTCCAATCATTTACTCGAAAAGTTGTGCCTCTAGAACGTGAGATTTAGTTGCAAATGCCGTTGTACTCACATCGTCCACTTGCTGCTCCAGCTTGGCTTTGGCCTTGGTCAGAGTGTTGACTTTGTCTTCTTCACTCTGCAGATCGTCCAGTGTTTGCTGATGAGCCTCCTGAAGAGCTTTCTTCTCTTTGGTCAGCTTAGCAATGATTTCATCCAGAGCTGCCATCTCTTCAGTCAGGTTTTTAACCTTTAAATTATCACCTAGTTAGAACACCTCATCCGGTTGGCAATATGTTTAATCAATGCTGGTCAAAATGTTTTGTTACCTTGTTCTCTGTGGCATGCTTCTCCTTTTCAACTTTAGCTAGAGTCAGCTCCAGATCATCGATGTCCTTCTTCAGTTCTGAACACTCATCCTCCAGCTTCCTCTTCTTGGCAGTCAGCTCTGCATTCATCTCCTCTTCATCTTCCAGCCTCTCTGTCAGCTCTTTGGCTTTGGCCTCAAGCTGGATCTTACTCTTGATCAGACCCTCACAGCGCTCTTCAGCATCTGTAAGGTTGTCTTGTTCCTGCAAACCAATATGGTAATTAATGACACCTGTGAGTATAAATCTTTGCAATTTTTAGGTACAATGCATCACTGATCTTACAGATTGCACTTGGAGCTGTAGGTCGTTCTTCTCTTGGAGCAGGGTGACCATTTTTTCCTCCAGTTCTTTCTTGCGTGCCTCAGATTTAGCATAAGCCTCTTTCAGCTTTGTGAACTCCTCCTTCATGTTTGCCATCTCCTTCTCAGTCTCAGCTGATTTCAGCAGAGGTTTTATCTTGAAGTACATCTTCATCCAGGGCCAATTCTTGACACCCATGAAGGCACGGACATTCCACTGGATCACCAGTAAGGCATCCCTGGAGACAACATCAGTAAGCTTGAATCCTTTTTTCTGTACCTTGTCTTTTGTGACATTAAATGTTGAAAAAAAAAGAAAAACGCTCTCACCTGCGCTCAACAATTTTCTGGAACTCAATCCTGGCAAGTAGTCCTCTGGATCTCGCTTGAATTCCAGTGATGATGAGAGCGAGACGATCATCTCGCATCTCCTCAAGAAGACCAAGCAGACCAGCTTTGAAGAACACCTAAAAATGCCATAACATCAGTTTTTCATTACCTGTCCCCAGCACAATCATTTACTCTAAAACGCAACCCTTCTCTTTGAAATTATTGTAGACAGACCAACCTTTGTGTGTCCCAGTTTATACTGCTCATGGTCAATGTCCAAAGAGCCCAGAAGTTTTTCCGCTGCTTTCTTGTTGTCTATGAACTGTCCCTCAGGGATAGCGTTTGGATTCAGGATGCGATATCTGAAATGATACAACCGTAACATCAATGCAGTTATTGAATGAATATGCAAATAAATTCTGAGAATTTCCCCAGTCCATCCATCCTTTTCTGCTGGGCTATGGCAGACACACTGGCAGTCCTAAAGAAGGGGATCTTGGGAGAATATCCCAAGTCATTGTCCAAGTGCCCTGGGGGAGGGGTGCTACCAATGGTGTGGGCAATAACAGATGCCACTTTCACAGACATTATCACCACCAAACATATGAGCAATAAATAATCACTTTTCTTGCCTTTGTTTGAAGTCTCCATACTGGATCCTGTTGGGGAATCCTTTTCTGCAGATCCTGATGCCCTCCAGCACACCATTACAGCGGAGCTGGTGCATGACCAGAGGATTCTCCATCGCCCCAGGAGTCTTGGTCTCATTGGGGATGATGCAGCGTACAAAGTGGGGGTGAGTTGACCTGAGGTTGGTCATCAGTTTGTTCAAATTCTCCTGTAAATAAAGACAACAAATATTAATAGGTTCCACATACAAAACCTAGGACATATACCAAACTTTAAACATATTACCCTGTGCAATGCAGACACAGTCTGGAACGAAGAACCTTTCTTCTTTGCTCCCTTTCCTCCCTTGCCTCCTCCATCTGTGTAGAAGTTGTAGATATATAAGTTTAATTGTTATTTTCTCCCCTGTTGTTATCCTGGACAATTTACAGATGAATAATCAGCGTAGTCAAAGGCTCCTTACCTGAATCTGCACCAGCATACCCAATAAACAGGTTAGACAATAACTTTAGGTTGGACTTCTGATATAGCCCCACCACAGTCTCATTCAGTGGATCCTTGTTCTTCACAAGCCAGTTGGTGATGTTGTAATCAACAATACCAGCATAGTGAACCAGGGAGAAATGAGCCTCTGCTTTCCCCTTAACAACCCTGGGCTTCTGGAAGTTGGGACTTTTACCCAGATGGTTGTCATATAATTTCGCCTTAAATGTTGCATCGCTGGCTTTGGGGAACATGCACTCCTCTTCAAGGATGGACATGATGCCCATGGGCTGAAGGAATTAATTAGAATTAATTGAATGTAAACCTGCTGCAAAGAATAGCTTTGATTTGCTTTGATTTGTTATTTGATGATGTGAAATCAAATGTAACTCAGCACTAACCTTCTCAATGAGTTCAATGCAGGCTGCCAAGTCCATGCCAAAGTCAATGAACTCCCACACGATGCCCTCTTTCTTGTACTCTTCTTGTTCCAGCACAAACATGTGGTGGTTGAAGAACTGCTGCAGCTTCTCATTAGTATAGTTGATGCACAATTGCTCAAAGGTGTTGAACTGTACATTTGACAAAACATTTGAAAGAGAGGACAGCAGTTGTCTTGTTTCATTGTTCTTTCTTTCAAGTATACAGCTTATTTCATGTTACATTATCACTTAATCTCTGACACTCACATCAAAGATCTCAAAACCAGCAATGTCCAGCACACCGATGAAGTACTGCCGAGGTTGCTTGGTATCCAGAGACTGGTTGATTCTCACCACCATCCACAAGAACATTTTCTCGTACACTGACTTGGACAGTGCACCAATCGAGTAATACACCTAGAAAATTGCATAAATTAATGACATTAAAATTTAAACTTGCTTTATTCCCCAATGGATTTCAGTGCAGTACCTCCATTTTCAACTTACTTGCTGCACATTCTGACCTTTGGTGACCCATTCGTTGCCTACTTTTACTCTTGGGTGACACAGGCCCTTGATGAGGTCAGCAGAGTTCAAGCCCATCAGATATGCAACCTTGTCCACATCTGCAAATGGATTTTGTGTAGAAGAAGCATTTATTATGCTGTTTTGTGTAAAAGGGCCCAGACTGGTGGTAGTTGTACACTTGTTTTAAGAGAATAAAAGTAAACTGTTGATTGTCCTGATAACGTTTTACCCTCTGTGCCATCAGGCTCTGCTTGCTCTTCTCTCTGCTTCTGTTTGAACTTCATGTTTCCATGATGCATAATGGCACCAGTCAGCTTGTAAATGCCGTTCTTCTCCTCTTGGGTGAAGCCCAGGACATCAAAAGCTTCCTTGAACATCAAATCAAATTTGAGTTAGTTGTGAAGTATCTATGGAATTTTTAACAAGCTGTCTGTTTCACTTACATCAGTAGCCATCAGCTCCTCAGAATCATTGATGGAAGCTACAGTTGTCTCTCCTTGGGAGATGAAGGCATAGTCATAGGGGTTGTTGGTGATTAGCAGCATTTCTGTCAAAGAAAGAAAAGAAAGAAGAGTTTCAGTCTGTATGTATGTGGTATTTCTTGACAGCCGTATATATTTTATGTTTCATCCAGCACTCACCCAGCAGTTCTGGTTTCTGTTGGGACAGAATCTGGTAGAAGATGTGGTAGTCTCTCTCAGCCTTGAGCTGATAGGTGACACGGGATTTCTCCAGCAGATCTGAGAACATTTAATATATTGGTATCAAGGTTTATTGTTGACCTTAGAACTATTTCCATACCTTTAAGTCATGTATGCACTGTGTACTTACATGTTTCAATATCAGCTGAAGACAGTTTCCCACTCACTCCAAAATGGATTCGAATGAATTTACCCTGTCATGAGAAATGGCTGTTTAGATGTTGTCAGTGTGACACAGTCATATCTGCACATTTACTCTCTGAAATGACCAAACTTACAAATCTGGAGGAGTTGTCATTTCTGATGGTCTTGGCATTTCCAAAGGCCTCCAGGGCAGGATTGGCCTGGATGATTTGATCCTCCAGGGTGCCCTGTGGGTTCAATGCATGCCAACATTTAGGCCACAAAGGTCAAAATCTTAGAATGTTTCCCATAATACACTCATTAAAAAAATGTTTAAAACCAACCTTTTTCTCCTGAGCAACATCCTTCTTGCCAGAAACAGCTGCGATGCTGGCAAAATACTGGATGACTCTCTTAGTGTTCACAGTCTTTCCCGCACCAGATTCTCCACTGCAAACAAAAACAAGCATGTGATCTGAACACGTCATGAAGACAAACCTTAAACTCTGCTCTTCAAATTGATTCAGATTTACCTTTGATGAATTACTTACGTGATAAGAATAGACTGGTTTTCCCTGTCTGTCAGATTTAAGACAATGTTGAGTGTCAGGACGTTTTTCTTTAAACATTTGGATGCTGTCAGAGTTTACAAAGAACTGAACATACCTGACAGCATGTACTGGTAGGCATTGTCAGAAATGGAGTAGATGTGAGGAGGAGCTTCACTCCTCTTCTTTCCTCTATAAGCGTTGACCACCGACTGATCGTACACTGGCAGCCACTTGTAGGGGTTGACAGTCACACAGAACAGCCCTGAGTAGGTCTGTTGATGAAGATGCACAAAACACAAAAACATTTATATACAGCATACGGCACTGAAGATTTCACACAATGGGAAGATTTGTGGTCTTTACTCACGTAGATCATCCATGCTGCGTAACGCTCTTTGAGGTTAAACAGCACAGCAGGTTCATGGAGGAAGGTGAACATCGCCATGTCCTCAATTTTATCAAACTTTGGCGGGTTCTGAGGGTGAATATCAGCCTCCTTATGGGTTACAGTCTGAAATGATTTACCACACAGAATATCTCAGTTTACATTAGATTGACTACTTTTCCACTTCTGTTAGTCAGTGTAAATATCTCACATACTTACTTTTCCATCCTCAGTTTCAACGGTGACTTTGTCACCATCTCTGCTGGTGACTTTGGCTTTAACATACTCCACCTCAGGGTCGGGCACAAAACACTGCCTCTTTATGTCAAAGGGGCGAGTCTGGGCCTCCAGGCGCTCCTTGTCTGACTTTCTCAGGAACGTGGCAGCAGACCCGAACTCCGCCATGATGGCGTCACCTGACATCTTGAAAGCTGTGAATGAATAACATGGTTTGAAAGTATTCTGATGCAGCACTTGAATAATTTATGAGGTCATTTGTTCTAATATTCTTTTTTTAACTAATTTGTACATCCATAGAAAAATGTGCCAAACATCACAGAAATTATCATACTTATGGAATTTAAGGATGTATAAATAAAATTCTGACCTTAAAAGACACTTATCTATGAACTATGAACTACCAACATTTTACAGTGCAAGTATGTCAGCAGTTTTTATTTTTTAGCATGGAACTACTTACCTGTTTCCTCTCCCTCTTGGTAGATTTGATAAGATGGGGCTCTAGAAAGAAATAAATGATCACTGTATTTTCAGTATGTGATATGATAGCCATGTGTAAAAGGTATGTATACTTACTTGCAGGTACTGTGTTCCTGTCTTTCCTCCTCTTTCTGAACCCCTTTTTATACACATCCAGGAGGCAGTGATTTGACACCCAGCCTCCCAATAAGGTAAGAGCAAGAAACAAAGGACACTAATCAAAAAAGGAAGATCTGTATTTGGAAATAAAGGAGTGGACAACGATGATTCTCATGTAACCATTGGTCAGTGAATTGCAACTTATGAACTGGTCTTGGATCAGCATCTACTTTTGTTTTGTCCTTCAGGTGACTGAAAAGCCAGTAAATCATAAAAAGTATGAAAATGTTTTAGCTGGGATTGTCTAATGATAACACATTTCCAAGCTAGATCTGTCCTAGTCTGAACATTTTTGTGGTGATATTAATTACATATAAAAGTGTTGACTTCATGAAACCTTTTCTTTATGATTTTTAATTTCATTGTGAATTTTTTACTGAAGACCGTGGCAACTGTTGGTTTGTCATTACAATAAGCATCGTCTGGATGTCTTCTGTTATCCTGGAGGACAAAGATAAACTTGTGAATTTTCGAGTTGGATTCCCTCTCCTTGTCTGCCTCCCACTGGGCTTCAGCTGACTCTCCTCCATCTATAATAAAAGATTGGGTATGACAGCTGCCTGCTCTCAGCACTCCTACTGTAAATAAATACATTTGAGTCATACAGAACACTTATCACCTCCCCCATCTACACATTGTTAATGGCAACAGGCCAAAGCTTCCAGTAGCTGTCGCGTTAACAGAGGAGACATTTAAATCATGTGTTTATTGAGTGGAACACCTGAAGACCTCCTCAAGAAGCACACAAGCCCTTTTGACTTTCACAACTTCACACTTCAGGACTCACTATGACCTCTTTGGCCAGTTGCTTGTCTGCACCCGGCGCTCCATTCCTTCGCACATCAAGGGTAACACTGCGGCTGTCATTCCCAGCTGTCTTGTGTCCTTCTGCAGTCAACACTTATGATAACACTATATATATAACACTTATGAGCCATCCTATATCTAACAGGGGCCTTGGTCTGTTGTTTAAGTTGGGTCTCAGACAAATATGACAGGTGGTTAACAGTCATTGTTGTACCGTTTCAGTTTTGTAGGTTAATTATCTTTGCAGTTTCAAAAACTTTATTAGATTAGAGGTCAATAGAGATCAATATTTTTCTCATAATGTATTAAGAATTTGGTTAGAGGGTCACTCCATCAATGCAATATATGAATATCAGTTTCAGTTTTAGTAAGAAGAACAACAACAACAAGAAGAAGAAGAAGCAGGAGGAGGAGGACATTTATTTGTACAGCACTTTTCATACAAGAAAAGTAGCACAGACTGGTTTAAAAAAAAATAAAAAATACTTTCGTCGTACTTTCATCAGACAAAAGTATGGGGGCGTACAACTTTCTTGTTAGCGGTTGGGTCTACGACCTCGGTACCAAAGTGCTCTGGGATGACTTGTTTTGTTTTTTCAAGGGTGCGTAGCTTTTTTTTCTCCTGAGGATTAATCGAGCAGCAAACGTTCAGCGCCACAGTGCTGAATGTGGACATTTACATTCCGGTTGTTTGCTAGTTTAACGCCTTGCAAAGGTCCGGTGAAATGCCACTAAGGATCTTCATCGTCGCTAAACAAGACAGGGTATGTTATTTACGTTTACCTGTTTTAGGTGACACTGTTAGACCATTACCACCATTAGCCGACTCGGCTGCTCCCGAGTCATTTTTTTCCTGCCGTTTTTCAGCCAATTTCTTGCATTTGTCACCCTTGCGAACAACAACATTCGGTACTCAATAAAAGCTCCTTGTTGTTTCTTGGTTTGATTGATCTGAGCAACTGTAAACGACAATGCATTTTGAGTGTGTTATAGTGCTTCCTATGCAGAAAGTCACTTCTGGCCCTCCATCTGCAGTTCACGCTACAACAAAAGAGTGATGTCATCTGCAAACAACATTAACAAATTTCTGTCATCTGTTGCTGAAAACCTCCAATAAACCAGCAGCAGATGGTCGCAGTGTTCTTCATGGCAAATAGTAAGCAAGGGATTAAGCAATGTATCTTGGTCTGAGTCCAAGGAGGAGGACCTTAAAATAAGTTCTAAATGTTACAGGAAGCCAGTGCAGAGCAGCTGAAACTGGACTGATGTGCTCTCTCCTCTTGGTTCTGGTTAACAGTCTAGCTGCAGAGTTTTGAATGAGCTGAAGTCTCAGTGTTTTGTTGTTTTTTGTTTTTTGTTTTTTGTTTTTTGTTTTTTTTTTTTGTTGGGAGGCCAGTATATAATGTGTCATTTTAAAATAAAGGCTCATTTTGATTTTGACCATTCATTTTTAAATCTTGCATGTCCTCTTTATCTTTATGGAATTAAAGCTACATGAGAATATATTATATGCTGTAATTGTCCTACATTTATTTTTCTTCTATTTACAGACCCCCAAGTCTCAATAAAAGCAAGACAAAACGTTTCCAACTTGTTGTCTTGAAAACAGACCACGGTGGACTGAGAGGTGTTAATAGCACATTGTGTGCTTCCTTTTGTCCTTGAGCTCAAAGATAACCACATGACATTCAAAGAGGCACTACAAATGCCTTTGGCACACTTCGGCAAATTACAAAGGCTCAGTGACACACTATATCAAACTTAGACTCACACTAACTGACTCCGCACACCCACACACCCCAAAGCATACCAAATATGAAGTTGCTATTATAAATCAATACTGCATCTCCAACAGATACAGCCTATATCGGGACATCCGTTTCCTATTGGGAGAAGCTTTGCCGGTGGACAGTTCTGTTCATCATAAAACTGTTTGATTGAAAGAGAAGCAGTGTTTGGTGATCAGCTACTGAAAATGTCTCCCTTCTGTTGCTACCCTGTTTCCTCCTGCAACTTGACTGCACTACCACAAAAATGAACAGTCATCCTTTTTTGTGCTTGCAACATAATAATAATAATAATAATAATAATAATAATAATAATAATAATAATAATAATAATAATAATAATAATATTCCTGCCTGTCCCACTGACAAGATATCACGATGAAAGTTGAGAATGAACATCATCACAGTTGCAGCTGTTGCTCAGAAAGGCCAGGTCACCACCTTATATATTGGCACAAACTGCTACTTCATACCGTAACTCCACACTCCTTGTTGGCCTGGCATTGTTTCCTTCCATTTACCCTTGAGGACAAAGATAACCCTGTGAAATTGTTTTGGGATTCCTTCTACTGAGCTTAAGTGAAAGCAGTGCCGTGTGTTCCTGTGAGCAGTGACTTTACCCTTGTGATGTGTGTATTTGCTATTGAATTTGTGGGTACAGTAATCTTTGAAGTTGATTTAACCTCCAGCAATTATGGAGCATTGCTGGACGTGAAGGTGAATTTTAGAGCATGATCTATACAGGGGTCACTAACAGGCGGACCGCGGTCCGAGTCCGGACCCAGACATCGTCCTATACGGACCCGGACTTATAACCAGTAAATTATTAAGGGATTTCAAATTTTGACGGGACACTTATATTTTAACCGGCGCAACTTTTCTAGTCTTTACGGCACCGGTTTAGCGGCTCAGGAAACGCACAAACCAATTGCATGCGAGTTAAGCCATCCCACGTGATGCTACCCAGCCAGTCGCATCTCTGCATTGCGGACGATAAACATAGCAACTCTGACTGCAGTCAGATGAGGAGTGAGAAGCGAACGGAGCGACGATAGAAAATTAGAAAGTTAGAAAGATAGAAAAAGAAAGAAGCGATACAGGGCGAGAGGCAGCTTTCTCCACGATGAACATAATTAAAACTAAATATCGTTCCAGGCTCACCAATGAGCACCTGCACGTGTGTATGAGGATGGCCTTGACACCATTCCAGCCCAGGTTTAAAATCCTGGCAGGACAAGCTCGAGCTCAGTTCTCTCACTGAACAACAAAAAGTGTGGAGAGTGGGAAAAGAGGGAAAGAAAGAGAAACTGTATAACTGTTCAGCTGTTATTTTCAAATTAGTTGAGACTGCTAAGATGTGAAAGTTAACAAAGAAAAAGGAATATTCAAGCTGTTGCTTCACTTTTACTTTTTCTAAAATTAAACACTTTCTTTTATAATGCACAATTTTTCCAAAAACATTTTATTTTCTCTATTTCATTTTTAAATTCAAATCTGCCTGGTTTAATGTTAAGTGACAATAAATACTGTCGAAATGTTTTTGAATTGTACTTTATTTGATCAGATGTTGATTACATGCAGATGTTGATACAACTACTAGGCTACTTCAGTATATATATCACACAAATCATAACGTTATGACATTATGATGTTCCGGACCTTTGCTTTAGGAAATTTTCTCTAACTGGACCTCTTTGAATTTTAGTTGAATACCCCTGATCTATAAGATCAGCTTTTTTTCAAAATTCTTTTGAAAAGTGAAGAAATTCTTCACAAGTGTCTACAGTCAACAACGGGGTTAAAACTGCTATTTCTGCATCATGCCAAATGTAAAACTATCTACAAGGTGATAATTTGTCTCAGACATAGTTAGAGATGACATCTCCTCCTCCAAGACCTCTGCATTGCATAACAAGACCCTTTCAGCACTTCAGCACAGCAGCAGTGGATAGTCTGATTAGCCTTCACACGACTTTCTCTGGCTGTGGTCTCATTCTCAGCTGTTCTGTGAAGACCTGGCCTCTGACATCGTCTTGTTCTCCTGTCATCCTTTATGTCAGCCTGATATGTCTGTCCACCACATGTTAACAACCTGCTTTCAGACATCGTCACCAGCAAAAAAGAGAATGCCTTGTCCAACTGATTAAATGTTTTGTTAAACTACCTGAGGACCATGCTGATTGGTTGAAACAGGGTTGAAACAGGAATTAGGAGAGGAGGGATGGGTGATGTTCAATAGCTGGGAGCTCCAGGCTGGAGTCTGCAGGGGTTGTCTCTGGAGAAGGCCTTCTCCAGAGACAATCTAAAGGGGTTATCCATAAAAATACCACAGGAGGTTGCAGATTGCAACCAACTTAGTATCTCTTGCCTCACCCCTCCCTTTCCAAGCATGTAAGAGAACTTATGGTGGGTGCAAAACTCATGAAAAACACCAAAGGCCCTCTCAAGAGCCAGTGTTTGGTTTGTCCACTCTGGGCTACTGTGGAAACATGACGTGGACTCCATGGAAAAGAATCCTCTGCACTGTAGATATAAAGAGGGACTTCACTGTATAATGAAAACACAATTCTTATTATCAGGTGATTATGCACTGATGAAAACATACTTATGAATATTAAATTCTATTTCTGTCAGTAGATCCAACTAAATACTGCATATTTGTTCCATTTGTTAATGAATAAGACTTGCTAACAGCTCTATGAGGCTGTACCAAGGCACAGCAGTGCTTCAGGCTGAATGCTAATGTCAGCATGCTAACATTTTCACAATGACAATGCTAATGTGCTGTTGTTTACCAGATATAGTTTACCATAATCACAGTGCTGTCAACATTTCAATTTAGTTTGGTATGACATTCGGCACAGTGACGTTGGGGGTCTTTATGAGCAAGACAGTCAGTCTGACAACTGATTTTAAGAAATTACTGATCACCTTTAAAGCACTTCATGGTTCAGCTCCCAGCAATATTGCTGAGTTGTTGGCCATTATCATCTAATAATTAGCAGCAGCAGGGGTCAGGGTCATCACTCCTCAACCCGTTCAGCAGCCAAATTCAGAAATTGAAAGCATTTACAGATGAAGAATCAAATGAATAATCATGGTACATGATGAATAAGTATGCTTAATCAGCATACTTGCCAAACTCAGGACATCATGGCCTCAATCAGGAGACCAGACTTAACTGGGATATCTGAGTATCTTCCCTGAGAAAATTTTTTGTCGTTTTCTTTTACTTGCTCATGTAGACGGTAAAAGTACAAGTGTATACAGTCATGGCTTCTGAATTCTAACAACCAGCCGTGATGTAAATAACAAGTCATGAATTTATTACTTAAACAAGTAAAGGTCAAGAGAGCTGCCATCAATAATGTGCTTCAGGGAAAGTGTGCAGTCTCTTTACAAGGTGATAATGTGGTTCTATATAACTGGAGAAAGTGTGACGACCTATCCACCATCTTGCTCTGTTGCTCTGTTGCTTGCTCAGTTTCACAGCTCCACACCCCATGTTTAGAGTGCCTCTCTAACCTTGAGGGCATTGTTTTGCTACCAGGGTGGAGCATACCAGTCTGTGCTGAGATTGTCATTCTCAGCTGCCTTACACATGTCACACCATCTCTGCTGCTGAGGTCCTTTGTCTAACAGACAAACGCAGACTGGGTGTGCTGACACGAAAAATAACTTCTGTCAGACTGTCGCTGCACTGAGATGTATGGAATCTGAAAATGAGAGTGGGTGGTGGCAAGAATAAATTGTCCTCTTTGGTGACACTTCCTGTACCTTTGTAAATAGTTTTTCTACGGTTTACAAACCACAACTTTAAGTGGAATTTTTTTTTTTTTTTCATATGGGATACCAATGTAACACTTACTGGCTGCCTACAGAAATTTATAAGGAAAATAATGAATGGCTTTATTGAACCACAGACCCCTTTATTTTACAGCCCTCATACCCAGGATTTACACTGTTATAAGGGTGTTCTCTCACATTTTCTTCACTTTGTCATAATCATAATGGACTGTAACTAAGAAGTAGTGGCCATTACCTAGGCTGGACACATCCCAAACAGCCTACACCTCCAGTGGTTAGCAATAGCAAAGCCTGGTAGAGGGTGGAGCAAGCATGAAATAGAAATAGTAGTTACTGGATGTGACTCCAGTTCCATGAGTATGTCTATAGCGTCTAACAGTAGGCCCAGCTGGTTACTGTTCTATTCCCATTGCCGTGTTCAAAAGGGAGATGAACACCAGATGCTGTATGCTGTGTGATTGCAACCTCCTGATTAAGCAATGAATGCAGAGATCTGTGTCAGGATGCCAAGGCAGAGCCACGATTTACTCAACCAACAGCGAAGTCCTTTAGAGGGCTATGCGCACACTCATAGAGCTGGATCTATATCTTTGAAACTTTGACAATGAAGAGATTGGTTGTCACTAATTCTGCAAGTATCCAAGCCTGAAAAATTGTGATCTAAGAAGATGGTTAATGTCGGTCAAGTAGGGCAGTTTCTCTGTGCTGCCGGAATGACTGATAAAATCTGAACTTCTGTCTCTGTGATTAGCAGGGAGTGTACAGCCAAATGTCTTTTTGGACAGCTGGTGGTGTATGGACACCTTGGACAGCTCCCATTCACAACTCCTCAGACCTCAGTTCATCACTGGTCACCACCACAAACAAGGAAGTGCCATGTCAAGTGAGCAGCGATGCTCCCAGATGATGTTGTACGTTTTATGTGGAGACTTTAGACTTTGGTTTGGTTTGGTATCTAAAAAGTGCTGCACATATCACATAAGGACCAACATTAAGGTCACACTTGTATCATTCATAAAGAAAGAAAATAGTGAATCGTATTGATCTTATACAATCAGTCACCTGTAAAATTTCTGAGGTTTTAGGGTTTGTCAAAATGTGTTTACTGTTACAGTGAAGGCTTTTTAAATTGACAACTGTGAATTATAATTCAAAATGTTCTTTACAAGATGTCTCCGTCTGAAACACAGGAAGTTTGTTGCGCTTCCGTGTGAAATACATACAGTGAAGTATTTCCTGGTTAAAAGCATTATCACAGCTGAAGGACCTCACTGCTGCTCTCTGTCCTGCACTTGTCTGGTAAGGAAACATTTTTTACTGATTCACTTCTTAGCTTTTCAGTTAAGTCAAATCGATTATTTTCACGCACAAAAAAAACTCATGTAATATTTTATTTAATGGGTTTTGTTGAGCAGAGCCTGGACATAATAAGTGACAGGTTGCTTCAGCGGCATTTTGCATCAATTAAAATATAAATGCACTCAGATTTTTTAGAATTTGCTTGAATCTCGTGTGTCAAACTGCAATTGTGAAGATGTTTATTGAGCAGCACTAAACACAGGCTTTAACCCAGTCAAACTTGACTGCATCTTTGTGTCTGCAAATGCAGGTGATGAGCGTCATCGCAGTGCTGTCTGTGAAGATGGTGACAGTCAACATGTTACTGAGTGTCCTCCATGTTTCAGGTGAGCTGTTTGCTCAGTTTCTTTCAGAGTCCGTGCAGAACGAGCAGCGCAGGCAGAGTTACTTTTACAACTGTCACATCTGATGATTATACGATTGTTTGCAGCAAAGGAAAAATGACATACATGTTTTGCTGAAGTATATTTTTCTCTTTCTAGTCATAGAGAATTTCTTCACATGATGTTACTTGTGAGTCTGGTTTCACAGGTGTTTTGGCTGTTTGTCCTGAACTGTCACACCTTTTCATTATTGCACCAGAGAAGATGGACGGACTGAGTGGATCCTGTTTGCTAATCCCATGTACCTTTAGACATAAACCAGAACAAGAGTTTGACAGCAGAGGAGAAACCTTTGGAGTTTGGATTAAAAAAGATTTCAGAGTTATCCAGAGTCCAAACAATGTGGTTTTCAACAGTAGCGGGAAGGTTAACACCTATCCAATGACAATTACTGGAAACCTGACAGAGAAAAACTGCACCACTGTGTTTTCCAACTTAACGACAAGTCACACAGACAAATACTTCTTCAGAGCTGAGAACAAACTCTTCATGGCAACAGCTGATTGTGATCTTGTTCAAATAACAGTTCGAGGTGAGAGTTTTCTTTCTTTCAGTCAGTTTCTAATGTTGTTGCTCAAACAGCACACTTTTTTATTTTCAAGGTTTTTTACTTATCCATGAATTTAATTTCTGATTAAACTCTCCATCAGTTGTTATTTATGCTTTCTGCAGTTTCACTACAGAAGCTTCTGCGTCTACTTCGACTTTGAAAAAGCTGAAGGTTTAGTCATTTCTCAGCTTGTCATGCAGCTCTTTCTTTAGTCGTTCCAGCTCTTCTTCCTCTTGACATATCGCAAAGGAACATTCAAGTTAAACTGTGTGTTTTCTTGACATGGATGACTGGGAATACTTTCATTTTTTCCTTTCATGTTACTTTTTATATTCATTTGCATTGTTCACAGCAATCCGTGCAATAGAGATATTTGATATTTCACTGTGAACACTCGGTGGTGATTTGGAAAACTCCAGTGTTTTATTGAGTACTGTGGAGAGGTGTGGTGCTTTGATTCCTGTGTGCCCTTATTTGGCGGAGGCTGGGCGTGGTTCTCCAGGTGGTGGGAGCTCCGACACAGCTGGAACTCATCACAATCAAGCCCAGCATAAAACTGTGGACTGCAGAAGACTCAGTACCAGATTGTTTCTGCTGCTTAGTGGTGTAGTTCATAGTTCATCAGTGGTACCTGCGAGTATAAATGAATATTTAGTTTTTGTTGTCTTGTGTGTCTCCTTCACTGATCTCCAGCTCCAGTGTCTCTGCCCCCACGCTGCCCAGCCTCTTGCCTGTCCTGTGTAGCTGGAGTCTCCACTCAGTGTTCATTCAAATAATTTCTCCTTGTCAGCGTTTCTGCGATTGAGTCCAAATCGTGCCGAAACGTAACACACTTTCATGCTAACCTCATGGTGGCGCTAGATGAAAAGCCCAGGGATCACTAAAGTCTGTGTGATCCTGAGTGCTGTCGATCCAACCATCCTCTACCGCTTGTTTCTGAGGGGTTTGCACACCTGCAAGCACTTAGTTGTGGTGCCTTTAACAAAACACAGAACACAACAGAGAGATGTAGATTTTTGATATGCTTTATTCTTTATATTTTACTTAGTTATGGTTTTAAGGCACTTCAGTACAGATTCTTTGAAGATTCCAGCTGAGAGCTTCACTCAACATCATGTCCCTGCTGTGTGTGAGACAATGAATGGCGATAATTAGTATGTTAATCATTTCACTAAGTGTATTCTTACAGATTTTTTTTTATGTTACTTTATGGAGAATAACACAAAAACAAATAAATCTTGAGTAATCTGTGTACAGCTTCGCTTTAAAGGCACCTTTTCACAAAGTCATTATTTTGATTCCCCTTGCTGTTGTTTCTATGTGCTGAGAACTGTAAGAATACAGAGGAGTTTGGTCATTGAATGTCTGTAGGGTCATGGATTAAAGTTTCACTGTAGTTCTTTGGATCCTAAAAGTTGGAATTTCAGACTCACTATTATGATAATAAACTGCCTTTTATTCAAATCTTATTTCTGACTTTAAAACAAAAAAATTGAAGTCATTTACAACCTGTTGACCTTCAGTTGCAATAAAAATGGACTTCCTCATTCACACATTCACAGGGTGTGCATGTTACGGTTTGTCACCAATCCTTTCAAAAGGACCCGATGATGCGGACCAGAGGTAAAAGAACAAAAATTTATTACAACAAAAAGCGCACTCAAAAGGAGTGGAAAAATAACGAATAACACAAAGCGCACTCTGACAGAGTGGAGAAAATTAAGGGAGCTCCGAAACGACGGGTCTGAGGCAAGTCACACGTGGAAGTGGCAGGCAGGCAACTGAAACAAAGAAACACACCTTAAGTGGTGGCACATAGGAAACACATTATCAAACTCACGATGGAACGAGAGAGAGAAATTACTCACATAATGCTGAATCCACAACCAGGCCTGGAATGATCTCAGGGGGAAGAGACTGGAACAATCCGGCACAACTAGGAGAGAGCTGCAGGGACACACCCAGCTGTACAGACAGGGGGAGACAGACAGACAAAATCCACACTGGGAAAAGGGAAAAGGAAACACAAGGGTGAGACAGGCTGGTCCTAACAGTGCATGTGTAGATTACTGCTAGAAGAGGCTGTAAAAAAGTGCACAAAACCTTTTAATCCCTCAGCTTCTGTCATCAGCATGTTGTTGCAGAGCAGCAATGATAAAGACTCTGTGGTATCAACATGTTTGAAAAAGTCTCAGTCTGCTCATTGATTGTCAAAACTTAAGAATAAGTGGAGGCATTAGTTGCATTATCAGATGATCTTTTCAGATGCACAAGGAAACCGAGACAAAGGCGTCACAGTTCAGTCTTTAATTACCACTGAAACGGTGTAACCTGTCTGTGAGTCTATGGTTTGAAAAGTGTGTTTCTTTCACAGTATGTGATGTTGTTTCAATGCTATAAATGGGACTTTATCTGTGTGTGGCAGATAACCAAAGTGGCAGTGACAAAGAGAAGTGGTGGGATGGAAAATGTAGAGTTAACTGTAAGTTAAAAGAGGAAGTTGGTTTGCTGGTTCTGTCAAAAAGACCTTCACAAGGTCACAAGGGACTGCAGCCACACAGCTCTCTGCAGCGAGATGTCTTGATCACAGTGTCCAGAAAAGCATTTTTCCCTGATCCAGCCAAATGAGCTTTACTGCACCTGTTCTGGTGCACTGTGCAGTTGCATGTTTCAGTATATGATATTCAGCAGGTAGATCTTTATCTCCCGTGACTTAGCGGCTCTTAAAATGCCTGGATCACTCCAGTGTTTGACCTGATGTTTGACCTGTTAGTGATATGATGTTATTCAGCGGAAGTTTCCTGCAGATTTGTCTCATTAAACACTGACTGTCTGTCCTGACGGTCTCACATCATCCTCCTTTGTTTTCACTAAAAAGTTCCACAGGAGCTAAATTACTCATAATAAAATGCCCTCTACATTTCACACGTCCTCACTTTATACATACAGTTCATACATGATTTTAATATTCTTTAAATATATCATTATTGTGATTAATGTAATCTTTACTACACTTGAAGATAAGGCGTGTGTGACTGTGGTAAAGCCATCTGTGAGTGTGAAGTCATCTGCACTCTGATGAGCTGAAGCTGACTTCCCCTCTCACAGGACGTGAGGAGGACGGATGAAGACAATCTCTGTAGTATTTATGCAGCTTGAAACAACAAGTCTGTTTGCATTTCTATCACAACGGCTCAGCTGGACGTCGCTCACTGGATCTGTTGCAGTTCAGCTGAAATCCACAAACTGCCTGATTTTAATTGTTTGTGCGTTTCAGCTGCAGGCTCGTTTGGTGAGATCAAATGTTTCTGAGTTTTCATTTTGCTACTTGTCACCAACTCCACTGAAAAAGTTGTGATGTATTTTATTTGTTGGCTTTCGGTTTTGCTGAAATGAGCTTCAGAGAAATGAGAAGCTTCACATTTTGACTTTATATTCCACCTGTTTTCAGTGCAGCTGTGCAGATGTCACTACTCGTCACACAGCAACATCTGGTCTTACATGACAAGTTCATGGTTTGACTGTGAGACTAAAAGAACATGAAGGATTTGTTTCAAAGATGCTTTTTTGAATCAAATCCAGGTGCTGAGCCTCGTTGCAGTCCTGTCTGAGAATATGGTGACAGCCAACGTGTTGCTGAGTGTCTTCTTTGTTTCAGGTGAGCTGTTTCATTCACAGTTTGGACTCCATTTGGAAACAAAGCAGAAAGAGCAGTGCAGATAGAGTCACTCTTTCCAGCTCTTCATGTCCTGACTGCAAAGAGAAAGGTTTTATGTGGAGATTGTTCAAAGGAAAAATGACCCAACGTGTTGCTGCTGAACTGTAGTTTGTGTATCACAGAGTTTGTCTTCATGCAGATTTTTCTACATTTTGTTAATCAAGAGACTCATTTCACAGGTGTTTTGGCTGCTTGTCCTGAACTGTCACACCTTTTCATTACTGCACCAGAGAAGATGGAAGCACTGAGTGGATCCTGTTTGCTAATCCCATGTACCTTTAGACATAAACCAGAAAAACCGATTGACGGCAGAGGAGAAAACATTGGAGTTTGGATTAAAAATGATGTCAGATTTAAAGAGAGCCCAAGCAATGTGGTTTTCAACAGTGGCAGGAAGGTTAACACCTATCCAATGACAATTACTGGAAACCTGAGAGAGAGAAACTGCACCACTGTGTTTTCCAACTTAAGGACAAGTCACACAGACAAATACTTCTTCAGAGCTGAGAACAAACTCTTCATGGCAACAGCTTTTTGTGATCCTGTTCAAATAACAGTTCGAGGTGAGAGAGTTTTCTTTCTTTCAGTCAGTCTCTAATGTTGTTGCTCAGTTTTGGTCTAAACAGCACACTTTTTGATTTTCAAGGTTTTTCACTTCAATTTAATTTCTGATTAAACTCTCCGTCTGTTGTTATTTATGCTTTCTGCAGTTTCACTACAGAAGCTTCTGTGTCTGCTTTGACTTTGAAAAAGCTGAAGGTTTGGTCATTTCTCATTTATTCTTATGTGTAAACTGTGTGTTTGATTGGGAACCACAGATTCTCCTGCGAGGCCCAGCATTGAGATCTCAGGTGATCTGAAGGAGAATCAGTCTGTCACTATAAGCTGCTCAGCTTTCACTCCCTGTCCTCACTCGCCTCCTAAACTCACCTGGAACCTCCAACAAGACTCTCTCAACAAAACAGAGAAGAACACAGACGGAACCTTTACAACTAAAATCCAGGAGAGCATCACTCTGTCAGACCACCATGATGGATACAACATCACCTGTTCTGCTGCATATCCTGTGAATGACGGCAAAGGTGTGAAGACAGCAGAGGAAATAAAGACTCTCAGTGTTTCATGTAAGACAACCAGAGTTTGTTACTGGATGCTGTCAGCACAGGACAGAAATAAAGGATCTTATTCAGGCTCTGATGTTACTCTCATATCTCACATCTCTGCCGCATTTTCCTCAGATGCTCCTAGAAACACCTCAGTGTCCGTCAGTAAATCAGGCAGCTGGGTGAACCTGACCTGCTCCAGCAGAGCCAAGCCTCCCATCAGCCATCTCACCTGGTTCAAGAAGAGCAAAGATGGAGCCATGACTGTGTCTGAAGGACGGTTTTACAGCTTGAGTGTGACAGATGGAGGAGTTTATTACTGTGTGGCCACAAATGATGTTGGTAACCAGATGTCGTCAGAGATTGATCTGACTGCTGCAGGTCAGTCATTACGTTACTGAATCCACCAATGTAAATCCTGTCTGCTCTCATTTGTTTGTCTGTTTGTTTTTGTGCCCTTTAAAGCACTTTTTATCACACTGGTATAAAATAACTTTAACTTGAGGAGAAAAGTGTGAAAGTTTGCATTTGAGTTGAACAAAGGGAATGAAAGTTTGGGATGTTTCAGAGTTGTAACATTTTCCATGAAGGAGAAGGTGACCATGCTGTCTTGTTATTCAGAGTCTGGACTTGTTGTCTGCTTGACAGCGAAGATCGTGGGAATCGTAATGCTCTACAGTACAATCGTGATCTTTGAGTGGTGAGACGAACTTTTCACTGATGTAATCATTTTCGGCCAAATGTCAAAATGTTTAAAGTTCATGTTTAACTATTATTGATTCTGATTCAGTCCATCTCCTTTTCCTTCAGGTGGTTTAGATCAAGATGCTGCAACAAACCAGTGAAGGTAAGCAAAGAGATGAGGACAGCTGCATTATTCTTTCAACAACAAACTGCCTTCACTTCATGAAGGAGAGCTCATCTCACTTTACATGAGGACTCAGTTCAAGGTGCTGCCGGCGTCACTGCAGAGCACTAACACCGCTGTCTGTGTGTTGTTTCATGTCCACAGGAGGCAGTTGAGGCAGATGATGTCAACAGAGTGATTGAGATTCAAGCATGGTGAAGGAGAAGAGGAAGACGTCACGCTCATCATAAATGCAACATCTCTCTAGTTCTTATTGCTCTCATTCTTAAATGTTAAATTACTTCACAACAACACAAATATAATAAAGTGCAGCTTCATCATTAAAAGTCTAAGTCTAACTTTCTTATACTGATTATCCAAGCATTAAAATCTGATCATTCCAAAGGTGAAGCATGTTTTGATCACTGCCGCAGTCAGTGAAGACGTGGATGATCAAATTTATTCCTCCTGCTATTTCTTATCTACAGTAATGAAGCTGTTTCTCCCATGATGAAAGCAAAGCTTGAGTAATCATCCAATCATGTGAAGAGGATAACCTCATTGTGTGTTGGTTTGGACAAAAGTGCTAAATGAACTCTTTCAGTGAGTGGTGAAGACATGACATGAGGACAGACAAAAAGGAGCAGTTGAGACAACTTATTTGTTGGAAAAGATCTTCCTGCTTTAATATTTCTTGAAAAATAATAAACAGCCGCAGAGTCAAACACTCTTGGCTACATGAGCCCCATGTGATGGAGTTTAGAAGCTGCTGCAGGAGCAGGTCACTCACTGCAAATCCTGCAAAGACTATTTGTAATTAACACTGGTGCACGCTGGGTGAGAGGAAGGACACAATCTCTAAGACACACACATACATACACACACACACACACACACACACACACACACACACACACACACACACACACACACACACACACATATCCATGAATTCTCTGCAAGCAGCAGCTGTGAAATGAGCCCATGGGTCTGTGCTTTTTTACTGGACTTGTACAGTGTTCTGCAGGACTGCCCTCATGTTGTCCTTTTCCCCTTTCCCTTCCTGGTATTTGTCTGTCTGTCTGTCTGTCTGTCTGTTTCCTTGTCTGTCTGAAGCTGGACGTAGTCTCCTCCACTCTCTGCGGTCTCCTGCTTAATCACCTGCACACCTGCTGCGCATCAGGCCATCAGTTTTCCTGTACTGCTCACCAAGAGCTCGCCTTTAGTTGAAGTATCTGTTAATAAACTCATCCTTTTTGCTCTCATCCTGCCTGCCGGTCTGCATTACTGAGTCCAATCACTTTGCCAAGCGGAAGCTTAACATGTCCATAATCTGAGACATGACATTCTGCAGCAAGCACAGCCATGATATCTGATGCTGATTCAACATGTAACTTGTTGGCTTTACTACTTAATGTACACAACATGTCAACATGTACATGTCATCCATCATAATCAAACATAAATCCTGCATGCTGCATATACTGTAGATCAACATGTCTACATGCATATACTGTACATAACCACCCACTAATGTTTTAATCATTCAGTATTTATTACTGTGTACTAATTGCATTGATGTACAATCCACAGAAACACTTGACCTGTACACATATTTGTATACATATATACATATTCTGCCATGGCAGAGTACTTAAAGCAATAGACTAGAAGGGTTTGAATTCTGCTGACAGCGAGCTCTTGAGACACCTCATCCATGAATCATTCTCTCAGACAGTCGATGATAAACTTGTTGAGTGAGCGATGGGAAGCTTCGGCGCCATGCAGCTCTTTCTTTAGTCGTTCCAGCTCTTCTTCCTCTTGACATATCGCAAAGGAACATTCAAGTTAAACTGTGTGTTTTCTTGACATGGATGACTGGGAATACTTTCATTTTTTCCTTTCATGTTACTTTTTATATTCATTTGCATTGTTCACAGCAATCCGTGCAATAGAGATATTTGATATTTCACTCTGAACACTCGGTGGTGATTTGGAAAACTCCAGTGTTTTATTGAGTACTGTGTAGAGGTGTGGTGCTTTGTTTCCTGTGCGCCCTTATTTGGCGGAGGCTGGGCGTGGTTTTCCAAGTGGATGGGAGCTCCCACACAGCTGGAACTCATCACAATCAAGCCCAGCATAAAAACTGTGGACTGCAGAGAACTCAGTGCCAGATTGTTTCTGCTGCTTAGTGGTGTAGTTCATAGTTCATCAGTGGTACCTGCGAGTCTGAATGAATATTTAGTTTTTGTTGTCTTGTGTGTCTCCTTCACTGATCTCCAGCTCCAGTGTCTCTGCCCCCACGCTGCCCAGCCTCTTGCCTGTCCTGTGTAGCTGGAGTCTCCACTCAGTGTTCATTCAAATCATTTCTCCCTGTCAGCGTTTCTGCCATTGAGTCCAAATCGTGCCGAAACGTAACACACTTTCATGCTAACCTCATGGTGGCGCTAGATGAAAAGCCCAGGGATCACTAAAGTCTGTGTGATCCTGAGTGCTGTCGATCCAACCATTCTCTACCACTTGTTTCTGGTGAGTCTGCACACCTGCAAGCACTCAGTTGTGGTGCCTTTAACAAAACACAGAACACAACAGAGAGATGTAGATTTTTGATATGCTTTATTCTTTATATTTTACTTAGTTATGGTTTAAGGCACTTTAGTACAGATTCTTTGAAGATTCCAGCTGAGAGCTTCACTCGACATCATGTCCCTGCTGTGTGTGAGACAATGGGCCGCATGCAAGAACCAGTCGTACGAACAGATTTGCTCTTAAGTGGTGCGTACGAGTGATTTCAGAGAACTTGCCAGATTCAACAATTTTCTCGTATTTTGAAGTTTTCTTTCAGGTACGAACAGAATTTCCGAGTGATCCAGACCTGTCGTAGGAGTCACGTAAAATAGTCAGCTGTTATCCGAATCAAGTTTTTCTTGACTAATGGATTGTATATTTAACTACTTTGAAGCACTAATTGAAGGTTAATTCGACTCTGTATATAACAAGGTCAATGGGAAGTGAAACCAACTGCGTCATGGCTGACTTGCTACTTTTGGATGCCTTAGCCTTAGTCAGGCTCCTGGAAGAGAGCGTGTGTTCCGAGAGCGTGTAGATGTCCTTGCGGAGACAGACGAATGGCTGACATCGCGATTTAGATTGCCAAGGACTGTGCTGCCGCAAATGTGCAGCTTGCTAGAGCCGCAACTCCAGAGAGAAACACGCCGATCAAACCCAATTCCACCACACGTCCAGGTCCTCACCACCCTTGGATTTTTGGCCACGGGAACCTTTCAGAGGGAGACTGGAGACAGATCGGGTGTGTCCCAGTCCTCTGTGAGTCGTGCGCTCCCCTCGGTCATCAAAGCTCTCATCACTTTATCACCCAGGTACATCAAATTCCCATACACCGCTGTCGAACAACAACAAATTAAGAGGGACTTTCATGCCATGGCTGGACTGCCAAACATAATCGGAGAAACAGACTGCACACATATACGCATCAGAGCACCTTCACCTGAGGCGTTCCCTTTCCTCAGCCGCAAACAGTACCACTCCATCAACGTTCAAATCATATCAGACTCAAAATACAACCTTTTAAATGTCGTTGCTCGATGGCCAGGGGGAGCGCACGACTCCCTTGTGCTGCAAAACAGCGCAGTTGGCACGCGTCTTGCGCAAGGCGCGCATGGAGATGGCTGTCTTGTCGGTAAGTGACTTGTCTGATTGTTAATATTCACCATGCAAGCTTCAGCAGATTATGTACCTAAAATTCACTATTCTATCCAGGTGATCGAAGCTTTGCTTTAGCCTCCTGGCTATTGACACCCTTAGTCAGCCCTGTAACGAGACAGGAACGCTCGTACAACGAACGTCATACGCGCACCCGTGCCGTTGTGGAGCGCACTATTATGGCAAGCCGTTCCTGCCAGAAATACGCCACATTCAGTCACATTTCAACTTCATTACGGCGTAAAAAACGCCGTTTTTTCAGATTTTACGGTGCTCTTCCTCTAAATAAAATGTTGAACATGATTGTTTGACTATTCCTTTCACATATGTAACATTTACGACATTTGAACTAGTTGATAGATAGCTAGTTGATAATGTTAATGTGGTCATTATGAATGATGAAAATGTGAAATTATGAAAACAAGAAATTCTTTTAAACATTATTACAGTCAGGTATGTTGGCCGTATCTTCACATTCAGGTTGATGCATGTCGGTGTCCAGGGGAACATCCTCCACTGAAATGCCTGACAGTGCAACTTCACCTTTTATGGAGCGTATTTTTTCATCCATCTCGGTGACGCAGATTTCCCCTTGACCTCCTCCAGTTGCAGTCATCGAGCGCCTGGCCACGGCGAGACGTTTTTATTGAAGCCATTTTCATATCAAACCATTTCTTCTTTATTTCGGTGACAGTACGAACCACAGGTGACACGATATTAACAGCACTCGAACACTTCCTGGCACAGGAGACAGGAAGCGTAGCCTTATATGATATTATTTTTGGCGTCAAGTATGCAAATTTACTATCCTCGGGCACGTGCGCTTAAATACGCACAGGTGGCATTCATCATATTTACGCAGGTCGTTAACACACTTATCCGAATTTAAGAGCGTTTGTTGAATCTGACGTGGCGCGTTCGTACGAGACCTTCATGAGAAAAAAGTGAGAGAAATTTAGAATAAGAAAACGAAAATGTTCTTGCATGAGGCCCAGTGAATGGCGATAATTAGTATGTTAATCATTTCACTAAGTGTATTCTTACAGATGTTTTTTTTTTTTTTTTTAAATGTTACTTTATGGAGAATAACACAAAAACAAATAAATCTTGAGTAATCTGTGTACAGCTGCGCTTTCTAGGCACCTTTTCACAAAGTCATTATTTTGATTCCCCTTGCTGTTGTTTCTATGTGTGCGAAAATGTATTTGTAAAAGTGACAAAAGAGTTCAAGCTAGATGTCTCGGATGAAGCATTTCTCATCACTTATTCAGTCATTTTTGTTTGTATCTACACATGTGGATGACTGCTGGGTTAAAAGCATCGAAAGGGCATTTTATTATCAGTGTGTGGTTAATGAATTAAAGTGAGTCAGAGAGAAGTGATGGAAGGTAAACTGATGATGTTGTGTACAAGGTGCAGAGAAAATGCTGAGAACTGTAAGAATACAGAGGAGTTTGGTCACTGAATGTCTGTAGGGTCATGGATTAAAGTTTCACTGTAGTTCTTTGGATCCTAAAAGTTGGAATTTCAGACTCACTATTATGATAATAAACTGCCTTTTATTCAAATCTTATTTCTGACTTCAAAAAAAAAAAATTGAAGTCATTTATAACCTGTTCACCTGTTGTCTTGTTTACAACAGAAAGCGCACTCAAAAGGAGTGGAAAAATAACGAATAACACAAAGCGCACTCTGACAGAGTGGAGAAAATTAAGGGAGCTCCGAAACGACGGGTCTGAGGCAAGTCACACGTGGAAGTGGCAGGCAGGCAACTGAAACAAAGAAACACACCTTAAGTGGTGGCACATAGGAAACACATTAGCAAACTCACGATGGAACGAGAGAGAGAAATTACTCACAATACTGAATGCACAACCAGGCCTGGAATGATCTCAGGAGGAAGAGACTGGAACAATCCGGCACAACTAGGAGAGAGCTGCAGGGACACACCCAGCTGTACAGACAGGGGGAGACAGACAGACAAAATCCACACTGGGAAAAGGGAAAAGGAAACACAAGGGTGAGACAGGCTGGTCCTAACAGTGCATGTGTAGATTACTGCTAGAAGAGGCTGTAAAAAAAGTGCACAAAACCTTTTCATCCCTCAGCTTCTGTCATCAGCATGTTGTTGCAGAGCAGCAGTGATAAAGACTCTGTGGTATCAACATGTTTGAAAAAGTCTCAGTCTGCTCATTGATTGTCAAAACTTAAGAATAAGTGGAGGCATTAGTTGCACTATTAGATGTCCTTTTCAGATGCGCAAGGAAACCAAGACAAACGCGTCACAGTTCAGTCTTTAATTACCACTGAAACCTGTCTGTGAGTCTATGGTTTGAAAAGTGTGTTTCTTTTACAGTATGTGACGTTGTTTCAATGCTATAAATGGGACTTTATCTGTGTGTGGCAGATAACCAAAGTGGCAGTGACAAAGAGAAGTGGTGGGATGGAAAATGTAGAGTTAACTATTGATCTTGATCTTGATCTTGATCTTGAAGCTGGTTTGCTGGTTCTGTCAAAAAGACCTTCACAAGGCCACAAGGGACTGCAGCCACACAGCTCTCTGCAGCGAGATGTCTTGATCACCGTGTCCAGAAAAGCATTTATCGTCCATAAAATGACTGTTTATTCTTTTTTTCTGCTGTTCGTATGCTGACATGAATGAGAAGTGAAAAACAATTCCCCCACGCAACTCAAGCCTTTCTCAAATTTGATTCCTGACGGTCTCACATCATCCTCCTTTGTTTTCACGAAAGAGTTCCACAAGAGCCAAACTACTCGTAATAAAACGTCCTCTACATTTCACATGTCCTCACTTTATACCTACAGTTCATACATGATTTTAATATTCTTTAAATATATCATTATTGTGATTAATGTAATCTGTACTACACTTGAAGATAAGACGTGTGTGACTGTGGTAAAGCCATCTGTGAGTGTGAAGTCATCTGCACTCTGATGAGCTGAAGCTGACTTCCCCTCTCACAGGACGTGAGGAGGACGGATGAAGACAATCTCTGTCGTATTTATGCAGCTTGAACCAACAAGTCTGTTTGCATTTCTATCACAACGGCTCAGCTGGACGTCGCTCACTGGATCTGTTGCAGTTCAGCTGAAATCCACAAACTGCCTGATTTTTATTGTTTGTGCGTTTCAGCTGCAGGCTCGTTTGGTGAGATCAAATGTTTCTGAGTTTTCATTTTGCCACTTGTCACCAACTCCACTGAAAAAGTTGTGATGTATTTTATTTGTTGGCTTTTGGTTTTGCTGAAATGAGCTTCAGAGAAATGAGAAGCTTCACATTTTGACTTTATATTCCACCTGCTTTCAGTGCAGCTGTGCAGATGTCACTACTCGTCACACAGCAACATCTGGTCTTACATGACAAGTTCATGGTTTGACTGTGAGACTAAAAGAACATGAAGGATTTGTTTCAAAGATGCTTTTTTGAATCAAATCCAGGTGATGAGCCTCGTTGCAGTCCTGTCTGAGAATATGGTGACAGCCAACGTGTTGCTGAGTGTCTTCTTTGTTTCAGGTGAGCTGTTTCATTCACAGTTTGGACTCCATTTGGAAACAAAGCAGAAAGAGCAGTGCAGATAGAGTCACTCTTTCCAGCTCTTCATGTCCTGACTGCAAAGAGAAAGGTTTTATGTGGAGATTGTTCAAAGGAAAAATGAACCAACATGTTGCTGCTGAACTGTAGTTTGTTTCTCATCATGCAGATTTTTCTACATTTTGTTAATCAAGAGACTCATTTCACAGGTGTTTTGGCTGTTTGTCCTGAACTGTCACACCTTTTCATTACTGCACCAAAGGAGATGGAAGCACCGAGTGGATCCTGTTTGCTAATCCCATGTACCTTTAGACATAAACCAGAACAACAGTTTGACAGCAGAGGAGAAACCTTTGGAGTTTGGATTAAAAATGATGTCAGATTTAAAACGAGCCCAAGCAATGTGGTTTTCAACAGTAGCGGGAAGGTTAACACCTATCCAATGACAATTACTGGAAACCTGAGAGAGAAAAACTGCACCACTGTGTTTTCCACTTTAACGACAAGTCACACAGACAAATACTTCTTCAGAGCTGAGAACAAACTCTTCATGGCAACAGCTGAGTGTAATCCTGTTCAAATAACAGTTCGAGGTGAGAGAGGTTTCTTTCTTTCAGTCAGTCTCTAATGTTGTTGCTCAGTTTTGGTCTAAACAGCACACTTTTTGATTTTCAAGTTTTTTTACTTTAATTTTAATTTCTGATTAAACTCTCCGTCTGTTGTTATTTATGCTTTCTGCAGTTTCACTACAGAAGCTTCTGTGTCTGCTTTGGCTTTGAAAAAGCTGAAGGTTTGGTCATTTCTCATTTATTCTTATGTGTAAACTGTGTGTTTGATTGGAAACCACAGATTCTCCTGCGAGGCCCAGCATTGAGATCTCAGGTGATCTGAAGGAGAATCAGTCTGTCACTATAAGCTGCTCAGCTTTCACTCCCTGTCCTCACTCACCTCCTAAACTCACCTGGAACCTCCAACGAGACTCTCTCAACAAAACAGAGAAGAACACAGACGGAACCTTTACAACTAAAATCCAGGAGAGCATCACTCTGTCAGACCACCATGATGGATACAACATCACCTGTTCTGCTGCATATCCTGTGAATGACGGCAAAGGTGTGAAGACAGCAGAGGAGATAAAGACTCTCAGTGTTTCATGTAAGACAACCAGAGTTTGTTACTGGATGCTGTCAGCACAGGACAGAAATAAAGGATCTTATTCAGGCTCTGATGTTACTCTCATATCTCACATCTCTGCCACATTTTCCTCAGACGCTCCTAGAAACACCTCAGTGTCCGTCAGTAAATCAGGCAGCTTTGTGAACCTGACCTGCTCCAGCAGAGCCAAGCCTCCCGTCAGCCATGTCACCTGGTTCAAGAAGAGCAAAGATGGAGCCATGAACGTGTCTGAAGAACAGTTTTACAGCTTGAGTGTGACAGATGGAGGAGTTTATTACTGTGTGGCCACAAATGATGTTGGTAACCAGACGTCGTCAGAGATTGATCTGACTGCTGAAGGTCAGTCATTACGTTACTGAATCCACCAATGTAAATCCTGTCTGCTCTCATTTGTTTTTCTTTTGTCATCACAGATTAATAGTGCAGGTAAATGTACTGAATCTGCTTATTTTGATAACTTGTTTTTTTTGCGCATTTCTGCTTCTGTATAGCTTTGTTCATGCACAGTAAAACATTTTTTACTGCATTTGTGATGATTCCATACAAAAAAAATGGCTCATTCAGCCCTTGTTTCCTCGTAGTCACTGGGTTTTCTTGTCCTGGTTTTTTTTTTTTTTCGATGAACAGGGAAGGTTGATATATGGGCTGTAGCTCTTGGAGGGATCGGTGCCGTCATACTCATCTGCCTTGCAGTCTGTGTTTGGTGAGTATCGCAAACCTACGTTCATGGTGAGGGTCTGGATGAGGATGTGATCGGCTTGTTTAGTTCACTTCTGCACCAACAGATTCCTCATGTTTACATTTTTTGTACTGATTAAAGTGGCTGATTCCAATAATGTCTGCCTCCCATCACTCCTATTGTCTATTCAACCTTATTCTCTCTCTAATGTCTTCCAGGTGGTTCAAGTCAAAACATCAAACTCCACAGCTGACTCAGGTGGGAACTCAACTGTACAACCCACACAGTAGACAATGTATTTTTGAACCTTGTTTCTTTCAGCCTCGATCTGAAAGTGGCTAAAGTTGGAGCACATTTGATTTTATCAGCAAGTTGGTTTTATCTGGTTACAGCACAGTAGCTTAAAGCATCTTCACCATATTTGGTTCTGACTAGAGGCACTCGTTGTTTCCTCAAAGTCAACAGGACCTGTGTATTCTTCACACGTATCAGACATATTTTGCTGAATTATAGCTAAGTGTTTATTACATGCAGATTTCAGCATTACGCCACACTAACAATGCCGCACATGGACATTAGTTAGACTGTGAAGTAACTGCGTGAGTCAAATGACAAAAATGACTCACACAAACATAAAATATAGATTTATAAACAGCTGGTGCGACCCAAACCTTGCGCTTGGCCTTAGTCTTCATACTATGGTTCTTCAATCAGTCTCAGCAATGACTTTGAGTCTTTCCTCCTTGTTGTGAAATTCAACCACTTCTGTCTGGCCTTGATTTAACTGAAGGAAATAAGTTGTATCAATATACTGTATTTACTTGCTCTACACACTAAAACTGGGAGTCTATGGGACCACAGTCATTTAGACGTGTGTCATGTGCTGCAGTTGAATAATAGAGGCTCAAGAATCGAACCCTGGGGGACTCCTCCACCCAGATTAATGATCCCCAAGGAAACAGTACAGCTATATCCTCAAGATATGACGCAAACCTTTCGAGGATTGCTCCACACTTTACGTTCAACAATGTTTAAGGTTGCACTGTCAAGTAGCATCAAAACTCATTTTTTAACCTGAATCAGTATTCAGAGCAATTCATCACCTTTACCAGTGCTGTGATGTAGTCAGAAACCAGATTCGATTTGTCCAAAGGGCCAAATAGTGAACTTTAGATGCATCTCTAATTATTTATTGTAGAAGCTTTCAGCTCACAACATTTCCTGTTTTGATTAATATTCCAGAGTCAAAGAGGTGATGAGCAGGCTCTTCAACTGCCAGCCAGCAAAACAGAAGAAAACATCCATTATGGAGAAATCAGCTTCTCCAAGCAGAGACCTCAACCGTCCACTGACAGGGGACGGCAGCAGGACATGCTGTATGCACAAGTCAAAGTGTCCAAGCCAGCAAACCGCTCATCACAGACCGCTGACGGCGATGTCTACGCTCAAGTGAAGAAGAAATGAGTATTGTTTTGCCATCCCATTTGAGTTGGATTCATATCATACCTTCATTTTTTACTTATGCAAGATGTTTAATGTCAGCTAATGTAGAAAAAGGCGCTGATGCCAACAGGAAAATGTCACCTTCACTGTACTGTTAAAAAAAAGGAAACTGAAAAGCTCCACGCCCTGCAGCTCACACGGTTTTGTTGGTTAACACGTTATCATAGCTCATATTTGTGTACTGTCCTCATCGGGCTGTTGCTGTGCGATTAGTAATCTGCTTGTCATATGTACAAGTCACAAAAACATTATCAGCGTTGAACAAGGTTGCATCTCATTTTGATATGTTTGTGTAATCTAATTTTGTGATATTTTACCAGTTGATACTGCATATATGATTTTCATACATATTTTGTATCCCACAACATCTCTATTTGAATTGCCTTAAAAATGAACATGAGACATAGTTCCTGCATTTGAAGGTATTTATTCATTGCACTGTAATAAAAACCTTGGCATACAACTTGTATAATACCTAATAATCTCAGTCGCATTCATTGGTCCAACATTTCAAATATTGTGTGTAAACATCCCCTGAAATCATACAGCTTAATCACAAACATTACAGAGTGGCAAGATGAATTATGCATAGTAATCCTCGGGCCCAGCGCACAGCTGCTACGATGTTTTAAGGAGTTAACAAACTTGTGATGTTTATTTTTTCCGATATAAAGCTCAATTAAAAATAAAGGGCATTTCATGAAAGTCGACAGGGTATTAAAAGAGCTAATGCTAAAATTCTTAAAACCTTCTCAAGAATAAAAAAATCAGAACCTTACGTACTCTTTGGGTTTTAGCGTGTAAACATGAGGCGCCGTGACACCGTACTGTTAAATGTCTCACAGGCACCACCGGGCCATGTTGATTGTGCTTTAGTACCATGCCAGTGCTTCTCCACATGACAATATTGACAACTTCACAGAAATCTAACCTTCATGTTGAGAGTCAAAGCTCCATCCTAGCACCAGCCCAGCACCAGTTTCTCTGTGTTGTAGAATGAGTGTGAAGTAGTGTCTGAAAGGTAGGTATTGCATTGTAGATTATTAGCTTCTCCTCCGATTCCATATCTGACATTTAATTCCTAACAGACTTCTCTTCATAGAGAGAAAGACGAGAGTCACTGACTGTGTTTTCATGCACAGAGAACATCAGCTACTGGCCCAACAATTGGTCTTTTTGTTTTGCTTTCAACCAATGATTGAACAAACGCACGTCTACCCTTTCTGTATTCTCAACATACAACATGGTCTATCAGCCATGTGGCTGCTAAACTGAGCAGCAAGTAGTAGTAATCTCTCATACCAGCTACTGCCATGTTTTTGGCATTTCAGCATGTCATATGTTGAGACACCCAGGCATCTCAACCACGTTATCCAATCTTAGCTTCGTTTACATTTAAAAAAAAAAACAAATCTGTTTTTAGCTAACCTGGTTGAAAACTAAAATCTCTGTGTATGTTAACCCAGTCAGTGAGTCTGATTGCACCCTGATGATGTGAATCCTGTGTCATCAGTGACTACCTCCCTGTTTCTGGAGGAACTTCCTGTCAGTAGGGTTTTAGTTATGCACTCTGTTCTCCAGTGCCTTCAGCTCAGCCTCCACCTGAGCCGGTAGATCAGCTCCAACTTGCTGAGTGAAGTAGGCTCTCAGCTCCTTCGTCTCCCTCTGCCAGAAAGCCGTGGGCACGTCGAACAGGGCACCCATATCCACCTTGCTGCTCAGACCTTTAGTGTCGATGGCGCCATCTTCTGGCAGCCAGCCGATAATGCTCTTCCTTGCCGCCTCATCGTCCCTCTCCCGGCTGCAGCGCTTGAAGATCCACTCCAGGACGCGGGCGTTTTCACCAAAGCCGGGCCACAGGAAGGCACCGCTCGTGGGGTCCTTTCTGAACCAGTTGACGTGGAAGATTTTTGGCAGATGAGTGGGGGCCTTTCGGCTCTCCATGCTCAGCCAGTGAGCGAGGTAGTCACCAAAGTTGTAACCAAAGAAGGGTCGCATGGCAAAGGGGTCGTGCATAATCACTTTGCCTGACGGAAAGCATTAAACATTTTAGTGATAGTGAGAGTAAATTCCTCATCATCCCATTATCTCAAACAATCAAGTATGCAAATCAGCACAAATATATTAAAAAAAATGCAGACCAGAGGAAAATCTGGTGTTTGACTTTGTACCTTTATGCTCAGCAGCTGCCGTAGCCTCAGACCTCATGGCGGCTCCAACAAAGACTCCATGTTGCCAGCTGAAAGACTCATAGACCAGAGGGACTCCTGACAACAACATGTCATCATGTTTACCACACAGCTATTACTGCGTTCTAAATGTTGCTCAGTTTCTCATGTTGATACATACTACACATTGTAGCTGGAATGACTCAGACATAAAACAACATAAGCACAGCTGTGTGAGGCAATTATGCAAAGTATATATCATTTAATTACAGTGACTATAAAGTGACTAAAATCTGTTTTGTGCACACCATTTTAAACAACTTACTGTGTCAGTAACATTACAAACAACTAAATGCTTCAAAAATTGGCAAATTTGTGTTAAAAAAAATCAATGCTCATTAAACCATATCTGGCTTTTTAGGGAAAAGCTCATATTGTGTATTAAGTGAAAGCAGTACCAACCTTCCGGCCTCCTGCCACCAAAGATAATGGCGTCAATGGGAACGCCCTCCTCACTCTCCCACTGGGGGTCAATGATCGGACACTGAGCCGCCGGGGCACAGAAGCGGGAATTTGGGTGGGCACACGCAGTCGAGCTTCCTTTTCACAGAAAGGAAACAACAGTTTATTCTACCTTCAATGCTTTAGAAACATCTGACTGTCACACAGTCTAAAAATTGCATTTGCTTTGGCAGGCCACTAGATGGCACTGTATACACTGTGGCTGTTCAGTTTGGGCGGATGTTACCTTGCTTCCAGGTCTTGCCGTGCCAGTCTGTGAGTTGGACCCCGGCTGCAGGGGGGTCAAGACCCTCCCACCACACTCCTCCATCGCTAGTCTCGCCAACATTGGTGAACACGGTGTTTTTGGCGATGGTGGCCATGGCGTAGGGGTTGGTCTTGTCTGAGGTGCCGGGAGCCACACCGAAGAAACCGTTCTCTGGGTTGATGGCTCTCAGTTTACCTGCAGAGACGGCCGGGATAATGGATGACACAGGGATTTACTACACTACCGATTGAATAACGAAGTGGCTCCACGTGTGTGCGTGAGCCATCCTCCTCCCTCTCACCTTGGCTGTCAAACTTCATCCATGCAATGTCGTCGCCCACACACTCAACCTTCCAGCCTGGCAGAGCTGGTTTCATCATGGCCAGGTTGGTTTTACCACAGGCACTGGGGAAGGCCGCGGCTACGTAACGTTTCACTCCCTGAGGGTTGGTGATGCCCAGGATCTGAGGAGAGGAGAGCGTGGTGAATAAAAATGCTTAAAGGACAAATCCTTCTATCATCTTTAGCTAACATCTCATGGACAGTCATCACTGAAAAGCAAATAGGACATCCCTGCTATATTATTTTAGTATACTTTCACCTCAAGTTTTGACAGCAACAAATGAGTGTCTCCCTAAGCTCTCTTCTGTGGCGTTCACTCACCAGCATGTGTTCGGCAAGCCAGCCTTCATCCTTGGCGATACGGGAGGCGATGCGCAGGGCAAAGCACTTCTTCCCCAGCAGAGAGTTTCCTCCATAGCCGCTGCCGAAGGACATGATCTGCCTGATGTCTGGCAGATGAGATATCAGCACCTTGTCTGGGTTACAGGGCCATGAGTTGACCAGAGGGGCTGGAGAGAAGACAGGGGAGGAGATCTTAAGTTTTAAGTAATACAAACCACAAAGACGACTTGTTTCAGGCTTTAAGAATTTGTACTTTTGAGTGGTAAAGGTCGTCCCACAGAGTGCTGACAGCGGACAAAGTCTACTCCTTCAGCCAGTTTCTTCAGGACAGGAGTGCCCATGCGTGTCATGATCCCCATACTGGCAACAACATATGGCGAGTCCGTCACCTTGCAGGAAACAAAATCACTTTAACTACAGCAATTTACAGAAACAAAGGATAGTTCAGCTCAGCAGGTTTATTGCTTTATTGCATGTATCAAGTATTGCCAAGCCAAGTACCTGGACACCATATTTAGTCAGAGTCGAGCCCACAGGACCCATACTGAAGGGAATCACATACATGGTCCGACCTACAGAGGAGGACACAGAAGTATAAACATGCTATTATACATTAGTACTATTTGTTATTCTATTCAACAACATACAAGACAACATACACGTCAACAATGCAGAATTTGTTAGACCTCAAGGTTTCACACAATGCATTTTGGTGGGAAACACTGAACTTAAACATAACTTTTGTTAGTATGGAAGAAAACTCCACTGGGGCACCTTGTGTGACAGTCACTGTGAGTCACGCTTTTCACGTTTCTGATGCAAATCAAGTAATTTTTCCCATCCACACACTGTTACAGTTGGGACTTCTGACGTGCAAAACATCCATGTTCGTTTCAGCTGTTTGTTTATTCATCTATGAAAGAGTAACTTGACACCTGAAAATCTTGTTTTTGCTGACCTCCAGTGGTTTAACTTCATGTATTCCAGGACCCTGTGACATCAGTGTTGGTTACAAGTGCAACAAAGCACATTTCTGACCATACACACATGCTTGAAACTTTAAACTGGAGATGGCAGTGAACACTGCATTTCAGCCTGCTGTCAAGTTACCCTTCAAACGTTACTCTTCAAACGTAAAACATAATATTTTATTTTTGTTTCATTTTCAAATAGTTGGTTACTGATCCAATTCAAAAGTTACCATCCAAATGTTTCAAAGGGAAGTGAAAACACAAATCTCCAACACTGTACCTGCCATGCAGCTGGGGAAACGCTCCTCTCTGGCTCTCTGCCAGTCGGACTCGCTCATCCAGCTGCCCAGCTGGCTCTTCACCCCTCCAGCAGGGATGGGGACGGTGTCCCGCTGGTTCTTGGTCACAATCACAGTCTTGCTTTCCACCCGAGCCACGTCCTTTGGGTCTGTACGGGCCAGCCAACTGACCAACAGAGCAGGAATCGTGGCATGAACTGAATAGCACTCAGGGGGCCAAAAGCAATACACAAACAAATGCATGTATTTATAAAAAAAAAAAAAAAAAAAAAAAAATATTTATAGCCCTTACCAGTTCTCATATTTGGGAAGCCTCTTGACCATCCCTTCCTTCTCCAGACCCACCAGGATGTTGGCCGTTTCCTCCGGCGTCCCCGTCACCACATGCACATTAGCGGGCTTGCACTCATCCACCGCTCCCTTCACAAAGTCAGCCACCGCCGGGGGCAACGAGGGGATGGAGGCCAGGGACCGAACCCCGATACTCGCCCCAACACCACCATGTCTGAAAGAGACCACGCAGTTATATGATTAATTACTTTTTTAACCCTTCACTTGTGATCAGAGGACACACTGACTGAACGCTACCTTTGCAATGCCCTGTGGCTGAGTTGGGTGTAACTCTACACAAACGGAACAAATAGAATATCTTCTCTCATCATGTGGGTTGCATTCCTGTGCAAAAGTATTTTGCTGCAAGACCAATATAGCTACGGTGGCCTTGTAGAACATTTCCCCTCAGCAAGTCACATCTCTACCATACATTGTTGAATCTACAGACAGAGTTCAACAATCTATTGTGATTCAAGAAAACACAAACATCCAAACTGGACAGTGCATAGCTTTCTTTCTTATCTGATCTTAGTCAGTGATGAATGGGATGTTGATATTATTCAGGAGTTACATAAATGCAGATGAGCTGGATGACCCGGCAGAGAGTGTCCTCACTGGCTGAAGTGGAAGCACTCGGTTTAGTGGGTTAAGACAAGTTCAGTCTCATTCCTGGTTCCTTTCTCTCCAGTTATGACACTTTTTGCCTGCATTATTGACTGCTCTGGTCTATGTTTGCTGCTTCTCAATTCAGGTGTTGTGTGTTTCACAAATAATGACTAAGACCTCACAGTGTAACAAGTATGTGAGAAAAATTAGAAAAAAGCTGCAGACCACCAATTCAGTTTTTATATCAATGGATATGGATGGGAGTTAAAAAGAAATCAAGGAAGAGCATGAGGGAGCACAAACAAGTCTAAATAAGGCCCCAAATTGAAGTGGTATGCTTTTCATGTGACAGGGGTAATGCATGTGTTGTCATGAGGCAGTAATTAGTGCAACCTGAGAGCCTCAAACAAACTCCTCCACATAAAGAGAAGCATGCGGGGGGCCGGCCTATTGTTTGTTAACAGCATGATATTCACAAACACAAGCCACTGAGAGGGCTGCTGCAATGCAAGCTGTTAAAACACAAGGCTGTGTGTATCTATGCTTCTCCTGTCTGTTCCCGGCAACTATCTGACAATGTGTGTGCGTGCTTTGCTTTCTGTCTGTCTCTACAGTGTGGATGACCCCAGCTGACCTCTTTAGAAAATGTGAAATTCATAGTCCTGTATCCTCAAATGAGATGCCCAGAAAAACAGCAAAACAAATTAGCCTAAATGCCCTAAAGCTAGTTTCAACCATGAATTGACCCACATTCTCCCTCCAGTCAAAAATCTGTGGCTAATTTGACTGGGAATACAAATCCCACTCCTCTACTCTGCTGTTTCAAAGACAGCGACACAGTTGTCCCATCAAGTGCAGGCACGCGGCTCCCAATTTACTGCACTGAGTGTGTCATAATACATGCTTCACGGGCGCACATACACTTCTAATTGTATATGTGCAGACATGCATAAATCTGGCCGGACCATACAAAGGGCACAAGCAGGAAGCATGCCCGTGGGCTCACAGTGAGAGAGAAGATAACATGCAACTTGACAGAGAGGGCAAAGAGCTGAGAGCAGTCTAGTGCCAGCCTCAGGGTCCAAACTCCCTCTGAACAGGTGACCTGTACCTGCTAGTTGTTTAACCATTGATGTGGGAGCAATTAATCATGAACAGACTCCATTTTTTTTTTTGCCATATTCTCTTACTGTTTAGCCACCTTAGTCCAGGTGAGAGACAACCTGGGTGGAGAAACGTGCTCCTTCAGTTATTACCAAATAAAGTATATCTTATCTTATCTCACAATGCATTCAAAGAAATGAGCTGAATAAGCAGGAGTGATTGGTACCACAGTTGTAACTTTTGGTTTCATCTCTCAGGCTGCTCTGCCTTATTATGGTGCATGTTGAAGCGCATGCAGCCTGAAAGCACTGCTCAGGCCTGACAAAACGTACCCACACCCCACTGCATTCTTTTGGGGGGGAAAAAAAATCAGTATTTTAATGCACAGTTAATATTGTCATAAGAAGATGCATCAGTCAAAGATAGCAACAGTCACAGTGCCCTTTGTCATGAAGACAGAAATACATTATTTATGTTAAAGTTATCAAGCATCTGTAAAGGAGACAAAAAAGCACTTAAACAGGCTTAGAGAATTACCCCAAAATAGCTCCTGGTGTATGTATGTGTGTAATACTACTACTAATAATAAAATGTTTCAAAACACAAAGTGACTTCCAATAAAACAGAACACACTTCACGCGAGTGGCTGTGTGAGGCTGTAATTAGGTAGAGTGTTTTGAGCTAAATGCTAGTATCAACATAATAACATGCTCACAACATGCTGCTGTTTAACAGGTACAATGTTTATCAAATACACCATTTCAGTTTGGCATGCTTACATTAGGTAATTCGCAATACACACAAAGCACAGATGAGGTTGGTGGGAATGTCATTCAGGATGCAAGTTTCTGGTCACAAACCAAAGTACTGGACAGATTGAAATGTTGACCTGATGATGGCACACAGCAAAACTCCCAGGATTACAAAGTTACTAAAACTCATCCTTAGGAGCACATGACCTTTTACTCAAAACCACAGTCAGGAGATTATTATATCTCTGCATGACCTGCATCCACCAAACACACTTCGCCGGCTAATTTCTCTTTTTCATAGAAGAAACATTGTTCAGTTTTCAGTGGATCTTTAGACTCTCTGATGAAAATCTTAGCAGATAAATGAATGATAAGCTCAAGTGGAACTAAAAGAACAACACTGTCACTGTATCACAACCCTCAACTGACCTTAAGTCACAGAGGATAAAAAATAACGCCACTGTGATATTAGACTAACTCTTTCCCCCACCCAGTAAATCTAGTGCCTCTGCTTCCAATCATCCACCCTGTCATGCGACTAATTACTGTAACCATTCGGATGGTGCTGAACATTTTCTCCAGTGTGATTAGGATTAGGAAAGGAGGTGATTGAGTTTGAAATTAACAGACGGAAACAAAGCACTTGTTGATTATTGAAGCTCAGGTGCTGGCTGACCTGCTACAGAAGATAAAAGCAGCAGGACTGGATTAGCATCTTTGTTCCTCCGTCTTTGCATTAAAAAGGCTGCAATATTAGAAATCCTAAACAGACTCTGATGACCTTTGCTCCCAGTTTCCCCCGCAGTCATTCATCCTCTCAGGCCTTTGTCTCTCCCTCCCCATTCCTCACCCCATCCCCCATGCCTGATGAGGACAAGCATGCTTTCTTTTGAAAAAAAAAAAAAAAAACCTTTTAAAATGTGATTTTTTATGTAGCATTTAAAAAGGAAACGCCATTCTCCTTTTTTAAGGGTGATAAATTTAAAAAAAGAAACATTATCCAGGGGGAAAATGAGGAATGTCAAAGGACAGATAACTCTGATATGGTATCCATTCCTCTGGCTGTATCTTGCTTCCATCTGAGCAACTTCTCTAAACACACCTCCAAAATCAGCAAGCCAATCCTCTCACACCAAAGCCAGACACGCCTACACTCCCTCTTCACATGGATTCTGGTCAATTGCCTCTATAGGACACAGTCTACACATGAAACAGAGACACGCCGAAGTATCACTTAGAGCATGCACACGTGCTGCATACATAATCCTCACACTTGGTACAGTGAGCACACGGGGGAAACACATGGACCATGCTCCGGGACTGTCAGGCAAATAGAGGAGTGATGACTCTGGCCATTAACAATCTCTCAAGCAGAAATGCAAACAAAAATGCACAGGACACGGGCCATCCTGTCACAGACTCACACGTCCCTGACATGGTGTCACTCACATGCATCCCTAATAACAAAATAAAAGCAAACACACATGGAGTGCTCACATTGACTCCAGAGTCCCTGTGTGATGTGGTGTCATCACAAAGCCTGCAAGGAAAAAGTGGTTGAGAGAAGGAATGCAGAAAGATTACACACACACACACACACACACGCACACAAAAAAAAGGTAATGTAAAAGTATAAAGATACAAACAAGTATGCAATAATCATCATCACCCGACCTGAGGCCTATATCTGACATCACGTCAAACAAGTTTCTGGCAGTAGGCTGCAAAGCAGTTGGCTAACAATGGAGATTTTGTCGCAGGATTACTAAGGTGACTTTTAATAGATAAATTCATACGGGATGGATGTTGTAATAGTGCCACAGGTCTTGTCTCATTGTAAAAGGATCCATGAATTATGCGTTCTGTTGTGTTAACACATGGTCAGAGATGATGAAATTTTGTCATAAGCCACAAACGAAAAAATGTTTCTGCTTCAGAAAAAGTGCACTTTATCCCGAAGAGGTTCATGATATTAAACAGGCAGGAAGGGACGATATATTTCTGCATGTGTAAAATACAAACAAGCTAAACTGACTGCCATTTATTTAGTCCAGGAGGCAAACACAAGCCCACTGTGCCTGACGAAAAGTGATCCTAAAGAGGTTCGTGTTAAGTAGACGGGACATGGAGCTGTCCACTGTACATGTTCTGTATGTGTATACAATAAAAACAGGCTAGCACAACAGGCATTCATGAAGTAAACTTAAGGAGAAAAACATAGAGCTATTTGAGTGCCAGGCTTTGTTTCTTAAAGCCATTGTGCCTGACTGAAAATGCCTGACTGAAAATGTTGCTGCTTCAGAGAAAGTGATGAACATTATCCCAAAGAGGTTCATGTTAAAGGGGCAGGACATGATGCTGTCCACAACATAGTTTCTGTATGTGTAAAATCAAAATGTAACGTTAAGAAAACAGGCTAAATCGGTATAAATTCAGTAAGAAACTTAACGTAAGCAGACTAACATACATACATACATACATACATACATACATACACACATACATACACACACACACATACATACATACATACATACATACATACATACATACATATATACATAGCAACGCGTCGCTCACGAAGCTAAAACACGATTTAAACCCCCCATAAAATCACGAAAGATCACAATTACTCACCTCCGTACGACTCCCAGCAGCAGGCACGACATCTTCAGTTGCAAAAATAAAGCTAGCTTAAAAAAATGAATGTGTAAAAAGGCACATTGAAGTTAACCGTGGAGGTGAATTGAGGAGCGGTTGTCTAGAGCTGCTCGCGGCTCATATCTGCGCGCGGAGAGGACCTTGCACTTTGCTCAACGTGTACTTGTACACACATACACCCTGATGTCACCGGCAAACTGGATGTCGACCACAGCTTGCAGATAACTTCAGTCCACACACTCGTCACGCTGTTTACGGCTCTGAAAAGTTTAAACACAGGTGACCGGCTCGTCACTGAGGAGGAGGAGGTGCTTCAAAGTGTAAATAACAGGTTGCAGGTTGTGTCCATACTGTTGTGGCCTCTCCTCCGACGCGACCGGCTGGTTGTTGCTCCCGGCTGATGTAAGTCTCCACAGTTCCTGCTCCACCGAGCGCACGAGCTCCAGCTCCGCGAACCTACGCGGAGCCACAACCCGGAAATACGAGTCATGGTACGGAAACAGATCTGAGCGCGGACTGTAGCTGGCTGTTCAAACCAAGCTCCCTCCCAGGAACAGAGTGTGTGTGGGGGGGGGAGAGTTTCAGGTTACGTAACGACGGTAGTGTCTACATTTAGTTGCAAAAATCCAGATTCACGGTCTTTCTTTCAGCTACACTATGCAACAAGTGAGAATCAAAGTTAGGTTTATAGCCAAGGAGGTTTTCACAGGTCCTACAAGGAATCTGCTTTGTTGTTTTGGTGCATAAGAATAAACTCAGTAAGAAAAAAAAGTGACACATAAGTGAGGACTCATGAATATGAAGGAATTGGAAGGAAGAGGATGATATGTGCAAAGTGTTGAGCAGGGAGCGTAATATTAACATCCAGGTGAGTTGTAGGAAGGGGTTTTTTTTTCTTTTTTTTTTCATATTGCTTACAAAATTCTTTATTCAAAAGCAAATTTTCCCTAAAGCTGTACTGCAACTTGTTTTATTAGAGAGGATCATAGAGACACACTGCTGCCTGTACTGTTCCTATTATATTCCTTTACTCATTAATACACAGTTATAAACAGACAATTGTTGTGGGGAGAAAACGATGGTAGCTTGATAAAATTGTAGAAATGGAGATTTCAATAAACATCTCTCTGACTGAGGGGGCCCTCCACGTCGATGATAGATCATGTAAGGGAATGGATTTGATTGGCACAGGTGCTGCAGCGGCTGTCCAATACATTGTTCTGCTCCTAAAAAGTTTGACATGATGACGACATGAGGCACTGCCAGCTGCAAAATGAAGATTTGGCCTCATGTTTCCAATGTATTTACAGGATATTGTCATGGGTAATTAAGAGTCTATTAAGCATGATTAAATGCTTTCAGTCAAGCTGGCAGCTCCACTTTATGGACACTGGAAACCTCTTTTCTATGCACTGGAAAATATTTTCTTTGTGCACTCAAGACAATTGGTAAATGGTCTCATTGGAGGAACTGACCACAACTGTGTATGACAGAATGTTAGTTTCTTTCATTCGTTCCTCCCATCAGCATTTTTCTCTGCGCTGAGCTTAATTTGTCATTTTATATTATTTTGATATGTGTGACTGCTGTTGAGTGTTTGCTAGGTTGTTTTTCTGCAAATGTGTCTGTTCCATCCCAAGAGTGTATCACTCTCATTTTTCATTAATAGTTCAGAAAGACTTTCTGTCTTGATGTTGCTGAGATTTCTGATTTAAGGTCTGAGGGAATAATTGTTAATGAACATCATACATGTATATATTATAGTTTTATTTCATAGTTCCAGGCTTCGGACAAAGTAAGGGTAGTAGTGTAGAGCCAGGCCTGGCTGATTTGTTCCATGTCATCTTTCCTGTTTCCTGTCTGCCTTTTCATCTTTCACTGTCTATTAAATGTAAAACATGTCACAAACAACTTTTGAGTTCTGAAGCTCAGTATTCAAACCGTTCTCTCTTGCTGCCGTCAGCAGCTGTGGTGCTGCCCACCGAGGGTTTGTAGTAAATCTTCTACCTAAGAGAATATTGTCCCTCTTATCACTTGTGCAGCATTGATAAGCCTGTTTTATGAGCGAAATAGTCTTTACTTTCAGACATGAGCTAGCAGGAGACTTCCACGTTATACTAACAGTGCAGTGCAGGGCAATCAAGTGTGTCTGCAGCTGCTTTTTAAATAGTGAGTTTCCTGTTAATGTTTCTTTCTGTGGGAACTGGGGGAGGGGGGGTTCTTACTGTCTTTCCTTCTCACACACACACACACACACACACACACACACACACACACACACACACACACACACACACACACACACAAGTTGTGAGGGAGAGGGCAAGTGAAGGGGAGGGGTCTTGGGCTGAGGAATATGCTGCATGCAGTAGATAAAGGGAGATAAAACATGACTGGTCAAACTTCAGCCCTCCTGCCTCATGTTCTCTGAAAAGGCCTGCAGAGTCAGCAGCTGACCAAAGAGACTCCCAAAGCACATGGACAGCACACACACATTCACTATGAATGGATGCATACATGCTTTACCCCCACAGCTGCAGCCCGCGGTAATGAACAGGAACATTCGGAAATAAAAAACAAATCCATTAAAAGCTGTGACATCTTTAATCATTCGACTATGTGGCCTTACTCAGCCCTTTGATTAGCTGATCACACATCTGACCCTACTGGAAGTGAAGTTTCAGCACAGGATGTTTCATTCTGGTTTTCTACACAGCCAGAGTTCAACAGTCTAAATCAATGTAACTCACACACAAACAAAAAATTATTGTGCAATGTGTCCCAATTAGACATTGCTACACTTATACTTAAATATGTTAAGCAGTTTTAAGTTCCCTCCATCAGTGTTGAACTTTTATATGTCAGAGAGGAAAAACTACATATTTTTGAAAAATAGTCAAAGATTCCCTGTCAATCATCTTCTGCTTCATCAATCAACTGGATGACTAATGACTAAAGCCTCAGTCTTCTGCAAGAAGACAGGTTTACAAGAAATCTCAAAAGAACACCGTCCATTTAAAAGATGTCAGATGTAAAAGGTGGTAAAAAAAAAAAAAAAAAATACCAGGTAATTAACCAACATGCATTTCAATAAGATTACCTGACATCGAAAAATTTACAGAGAAAAGATGTTTCTGCAATCCTAACTGAGTATATTTACTCATGTACTCGTAATCCTCTGCTACATTTCAGAGGAGAATATTGTTCTTTTTACTGCGCTACGATTATCTGACAGCGTTAGTCACCACTTTACAAAACAAGATTTTTGCACACATGATCCATTGTTATAAATTGAACTGAGCTGAAATAATATTATGATAATGGATAAACCTGTATGTCTATTCTGTCACAATGCATCGAGTTAATATGGTCAGTGTGTAACTGTGGAGGCAGATGATGAAATCCTGCATGCACACTGTACGAAGAGATGTTTGACTGACATGGACACAAATCCTAAAGTTCCTTTCCTCTTGAGGTACATGACCTTTGTCCACAGGATTTCTCAATAGCCTCCCTGACGTAAGTAACACACTGAGTTTCAATCACTTACTCAATCAAATCAAAGAATCAATAACTCCTGGTCCTCGAACTGTAAACAAGTGCAGCCTTTGCCCTTTGAATCAAACTTTGAGTAACACCTCATGCCTGAGGTGTGATGTATTCTTGTGTTTCCCTGCACTACAAAAGATATTTAACAGAGTATGCAGCAGACTTTAACTGGACACAACTCTAATTATACCCCCAAAGAATTTTCTGATTTAGCCTTCAATAGCAAGTTACTGTGATTTAATCTATGTGGGGTCTAATCGTCTGCTGATGTGATTAGACTTAATGGACTGACCTGTTTTCATCTGTTATAACACAGAGCATGTTGGCACAATGATAGCATGTAACAGTGCAGATGACCAGGACTGTGTTTACAATGGAACGCTCTGACGTCCTTTCTGTCCGCTCAGGATCCTGTATTTGTTTTAGGCTTTAACCTGACTGGGACGACCCCCGCTCTGTCCACACAGCTCCTGATGAAAGAGCCCATGTGACAGTAGATGAACAGCAGTAGATCCCTGCAATGCTGGTCTCATTAGCAGACACACTTTGGCCTCAGGTGGTCAATACGAAGTGAAACTGGCACTCTCCTGCTGCTGGGATGGGATTTTTCTTATTGCAGCAGCCTATTTATGCCATGTGTCTTTCTGTATTAAATCCACATTGTACTGATAACATATAAACAGGGAAAAGCTACATTTCCTTTTTACAGATGAAAAATGTAAATTATATTTTATATAAGAATCTTTGGCTTATTGAGGCCAAATGGTTGATACACCTTTGATATAAACATACGATTTTAAAACAACATTAACGTCATACACCTGCACAGGTTCACTCTGGTGCTGTTTGTCGCTTTTCTGTAGTTTGTCACAGCGGTTTGATTTACTCCATTTAATACAGCAGCGCCATCTGGTGGACGCAGTTAGAACCTACGGTAGAAGTCTGACGGTTGGAATCATTGTGATGTCTTTCATGACTTTTCATTAACAAAATGTAACGTGAACGGTTTGGTATTTGTGATTCTGTGTGAAAATGGCTAGCTTCATATGATAAGTTGTTTGTCACATATGTTATTACAGTTGATGTGATTTTTTTCTGTGTTTTTTGACTTACTATTATTTACTCATTTCACAAATTTCAAAGTTGTTTGTTTGTTTGTTTGTTTGTTTGTTTGTTTGTTTGTTTGTTTGTTTGTTTGTTTGTTTGTTTGAAAGCCATTTGCTGCAGTCTCACATCAATGTAATTAAAGAACAGAATAGCAGTACTTTGAATTCTTCATTAAATCCAGAGAATTGTTTTATCTGAGTACTAAGAATAAAGTTAGTTGTAGGACAAACAATTTTATAACACAGTGCCCCCAACTGTCTTCCATGAACGGATTACTTTATTTATATAAGAGTGTACCTATGAGACAGTTTAAGTATGTATGTATGTATGTATGTATGTATGTATTTATTGGGATGTGAGACCTAAGAATGTCTTAAGATAGTTTAGTGAGTACATAATAAGTATTAATAATAGTAAATAATGTACTGTACATTAATTACTATAGCTGTAATATATAATTACTATGTAGAATTATTATTATTATTGCTTTGAGTCTCCTTTTACACACGTGGAGGAAACAGTACCCTTTTAACCACTGTAACCTGAAGAATAACGCAAGTTTTCAGCATGAAATAAATAACAACATAGATAACATGCCATTTCATACAATTTCTTTGTGTATTTTTGTGCTTTCGGGGTAGCTGGTTAGAGCCAGCTCTATGATACTCTGTGATACTCCGCGTCTTGATATGGGAAATCAAATCTCAAAGCTTCCCAAAAAAAAACCACAAGTCCCAGAATGCAACAGGATCAGTTATTAAATCGGGAAAGTACGGAACCGTCTCAACACAAGCTGTACTTTCGTTTTCACTTTTTATGCTGAGTAACTGCATCTGTCTGTGTTGTGCGCGGCATTGAATTACACAATTGAGGAGTATATTATTAGTTTTCACCGCTTTGCTGAAGTGTTGACGCTTTTATAAACTTCAGTAAACCATTTTTCATCCGCTGAGACGACATGGCCTCTCTGGATATTCGCGTCGAGTCGAAGAAACAGGTGAGCGCGAGCGTCTGCTAGCATGACAGTGCTAACGACACCAACATTTTAAAGCCATTGTACAAACACTCGTCTGGCGTGTCGTTGACGCTTACAGGTGGGCAGCAGGTGTTCATGTAAGGTTTGCTTTGACAGATAGACGGACAGCAGGGGTCATACGAGGTGCGCAGGTAGTTATGAGGCAGTTAGCCCCAAAACGGCCTGTTAGGTTGAGCTGTTTTAACTGAGTGTCCTCCATACAGCTACACACAAAACATCGATAACATCGTATAATACGGACAAATCATATTATCTCTTCTTTGCAGGTGGATGACTTCTGCCAAAAGCTCACCGTGGAGGTAATTTAAGTCATGTTAGGTGTTAAATCTTTCCCACCTGTCCCATCCATTAAAGTCTTTCACATTGACATTAACAGTGTTAAAGTGTTATTATCGTTTTCTTCATTGCAGGCAGAACAACTGGTTTCCAAATTCTTCCCTCAGAAGATTGAAGAGCTGCAGATGCTGTTGAAGGTATTAGAAATGCTGGGGTGCAGGTCTCTGCCAGGTGTGTCTGGGGGCCATGTGGGTGAAGCAGATGTTGGGGATCCAGTAGTATGCAGGGGTTCTTTATTCAGTAATCCACCTCTGCAGTCATAATGTCTCAGTGAAATTAATTCCTGAGTTAGAGTTTAATATATTCTGGCTCTACACACTGTTCCCAAAACTTGATTAAATCACACATCTGATGTGTGAAAGTGTGTGTCAGTGTCTGAAAAAGCCGTCAAGAGTAACCTGTGTTTTCTGTCAGACGTCTTTCAACTGCGATGACCTGGCGTCCTTGAAGGCTCCACTGGACATCCCGATACCAGACCCGGCTAAGGAGGAGGCCAAACGCAAGAGGAAAGAGGAGGTATGTCTCACGCTCTGTAGGTTTGAGGTTATATTGTCTGAAACTTTGAATCAGCTCTTATGAAGAGAGCAAATACAAAAGACTCCTACCATGGCTACCAATCACTGCGTGTGTGATAGTTCTCAGTCGTTCAGGTCGTGGTTATCCAAGGAGGGTTGAATCAAGGGCAACTGGACTCAGTTATAGACTCGTGGAACTGTTTCACCTCTCATCCAAGAGGCTCCTTGAGTTCTAAGTGACTCTTTGGGAGTCCCAGGTATTTAACCTTGGTGTGGTCGTTGATGCCACTTGAGTAGTCAGTGCTCCCGCCTGTGTAATGGCAGTCGTTTGAGTCACCGGGGGTCAGGCATAAACATCAGTCCTTGAAGTTGTCACATGAGGCCAACTGTGAATAGTTGTTAAATTTCCTGGGACGGGAGGAAAGGACTGCATAGTTTGGATAGGGAGGACAGATGGGTTGAAAGACATAAAAATAGGGAAGCCATCCCTCAACAGAGGAGGAGGTGTACGACACAACTTATCCCCCACCTACAACGATGTCCTTTCATCCCCTCCCACGAGATTCAACAGCTATTCACACTTGGTCTCAGGTGACTCTAACGACTGCTGTTACACAGCCAGAAGGACTAACAACCCAAGTGGTATCAGTGACCTTGATAACAGCCCCACAGAGGTTTAATATTTAGTCAGAGCTGAAGAGGAGAGGCTGGATGAGAGGCTGTGTAATTTTCAATGACTGTTTTACAAATTGGCAGCGAGCGGGCCTTTTATTTGGGGTGATCCTTCAACCTTGTTAACATATCTATGGAATGTTTTTTTAAATGCCATATCAGGAGACATTTCGACATATTAGGGGTAAAATCAGCATTCAGTGATGGCTGAGCATGTACACCTTAGAACTGCACTGAACCAATGACAATCTCAAAAGCATGGTCTCAGACATCCAGCGCTTCATACGCCACATACATAACGAGCCAGTCTCATCAACTTGTCGGGTGGTGTTTCCTATATGATGATGTTATCAAGCCAAAGGCCTCTGTAATCTATTACATTTACATTTCTAATGTTGCAGAGAGCAGTACATTCAATATATGTCCATAATTATACTTCCTAAAGGAAGGAATAGGTGTAGTGTTGTATGAATTTCTTTCTAAATATGTAATTTTGTCGAACAGAGTTGAGTCTTTAGGGTTTTAATCAAAGCCAGGAGAGGAACTTTAAGGGATGGAATCATCCTGCAGGTTTTATGCAGCACAAAATCATCACTGCCTTTAAAAGAAAAGCAGAGAAGTCACTCAAGGATAAGATTCTTTTTTCACGCTTTATTCCATCTCTTATTTATACAGATGTCCCCTCTATTTTAGCAGTTGCTGCCATATTGCTCACATTTATTTAGATGAGGAAAGAGTGCAACGCTGCCAGAGTCACGAGTTTTATGTGAGGAAAAAATGGGTTGCAGAATATTTGGGCTCACACAGAAACTCTTGGGAACAATCTTGAGGCTGTTGGAGTTGCATTCAGAAGCTGTGTGCGAGGCGCAGGGACAGCTGGAAGTAGGTTACATTTCTTCTATAAAGCAAAAAAAATTCCAGCATTTGACATCTTCGTTTAGCCGTCCATGAAAAAAAAAAGAGAATCACGTGGGTGAGCTGTCTAAGAGATTAATAGGCAGAGAAAACTCTTTGACCTGCTGCCTTCTGTTCCTATGTTGCAGAAGGAGGCGAAGGAGGGGAAGAAAGACAAGGACAGCGATAAAGAGGAGGAAGATTCAGGTAAATGACAAGACAGAGAGGATGGCGACATGTGATGAAGCAACATGGTGATTGAATGTGTAAGAACTATGATGATCCCATGCAGTGGCAGTCAAATACTGTACAACATAGCCCCTTTATTAAACAAGGATATGCCAAAGAAAGATTGAATGGAGACTGGTGAACTATGATTATAGTGCACTTCAAAATTTGGAAGCTATAGTCATTCTAAAAACATGGAATATTTATTAAAAGCATTTTAAGGACAAAGCAGCCCCTGCCAGACATTGCTTTTCCACCTATTCCCTCACCAGTGATATTAAAATGAGGAGTCCAACTAAAACTGTTGAGAAAACAAAAGCATGTTAATGTGTATGTTGTAAATTGAAATGGAAAGCAGCTCTGGAGAAGCCCAGCCGAAGCAGAATATTCTGATGTGTTTTGTCCACCAGGGCCTCCCTGTGGTCCTATCTTCAGCAACGAGAGAGTGGAGAGCCTCCTGCAGGAGGTCAAGCCTCAGATCCAGACCCTGAAGGAGAAGCTCAACACGGTCAGTCAGTCACTCTTAATTAGTCTCTTAGCTTCACTTTTCATTTCATAACAGTATCACAGTTAGCCTAAGAGTTTCCCAGTTGTTGTTATTGTTGTTGTTGTGGGGACATTTCCATCACATTACTCCACTGTGTTTCCACTTCCTCGGATGGTGGGAGTAGACAAAGCTTTTGTGTTGGTTCTTGCAGCCACTAACAGAAAAATTGGCATGGTTGCTCAGAATGTCACCTTCACAGCTTTGTGTGATGAAAAAAGTAGTTGGTGGGTGTAACTCCACTTCTCTGAGTACACACATAGCTTCTACCTGCATTCTAACACAGCTGCAGTAAAGCACATTATTTTTGATATGCTAAAACTTATATTGTGGTAATGATATTGCAAAATTCATGTCATGGCGGAGAGTGAGACTGGTGAAGGTGATGAAACTGGTATATTTCCCACCCCTAGTTATTACCTTTTCTTATCTAGTGCACAACACAAATAAGAAATATGCCTTTAAGTAATGAAGACAGGAGCTCACATGCCATGTTTCAGCAGTGGTTACATAAATAGCTCTAACAAATGATATCCTCCCTTTTTGAGTGTGTTCAGACTTGTTTAAAATGGGACTCTGTTCGAACTTAGTAACAGCAGTAACTGAACACTATGACAAACTTGAGAGATGAATAAATTCAGATTTTCCTGGCAGGTGTCAATGTGGGTGCAACTCCAAATCCCTAAAATTGAAGATGGCAACAACTTTGGAGTGGCTGTACAGGTCGGTAACTGCTGATGGTTTGGTGAGGCAGCGTGTTGAGAAAGTGTTTGGACATTTGCCTCATGTAGTGTCCATTCTTGTGTGGAAGTCAGGATTAATATCTTTGTTCTTGTGCAAACAGGAGAAAGTGTTTGAGCTGCTGACCAACACACGCACCAAGATCGAGGCATTTCAAACCCAGATTTCAAAGTAAGAGCCCACACCACTGCAGCTGGTTTGTGGCACTTGTCACAGTCACTCTAACAAGATGCATCATCTCTGTCATCAAAGCTGATGTAGCTGTTCGTGGCGCTCTCCCCCCCTCCTCCCACATAGGCTGATTTTCAGTCAGATGATCAAATAGCATATACAGTTATCATATTATCATATATGTGTTGTTCAGTCCCAGTGACTCTACATACAAATGAAAGACAAAACAGTTCCTAAAAAGTGAAGCCAAAACACCTTCATCGCCCCCTGGTGGCTGCTTGCAGTACAGGTCATAAATCCCACCCCCTACATTTTAGCAGATGGGACTTGGGCCAAACTGGAAAAAATCCAAGTATGCGTCAAATACATTTCCCCAAAGATGGTTTCTGTCATGTTTTCTGACAGGTTTGGTTTTGATTAGTTATTTGATGCTATAAAAGGGGGTGTGACATCATGATTGTTGGGTGTTGTGACAGTTTAGTTGGGTGGGTGTATGGGTGGGACCTCAATAACGCGGCTACAGCTCCCAGTCACTACTGCACAGACTTTGGCTCCAAATGATGTCACCAGTGTGAGATGAGAGTGTTGCTGAATTCAAGACACTCATTTTTGCTGTTACAGCCTCACTTGGTCTAGTATGACCAGTAACTTACAGTGGCTAATGTTAGCGAATTTAGCTAGTATTAGTACAATATTGGCTAATATTAGCAAAAAAAAATTCTGTGTATGACATATTGCTGAGTTACGGACTTCGTTATGCTACAATAGCTTAGCATTTAGCACTGTCTCTTATCTGTCACCTGTAGCTGCTGTGACTGCTGTTCAGAAGTTAGTCTTAGTTAAAGACGGTCAACTAATAATATATTCCGTTGACAAGTGACTTCTTCTTTGTTTTGTTAGATATTACAGCGAGAGAGGTGATGCTGTGGCCAAAGCCTCCAAACAGCCCCATGTGGTTAGTATCTCATGTTGTGTATCTCGTTCAGCGGGGTTCATTGTGCTTTAACGGATGAAGATGAAAGATGTGGATGTTCACTGTGTACCACCAGCTGACTGTATGCTCTATGTGTGTGTAAAATGTTATGTCAAAGTTCTGCTCTGCACAAATCAGGCACATACTGCATGTACCACCTCTGAACTGAATGTTGTGTGCTGTCCACTGCAGGGAGACTACCGACAGCTGGTTCACGAGCTGGACCAGTATCAGTACTGTGAGCTCCGCCTTGTGGTCCTGGACATCCGCAACACATACGTAAGACACCTACACCCTGTTGTTTATTGTTTAGTCGGATTTCATATATTTATTTGTGTAGAAAAATCTGACAATGGATCAAAATCAAATTGTACAAAAATGTGTGAATACATGTCATCTGATTATTGTGTCATATTCGTATACCATGTTGTAATCATGCATTTTATTTTGAATAAAATTACCCCCACATCTATAAAACATTCAAGCCGTGTCCCAGCAGCGGGGACAGTGGCTAAATGGAATCATTCCTTCTTAATAGGAGGGTAATTAAAGTAATTGCTGTGCTTGTGTTAAATTGATTGGCGCTCCATCTCTCATCCATTAATCACTGTTTGTCTCCTTCCTCTGGCTATTGTCCTCCTCTGTTTGATGCTGTTAATGAACAAGGCGGTGCAGGTGATGATGAAAGGAGCTGTTTGACACGGATGCAGCTCTGGATTAGGGCGTCTGTCTCTTTTATTAGCGCCTCTAACCTTTCTGTCTCTTTCACATGCTGTCTGTCTTTGTTCCGTCTTTCTCGCGCTACATTTCCGCTGATGTCTCTGTCTGGATTTCTCTCTTCAGGCTGTGCTGTTTGACATCATTAACAAGAACTATGACAAGATTAAGAAGCCCAGAGGAGACGGGAAAGCTCTCATCTACTGAGACTCACTGAAGCGCACTCACAGGCTTTCTAACAAGATACAACTAGTGTAGTGTGACAGTTATCAAGTAACAATCCACCAGTTCTGACAGAAATGCCTTCCTTTTCTTTTTGTGCATTCATTTTGGTTCAGATTACAAAATAAAGCAACATGACTCTGATAATTCTGTCTGTGCTTCTTTTGTTCAAAGGGAAATTAAAATCAGGTGTAACTTGCATCGATGATATGTTGAGTTATGGTGGTGTTGTGACAGGTGTGTACTGTACCCAACCCTAATGACAAGCTGTGACCTGCTCCTGAGCTTTTAAGGTTACAATCACATCCCCGAATCGTTGGCTGAGGGTTTCAGACTACTGAGGCTGTTTATTGTTGTTCGTGGTGGTAAAAAGTCCCTCTCCTGGCAAACAGGTACAGCTCCAGCTCGCTTTGAGTCTGTACCATCCCTGGTAGAGTCCTCTCCATCCCAGGTAGCCCAGAGCTCCCCCCAGCTGCTGGGAGGGGAACTTGGGGAAGTGTGCGAGCAAACTCAGCAGCAGGAACATCCAAACAGCGAGTAGAAGTACACACAGGAGGAAGACGAACCTTAAAGGGCCACCAGGCGACCTCTGCTGAGGCTTTGTTAGAGCCAGGTGACGGGCAAAGACGGACATTTCCTCCACCAGCAGCAGACAGCACAAACAGAGGATGAGGACGTCCTGGGATACTTCATAACCTCTCCACACCATGTTGGCTTTGAGACAGGACGCTTTGGTCTGGTCTTCATGTAAGAGCAGCAGGGGCTGCGCTGTGGAGGCAGTGCCTTGGATATCCTGGGCGGGGGTCATAGGTTCATAACAGGTTCCTGCCGCGTCCTCCAGCAGGGTCAGGAGACGCTGACAGCCCCACCACAGCAACCCCACGACCCCTATCCGAGAGAGGTGGCGTAGGGAGAGAGAGAGGGAGGGACGGGCTGAGATGGAGAGAAGAAGGATGAAGGAACCTGTGAAGGTACAGGTCCAACCCCAAGTGGACTTCAGGAATTTCCTGTGAAGTAGAAATCAGTTTTTTAAATCCACTCAAATTTATTGTACTGCAAAAGAATGAAGGATGTCTCAGCGAATGACTTCATGATTTGTATAAGATCAAATTAAATAACCTCACAACAAATGTGTGCACTGAGCACGTGTCCAGTGTTTAATGTTGCAGTGCATCAGGTCATAGTGCTAACGTTAGCTAGCACTAGCCATCATAAGCTACTGGTCATTATGTGACCAAATAAGGCTGTGGCTGCAAAACCTCTGAGTGCACTGAATTGAGGCAGGGTGCATGTTATTGCTCATGGATTTAACTGTCCATTTATGAGACAAATCATAATAAAGTTTGGCAGAACATAAACATTCAAATGATCCTTCACTCACATCTGATCTTACAATGTGAAGCATGGTTTCTATTCATTGTTTACATTTAATACAGTAATGATATACGTGCCTGAAACCTGCTTAACTGCAGAATATTTGGTGTTAAAGTGCAATTAGAACTTCTAAGTGTCTTTAATGAACTCTTGGCTCATAATGACATTCAGGACAGACTTTAAAGGAGCAGGTCCAACTGAAAATCATGCAGTCACTATTCGTTTCCAGCAAGAGCAGATACTTTAAAATCCAAGGTTTGATGATGAACTTTTGATTTTCCAGAGCTCTCACCTGTACAGGTAGTGGTTGCTGTTGGCGAAGATGCTGTACTTGGACACCCAGAAACTCAGAGCAGGACCGAACAGAACCAAGCCAGACAGCAGCAGGTGGAAGTGTCCTCTGACCAGGCTGCTTCCTAAAACTCTGGCCAGTAAGTTTGTTACCAGCACCAGAGCTGCGTTCAGGAGTCTGAGGATGAACTTCCCCGGCAGTATCAGCTCTGCAGCCATCTTGTGTAACTTCTCCAAGCTGATCTCTGGCGTGAAGCCTTTTGAGGAGTTTTCAGTCTTCAGATCCATGTTTATCTTCTCTGTTTAGCCTCTTGATGATACCTTTGGCAGTTTCAAATTTAAAGCTGCTTTCCTCCTCTTTTCACTCCCTGTGGTGGAGTCCGCCTCACTTTCTTTTGTCTTTGAAAGGCACACCAGTTCTGCTCTGGGAGCCTTTCTACTTTATCACTGTCAGCCGTGCCGGAGAGCACATGGTTTATAAAAATACAACCCCTCTGTCCCCTTTCCCCTCAAAAGCCCTCCCCCTCCACAGCACAGGCTCGGAGTGTGGACATGGCTGCAGCTGCAACTGACCCCATTACACTCAAGACAATGTTCCAACACATTGTGAATTTGATCCCATTAGCTGTCAGCTTATGATCCAACTTGAAAATAAGCCTTACATTGTGCAAGATGGCTTAAAACAACGACTTTGCAATCAGACTTAACACTGCGATGTTTAATTATATTGGCGTTTAGCATCAAAAATGTTGATTCCTGCAAAAAGAATCAATCTGACATGAAACATCTCTTGGCTCCTTCTTTGGTTCTCCTTTAGTCTCTCCATTCTTAGAATCAGCTGTTGGAGCCAAAACTAATTTAAGTTATAAACTGTTGCCAGCCTGCATTTGGCGCCCTGAACAGCTGCGTTTCTCTCAGCACTTTCAGTCTTTTTTATTTCCAGGCCCATTCCTCAGGCCAGAGCCTCTTAAACCTCTTCAACTCCCAGAGCCAAATTGAGTAAATTTAGTCTTTCCACGGGATTTATGCTCAATAAAACACACTAAAAGTGTTTTCACAAGCGAGGACATCCAGTCCCGCTACTAATATAGACTCCAAATCCACACTAACAGAAATACTGCTGGAGTCCATATGTGAAAGGCTGGTATATTTGTTTTGTGTAAGTGACACAGCTCTTACATAATAACATGGAAGCAGAGACGCTTTAACATCATCTGCTCTCACTTCTCAGTTATTCAAATGCAAACTCTCTTTTTACTTAAAAGCTGCTAAACACAATAACAGGACAAGCATTTTTCACGACTTTGCTTCTTGGGTCCAGCTAAGTTTGCCTGAACTGTGAATTCCTCTCATTGAAATTGTAGCTGAGCTGGTTATTTCCACCACTGTGTTGGTGGCTTTTTGTAAGAATCTAATTTGTATGAAGCAGGAACACTAAGTGTAAATGAAACCAGCCATGCCAAAGAATCTCTGCCTAATTTTAGACTGCTTCCTAATGACCTTCAAGCCACTTTGCTATGGTTCCTATAGCAGCTAATTGTCAGTTATGTGCTGCTGCTAAATGCACACGTTGTGCTGGGCCAAATTCAATTTTCAGGACAAAGAAACTAAATGAAAACAATGACTTAAAAACTCTCTTCCACTGAGTATCTTGTTGACGTTTGTTCAGTGATTAAGTGAAGACGGACATTTCTCTCCACTTAGCTCACTGTTATCAGGCAATGAAAGTATTGCATTGTCTCCACGCTCCACTTAAAGCCCGACAGAGCTCATTTAAAATCGACTGACGAACGATTCCAGGACTCGACACGAACAGCGGCAAACACTCAGTAAAAAGCTTCAGCTCGTGGCGATACATTTAAAGAGAGGTTTTATTGTTCCTGTAAAACAACAGTCTGAGAGTGAAATATGGGCTTTGATATAAACACCTGAAAATTGCATATACAGATCAGTGTTTAAGGTTTGAGACACACACACACACACACACACACACACACACACACACACACACACACGTCTCCGGTACTTTCACCGAGCTGTAACCTCAACGAATTATCACTCACATTCAAATCTTTTAAACAGATCACAGGATTATATTGGCCAACAAACTACTCTTCTTTTTTTTTCTTTTTCTTTTTTTTTTTTAATCGATTCAGGGCTTGTGTTTACAGATTCGAGTGCTGGCCCAGGATCAATAATGAGACCTCAGACCGTCGCTGTGTCTGAATACAATGGATTTAGACTTGAGGTGGCCTAAAGAGGAGCAATCAGAAAATCGTTTTGAGTGTGACAGTTAAACAAACAGTGCGTCTGGGTCAACTTGGTATGCTGGAAATTTCCCACATAGGAAGGTGACCACAGGAAGTTGCCCCTGACCAGCTGACCGAGGGGTAAAGCAATGGTGAGCTCAGGAAAAGTCGCGTGATAGCCAGGTTTAGGGGTTGTGATTCTGGGTAATTGGCAAATCATGTGCTGCGTTATTAGAATATACTGGGTGTTTAAACGTGGACTTTGAACGTGACAGACCCTCGAAGCGGAAGCCGCTGTTCTTCATAACAGCAAAGTCAAAACTTAGTCCTAGTCGAACTGACAGCTATCCAAATACACTCCCTGATCACACACACACACCATTAAAATACTATACATTTATACAGAATTATCATCCTCAGCTTCTCCCTGCAATATCAAACATTGATTTTTATGGAACTAACTTCACATTAAATTTCAACAGCCGATTACGTTTAAGTGCTTCAGGCCAAATTCAGAAGGTCTTGACTTTGAGCAAAAGTGTGAGACAAAAACGAAAGGAAAACAGAAGCAGGCCGTCCCGCTGCGCCCTAATCTGCACTGAACAGCGTGAGGCTATAGTGCCTTCCAAATGAACACTTCAAAACCATGCTGTAGCTGTAATCATTACTATCCAGCATCAAATTTAAAAGGTATCTAAGTCCCTGCCAGTCCTTCCGAGCTTATTGTCTTCCTCCGATTGGGCCAGCCTGGCCCCTTTTGTGGTGATGTCACTTCCTCTGCCATCTTTTTCCTTTTGTCTGTCTTCTTCTCTTGCGCTCTCAAAGTCTTTCCCCTGTCGTCAGTCTCTCTCCCGCTCTCTCTCCTCCTCTAGGGGATGGGTCTGTCTGTGCTCCCACATTCGCACCGCTCCGTCCCACTGTGGACACAAAAAGGAGGATGAGGAGAGGGATCGGAGTCGAAATGTCCCGGTTTACTTCTCCTCAACACAAAACCTTTTACAATTTTTGAAAAGTGCTTGCTTTTGATTTAATGCAATATTTATGATCTCAAGCGAGACTCCAGTTGAACAGTTTGCATTAACAGCACTCACGGAGCTGCTGATGATGTTGTCCTCGTACGGGTGCCAGCTGACGTCCCTCACGCAAGCGTCGTGGCCCGACAGTCTGGAGACTACGGTGCCCGTCAGCACGTCATAAACTGGACAGACGCACATAGAATTCAATCTTTAGCTCCAAGCATATCACATGATTTTTCTTGTAGAAATGATGTCACAAAGAGTTCATCACATGACCACAGGCTGCAGACACGCGCAGGCACACGGTGACACTCACTGATGATTTTGCCAGTGGAGCAGCCAGAGTAGATGAACCTCTGTCCAGTGCTGAACTCTGGGGAGAAACGGCAGCGGATGAGGGTGTGCAGCACGCCGTGACCACGGTAGGTCATCACAGAGGTGTCGCCTGTCAGCTTGTGCCTCTTCAGCGCTGAAAGGGACAACAGGGCGGGGGGGTAAATTGACACAATATTTTCAGAAATTGACGGCTCTAAGAAAGTCAGAATTTATCTGAGCAGTTTATTAAAAGATGGCGAATTAATCTGTGTAAAAAAGTGGCTAGACTGTATTTTTTATTTTCTATTTTTAGGCTTCCCCCCCCCCGCTCTCTGCTCCATCTCATTACCTGAGCTCCTATCCTTCACCTCTCCTTTACTCCTTCCCTTCTTTTTGACTTGCAATGGTAATCACTCATTTCTTTATGCATGGTTTTAATACTGCCATATCCCCTCACCCTCACCTCACACACACACACACACCCATGTTTCACCTCTCTGTCATTGGCCCCCCTCTCTTTTTATAACATCATTTCATCTTCATCCCCTCCTCTTTTCTTCCTCCACTTGACCTCTCCTCCCTCTTGTCCTCTAACTCCTCTCCTCCCTCCTGACTCATTCACTACCAGTAGCTCCCTCTTTCCTCTTCCTCCCAGTTTCCTCCCCCTCCTCCTCACCTCTCTGGGGAACCTGCTGCCAGCGGTAATCCCAGTTTTGTTGGGTAACAGCCAGCCGAGAAGCTGCCAGGCCCTCTTTTGGAGAGAACTTCCTGACGTCCCAGAGCTTGATGGACTGGTCCTTAGAGTTGCTGATCAGATAGCGTGCGTCGCCCTGGCATCGCCGTGACACAGGTGACCAGATTTTGAAAGGATGACAAAACAAACCTCAGGGTTAGACCATTATACTAAGGATACTGTATACTGGGCTGTTAATGGCAGCTAATTAATCAACTTCCATCCAATCATCAGTCAAATCCAACTACCCGTGAGGATTTGGGGAACTTTCCATTGACAGATATGATAAAATACCAGCAGCATTCCTCTCCCACCCCCACCTTGCTGTGGATGAAGGTGACGCCGTCTCGATGGCCGGCCAGCTGTCCGACAGGCTGCGGTCTGTCTTCCCGCAGCGTCCGTCTGTCCCACACCTTGCACAGAGCGTCGTCACTGCCAGAGAAGAGCAGCTGGGACGAGCTGTCGGCGAACGCCACCGCATTCACGTCGTCTTCATGGGCATCAATCTGACGAGCAGAGACGCAAAAGAAAGAGAGTCAGTGTTTCTGTGTGTGATTTCCTTTGTGACAGCGTGTAGTATACATGCTTGTGTGAAAGAGTCTGTCTGTGTGTGCTTGTGCATGTCTGTGTGTACTTTAAAGTCGTGACAGAAAAAAAAGCAATAAATAAGATAGCCCAATGTTTCCAGAACTGATCCAGCATATTTCCTTCTTCCTTCTACATTTTCTGCAGTTTAAATATATAAAGAAAACACTTGCTTACACAAGTCATCGTAACTTTACAGTACTTTGCAGAAATGTAGTCATTTATTCAATATTCTGAAAGCATAAGGATTGTATTACTCTATTTTTATTAGCCATGCTAGCAGCGTAGCAGTCCACCACTTTCTTCCAGAATGAAATCTCAGGTGCAGACACTCAAGCCCCCTCAGGATAAATTGTAATCACAATGTTCTCTTAAATTTTTATCCAGCAGTCAATTTTTTCTTTTGTCCAATGCTTTGATTTATGATCTGCAATACTAATGACAGTCCATCAGTCTCAGCTGCACATATTACCGCTACTGTTAGAACATGTTTAAACTAAGATGGTGAATATAGTGAAGTGATTATACTTGCTTGAAACCTGCATATTAACATTGTCATTGTGAGCATGTTTGCATGCATATTAGCATTTGGCTCAAAGCACTGGTGGGGCCTCAGCACAGCCACACAGAGCCGCTAGCAAGGCTGTAGACTCTATTAGTCTTCATCTGTTATTGGCAACAAATCCTATGAAAAGACCAAATCCAACAATGAGTTAGTCCCACACTTTATACTAAGACTTCCCCCTATGGCTTTTAGCCCCAAGACCATTTGTCCTGACTGAAAACATAAATAAAACATAAATAAACCAAACAGGTCAAAAATATTACCTTTTAAATTTTTAAAAAGGCTCAAATAAAAGCAAATAGAGCATTTGTTGGGGACTTTTTTCACCCACCAATTTGGTGCTCTAGGAGGATTTACAGCAGCAGAACAGCGTACACGGGATCAACTCAAAATAAATTAGAGTTCCAATGTCTACTGAAATAAGGAAACATGACCACCCGAGTGACTCAGTGTTGGGTTTTTAGTAGTTTTTGGAGGAATAAAAGATAAATCAGGCTTTGGCCACAGGCATTACAAGTTAGTAGTATCAGTTTATTGTCGTTTTGGTCTTTTTGTGGGCTTTGTTAAGTATAAGACAAATTTAAACTGCCACCAGAATTCTCCTTGATATAGAATGGGGAACAGGACCAAGGTCAGAGATGAAGCACAGACACACAGATACAGAGGTAATGGGACGGACAGAATGAAAAAGAGCGTAAGACAGTGATGAAGCAGATGGTGGAGGCCAGCTACTGACTTCTACGCAGAGGGTGGTCGTGGGAGGAGGAGGGAGGAGGGTTTAACCCCCCCTGTCCCACTGCAGGGTGGAGCAGGACTCTGCTGCTACATTACAGACAACAGGGTGGTGTAAAACCTTGTGTGAGCCGGCACACTTTCAGGTCCGCTAATGTCTGGCTCACCTTGATCGCAGGATGAGGCTCAAGAGGTGGACACAACTCAGGTACAATCAGGCCCACAAGCAAAAGGCAAACAGGAAATGCACACACACACACACACACACACACACACACACACACACACACACACACACTCACTAACTAACCTTCAACGTTCGTTTATTCTGCTCAAGATCAAAAACATAAAGGCAGCCATCGTTTGCTCTGAAAGGAGAAAGGACAGAGAGAGACCGAACACAGTGTCATTCAAGGTTTCTTATCGTCTTCGGCTGTCAGGAAAAGGTGCTTGAATCTACATTTCTGAGAGAGATGTCAGTCCTCGTCTCAACTCTGTCAGCCACTGCCTTGAAACATGAGAGCAAATAGTACTCACCCTCCCAGGATCTCATTGCCATCTGTGGACGCAGCCAGTGAGAACACACAGAACCTCCTCTCATCTGGACTACAAAGCACAAAAGCACACACACACACAAGCAGGTTGACACTACAGCACTGGCATCGTTACTGAATCACAACTACACTGTCTACTGTATGTCATTCCACAGCAAAAAGCTTGATGAAGGCACATATCACCTCTTAAACAATGCTATTGTTCGGAGTGCTGTGAGTTTAATGGCAGCGCTTTGTTGAAATAATGAGCTCTCCAATTAAGGAAGGAACACACACACACAGTGAGAGGATGAATGTTGAGGTGACAAGTTCTGACATATCATTCATCCAGGTGGTAATGAAGGGAGAGGAGGGCTGGCTGGTACGGAATGATAGATTACCTGCTCCGTAATGCTATAAGTTACTATGAGGGAAACACTAACTTGAGGTCCAGGGCGGTGTGGTTTTCACTGTCTCCATCTATACTGCACAAATGAACTGTGGGGAAGACACACATCCAGAGCATAGAAATATTAGTATTAGTCTTTCCAATTTCAATCTCCAATTTGCAGACAGATATTGTCAAAAAGAAGACGACAAATTATTATATAGAGCATGTTTTCTGAATCAGTACAAAAAAGACATATTACAACATTTACAGTGCCAAGAAAAAGAGAGTGAAACCTTCGGAATTTCTTGCATTTATTTAGGAATTCTTCTGCCGCAAATCTAACTAGGAGTGGCCTCCCAGCCATGATGACTGTAAGGGGAAAATGAAGAATGCTATATGAGGTAAAAAGGCGCCTCAAGTCACAGCCATAGACCAAAAGGAGTTAGTGGAACAGGCTAACGTCTCTGTTCATGAGTCCATGGCAGGACACAGCGGAGGGAGCCATTGCTCACCTGAACTCTGCCAAAGAACATCTGGACACTCCACAGCACTACTGGGACAATGTTTTGCGGAAGGTTGAGAGCAGGGTGGAGTTGTTCGGGAAGAACACACAGCACTACATCTTGCATGAGCAAGATGTAGTGCTGTGTGTTCATGTTGTTGCACATGTTGTGCAAGAAAGGCACAACATATTGTCATGAAAACTGAAGGGGAGCATTATGATGTGGGGCTGCTTTGCTGCCTCGGGCCTGGACAAATCGCAATCATTGAGGGGAGGATGAATTCGCAACTGTATCTCAACATCCAACAAGACAATGTCAGGGTGCCAGGTGAAGCTCACTGGAGGCTGGGCTATGCAGCAGGACAATGACCCAAAATACCAGAGTAACTCTACCTGAGAATGACTCAACGAAAAGGAAATCTACCTTTAGGAGCGGCCCAGTCAAAGTCCAGACCTCAACCCAACAGAAATGCTGTGGACGAACCTCAAGCGAGCCCTTCACAGCAGACATTCAAAGAACCTGCTGGAACTGAAACTGTTTTGCAAGGAGGAATAGTCCCAAATTCCCTGCTGCCTTAGGAGGTTAGCCCAGATATTAAATCCAACGATTCACTTCCTTTTTCCATCTGCACTGTGAATGTCTGTTGGGTGTGTTCAATAAATACATGAAAAATGACAATTATTTCTGTTTTATTAGTTTAAGCCTATTGTTACTGTCTATAGCTGTGAATTTAATGAAGATCAGATGACATTTTAAAACCAAATAAAGTAAATTCCAAAAGGTTCACTCTCATTTTCTTGGCACTGTAGATCAACTAACTGCAACATGCAATGGTTAAGTTACAGAGACAAGAGTCAGATTTCTCCACTGCAGCATCGTAAAATTCATATAAAGGTAACGTGGATGGTTCTTGGGCGATCACGAGCTGTCCAAGCGTGACTCTTGTAAAAACAATACTAATTAGCATCATTGACTAATTGCATCGCACTGTACACAACAGGTCTCCAATCCTTACTGTAGTCAGACCAGCTGGAGTAGAGCACGTGATGAGCGTCAGGAGTGAAGCAGACATCCAGCACACTCCAGCCCACATCACGAGCCTTCACTGTTCGCCGTAGGTGAAAGCGCCCCCTAGTCGTGTCGTACAAGCGGATGTTCTGGTCTGAAAACAAAACAAAACAAAAAACATCAAATCATGGGTACCTGTAATCAAAGAATGGGGGGGTGTGGTGGTGGCGTCTGGGTGAGACCTATTGTCCCTCGCCTGCATTGTTTGCTTAGAAAACAGAAACTTAATTAAAAAGGAGCCACATAATTAATCAGTAAAGAGTAGTGGATATTAATGAATATGACTTGGTGCTACTAGATTAAAGCAAGTGTTTGCTTTACACATAGCTCATGTCTGATAGTTGACAATACTTATCTGTGACTACTCACATTCTGTATATGATATTACGGGAATGGCCCTGGTGACTTGGTGGTCTGAGTAATTTTAAACAAATGCTAAGAGTGATTATCAGATCTGGTTCGGTTCCTTGGGGTACTAATGTTGGATGTTGGTTATTTACCTTGGCAGGCAGACAGGAACATGTTGCCATCCTCGCTGTACACTCCACAGAAGGCTTTCTGCTGGTATGTATCCTTGTGGGACACGTAGTTTGGCAGAAAACTGCAAAGGAACAAAGGTCAATATTATTTGACAGACAACAGCACAAGTCCTCTCGTAAACAACATGTCACGCTGCAGATATTAACCAAAAATATACAACAATCACTCAAATGAAATACAACAAAATGTCTATATTTCTGAACGAACAGATTCTTACTCTTTCTCTGTGTCACCTTCTGCTAATTTGTTGAGAACTATTGGAAACGTGTAGAACTTGGACAACACTTACTGTGTGCGGATACGACTACACTCTCCGTGGGAAAAACTGGAGCCTCTACATCTGCCTTGTTCTCTCTAAAAACCAAACAGTTCATCAGAAAAGAAAACATCAAACTGGTCAACAACAATTGGGACTTAAACTGGCTGACATACACAGGTGACTCAAATCATCTGGGATGAAAATGATCTTGATTATTCAACAAATTTGCAAATTACATTATAGTCTGATCTCCAATACCACTTTTCTGGATTTTAGTGTGTATCTCTGTGGTCTGACCTCTGTTAGCATGTGGGTGAAACTCTGTCGACCTTTCAGGGCAGAGGAGGCAGTGGCCAGCAGGATCTGAGTTCGGATCTCACTCCGATCCACCTCATGGGTGTCGGGTTGGGTGTCCACTGGATAGATAAAACACAAAAAAGTCTTGGTATTAATCACCATCTGACATTAAGCTTTCAGAACTCGTTACATACATTTAACAGAATTGCTGGACTTTTCTACAACTGACACATTGAAACTGTAATTACACATTTCTACATAACTGACTGGACGACACAGAATACAAACAGGCAGAAATACACTGCCCCAAAACTCTGTTAATCAATACAGCTACTAATTTCTTATATTAAAGTGTGACATTGTAAGAGCAGCCACAAAACTGACATTTTTAAGATGTTAAACATTGAACACACTGATGAGAAACTTCTCAAGGTGAGACTCCTCATCACTAGATACACTGCAGACACACAGCGGCTGACAAAAAGAGGAGATATACAGAGAAATATCAGCTGTTTCTGAGTGGATAATTGTTAACGTTACTTATAAAAAGGAAGTTAAAAAAACACAAGAATTCTGTTTCATCAGGATGTCATCATTAATAACACCATCAAGCACATCGTGTTTAGGGAAGTAGTTTAAAAACACGCACACAGAGAGCAACCATTCACTGTATACTGCCATTAGAAACAGAGTACAATTAGCTGATAATGAACCTGATCAGCCACCGTCAGTAATCAATCCAAACACATATTATTAGACTGTAAACCATTAACAGACCAATAAATAACCACAGTCGATAAATATCCACCTTATCTTACTTTGGCAGTTACCTCCGGTTTCTCTGGTGGTGACAAATTGTTAAAAATATACATACAGTATTTAGATTAAACCTGCACTAAATATGACATATTAACAATTCCTTACATGCCCACAGAATCACATTACTCTAGCAACATGAGATAAAAGGCGTCACATGTCGACAGTCTTCTTGTCAATTCGGCATCAGTATAATCCATTAAGATAAACCGTACAAACTTCACAGATTTTGTTGCCTCAACTCCCTACCACTCTCCACTGGTTAGCTACACCGTTATAGTGGGAGACAACTGTGGGAATGAGAACCGAACCGTTTCACAAATTAAGATTTCTCATTAAAATATGGGCCAGTTGGTGAATTACATACACGCCAAATTAAACACTGACTCATAACACTGTTAACTCATCATCTATTATCAGGGGAAAAATGGGGCGTGTCAATAATGAGTTTAATTCATAGTTAATAAACGCTCTTCAACAACATGCTTGTAAACTTTCAAAAAACAAGTATGAATATTTAAACTCTAAAGTGTTTTACTGCTTGTACTTATCACATTATGTTAATTGTTAGCTAGTGGGTTAGCTGTTAGTATTTAAGGAGTGGGATAAATCTTGCACTACTGTTGATGTCCAGTGTGATGACAGAGACACAGGGAAACTTCAGTTTGATTATTTGCTGCGAAGCATGTAATTTTGAAAGACAAAATACGCAGCTTTCTTTTACGGGTACAACAGCCAGTTCAAGACAGGGCATGCCAAACTGGCCATTAGGGGCATTACAGGCACACCCTGTGGCATTCAAGACACTCCTGCCCGGCTATAATATCAAGTGAGATGCAATTCAGTTTTCTACCTCCATGCCAGGACAGTGAATAGTGTCAGTAGGATTGGTGGATTACCTGGTGGATTGTAGCGGTCACCCAGCCGACCCTCCCAGGCTCCATCACTGTCCTCATCAGAGTCTGAGTATGACTGGACCAGCTGCAGCCCTGTGGCTCCACTGCCATGGACCAGTCTGACCTGGCCCCTGCACACACAAACACCACATCAGTTCAACAATCGATGAATCCAAGTGATACAAATTATACATAATTAGATGAATATAATTACCTGCAGCAAAGGGTCTTCCTAAAAAGAATTTTACGGAATAATGGACTAATGGCTAATCAGGTGCTACAGTTTTTTCACTGAGCAGCTCCACTGTAACATGTGAGGGACCAGTGGCTCGCTCCAGGGTAGCTGAATGTTAGCTGAAGTGAGAAATGAGACTGCTACTTATTCATTTCAGCCCTTCCAGATCATGATACTCTCTAGCTCTGAGTCCTCTGCTCTGTTATTACTAGAGGCCACAGTTTTTCAGTTGTGGCTGTTAGGAATATTCAAAAATTTTCCCAGCCACTTTAAAAGCATTACAAATTAACCTGGAATAGGGATGGGAAATTCCCAATATCCACTTTAGCAGCACTGGAATGTAATGTTTCAATTATTTGTTCATTGGCAGAGAGCTAAAAACAGAGTAAGCTTTCCCTCTGCTTTGTACCATTTGAAGAGTGTCTGCTTAACGGTCACCTTCATAGCGGCAATTGTACGTGCAGCAAGTATTACTTCTTTCTGTCTTCCTCATATTTGAAATATCTACCTTAACAATCTCTGTTAGATGTAATCCATTTATGCTGATCTGCTGTCGCTAAACGGACTGGCACTGACATGAACTTATCGTTCATGACAGTTGGATGTTTTTCTCCTATCAGTTACAGCTATGTTGTAACTGAATCACGGTGGCATTATTCACATAAACAATAACAACACACCCAACTGGTGAAGTACAAAGTGTAATTTTCCATCGTGATAACATCAGAATCAGTATTTTAAACTCCTAATGCACCTCCTCAGTAGGTAAGCCAGCACTTCAGCTAAGTCAACGTCCTCCTCTGAAGCCGGCTGTCTGTCTCCTTGCTGCCTGTCAGCCGTCCTGCGGCCTCGGCTGCTGCTGCCGCTGCTCTGGTTTGGTTCTGCTGTCTCAGACTGCTCAGCTGGGTTGCCACTGGAAGAGCCCCTTCCACCAGACATCCCAGAACTGGACTGAGAGCCCATAGACTGAAGAGGGCCTGGCAGGGACAATCACTTGTGATTAAATGACGGTTTTAGATTCACATAGAGTACACCAGGTCAACACAAAGGCAGTGTGTGAGAGTGCATGTTAACTGATAACCAGTGGGGGAAAGGCAAAACAGAAGTTAGACAAGTTAACACTGGCTGCAAAGCACAGACCTACAGCAGCTAAATTGACATCAAATCAAGTTATCTGCTCAGGTCATTCTACTTCCACTTCTTCAAATGAACAAACCCCGTATTCTGCAATGAAGCCGATCGGGATATCTGCACTGTACGCTAGCTCATCACGATTAAGATGCAGAGGGTGATTTTGTTGCGCTAACTAGCTTGAAATGCTACATAACGTTAACATTACCGCTTGACAGTCAAACGGTCGTCTTGACAGCTCCCGTCAGTCCAGCTCTTTGTCGCTTCGTTGCGAACTTCACGTTGTGCCCGACGTGTAACGCGAACTTCCGCAAAATCCCACGTAGAGCATTTACTACACGAAAAAGATGAAGGTTTGACAGCTCGGTGTTTGTTCAGTCGGCTAGTAGGGCCAGTCCGTGAATCGCCATGTTGTTTACAAAAGTGTGAAAAAACCCTGCGCGTGCCCCTGGCCTTTCGCCGTCACGTGACGAGCACCGCTGTCCCTCCCGCAGCTCTACGTAGTAACAACTACACACTATATATATCCACATGTTCACGGTGCCAGTCAACAACTAAACTAAAACCAAAATTTCAAAGAGCATTTTACAAAACAATCATTAAAAACAAATAGACGGAGTCACGTATGTGGACGTATCATACAAATCTAGGACGCAGTCTACAGATGTAACATATTAAGTTGTCAAGCAAAATTTATAGGTTAAGCAATTAAAATATGTCACTGAGCATCCCACAGACGAATACCTTTGATGTCTTTTTCTAAAATTATCTTTGGAACAACTTCTGCCCCGCTCATTTCTTTACTTAATAGCACCAAGAGATGTGCTGATGGTGTCATTTGACATCATGTGGAGCTACTGCTTACAACAGGGGCACAAGCACAGTGGCCCGGGAGGCCCTGTGAGATAAGACTCTAAGAAGAGTCAAAGGATTCAGGCAAAGGTCCTTCTGAAACACATATTTACTTTGAAGATGTCACAACTGAGAAACAGTCAGGATAGTCTCATGAATTGTGCGTCTGGGTATGTGCATGGTAGGATGGGGGCGTTTGAGTCATCTCTGCTCAGGGGTCCATCATCTCATAATCCATACATGTTTGACATATACCTATACATATTATTTAGCTCCTACATAATGATCTCATCAGCCACAGTTTCTCTGACATGCCAGGCTGGATTACCAGGGCCCCGGGCCTGCGCCTCAGACTCACTGTGTTATTTTGTATGCAGTAATTTGCACAACTGTAAATTTAGGTCTCCAAATTTTGGAATATGCACCATCACAACATAAAATAAAACTGAAATGTAGAGGGCTTCATGACAAATTCTGCATCATCATGGTAGACTTGCACAGGGGCCATGAATCAAAATCAGAAAAAAACTATACTATTTAATTTTGTGACTGTATACTCTTAAATGCATGTGGGGGTTTTTGTTTGTTTGTTTGTTTGTTTGTTTTTACTTTTTATCAAAAAGCAATGGATATACAGCACAGCAGACAGGGAGCAGAAGGAGTAGAAGGAACAGGGGGTCTGTGCCCAAAAGCCCCAGGCCCCCAGAGTAGGTTCATCTCGCTCAGTTGACATGCACCTTCCTGAAAAGCTCCAATGATTGTATGGTTAAATTCAGTTTGGTTTACTTCTAAAACTATGATTTCTGACACAAGCAATTATTGTCTGCCTTTCATGTTTATTTCCACTGTGGTTATTGAATAATGTTGATGGATCAACGAGCATTGCTCACATCTTTTTAAACCCTCTCCACTCAAATTATATCCTTACCTCATCTTCGTTTGACTATTAAATGGCAGACTGATAACATGGATGTATCAAACTATTATATGTATAATGTATAAACTATTGGTACACTATTACTGTTGGGGGAGGAGTGTCTACGTGCATAGACATAAGTTGGGATCTCTGCATGCAGATATTTGTGACATCACAAAACGTGAAGCCAATCCTGGTTCAATATACAAACACTGTGCGTGCATATTACACGTGTAAGTAAGTGTCAGTGTGGAAATTTGAAACTTCCAGCACACAGTAAAGGTACTTAGGGGTGAATGCAGCTCCAGTGGGGCTTTGGTGGAATGGCCACACATTGGAGAATTGGAGAATATTGTAAATATGTCAGACTGTGCTGTTCTGGGATGCAAACCAGTGTCTGGAGCTTCCATTCACAATTTGCCCAGGGATCCTGTGCTGAAGCAGAAATGGATGGACTTCATTTACAGACATCGCTTGAGCAGACCTTCAAACACAGTGGGAATCCGTATATGCGGCGCACATTTCACTAACGACTGTTTCGTGAATTTTTTTCAAAGATCTATGGGTTTTGCCACAAAGCTGATTCTTAAGCATGACGCGGTGCCATGCATTTATCCTGGGAACTCAACAGGGCTAAAGCATGTAAGTGTTTATTTTCCTGACCGAAGTTTCTAAAGAAACGCTTTTCTCCATGCAACTCTGGCTGAAGGTGGGTTGGCTTTTCAGTGTTAGCTAACAACAGCTAGCAGGCAGCTGGAGTCCTCCGCTGTGTTTACCACTCACACACAACTCAGAGACATAAAGCATCCCAGCGTTTGTCGCTTGTGGTTTAAATGACAGTGTTTTAGCTCCAACAATTTGCTTCTGTTGTTATTTTGAAGCGAGCTGTGGGTTTACGGGACTGTAGACGCACGCATTGGAAGCGTAGCCATGCAGAAGAAGCGTCGGACGTGCTCCGACGTAAGCCCGTTGGCTGTGACGTGATACGCATTCATAAGATTTGGCTGGGTCGCCGGTGAGAGGGTGTATCAGTGTAGAAAGAGCCGCAACACCCGATGACCTCAGTCGGGATACATCACTGTTAATGCGTCCCAGTCGCATATAGGATTTGTCCTCGGCTCAAAGGCTGCTGCTGCAAGGCACATTAAAAGAGTGTCTGCTTTCCTTGACTTTTTATTTTCTATACATATATTTTTTTTAATTATTGTATTTGCTCTCATGTAATCTACATATTTGGCCTGTATGTTGTTTCTTAGTTATCTGGTTGTTTACCCCTGGTTCAAAATCTATCTGTATGTTCTCTTTGCCAAATAAAAGATGCAACAAGCCATATTGAACCCTTTTGCAAAATTTATCTCATCTCTTCTTATCAGACTAATAATTCCTAAGGTCTGTCTGTGTTCACACATGTACAATAAACTCCACCTCCACTATTCAAATGCTGTGAAACTCCTGCCTTAATTATTTGTAAACAGTGTATCTAGTTATAGTTTTATATGAAAGTTGCACTGTAGTCTGTTGCTGTCAAAGTCAGACATGCTGTGTCCTTTATACAGCAAAGTAAAGGCAAATTAAGTAGGTAAACACAGGCTTGGTTTGAAAGGGTAAAACTATTCAAATATTTTCTTGATAACATCTAGGGCGGGAACCACCAATTATTTTCACTTTCAATTAATCTGCTGATTATTTTCATGATTAATTGATTGGTTTTTTGGTCAATAAAACATTGGTGAAATTGGTGAAAAATGCTCAGCAATATTGCCCAGAGCAATAATATTCTAACCAACAGCCCAAAACCCAAATAATCCTTATTTATTTTATGATAGCATAGATAACAAAGAAACACAGCAAATCAACCAGCAAAATATTTGACATTTTTGCCAGAAAAATTCCTAAAATGATTAATCGATCATCAAAATAGTTTCTGATGAATTTTCTTTCAATCGACTAATCAACTAATCAACTAATCATTGCAGCTCTAGTAACATCTATATTCATGCATGCTTTCTATAGATTACCTGGAATTATAAATTTTTTTGAAGTTCCTGCAAATTTGAACAAACCAAATAATATTGTTTTGTTTTTGTCTTTCATGAAGGAGGCAGCTGCCTTATGTTTAAAAAGAGCAGATGCGGCTTGTCAGTGTAACTCAGTGGTCGTGCATGAAGTCGGCATCCGGTGTCTTCCTGCAATCAGGACCAGGACTGTGGGGACCCAGCTGTCACAACGAACACTGACATACAGGAGGAGCGTGGGTGCGTCTCTCAAACGACTGATGATTGCTTCTGTGTGAAAATGCTTACCTCTGTATCACATTCTCCTATATTGTATACAACCTGTTATTGTGTGTGTGTGTGTGTGTGTGGGTCACAGGTGTCCAGACAAAGCTGCCTGCAACAGGTGTTCATACAGCAGAGACGAGACCAGAAGAACAATTCAAAGAAGGGCTCATTTCAACCTCTCTGAAACCTCCTCCATCACCCCGGACTGATTGGTCACAGCCTGAAATTGAAGATGATGACCGATGCGTGACTGTGGTAACTCTTTTGTTACAAGTCTCTCTCGTGAGGATTCACGTATTGTCACCACAGCACTGCAGGAATATTGGCCAGAAAATAAGTGCTGTAAGTTGCAGAGCAGACGAAGTGTCTGCATACTAATTACAATTTAATGTATCTTGCCTAACAAGAGCGCGCTGCAAAACAGAAGACTTGATCAGTTCATTTAGGTCTTCTGCTAATCCATTACTGCAGTATACCAGGCGCAACACTGCTTTTACCTTACCTTACTTAGTGGCTTCATAGGAGAGAGACCACTGCTATGCTATGGTGCCACTTGGTTAACTTTGGGCTGAGGCTTTCATTAAAAATAGCAAACACATTGAACACATTAAGGTTTATACCTTTAAATAGACCTGGAAGTCACAAACTAAGGCTACATCTTCGATTACTAACTTGCACCAACAAAGGAGCAGGTCACAGTAGGTAAACAGATGCCTGCAAAATGCAAAGGCATGAATAAAAAATTAGCAGGTTATTTTACGCTGTGCACAAGGCATGGGAAAGGAGCAATTAATGCGTAACGACAATTAGATCTCAAGAACAAAGTAGGTGTCGTAATGACAACCGAATGTTTGTAGCGAATGGCTAAAAATCTGCAGTTAATATAGCATAATCAAAATAATGTGGCACTTCTGTTACTTGCGAGGCAAAAGTTACTTAATTTTTATTTTGTGCTGCAAAAGACGTTTTAATTCAGTGTAAAATATGTCATTTTATCCTTCACACATTTGTGCATTAAACCCTTGGCTGACCTTTTTTGGATTTCAAACCTGACAATACTGTATAGTTCAATGGAGAAGTCCTTCATGTTTTTAACATTATAATATAAAGCTCACATAATAGCCCATCCAAATCCATTTCATAGTGCATATTAGAACCTAGCACTGAGTGGGAGCTGCAAAGAAATGGATCACTCAGGAGGCTTGATAATGACCAGGGCGCAGCCATATTCACACAGCTAAATCAAAATCCAGCGGCTGACTTCAGTATAAGAAGCAGTATAGTTTCTGACAGAACAACAGGTGAAACTCTAAGACCTTCATACTGTGCTTGGGGTTAAACACAGTCACCAGCTCTTCATAGGCAAGCGTCTAATATATGTAATCATCTGCATTTTTAATACATCACACTGCAAAACATTATCATTCACGAAGAATCGACAGCATGGCAACCCATTTGTCTCCAGTGCTCACAGTTCCTCTCACACTCTCAGATACAAACATAACTGATGCATGTGGCGTACAGGACATAAGAAGTTCAAGTGCAGATGATAGCAGCCGTTGAGCAAGTGTGCATTTTGAAGGCCTACTGCTGTTTTCTACAGTTTCAAAATCAGATGTCTTGAGAGGTTCAGGTCTTTACAAGGAGTGAATACAATTACATTTTTTCAAACGGATTTTCAGCTCAGTTTAACCAAATTAAAACCAAAATAAAATGTACATCTTAAAAACGATTTCGCTGAACTGTTACAGATGATAAATGTAATGTTTTATAGAATACGCTCACTCAGCAGTTTTGCATAGTGCTCTGGGTGATTCCTTTTAAGGTAAACGTTCATTTTTCCTTCAACTCGCTGATCTCCAGTCAGACCTGTGAAGCAGAAGAACAATGAATACTTGCGGTTTTCAAAGAAAACAAGTCACAAACAGACATCCTACTTCAGGAGAATATGATAGTGAATGTGTTGTATTTACATAAAGGGATGGGCAGTTAAGACAAATTTGAGCTCACCCAGCTTTCCAGCCGTTCTTTCAATCTTCTCCAACGCAGGCTGCACATCCCCTCCCTCTGGAACGAGGACCTCGATCTCTCCCACGTGGTAGCCAAAGTCAGCTTGGTCGAGATCTATCTGCACCCCCTCCTCCTCTAAAGTGAATGACCTCCGCACCGTTGTAAACTCTGCAAAGCATACCAGATTCATTTTGCTCAGCCAAGACTCGTCATCCTCCTGTGACGGGCTCGTCTCTCTGTCCTCACAAATGTCTTTAATGACCTCTTTCACTCTCAGTTGAATTTCAGGTAGACTTGTTATCTCCTTGTAGCGAGTGCACAGTGCTGCCGCTTTGTGTTGTTCTCCGCTCGTCTCTTCTGTCCCGTCGACTGTCGTTGGGCACTTGAGCTCAAAGCATCCTTTACGTTTACGCAGCCACAAGTCTCTCAGAGTCAGGTCAAACTTGGGGGTGTCAAAGTACTGGTCATGAAACTGGCGCTGACCAACACACACTGAGTATAAGAAGTGGATGAAGAGGGACAGATGATTTCACAAATGGGCAAATAAATATAAAAACACTAATGAGGCTGATACAGATAATTAGCAAAAGACAGATGGGCAGTGTCACTACAGTTACAGTGTAAACCACAGCAATTAATGTCATTGAGTGTTGTCCTCCAGTGGCAATTTGTAACTTGATGTGGATCACAGCATCAGTTAAATATCTCAATTATAAATGTAAATTATAAATGTGTGAATTAAACACATACCCCCGATCTCCTCCAGTGTTTTCAGAGTGTCAGCACTGCATAAAAACTTTCTTTCCACTTCCACGTTCATCTGAAATGACATACCAAGATCAGCACCAGCAGAGGTGTATGACAGCAAATCCAGCTAAATTCACCTTAACCTCCTAGGACCTGGTGTCCACATAAGTGGACATCACATTTTGGGTTGTCTAGATGACAATACTTAATTTTGCTCTACAAGGGCCTGGTGTCCACATATGAGGACATTATACTGCTAATAATATATATATATATAATAGAAAAATAATAATAATAATAAAATACTGAGAATTCCTTGTTTTTACAATCATCAGGTCCCAATCAGCCCAAAAGAAATTAAAAATGCATGCCATGCAAGAGTTTGGGTCTAAGTCTAGTCAAGATATCAATATCAAGTAATTTAAAGGTCCCATATTATGAAAAAGTCACTTTTCTGGGATTTTGGGTGTTATCCAGGGTCTCTGGTGCTACAACACACATACAAACTGCGAAATAAGATTGTCCATGCTTTTTTGAGTGAGATAGGGCTTTCTGAAAGTACCCTGCCTGCAGTTTCCAGATGAGCCAGTCAAATTTGGCGCAGCCAATGACGTCATTAGCCGGCATATTTGAATATTTCCATCCCGCCTTCCATCAGAACATGCGTAGTCTCTCCACCCACCAGATACAGTGCTACTGTCTCAGAGATTCGCCATTTTGTTATCGAAAACACCGGTTTAGGAATCATCATGTCGAGGCGCCACGGGAAGTGTTCTGTTGTTGGCTGTAAAGACGAGCTCAATTCGCTCCATCAACTCCCAGCCGTAGAGGACAGAAGAGCGGCGTAGACTGAATTCATTTTTGAAGGCAACGTCCCCGCTACAGTTGGCAAAAAACTGTTGGTGTGTGCTAACCACTTCGAGGTTGACTGTTTCTCCAACCTCCATCATTAGGAGGTAGGATTAGCAGGGAAACTTTTTCTAAACGAAGGGTCAGCTTTGCGTAGAATACCTGCAGACGAGGGACATGTAACTATACGAATAATTAGCTGTGTGTTTCTTTTGTAGATTAGCACAAACTCTTGCGTGTTGTAGCATGTATTTTGCCATTGAGAACGATGTAAGGCTAACCGCTAGCTTCTAGTTACTTCTAGTAAGACATTTTTTGACTAACCATTCAGAAGCGTCCTGCTGAATTCTCTGAGTGTGAGGTTCTGCAGGAGCCTCCCCTCCTTCAGGATGCGCTTCAGGTTCGAACATGTACGTCTGAACTTCTGAAGAATTAGGTCTGTTCATTGCCGCCAAGTCCGCTACTTTCACACGGTAGTGCTAGTTAGAGTCTACGCTTTCCCGTTACCATGGTAACAGTTTATGAGCGGGGCGTGGGCAAATGGGCAGCAGCTCATTTGCATTTAAAGCTACAGACACCAGAAACAGCACATTCTGAAAGGGACTGAAACAGAAGGAAACAGGTAGGCGAGAATCTTTTCCTAAAAGCTATTTCCAGCAAACAGCTCCAAAAACATGTTTTCTGGAACTCATACACCCATGTTAACTTGTTGAAAAAGCTTTATAATATGGGACCTTTAAATTCTGGGGGAAATACTTTTTACTCCACTTGATTTATTCAACAGCTTTAGTTACAATTTACTCTGCAGATAAAGGTATGACATAACCTACTAAGTAAGAATATTTAAATTCTAATGCATTATTATAGATGAAACTACCAAAATGTTTTCTACATTATTTAGAATTACCTTCACTTCAACATTCTGCATTGAAAATCTTACACATTAATGCCCTCGTAATAATCTAATGCTATACTAGTAATAATAATCATCATTTTAATGATGTATTAATGTTATGATGATACTATCACCTGTTACCAATGAACCTGTTTTCCTGTGGCATGTTCCAAACAGATATTTTGGAGCATTCCACAACTTTCCCAGTCTTTTGTTCCTTTTGTCCTTTTGCTCCTGTCCCAATTGTTTGAAACATGTTGCTGCATCAAATTCAGAATAAGCAGATATTTACAAAAATCAATGAAGCTGATGAGGCAAAATATTTAATTTATTGTCTTTGTACTGTTCTTAGTGGAGCATATGTCAAGAAGTATTAGCAAATTATCACATTTTGTTTATTTATCTTTCACACAGCATCCCAACTTCTTTGGATCGGAGTTGTTATATAACCTCCTTGTAAACTTTTTTACTAATATTTTGAATGGATGACTTGTCAGTGTTCTCACACAGTTGTATTATTCTACGTAAAGGATCGATTTTCTTCTCAACTTTCTAGCTCGGTTGTAAATTTAACCGTTATTCCGTTCGATACTAGTATTAACTAAACTTACTGTTGCTCCAAAATTATTATTAAGTAACGCAACAGTAGCTCATGTGACCGTACCTGTGTTATTATTCTGAGTCACTTAGCCTGAACTGCAGCCGCTGCAGTCATGCATGAAATACAAGTAAAAATCACCAAACTGTTTAACCCCCCCCCCCCCACACACACACATCTACGTAGTGAACTGCATTCTCACAGACCTTCACACGTCAAGTGCTTCAATCCAAACAATTCGCATAAAAAATAGAACGACAGATCAAATCCGGACAGTCCAACACGTCAGCCAAGTTTATTTTGCACAGGCGCATTTAGAGACACCTACGAGTGTATTCAGGAGCATCACTTCCTGTCCCAGTAACGCAGAGGCATGCAGATGGTGCAGTTTTAATCCTCTCTGCTTCATAAATATTTATTCCACATACACGACTGTTGATATGCGCCACACCTATCATTTGATTGAAAACATGTCATAATTCGGGCGGACGGTGCTGAGAGCAGCCTCCGCCGTCATATCTCTCTTATTCCGCCTTAATTAACTCGTCACACTCTTTGTGACAATCCAAGTTGGCAGAATGGGGACTCATTTTTTATTCACCTCTTAATGTGAAAACGAGGATGGGTTACATATTGAAGGGGATTCCGCGTAATCTAGGCATCGACATACTTTTTGTTATTGTTTTTGTTTAGAAAATGATCTATCATGCATTTTTTTTCTCCTCTTATCTATATTGCTCAATCAGTAATCGGTGTTTCAACATACATTAATAATCTCTAATATCTGCGGGGTTACATAAGGGATTTGATAGCCGTGTCTGTCCCTTCTGAATGTCAGCAATCAGCCTTGGGGGGAGCTGTGGTCTGTTTACTAGAGGGAAGGAGGGGAAGGAGAGAGGGATAGGGCGAATGAAGGGAGGGGGAGAACGAGAGAGAGAGAGAGAGAGAGAGAGAGAGAGAGAGAGAGAGAGAGAGAGAGAGAGAGGGAGGGAGGGCAGGCAAGAAAACTTTTCACTTCTGAGGAGCCACGGAGGAAGCGTGTGTGTGTGTGCGTGCTGGAGCGGCGACCATGCAGGTAAAAACGCATTAGCTAATTGCTCCGAACTTAATTAAACGCTATTCGCGATCGGTTAATTGCGCTGATTTGAGCGGCGAGAGTGGCCTGCGACTGATAGAGGATCGAGCAAACGACGGATTGTGCCACATACTAATCGGATCCCTTATAGAAATCCAACATTAAATCCCAAACTTTTTCTGCCTCTCGTCTCTCTCGCCTGCTCTCCCTACACCACCCCCATCGTCGAGGCGACCGCGGCGCACGTACTCCGCTTCAAGTAGCTTTTTTAGCGTTTAATTCTTTCGTCAATTACGGCGCGGAGCTGTTAAAATGATAGTTTAAATGGCCATGTGTTGCACCGTAAGTATTTAAGGTATGGATTTGAGCGCTAGGACGCGTCAAAAGGGGGTCTGCTGGGCGGCGAGGGAGGAGGGGGTGCGAGTGTTTTCTAACACATCTGTAAACGGAGCCCACGTTCATTAATTAAATGGCTTTAGTCCGGCTAGGCCTCAATTTGCGCTGTTGAGCAGCAGGCGGCGGGCGGTGCAACACTAGATGCCCGATTGGCAGCCCACAATCAGAGGGGTAAGGAAATAACTCGAGGCCGAGGTTTTCGATCGAAAGCCTTGTGAGTGTGCTTTCTATCCTGGCTGAACTCAGTCGGTGTACTGAAGCCACACTTCCCACCTGGAGCAGGCAGAGTTTGCGGGGAGTGGAGGCGAGCCAGTTGGAGACAGTTTGAGGAGCGGTTAATTATCTGTGCCTGGCTAACAGGCTAGCTAGCAAAGTGACACGACTGTTATTAGCTCAGCCCCTTTTTGTTTATTAATTTAACGAGCGTCCAGTCGTAACGGAGAGCCAGCGGCGAGGTAATGCTGACGCCTGCCCTGTCTTTTGCAGTTTGAGAGAAGTGAGTAGCTATCACTGCGGGGTTATTTTCAGCAAACTAACAGCTAACCAGCATTTGCAGAAACACGACTGTAATGCGACGTTACGGCGGCGGGGAGGGGGGGGGCTTCTCAACCTAGCTTGCTAGCTAATTGATTCATCTATGGTCGGCATAGCTAATTAGACTGCTCATTAATTAGCCAACTATGAGGAGAGAGACGTCAATCGAGTTATAGCTTGGCTTTTAATTACGAAACTCATGAGGGTTTTTTTTAAACATGATAGTCTGCAGATACAGACTTGTCGAAATCTTATCTGGTCATAACCCCGCTAGCTTGCTAATTGGCATGACGAGGAAGTGAGGATTGGAGCTGTTTTGGTATTTCTGCTCATCGGCATGGATTGCTGTCTTGGTCGCATGTTGGATTATGAATCCTTGCTGACTGCGGGGTAAATAAAATCCGGGCTAGTGGTCTGTTTTGACTTCCTTTAAACACGGGAGTAACATTTATTGGATCATTCGTGTCAAGCAAATGCAGTAACGTAATGATCGCAGATCATATTTAATATGTTGGCCACAAGCTCCGTCTGATGGTCTAAACATGGGGGATTAGTGGTTCAAGAGACAGTATACGCGCTGTAAACTGTTAAGTAGTGCATGTTATAATTTGTGGTGTATTCCTCCAGTATATTCTGCTTTAAATACATTTCATGTGCGCATGTGGTGGCAGATTAGTCTGATGAAAGTTATGGGATGCAAAACGGTATGGAACAATGGATCTTTTATGAGGAACTATTTTGGAGAGTCCAGAATAAAATCTAATGAAAGCAGTAGAAAGACACTTCTTTACATTAAAAAGGATCGTTTAAACAATTAAGTTATTGTATAATTTGATATGTGGACAAAATGTCAGGAACTTGGTCGATGTTGAGATGAAGTTATTGCACTTCAAAGACGCGTAAGAATGAGATACTGATCTGGAATTAGTTCTGCTGTTAAAAAGGACACAACCTGTGATGACTGGGTTAAATTGTAAACACAGCAGTGTATAAGTGCTAGCTAAGGTGCGTAAGCAGCCAGTAATAGTATGCTTTTATATTGGTGGATGCATCTGGTCATATGAACGTACTTCCTTACATCACATTTCCCTAACCCGTCCTTTCTTTCTCTTCTCTATGAAGTGCTTCTTACAGCCTTTGTGATACACAATGGCTCCAGAAAGAGCACAATTCTCTAACATCCAATTTATTTTGTCAGGAGGAGTCAGGAGAGACTGTGAGCAGTGAAAGCAATGGGGTGGCAGAGTGGCTGTGCCCCCTGTGCCAAAAAGGACAGGCTGACAGATCCTCCCTGTCTCTGCATCTCACTGAGCAACACAGCGTACTTCCATCTTGTGTTGACAAACTGCTGGACATTGTAAGTATGGCTGTTCAGTATGGCCAAAGGATATGATACGAATGTCAGTGTCATAATCTGTTTGAGTTCACGAAGGCTTTAATGTGACTACTTTGTACTTCAATTATGTACATTCTGAATGAGCCCACTTGTTGCTGGCTGAAGTACAGAGGTTGGACTAAATGTCAAACGCTTTACAATGTTGTTGTTTTGGTGACTCTAAGATGTTGATTCAACTTGATAGTTATTTTTGAGGCGGTCAAGGTGAAGCAGGTCTGAGAGTTTATGCTTGAACTTCTGGAGCATTGGTAGCAAAAATATGCGATGTGGCAAGTTGACAACTGCATTAGCAAAGAGGAACAGTGGTCACAAGTAGCACTTATGTTTAAAGTAAGTCTTAAAAACATATTTGAGCTTCACCAAATCAGTATTCGTTACTGGGCCAATGTATTATCATTTGTTTCTGTTGCTTTGACCATTCTCTACCATGTGTATTTATATACAATTGTATGTGAGAAATTATTCCTTAGACGGATAACTTTATTAATCCCCTGGTTTGGGCACTCATACACATTAGGTAAGACATGTTACATATATGCATTCGGAAGTTTTATCAAACAAAAATGTTTATCCTTTACTGTTCCCATATGTAAATACTGGTTAATAACACATGGCAATAATGTTATTACTATTTAATAACCAAAGTAAGTGTCCATCATAATTCTTATCTTAGTGTTTTATTCAGCTGCTAAACATAATTTGCCTAATACATGTCTTAATAAAGTAATAATTATTAGATGATATTGTTCACATATACCTTGATTTCTGCTCAATCTGTTAATACATTAGTAATTAGTGCTTTGAATGATGTGTCGACTGTTAAGGGTGTTGTCTGTTTTCATGACTTGTTTGTTGAAATCAACTTTTGGCAGTCAGCACTGTAGTCTTAGTATTCATTATTTTGGTAGTTTGAATAGTTCATTGTTTGAATTTACCAGTACACCAAATATGAAAGTATTTGCTGCGGAGGCTTCAAATGTGAAAGGAAAAGTGAGGACCTCGTTGAACATACTATTTGTAATGTGTCCATGACAATTTAGTATGTAAAGTGTTAAGAAAGAGGGAATTTTATTGGTGGGTGAATTGATCAAAGACGGTGTAATTTATGCCTTCAGGGTAATTTGCAAATTAAAGGCTTGCCAGGGTCGCTATGTGTAATATAACCACACATGTGTCACGCCCAAATGTAGTGCTGCTCAAAAGCGACATAGCACTGAGCTCATCTCAAACCAGCCGTTGCAGAGTTAAGTTTGCTCTGGGAATTCTGCTCACTCTCTCCTTTCATTTTCTTTTACCAGGCTGTTCTCAAACAGGCTGCCAGTGGTGGAGAAGAGGACAAAGGTGCTCAAAAGTCTGCAGGTGAGTATGAAAAATACTTTCTTTTCTTTTTCTTTTTCTTTTTTTTTTTAAATTAATTAAATCATGAACAGGAAATCCAACACCCTAATAACACACATGCTTGCTTTTCTTTGTTCTTATAATAACACTGATTGGTGTATAATTACTTTGTTTTTTTGTTTTTTTTTCAAACTGGCCAAACCTGATTTACTCCATAAACGGATTATTATAATGTTGATCTTTTATGGACTAAAGTGGTGTTGCACATATTTTAAAGTACTATAAAGGAAAAGTGGTTTTGACGGGGAATCAAAGACATGCATTTAGTTGCCCTGAATGTAGGTTGTGTAGTTGCAGATGGATAAGAAGGCTGACCTGGTCCAATTAAACTGTTAAATTCAGTCTGCAAATGTGTATTTCTGTTATCAGTTAGTACTCCATTTATTAGAACATAAAAGTTAAACATGTGTATTCATTTTATTAGATGCTGAATCTTCACAACTGAAGCACGCTGAAGACGTCAGTTCAGACCCCTGCCAATCTAGTGAGAGTTCAGACGCTACCCAGACGCTTGGAGACAAAGAGATGGAGGAAGAGAGAATAATGGAACAGGAGGGAGGTGAAGCTGAGCCAGAGCCAGAAGAGGAGGGAAATCAACTCACAGGAGCCAAACAGCAAAATGCAACTGAAAACACAGAAATCCCAGACGCCAGTGAAAAGTCAGTTGGTAAAAATGGTGGGACAGCTGAAAATAACACCCGGTCGTTCAAATGCAATGCCTGCCTGGAAACTTTTCCCAGCAGAACTGCCTTGAGCGTTCATTACAACTCTGCATCCCACATTCAGCGGATGACAACAGGCTCTGGAAAACAAGTTGGGGAAAGTGATCCCCAGACTCCCTCAGTTCCTCTCCTGTCTCGGCCATATATATCCAACAAACCCTACCAGTGTGCTATATGTCGAGTCTCTTACAATCATGCCATCACCCTTGAGAGCCATATGAAATCTGTCTTGCACCAGTCCCGCAGCAGAAATGCTGCAAACAGCGCAGTAGCCACTGCTAGTTTGGAAGGTGGCACCACCACTGCTCCAAACACTGTAGTGACCACATCTGGGAGTGGGACCAGTCAGTTAGTTACCACCACCAACTGTGCTGCTCCTGGGACATTGATGGTGACTACTACAAAAGACGGAGAGCAGATTCAAACTTCAGCAGTGGCTCCCTCCCTCCTCACCTCCCCTGTGGCCTCAGCTCAGGCGGTCTCAGCCTTTCTCACCCTCCTCACATCTAGTCCCAGCACCCTCTCACAGACCATTCTCCCCTCCCTATTCACGGCAGGTGCTGCTCCTGGTGCCGCCGTGCCTCAGCTCGTGCCTCAGCCTCAAATGGTCATGCCCTTGATCTTGAATGGGCTTCAAGCCCAAACCCAGCAGCACCAAGAGAACCAGCAAGGCCAGCTCCTTACCCAGTGTGTGCCATTCGTAGGTCTCAGCACAGCCCAGCAAGCCCTCCTAACCCAAAGACTAAACAGCTTACAGAACCAGTGGCCCTCTGCAGGAGTCCCAACAAGCATACAGCCCTGCCTGGAAGAGCAAAAACAGACTATAGAGTGTAAGAGAGAACAAGAAAGGCAGGACAGTGAAGAGACAGTTAAAGAGAAGGTTTCAGATCAAATCAAGGACAGGAATAACTGGACTACAGAGAACATTAAAACAGAGAAGCTTAAGGAAGAGGACAGTAAAGAATTTGCACTTAGTCCTAATATAGAAAGCAAAGTGAAGGTTGAGAATAATGAAGACAATGGGAAGGCACTTAGAGATAGCACAACAGATGGAGACAGCTCGACTAATCAGTTGGACCTGGAAGGTGATAAAGCAGCTAGCCTCAATCTCTCCCCAGTGGGCACAGAGAAGAGCCTCCGCAATAAGAACCTCTCGCCTTCTGCATCTGTTCCCAGCAACTCCAGCCTCAGTCCTGTAAATTTAAACCTTACCCTTAGCCCTGATTCTACTCCTCAAAAATCACAATCGGGCACTAGCCCTTGTGGCTCTCTTGGTACCCCAAAATCCAGCCCGAGTACAAATGCCTTAAATAACAACCAAACTCGACCCCATTGTGCTGTAATGGGATCTGTTTACCCAGACCTTCCAGTGCTGTCAGAGTTCCAGTCAGAGGTTCTCTGGGCATTCTTTGAGTCACGTAGTGAGGCTGATGCTGCAAGTCCTCCCCATGAGGACTGTGAGGCTCTGGGCAGAGAGGTGGGGCTTTCTGAGGAAGAGGTACGTAGGTGGTTGAGCCAAGCCCGACATGCAAAACAGAGGCAGAGGGCGACAGAGTTAGAACACTTGCAAGGTGTGGTAGGATTTACAAGGCATATCCAAAGTTCTGACAACGACTATGATGATGAGGAAAGCTCACTGATTATAGCAGAAGGTGAGGATGATGCTGAAGCATCAGGTAGTCAGGCAATAGATTTGTCCAGTACAAGAGGAAAACACAGACAGAGAGACTTGGGAAGGGAGGGTCAGGGAGATTCCTGTCTAACATCTGACTCAGAAAATGAGGTGTACACCTCCGTCATTGTGTCTGATGAGGAAAGTCAAAATGGGTCTTTGAGGGAGGGTCCTGAGAGCCCTGCTAAAGATGAAGCACAGTGGGAGGGCCATGGTGATAAAGGGTCTGTTGGAGGAAAGGTCTTGCGCTCCACAACTGTGTTTCTCTCTGATGCAGAGGAAGAGTATGAAGATGAGGAGGACGGAGGGGGTCAGAGGACCAAGAGGAAAAAACAAAAGGGGGAGTTTGAGCGTGATGAAGTGGAGGTGAAGAAGGAGAGACAGGACCCAGATGTGGATCTAGAGTTGGAGGCCCAAGGGGATCCTCCAATTTCACTGTCCCATGCTATCGACCACCCTGAGATGTCCAGTGGTGCCCTCCACTCACTTCCCCTGTCTCTCGCTCCCTTTTCTACTCAGTTCCTCAGCCCATATGTTCTTTCCCTTACTCCTTCAGTGATTGGAGATGGGAGCAAGGTACCAGTCTTTCCTAACCCACCAACTATCACACGCTTCTCCAACTCTCTTCTCTCACAGTCTCTCTCCTCCCACAACCAGACTTCTCACTACCTGTCCAATGGTGGTGACTGTGAGGCTGCTCTAGACCTCAGCATGGGGAAAAACAACTCAAAATCTGCTTCTTCCTCATCATCTTTGGCTGATAAAATTGCTGCCCAGAAGGGACAGTTGCTGGATGGGCTTGGCCTCAGGCCCACATCTAAAGGTCTGGTAGTTGTCCAGGTGAAGCCAGAATCTGTCACTGCTATGCCCTCTACCAACAGCAGTATGAGTCTGGTCAACTGCAATAACATGACAAAGTCTAGTATTTACATGAGGGCAGCAGAGAAAATGAATGCCACACTATTGGAAAGGGAGCGAGAAAAGGAGAGAGAGAAGGAAAAGGAGCAGGAGCAGCAGCAGAGGAAGTCCAAAGGAAAAAGGTATCGGGATATGCGGCGTTCAAGGACCATCATTCAAGCTGAACAACTTGACATTCTGTATGGCTGCTATTTCAAAGACCCAAATCCTGGGAAACATGAATTTGAACAGATTTCAGAGTGGGTCCACCTTCCAAAGAAGGTTGTTCAGATTTGGTTCCAGAACATGAGGGCGAGGGAGCGAAAAGGTGAGGTCCGATTCATTAGTGACGGGACCCTGGCAGCGGTTGGCAAACCTCTCATCAAGTTTACCTGGCCTCTTTCCAAACCCATATTCTCCAACAAGCCTCCTCCAAATAATACTGGGTGCATCACTACTACTCCAATTGTGCGCACCCTCATGAAGACAGAGAGAGAGCCTGTGAAGGAGCTGGGCAAACTTCCTGTGGTGAAAAAAATAACCCCAGTTCCTATCAAGCCTAAGGAGATTGCTTCCTCTACCACAGTCTCTTCTGTGAGCAGCAGTGCTTCTGCAGTGCCAAAGACCAAGCTCGAAACCACCAGCAACGTCACTATGGTCAAAGTTGCACCCAAAGTCAACACCCCAGTTCTTTTAGCACCACCCAAGGATCCGATCCCCATTGCCCCAAGACCGGCCCAGAAACGAAAGCTAGAAGAGGAGAGTGAGGAAGAAAAGACTGATGAGGAGAAAGACAATGAAAATGAGATGGGTCCTGGACCAGGGTCCATTAACCGCATGGTGCCCAAGGTGCCCACAACTCCCATCAACAACAGGCCTCCTGCGGCATCAGTGGTGCCACAAAAACAGAATGGGCTCAACTACTGGACTCCCAAAGTCCCCATTAAGATCAACACTCTATCAAGAGAACAGCTGGCTCTTCCCACACACACGCCTCCTCGTACCATTCCCCCTCCTCCCACCCCCAGCATTGCGCCAGTCAGCCCGAATACCCCCAGCTCTGCCAAAGTGGCCAGCCCCTCCACCCCGGTCGTAGCTAAATCAAGCCCAACAGAAAGCAGCTTTCTGCCCCACTCATCCAGCCGTAGGCCACGCACACACTTGTCCTGCTTACAGCTGTCCATTCTGCAGTCCTGTTACGAGACCTGTGCCCACCCAAACGCCATGGAGTGTGAAGCAATCGGCACTGAGCTTAACCTGCCGCTCAAGGTGGTGCAGATCTGGTTCCAAAACACCAGAGCTAAGGAGAAGCGCTGGAGACTGCAGCAAGAGAAAATGGTAAGCTGGCAAGTAGTGTATGACAAGTATAAGTCTTAGATACAAAATCACAATATTGTATACACAGTAAGAGTAATATCATTGACAGCAAGGCAGGTCATCGAGAAGAGGAAATTTCTTTTTTTTTTTTTGTTTTTGTTTGTTGGCATCACCTTCTTGCTTTGTGCCTTTATTGCAAGACTGGACAATAATTTGATGTTGTATGCCGACTTTCAGTGGACTCATAGTGCGATGGACTTATTGTTTTACAAAATTTAATGAAATTAAATTAGTGACTTCAAGCTTATTGTAATTGTCACTTTTCTGATGTAATGCACAGCAGTTCTGTACAGTTAATATTTAGATGCAGTTTTGCATATGTATTTACCATATTGTGATAAAAATCTGTCAAACTTATGCTTGTTGATATTGTGAAATTACTATGAACTCTAGTGCTCAGTGCTGCTATGTTCAAGTCATTCTTTTTCCTCTGAAAACGAAATGCGTCTGAGCCAGGAATACACTGCAGTTGACATTCTGCTATTTTACCATAATTTGTGGTTTTGCTGTAACAATAGTATATAGTAATTATGTGGAGTACTACTATTACTTAGCTGTTTCTGGTACTCAAGAACACATTTTGCTATCTATAAAAATAAGTATGTCAGAACTAAATATTACTGTCAAAAAGACAGAATTGCTCAATTGTGTTTTTAACAATTATATATAGAGCTTGAATATTAGTGTGATGATTCACTCAAACCTGTAGCAAAATTTAGACTTTAAATGATGTGACATTAAACCTATTCCCTCTTTCCCTCTCTGGCCCTGTCTGTCCACCCCACCTTCCCATGCCCAGTCTCCTCTGTCAGGTGGGAAGGTGGACGTGAGTTCAGGAAGCTACCTGCAGTACAACGCTCTCAAAGCCAATCGTCCCATCCTGCCCAAACCTGTTCAACTGACAGTTACTGAACCTCCAGCCCCCCCAGTGGCCGGCCAGCCAATGCCAAAGGAGACCCTGACCGGCCGCTGTGATGCCTGCAATGTCTCCTTTGAATCCCGGGCTGCAGCGAGGGCCCACGTCTTCTCGCCACGTCATCTGGCAACCCTGAGAACCACTAACTTTGGCCAGCCGACAACGCTTGTCAACAAGAATGGAACCGGTAATGGCGGACCTGGCAGTGTTGTGCCGGTCTCACAGGTCCCTCATTCCACTCCGGTAACCAGTTCTGGTGCTGGTTCTGGAGGGGAAATGGTCATTGAGTCACCACCAATGGCGACCAGCAACAGTTAAAAACTCAGATCAGGATTGGTCTGTACACTGACTATTCTTGGACCCATTTGGGCTCCTCAGATTTTAATAAACAAATTTGAGCACTAATCCTCAAAAGCTAATATTCTTTAGTTTTTGAAGTTTGCTCCCCCTGCACCCGCTATCCCTTGCTCAACCTTCACTGACTCGAAATCCGTTAACCTATGGAGTTCACCTGGATTCCAGTACAATAGCAGACTATTTCCATGCTGCTTCACACTTAATCAGTTGCTGTTTGATAAGTGATGAACACATCTCAAGTTTCCCTCGATCCTCACACTCTTTATCCAAACATTTTTGGTCCTAAGCCTGTGGTTATATATGACCTTACTGCAGTGACCTTCCTATAATTTGTAAAGGCACTCAACTTGCCATGCTTGAACTATCCTTCCCTAAAGACTGATGCAAAAGTGTTCCCTCTTTGGAAGTGGCCATTTGACGGTAGGCCCGGAAACACTTTTTGGGATAATGACATGAAAAATTCACATTAGTTACTCCCAGTCCCACTCCTGTGGAATTGTTTTTCTCATGCCTACTTTCACTTTTAGAGCAAGACCGCTTGGATATAATATGACTGGACTGAATCATTGGGAGAGGAAGAACTGTATCGACTGTCACCTTTTTATTTGCTACAGGAGTGTGATCTGAAGAGTGTTGTGTCCACTCATTTGGGATATAAAAAGAGGTACTTTAGAGAGAATAGGGCTGTTGAATTGTCCCCATTTACATGTTCATAGTTTTCATGACAATCCAAATAAACAGGGCAAAAAGTGAGGCTGGGGAACGTAGAATCTTGGCATACCGCACTTTGACACATTTTACATTGTTTGAAATGTTTTTAAGCATTCTAATGCAAGTGTCTTTTTATGGAAAGATACATTAATGCATGTTGGATGCCTTAATATAAATCACATGAAATAAATTGATTTTTGCTAGTTGAATGGAACATGCTTTAGGTGTGAGCATAATATTGTGCAAGAAGCAGACCTGGGTATATAAATGAAGAAGAGCTATGTTCCAAAATGTTTTTATGTCCATCTTTGGGGGAAATCTCTGAATGTCATACTCTGTATCTAGAACATAGCAAATCCTGCCTGTAATGTTGTCAGCATTCTCTTGGCCAAGGACTATAATTACCAACTATCTTGTTTTTACAACACATTTATTTGATCCTGTGGATTTCACTTTCCCTCCAAACGGTGTATGTCTCATTTTGAAATGCAGCTCTTCAAACTTGTTGGGGGAGGGGTGGGATAAATGTTTTCACCTACTGTAGGTGTGTAAGAAATATGACCGCCTTAAGAAGAAGCACCACCAGGTATATGAATTCAAGCCCAGGTGATCCTCATGTAATGTTTCGGAATTTCTTTCATCCTCACCTGGCACAGAGGGTCAGACCGTTTTTGTAAATTTATGGTTTTCTTTGCCATGAATACTGTGCATAAGACAGGAAAGTTAAGTACTCATTTTATTTACTTCAGTATTTATACGAATGACAATAGAAGCAATTAAAAACTGGTGTAACAGATTTTTATTTAGGTCAAAAGCCAAGCCTCTAGAAATATTAAGAGAACAGGGCTTAAAATGGGCTGTTTGCCAGATGTTGTTTTTTTTTTTCTCCCCCTCGTTTTGTTCAGTTTTGATACAGAGTTACTAATTCTGATAATGTTTGAGCTGTGAAATGAGATCTATTATCTGGAAACCATGACAAGGGAGAAAGTTGGGTATTACTAGCATCCCTAAGGGACTAACGGATACTCAAATCAAGGAAGCAAATTGGGAAACATTAAATGTGTTGACTGAGAGCTAATAAGATGGTGCTGTGTTGAAGGACACATAACATACTAAAGATGTTTTCCTTCAATTTAAGTTGTATATTAATGTTACTATTGATAGTTTTAACAAAATGCAAAACTAAAACATGAACTTTTGTAAAGAAATATATTAAAAATAACTGATATTCCAAAGTAATCCTCCCTTTGCTTTCTGTCATTCAAAAACCAAAAAGCAATCTTGAGGTCGACAGAGAGCAGGAGAGGTGTTCGTAAATGCAAACTGTAAAGGACATCCCACGGCTTGACACTTGCACTAGTCCACAATTTTTGCACAAGCTACAGACATTTCAAATGAACACAGCCATTAACACAACATTAGGAGTCACTTGGTGTGGTTTTTGAAACAAGGAGAGTTACAATGTCCTTTTCATGAGTAATAATTTGTACTCCTGTTGGAAGCTGTATCTTGTGTGTAAAGCAAGGACTTGAGTGCTTTAACTTCGAGACTGGGATTACACACACGCACACACACAGACACGGTGTTGCACTGTCCAAACTAGATAGGTTTTTATGGAGATCTGCTTTTTATTCCCCTTTCTTTCATTGTCACTTTGATTATCACTATTGTTATAACTGTACTACTACTTATACGATTTATCATTACTACTCATCACTGTTTTTGATTATTATTGATCCATAATGGTTTTAAATGCCACCTCTCTGCTCAAAAACAGTATGGTATTCCTATGAATATTGAACAATAATAGTGGCAGTGTTGTTAAGAATTGTTAGATTTTTGATTAAGCTTATTTTTTCCTCCTCACTTGTACCTGCCTTTTTGTGTTTGGTCTCCATTATGCTTTCTTTGATATACAGAAAAAAAGAAATAAAATCAGTTGAACAACAAAGTATATCTCTCTGATTATAGTGCTGTTGGGCCATTTTGTTCTTTGTGTGTGACACGGGTTGAAATTATTTTTATAAACATCGTATAATCTGAGGTGTTATGAGTGGCGTTCTCAAACAAAGGTCACACTGGGGAGATAATTTATATGGCACATTCAAATGCGCCTGGAATTAATTTGCTGAACAATTGGCTTTGCCACTCTGCTTTGGGCTGACAGAGATATGATCGACAGAAACGAAATCCAATTAAAGGCACGAATGCGATTTGGGAACCGGAAAGCCCTGCGCAATCATCCAATAGGAACGTCGCAGACACCGAAGAGGTTTGTGTAGAATCATCCGTTGACGAATAAGATTGAGAGTCTTACGCCTGCAGTAATACATGACTCCGCCCCCGGCTTCCATTTCTGAACTGAAGGGACGCCGCCGCTCTCGCGTAGAGTCCTCGCCTTTTTATATACACATTTAAGTAAATAAACCAGATTCTCTGACGTAAATTAGCACCATTTTGTAAAGGCAGCGAGTGAACAGCAGTCCTTGTTAATCGTGGTATGCTGTTTGAGTGGTGGCTGGGACTCTAGCTAGCATTTTATTCCCCATTTTAACTTTACTAAGCGGCGTTTTCCGCCGTTTTTTTCTTTTCGCCGCCCCGCTCACTCTACCCCCTTGTGTGTGAGTAGGGGCCTGCAACGTTGGTTTGGCCACGAGGCGCGTTGGAACAGTTGGAACAAGGCGATGGCGGAGTTCGGTAACGGACTGGCGGAGGAATCTCTACTAGATTCAGACCCCGGACATCCCGAGTTGGAGGACCCGGGTGTCGGTGACGAAGAACCGGGGTTAGAAGAGGGAGAGGCCGCTATTGAAGATCCGGTAAGTGAAGGGCATTGTTTCAGCTGTGCGAGCCCACATGAATACCGTGACACACTGGGGCCAAATCGGAGTTGTTAGTGAACGCAGGCAACCGATTTAATGTGGTAGTTTTCCACGAATCTTGGGTCACATGCCGTGTGTGTTACTGCTATCGCTAGGTCGATATTAACCGCCATTGTGGTTCACGCAGTGCAGTAGAAATGGGTGGTGACATGCGTGGTGTCGGCAGCCATCTTGGCGCAACAGCGGCGCCAGTTTCTCTGCGCCAGGGAGCAGCTCGAGTCGTTGGGGGTGAATCCTCGTCGCAAAAATATGCGAGACGGAGATGCAGGAGACAGTCAGGGGCGAGGGTAGGACAGGCCGCCGCCATTAGCCGCCGCTGTGCGAGTCTACCCGCTTTAGAAGGCGACCTGCTTACGGTAATGACATTTTTTTATTCCATTTACTTTCACCGCTACGCTGACTGCGGCTGCATTTCAAGCACCGGTGTGTGCACATGCAAATGACCGAGCGTCAGCAGGCTAACATTAACGTTAGCTTGTCGCAAGCGCCAGCATTAAGTGATGCAGCTAAGATGACCAGAGGACCTGTCAACCACAATGGCTTGTCACGAGATGAAATGCGGACTTTGTATCTTACGCTGGCAGGGCCAACTACTATTAGCCTGCTAGCTAGATTTACCATAATGCGATAACATGATTCTGAGTGGCTAACAAGCTAGCCGATTTTAACAAAGCTAGGGTGGAGATAGCAGACATGCACCTGCCCATCTTTGTCACTTATTTTGGACGATGGTTGCAATCGCGCGCAGACAACCGTATGTCGATTTGCTGTGCTCTGTCAAGATGTGCAATCAGCGTCAGTCGGCCTAATTTCGTTTCTTAACACCACCTGCACGCACAAGTGCATTTTCCCCGGTAACATCTATGCAGCATGTCCAGGTGGTTTTTGAGGTTGTAGTACTGTCTGTCGGGCAGTGAGAGCGCAGCATACAACGCAGAAGCAGGGGGTTGCGGTATTTGAGGGGCTGGGTTTGCATCCTTCAGTGTTTTGCCAGGGCAAGGAGAATGAGAGAAGGGAGGGGAGTGAAAGAGCTTGCACTGAATATGCGACAAAAAATAGGCGCTACAACGTGTCAGTGTCGGGTGGCCTATTGTAACAGTGTTGCTGTGAATGTGGATCACTGTCTCACATCGACGTGCGCTATGATGCATGTAGCTTAGGGTTGTTGTCATTTTGATGTGTCTGATTATCAGACACATGGATACCGTGGGGCTGAGAGAAATGATGGTGCCATTATCGTCGCGTGTGGTATGTCACGGTGTAATTTTACTCTGTTCTGATGAGAAGATCTGAATTTAGTGTGGTCTGTCTGTGTCAGTGCACCCAGTTGTACAAAGAGCCTTTACGTTACAAATCTTGTCAGCACAGGCAACAGCCCTGGATGGAGCTGGAATGACTCCCACTGTGCTGCAGTGCACCATTGTCAGACAGGAGGGTCCGCTCCCACGTGAGGACACAGCCATCTCTGTGCTCTCCACAAGATTTTTATATATACATACATATATATATATATATATTTTTTTGTTACTGCCCCAAATATATTTCCAATTGTCTCCAAAATGGCTCTTAATTGAATTTCAATTCCATTAAGCTGCTGCAAAGCAATTTACTTATTGTTAGATATACAATTGATTCGACATGTATCATGTCAAAATAAAATATGCCTATCATCAGGTGCACAAGCTCAAGGTGATGTCAGCCAGAAGTTGTATTTATTCCAGAGAGAAATAAGCACATGTTCTCATGATGGATGTGTATTTTTACATGGTAAACAATAAACGTTGGGTTGAAATTTGCATGATTGCTCATGTATTTACAAATGTATTTACTCTTCATTTTGATTCTGTGTGCTATGTTTTAAATTCTGTGTCCCAACATTGATTTATACTCATTACAAAGTGAAAATGTGAAAATGAAGCTTCTTTTTTCAAAATGCCTTTAGGGTTAACTTTCAAGTTGTACAAGGTAGCTACTGCCAAATGTAGGTTGTAAAACACTGTAAATGTGGGGGTGAGAGGCAGTGAAACTATAGTGAAGGTGAAGGACCAGTCAGACAGCACATTTTAGATGGTAGTCCCAATGTGTGTGTTTTTTTTTTTTTGTTTTTTGTTTTTTTTTTTTTCATTTGGGCAGAAACAACACACAGGCAGCTGAGCTCTTGTTATGTCAGCACCATCGCTTACGCAGGTTCAGCATCTCCTTGCTACTGTACCATCTTGCCTGGGTTCAGTTGTCAGTGAGGCTGTCAAAGGGGTGTTATGGCAACATTTGTTAATGATGCCATTTTCATGACAAGATTGGGTAGTTGGTCAGCTTTTGTTGGCGGTGCATAGCAGTCATCCACACTGTGTTATTAATGTTTCAGTGAGTTGTATTGTGCTTATGATGGACTGACAGCTCTAATGGGATTTGTCTCTGTGTTTCAGGAGCTGGAGGCAATCAAAGCACGAGTGAGAGAGATGGAGGAAGAGGCAGAGAAGCTGAAGGAGCTACAGAACGAGGTGGAGAAACAGATGAATCTCAGCCCCCCACCAGGTGTGTTTGTGTGTTTTTTGTGAGGCAGAGACCTCGTCTTTCTTCCAGTCTGTCTTTTCTCTCTCTCTGTCTTATTAAGAAGGAAGAATACCATAACAGTCTTAAAATAATCAGATCCTCTGCTTTTTCCCTTCTTAAAAAAATCTTGCACATCAAAGTGACTCCATCAACCATTGCCAACCATTGATTTGTTAAACTTTAAAACATACATTAAAATATGAGTTCAGGTTAGTTATTGCTTATAGGCATAGTTCATGGAATTATGAAAAAACCATCCACATGTCTGTATGCTCCTGTGCCAAGAATAGAGAGTTACTCTAAAAGTTGAAGTTAGAAAAAGTCATGGAAGTCTATAGTTGGTGCATGAGTTAACAATAGAGTAATAGCATAGCTGCAAGTAACCCCAGTCTCACACACTCACCCATTTGTAATTTCAATGTTGCCTTCAGACTAGGGCCGGGCGATGTACCGGTTCACACCGAAGACACTGTTTCAGACGGGACCAGTTTCAATGTTGCGCTTGTAAACATGCATGATGCAGGGCGTGGTGAGGGTAAACTGTAGTGCTCTGGGGTTACGTTACGGTGAAGATGGATGGGATAGACATAGAAAGTTCCGAAATGGAGGCTGCAGAGCTAGCAGAACATGATGACACAGAAGAACTTGTGCCAAAAGAGGAGGCGTGTCTGTTCTTCTCTTTTGTTTTAAAAAAAGAAGAGCAAGCGTTGTCGGGCTAAAGTTGTCACCGGAGGTGGCAAGCACGAGCAATTTGCTCCACCACCTTAGCCGCATGTCTTGGAATATCAAGAATGTATGAAGTTAATCAATCAGCGCCCTCCACATCAGCAGGTGACACAGGAAAAGCAAAAGAAAAATCGAGCCAAATGTCACTTCAAGGCGCGTTTACTAGAGGGACTCCCTACGACAGAAAAAGCAAACAATGGATTGAGATTTTCAATCTCTATCACAATCCACTGAGCCAAAGACATGGGCCCGTTTAATACTGCTGAAAAAGAGGGCTTCTGCAGATGATCAAGACAGTGGATCCCAGGTATGAAATACCGAGCAGAAAATACTTCAGCCAAGTTTCAATCCCTGACTTGTACCAACCTGTTCAACACAAGCGCCGTCTGTACAGGGGGCAGCGCGAGATGCACACAGTTCAGATGATCAATGCTCACGCTAGGAAGCACCAATCCTAACTTGTAGCATACCAGAATGACGGGGAGAGACTCAGCTAAAAGCCTCTACCAAGCATTGCCACCCAAACGAAACATAATTCATACAGAAATAAATTATATGCGCATGTAACAAAAAGATGAAAATAGCATATGTCCACTTTAGAGCGTCTTCTGATTTCACCACTTCACGCAAACCACATAAGCCTGCTGATCACGAAGATGTCTGCTGATCACAGTGATGCCTCCTCACTGTGCAACGGAAACTCGGCGAGCTAGCAGCCAAAGAGTAGAAGGAAAAAACTTTGCAAAATCCTAAAGTATGTCTTACCTTTCCTGTTTTGTGGTCAAAAGTTATATTCCAGCTTGAAAAAACGATGCTAATGTCTCCTCCTATGACTCTGTGTTAGTTTGAGATCAATCACGAAGGTCCTGGTTGTTTTCATAAAGAGGAGGGGGTTTCTTCATGCAATAACCTATCTCTGGGGTTACTTCCTTCTGGATCGTCATTGGTGTTACTATGGTGAATTTGGGCACTGCCCCTTAAATCTCTTGGCTCTGACTGGTTGATAGAGGTGTCAATCATCAAAATTGACCAATGGGTTGCTGAGCTAACTGTGCAGTTAGTTTCGCCGCTCCATCTCATTTACACATGAATGAGCAGAGCGCTCACGGAGGACTTTGTTGACCAGCCCGAGGTGTTATTTTACCGTCCTTTTATGAAAGATAAGAACAATAGCAAGCAGAAAAAAACGATGAAAAAGTGTATTCAACAGAGGAGTTTCTCCGTATGCTTGGACGAGATAACGGTACTCTGCCCGGATGCACCCAAATGAGCATCTAGACATACCTGTGTTAAAATATCTGTCTTCCAGATGAAAGACAAAAAAAAAATACCGTCATATACCGTGAAACCGTTATAATTTTTGAAAAATACTGCGATATACATTTTTGGTCATACCGCCCAGCATTTCTTCAGGCCTACAATCGATAAACCGTTCTTCCTTTCTACATCATTTAATGGAGTTGCCAGTTGGTGATGCACTAAACTTCACAACATGTAATTTGATAACATACAACCGTTTTGAGTGTTTTGGTTTTAATTGAAATATTTTGTTGATTAGTTTTTGTTTTTTTTCCCTCTCTCCCCTGTGCAGTCGGCCCTGTCATCATGTCCATCGAGGAAAAGATGGAAGCAGATGGCAGATCGATTTATGTTGGAAATGTGAGTTACTGTCTCTTTGTTGTCTCATTCAGAGATGCTGTTTTGGCCACATTTTCTTGATTGCTGTTGCAACTTTTGAGATGGCGTCAAAAGGAAAAAGTGACTACAAAAATGTTGGACTGTTGCAAGTTTTTATTGGTTTCAACAGTTTGAGCAGTTTATTCTTTTTTGAGTCTGTAGATTGGCATCAGTTTTGTGCACCTGGGCACTGAAGTTTTCCCCCATTTTCTTCTTTGCAAAACTACTCAAGCTCTGAACTAACATGGTGACTGTGAGTGAAAAGTAATTTTCAAATCCTGCAGCAAATGCTTGCTGGGATTTAGGTCGCGGTCACTCCAGGACTTTCTTATTGTTGTTTTTAAGTGTTCAGAGCACCTTTCAAGATACTCTAAAGGAGCTGTACATTTCCATGACTTTGTAGCTTTCCTATTACGTTTGGTTTGGGGTCTTCTGGGAAAATGCATCATTTTGGTTATTCCACACATAGTGTTTAATATGATGACCATAGCTTAAGTTTCATTAAGTAACAACATGGACCAGCCTTCAACATTCAAAGTCTCATGTGTCTTCTAGCAAATGATGGCTTACCCATTGTTATTCTGAAATAAAGCTGCAGCTTGTAAAGCACCTGGAGAACAGTTGTTTTATGGACAGTCTCCAGTCTCAGCCATGGAGCCCTGTTGCTTTTTCAGAGTTGACTTCTGGTGGCCTCCTACACTCATGCCCTCAGTTTTTTTAGGTCAACCTGCTACAGACAAAATAAGGCATATTCCTTTTTAAAAAAAAAATGTAAAAATTTACAGACCAGTAGTTTTACTGTACAGCTGCAGGTATAATACACCTAACATCGCTTTTCCCTCCTTGAGCGTCCAAAGGTGATCTCACTCTAATGTAGTACATTATAACTGACATAAACATCTGACTTTGATTCTTGGTCAGGGATGTTGGATGTGCCTCATAGACATACATCAGAATGAAAGTGTTAAAAGTGTAAGCTGGTGAAAAATCTTTTCATGTCTAACCTTCATGCCGTCTTTCTTCAGGTGGACTACGGTGCCACGGCAGAAGAGCTTGAGGCTCATTTTCATGGCTGTGGTTCAGTAAACAGAGTCACCATCCTATGTGACAAATACACAGGGCATCCCAAGGGGTAAAACACCATCACTATACTGTACCTTTTCACTATGCTGTGGATGAATCAGTGGAGGAGTGGTTACTGCAGTTGTGTGTGTGGCAGATATAAGTCACGCTGCTGGCAGAGGAATAAGACAGTCACACTGTGGGTGGACAGATTTTTATGAAGCATCAATACAAATGCTGAAGTTTGACTAGAGCTGCGTGCTTGAATGTGCTTTTGTTAAACAAAAAGCCAGGGCTGAACAGTAAAAGTTACCTCGGACCAAAACTAGACCACTGTCAAACACTTTCTCTGTTCTGGTTGCACTCCTCTTGTGTTTTTAAGAAAATAAGCAAATAAAAAAAGCTTGTATCCATTGCTATCGGCATACAGTCTTCTGTATAGGCAAATAAGCCAGAAATGGCTTTTAACTTCACACAAGCTGTTTTTCACCTTTTAACAGAACTAGATCTCCTTGCCCATTTAGATGCTTGTCATCCTCTTGACATACATCAGTGGTTTGTCTATAATGATACAGCTGCTGTCATATTGCTGCTTTTTGTTTGCATTTGAGGACTTCTGTTTCTGAGTGATGTTTTGTTTTTTTTCTTATTCTTCAGGTTTGCCTACATTGAGTTTGCAGACAAAGAGTCTGTTAGGACAGCCATGGCTTTGGACGAGTCCCTTTTCAGAGGAAGGCAGATAAAGGTAAGCGCTTTTCACATTTCAGCTTTTGAGCTTTCACCTGCGATTTCAGCAGTCATATGAATAATCATAGTGACTACCATAACAACACAGTTACAGGCACTCGTGGCTAAATTTAGCTGATGCTGATGAGTGACAGTGGCAAAAACTACTTGATCGCTGTGTTATTTTTGGGAAGGTTTGGTGGGTTCGTCCAGATCGGCTGAGAGGGTATGGTCTCCATTGTGCTTATAGACTTCTACTGAATACCAAAAAATGAAATCAAAAATTGTTCTCTTCAATACTCACTTGGACACAAAAAACCAACGATGGAAAATAGGGCCCATAGTTCACTTATATGTGACAGGAATTCCTTTGTTTGTGCGAGAAATTGAAGTCTTCCGGGATTTGTTGACCTGTGTAACTGCACACACAATGTCGCTTTCCTTGATTGAAAATCTGAAGTAGATCACACTGAAACGAGTGTGTAATTCAGCAATGTAGTTTTTGACAGTATTTAATTAGTTTTTTTGTAATGTGTAGGTATGTTGTAGGTTAGGTTCATATAGCTTTATGTTGAAATAATATATAAGTAGTATGTTTCTCATATTGGTTTTCATCTTATGGGCATAATACGCATAAATAGATATCGGAATGGTTTGAACCAAAGGTTTTTTTTTTTAAAGGAATATTCTAACGTCATTTTTGGCCAATTTCAACAGCCCTATTATAGACATACGGTTACAAGGTCTTACCTTGACAATGCTTTACACTAAGAGTAGATTTGCAGTAAAACCAGGCTCTGTGGTCGCTGAGTTAGTCATCATTTGTTCTCTGGCTAACATTTTCCTTGGCTTTGAATGGAAAGGGTTTATGTGCTTTTGTCACCATGACGCACGATTGATACAGAGTCATCCGTAGAAACTATGATTTTTTTCTGAAAACACAAAAGTCAGTGCCACAAGAGTGGATGTTAGTTTAATGATCCCTTCCTTGCTTCTGCCTCCTCAGGTGGGCGCTAAGAGAACAAACAGACCAGGCATCAGCACCACAGACCGCGGCTTTCCACGGGCTCGGTTCCGGTCACGGGGAGGAAGCTTCACATCGCGTGCACGCTATTACAGCGGCTACACACCACCCAGAGGCAGAGGACGGGCCTTCAGGTGAGCTGATGCTGTGATGCCTCACTTTTGACACCATGGGAGAACACGGCACCTGCATACATCGCACCTCACTCACTGTTAACACTGAAAGGAAAGGACAAACAAGGCAGACCGCCATGACCAGCCAGAAGTAGCAGTTGGTGTTAAAGATTGACATAGACCTGAAATTATGATCAACTGTGTGGATGTGTGTTGTATGGACAAGGGATTTGGCAAAGGAGAAAACAAAGATTAGACTGTTAACAAACTGCTGAACAGCAGATTAGAATGTTGCCTGCTTTGTTTGATATACTTGAAAATATGTGTATTTGGCTGTTGTGCTTCAGATATTTTATCTCTAGGACTAGCATAGTGACATTGTACCAGTTCATAAAACAATAGCCCCTCCCTTTTGAGGAAATATGTGCATGTGTGCCACATGCTGCTTGTAATAACAAGCCTGTGTGAGGCAGTGATTAGTTGGAAAAACATGTTGATTTTTGCAAACAAAGTGACAGAGGAGAGGTAAGGAAGTTATCCAGTGGATGACATTTGTCACTGTTGTTGGTGCAGTGTTGTCTGAATGAATAAAATGGTTTAAGAAAGGTGTTTTATTTATGTGATCACATTGACTGAGCAAGAAAATAAGTTTAGAGTGGAGATGTGGAAGAACAAAATTCCTTCGTGATTGGGTAGAATAGAGAAGGTAAGTACAGAGAGGCCAGGGAGACAATCTGAGCAATTTCGATGTCTTTTAGGTCTGATTTTAGTGTGTAGTGCATAAATATTACAGGCATATAAAAGGTGTCTTGGATTTGTGAGAACTTAAACCATATGTCATCATGGCATTGACTTAATCGAACAATACACTGTATTAGACACTGTAATAGAAACACAGGAGCACAAACCTCTGGTGTCATCACGTTAGAAACCACATCTCATCAGTTGTGAGACTGAGAGGCTCATTGCATGCCACATCACATATAATCATTTCAAGGGCAAACAGACTTGGTGCACATCAGTTTGTTCTTCCCAGGCTGTTCATACACCATGTTTGGGTAAATGCCAGTGCAATCTCCTGCAACTTAATGATAGCAGAAAGTTACTGGTGCAGAGCTCCAGTGGCTCCACTTAGTTTTTCATTTCTTTTGGAAAGATTGGGATGTTGTTGGTAATTGTGCCATTTATGGCAGGAGAGAGTGAAAAACATTTGCTTAACTGAGAGGTTTGGGCTGTGTGATGAGCAGTACAGTGACCTTTAGCACAGCTTCACTCGTGGCAATTGTGTTTGATGCTCCATCTCATCAGAATTGTATTCAAGAAGTGTCATAGCTGGAAGGCATGGTGCTTGTGCTGTGTTTGTTTTGTTTTGTATAGACCTGTTAAACGGTCATTACTGTGATCTATATTGAACAACAGAAGAAGCCTGGTGTTGATCAGACTGCTGTGCACTGGGAATCTGGTGGCTTTATACCTACAGTGTTTGGGACGGCTTCACCTCAGAGCTGTGCAGTGGGGTCCTGTGAGTCTTTGTAGTCTAGTTTCTAATGCAGGGCCACGTGGGGTTTGTCACTGTGTAAGTGTTTCCACCATGTGATTAAAACACTTTGCAGCTAACTTGAGCTGCAGTTTCTATAAATGAGATGATGTACATAAATAATCTGAGAGGTCGTCATGAGCATCACAACCTACTGCCCCTTTATGTAAACCAGCCCCTGTAGGCAGTGAGAAAGCAAGGCTACAGAGAATCTCACTGGAAACTATAAAAGCCCCGTGGAGCTCTATCTGTGGAGCCATCTTGTGGGTTTTTTTTTTTTCTGTTGAGACTGAGAAAGGAGGTGTGGTGCCAAATACATTGATCAGCATGCCAACTTCCCCACTCATGCACTGAGCTTTGAGACGGAGAGATTCTGATTTGATCATCCCTGAAAAGCATCTGGAGCCTTCAGGCCTTGGCTGTTGCTTATTTCTCAATGTTCAACAAAGAACTTTTTCCAGAAGAAAGATACTGCAGCAGTTATTTTGGAAAGGGCCTAAAATCCTTCATGCAGGGGTCTTTATTTCAGCCATTTAACGGTTTGCCAAGTTCTTCAGACAAGCCCCTGTTAAGTCCATTTTATCTTGTGTGTTTTTCTTGTTTCATATTTGCCCTTGATTCTAGTATTTATGCAGTGGCTTCCCATTCCGACGAGGCTGCCTTTAAATACCCTCAAGAAAGGGTTACATCTCAGTTCATTCCTTTGTGTGAGAAAGTGTCTGAAACTCAAGGTCAGAATCTCTCTAATCACTCTGTGTACTTACTCCAGCCACTCCCACACATACCAAGAACCCCTAACTCTGCCAGTTTACTCACTGGGATTTGGCCCGAGCTGCAGGACAAGGCACACACAGACATGGGGAGCAGCCGAGGGGGTTTTAACACAAAATCAAGTCTGATATTAAAGGCTAGTTAATTAGGACTGTAACCATTGCTTGCATTTGATCTTAAAGTCTTCTAGCTAAGTTGTTGGTTAGTATGTATATGTAAGACATATTGTGGTCATCGAACTTCAGAGTTTTTTCTGGCTGACTTGCAGTTATGTGAAGATAATGAAAGTAAGATTTAACACTCCAAAGTGCATTAGCCTCAGAAGGCTGGCCTAAAGCATTCCACAAACTCGCAGTTTAAGTTTTAAATGTTGTTTGCAGTCAGTCAGATTGAACTTGGCAGTTCCAAGGTCATGAAATGCTCTCTGTTTTTGCCAATAGAGCTTTGACTGTAAAGACTGTACTCCTAACCACAGAATAGATGAATAGTGATAAGTGCATTGTGTATCTTCCCATTATCTCACGGCATTGGTTAATATGTAATAATCACTCACAGAATAGCATGCAGAGTTGCTCCACTTGAAGTGGCCTTGATCACTTCTTGCAGAGGAGAGCAGAAGGGCTGTTTGGTCGCTACATCAGGAATTCATCACTAGTCTACTTAAGACCGTGCTGTAGTTGAACAGAGTGAGGCTCAGATCTGAACCACATAACACTTTTTTTTCACTGGTGCCTTGTCTTGTTGTGGGAACATATCCATGGTGAAGAAAAACACATGGTGAGTTCAGAATCTTTACATTGACCCATTGTGTGCTTGGGGAGATTTCACAGTGCCTGGCTATGGTCCTGCAATCACAGCGCAAGAGATATGTTTCATTTAAGTATCTTCAGTGTTGATTGGCTCTGTTCTTGAGAAGTTTAGGTGGAACAAGGCCACAGCAAGTGCTGTCTGTCCAGGCTAATGTCGAGCCTCATCTGCCAGAATGTAATGGTATTAAAGGATAACAGCCAAATATTGGCATTTGTCTAACACCTCAAATGCTTGCACCCTGACTGAAAGCCAGTGAACAAACAGAATCATTCATGTTTACAACCACTTAAGAAATTGGCCCCTGGTTGCAAAAAGTTTTTCCTGACATTTCATCCATTAGTACTTCGTTGTCACCTTCCCAAGCTGGCACTGGGGAAAAGCAAAGATTTTGATGTGAGCCAGAAGACGAACATACTGTACTCGTGATGTGGAGGAACCTTGCTGGTTTTCCTGTGCTTATGTCGAGTGTATGATCTTGCATGTACATGGAACCCCCCCCCACCCACACACACACACACACACGCACACACACTCTCATACACACACACACACACACACACACACACACACACACACACACACTCACTCCAAGTCAGATTCACCTTGACAGCGTTCACTCCCAGAAACGAGGGTTCATTACTGCAGCCTGACCTCAGCATCTAGCCTAACAAGCACTGGTCTCAGTCCCAGTGTGACCTTTTTGTGTTTTGTTGCCACTGAATAGTGTGTGTGTGTGTGTGTGTGTGTCTGTCTGTCTGTCTGTCTGTCTGTCTGTCTGTCTGTGCGCGCGTGCGTGCATTTGTGGGAGACAGACGAGAGGACATGTGGAAAGTTTGCTGCTGCCTGGATTTTGTGTATGTGCCGGACAGTGTTTTCAGTGTGTAATAAGGATGTAGTTGTGAGTCCTGTCCCTGAAATTGTCAAGTGTGTTTGTGTTTGTGTGTGTGTGTGTGTGTGTGTGTGTGTGTGTGTGTGTACACACGTATGTGCACTGTCTCTTGCTGGGGGTATATGTGTGGTGCTGTTTGTCCTCCAGGTCTTTCCCCACAGTGACCCCAGAGGCGGCTCTCGCAGAGAGAGACACAGAGAGAGAGAGAAAGAGGGAGAGAGAGTGCCTTTGCTGTCCCCTCACACCCACACACTAATCATTATTCTACTATCTGGAAATTACACACTTTTCCTTTCTTAACAAAGCTGCTTTCAGCTTCTTTCAGCACCTGTAGTCTATTCTTCCAGATCGATTTGCTGTAACACAGACACCTTGTAAGATCAAAGGCACAATACCGTTAAGATGGTATGTCTATTTAGTGATTTGTGAACACTGTCCTAAACATTCTGTCATTCATTTTGATATCAGTAAATATATTCTTTCCCCCCTCAGTTTACTTCTTGGACTGAAATTTTCAGCAGACCCTTTCTGTGCCTGCAATCACACACTTACACATATCTATTATATCACACCAGGAAATTGGTGTCCGTCTTCTTAAGCCAACCAGAAAAAAACTCACCCTCTTTTTCTCTCTCTTTTCCAGGGGCCGAGGGCGAACAACATCGTGGTATTCCCCTTACTAAACACCCCCTCCCTCCCCAACACTCCCTTACTATCAACCCTCTCCCCCTCTCTGTTCCCATTAAAAAAAACAACAAAAAAACAAAAAAAATCCCCACACACAATGAAAAAAAAGTCCTCCCCTTCCCCTACAATAAAAGAAGAGAACCCCAGAAGAGAGAAAAAAAAGACAAAAAAGGAAAAAAAAACACTTCTTCTGGACAGAGAGACTGACTGGCCGCAGTGTGCGATTGTGTGTGAGCGTGCGTGTGCGGAGGTTGATGCGGTCGCCCCTGGTAAGGTATAAGTTGGCCATTGGGGAAGGAATACTGTGGCAGATCTCTTTCCTTGTATTTCTGTTGCTTTTTGAGGGGTGGGATGGCGGGGTGGGGGAAGAGAGAAGATGATGGTATCTCAGGCTGCAGATGTGTCTCCTTTGGTCTGGCTGTGACCCTCCTGCTTTCACACCATCACCAACACAGGCCACCTACTCACCCTCCACCACCAGCAAAACAAGAAAAAAAAAAAAAACCGTGGGGGGAAACAGCAGCAAGAAAAGATACTGTATTCATTTTTTTAATGTACCGTACATATGTGAAACATTCAGTAGCCAGAGTATTTGTGTTTTAAGTTTGTGGTTTGGAGTATATCATTACCTCCCCACCCCTCCTCAACCCTCTTTGTGTCTGCCGCTCTCTGCCCCCCCTCCCCTCCCTCCCTCACCCATTCCCTCCCTGCATTTTATGCTTTTTCTTCCCCCTCCTCCTCTCCGGCTCATCACACCATTGATTGTGTTTTTCTGTCCGCTGCTCTCTGGGCAGTTATGGACCTTCGGTGTTCACTGGGATTATACATGCATAGATTTTTTTTTTTTTCTTTTTCTTTTTCTTCCTCGTCGTGCTGCCACACCCCCACCGCTCGTCCATACCTGTCAGCTCCAACTCAGGCATGGCCAAAGCTCCTCTTTCTTTTAACAGGCATCAGTGTTTTTATTTTGTGCAACCCCTGCACCCCCCCCCACCCCTCCCCACCCCTTTTTTCCACCCTCCCCCTCTGTGCTCCCTGTCCCATCTCTCCCCTCTTCCCCCCTCCCCTACCCCCTCCTCTCTCTGTATATTAGACCACTTCTTGTCGTTTCAGGTTTCAGGACCAGTGGAGGCTGACGACCCCTCCCCAGGTGGCGCCGGCCCCCCCCACTGTCTCCGCAGCGTCTCTCTCTCTCTCTGCTCCCGCTATGCACACTCACCCCATCCTGTCCGTGTGGGGGGGCGGGGGAGGGGGGCAGGGTGACCACAGGCCCGCCGCGGGGGGCATTTACTACAACAGCAAACGCTGATGATGCTTTTAGTCCCTTTCACACGTCAACTCACTCACACACACACACACACACACACACACACACATACACCAACACACACACCTGTTCAACATACACCACAGCACACTGCAGTACAGGCAGCACTTAACAGGCAGCCAACCCAACACATGATTTATATACAGAGAGTGGAAGCCAACATAGCTGAGTGGCAGGCAGGCAAGTTTGCGTGAGAGTGAGGAAGGCAGGACCAGAGACGAGGGTGTTTTTTGGGGTGTACAGAGCGGACCTTAAGGCGCCCCCTTTCTCTGACTACGCGCAGTGCAGTCACGGCTTGTCTGAGGAAGGCTGACGAGCTAACGGCATTGATTATTAATTTAATAAATGGAGTGGGCCAGAGCTGTTATTTTAGGGCGGGGGAAAGTCAGGGGTGGGGTTTGTGTGGAGACTTATTTCTTTTTTCTTTTTCATTTTTGAAAAGGGGGAGTGGGTTTGAACAAATGTTTTTGCTTTTTTTATTTTTATTTTTAACCCATGAGTCTGTAATTAGGGAAAAAAAAAAATAAAGACATTGTGTAAAAATGAGTGCGCGTCTGTGTGAGTTTGTTCTGATGTTTCTGCCCTGACTCTGCTGCTCTGGCGGATTGATCTTTGGTCCCTTGACACGTGATGTCAAGTGGTTGGGATTTATCATTTCGGATATAGTGAATGATTGTATTAGGAAAGCAGTCAATCACTGAGAAGCATATTGATTATCATAATGGCATTGCTGCTCTCGAGCAAACTGTATTGATCTGGAAGGTAGGCCCAATCTGAGAGGTAATCTTTAAAGGTTTGACATGACTTGATGGCACATAATGACAATCTGAGCTAACTACACACACAAGGTGACTGTATTAAATGTAAAATGCTTTCTTATGAAGGGGAATTTTAACTCTGTGGGCAGTGACTGTGGGTTCGAGTTCCTGAATGAGCCTTTTCCACAGTAGGCAAAGCACTAGTGTTACTAATAACAGTAGATACCACTGGTTGTTCTATTCTATTGGAGTGTCCCAGGAAGCCGTGACAGACGTGCACAACTGCAGGACTCTGACGCTCAAACCACAAAGTAAAATTCAGCCATTAATTTTCCTAGTTTTTCCTATCGTGACAATGTCTTCGAGGATGAAGGCCCGTAGGAATGCATGAACAAATGACAAACAGGCTGAACATGTGTGTTGTACTGTATCTAACTCAATGACACGTGTACTAAAACATTTATCTGTCTTGTGGTCCGTTGGCTGGTGCGCCTGCTGCACCAGGTTGTGATTAGGCTTTGCATCAGCATCTGGCTGCTTCTCAAGCAACTGTGGAGATCACACTGGACTGGACTGGTTTCACTGCAAGTCCACCAGTATTTCTCAGTGACAGATGTACCAGATAAACGTGTCCTAAAATGTCCGGTGTTTAAGAAAAAAGGAAAGTAATCCTGAAATTCACTCAATGTTCCACTGCTTTTGCTCTAATTGATGGTCTGTTTGTTACCTCTGATGAGGAGATGACTGCCCTCTAAAGGAGATGAACAAAACAACATACAAATGCAAGAGTTAACAGGAAATGTTTATTCCACATACTGAATCAAAAAGTCACACTCAGTACAGAGGCAATTACTTAAGTCCCACTGACTTTCTGGTAATAAAATCCTTTACACTCTGAAGAGTAAATTAAAACGATGATGGCTGCTGATAAGAAATCTTCACGTTGGTCTTCCTACTTCAGTGAACATCACCTCTCAGGTCTATCTGTGTTTCTTAAAAGCTGCAGAGAAAGACATGAAACAGGATTAACATTAAAATCACCAACCCTTGACTGCTGCTGTGAAGAGTAAATTAAAAGTTTGAAACTGTAGTACATTAGTTTGTACTGTCTTGTATATTTAAATGTCCTCACCTTTTCTTTTAGTTTTCTTCTTCATGAGTTTCTTCTTCTTCTTTTGCCGAGGGTTATCCCCGTCCTGCACCAACAAACGCAGCGTTAGACCCAGCAACTGCATTAAGAATGGCATCTAAACAAAAACAGGCCACAATGCTCCCATTCATACTGCACAGAGATGAGCCTATTAGCAACATCCTTTTGTGGCTTCTCATGTTCAGCATAAGATCTAAACATAGCACGTGGATTTTCCAAGTCCTCTTGAAAACATTTAGCTGAATGAGTTTTCCACATCTGCAGGCAGTGGAACAGACAATCAGCATGAGGTTGGCCGGGCATTAATGTAACTCATTAGTACTTTTTATGACATCAGATGGTGAATTGGGACAGAAAACGGTTCAGAGAAGGATTGCATGCCAAACCTGTGGAGGCACAGAGTGGAGATGATGCCAACAGTTCTGCCAGCACAGCACCAGACAACTGAGTCACCAAGATACACAAATATATGACTTCAAAACACATAACAGACGTGTGTCTGTGCTGGCGGCAGCCCAAGTTCCTTAACAGTCAGTATAAATAATCTGGCCTGTCCTGTTCAGTCCAGACTCAGGTCAGGTCAGCCTGTCGACTGCTTGATTAGTTCCTACTATCAACAACTTAGTTTCAACGTAGATCAGTGAGTGAAATACGACTCCTTGCTGACAGGTTGGTAATGTCACTGCAAGCTCACCTGCCCACCCTCGCCGCCCGTCAGGGCTGTGATGTCACCGAAGTGTGTTATACCGCTCAGCTGGCTTGACATGGACATCATGCCTCTCTTTCTGCTGGTCTTCTGATGTTTGGGCATGTTGAGACGCACCATCATCGACTCCTCATATTTTTTCCTGTGAAGAAAAAAAAAAATTTTTTGTAGATGGAGACTTATATCAGTAAAACGTATCCCACACAGCCTGTTATGTTATTTTAAAGTCGCGGCTCTAATCCCACTGTCTTGTACTACACCCAATACCTGCATCCTTTACCACTTCATAATCCTTCTATCAGCCTTCATATGTCTCCTTGCTCAAAAAAGGAAACAAGTAAACACCTGTGTAGGTCCTCGCGGCTCTCCCGCTCGCTCTGGAAGTCTCGTCTCTCCCTGATCTCCTCTGGAGCGTCGCTGTACTGCTGTCGCAGCTCCTGGATCACGGAGCTTCTGAGGGCAGCCCGCCGCTGGCGCTCTGCCTGAGCCTGCTTCCTGTCCGCTTCGGTCATGTCCCCATCTTGAGGAAACAGGTTGAGGTTAGAATTTGTTGGGGGTCTTTATTTTGATGCATAGCAACAACAGGGGAAACAGCAGGGCTTAGTACTTTTTAAATGACCAGAAGAAGCGAAGCACAGCAGCGAAGCATTGGGCCGTTTGCTTCATTCCAAACAATCAGTGGGTTTCCATCCAAACATACCGAAACTTTTCACTGAGTTTCAAGAAAGTCGGCAAAGAAAATGTGAATGAAGGCTTTTTTCCAACCACCGTGGATATGCGATTATTACAAGACAGTTCATCCAAATAAACAGTAGGTGGCATCAATTCTCTAGTTAGATAAACCATTACACACCACTGCAGAAGAACGGCGCAACAAAGTGACGTAAACTGCGGAAAAAAAATAAAATAAATAATAATAATAAAAATTTTAGAATTTCAAAAACAGCTGTTTCATCTCCCGTTAACCACATCAACTCTTTTGTGAAAGAGGCAAAAACCCACCTCAAGTGAATGAAACATTGAGGAAGTTTCTCTTGAATTTTTCCATCAGCCTTTTCTAATGTGACACTTCAAAATGTGCATGAATGTGTGTTCGTGGAAACACGGCTGATGTTATTAACTTCCACAGAAAAACTCAACCAATGAAGAAGCATCTACCCTCTTTAATCAAAAGACCAAAGGCAGGATTGTAACTTAAACTACACTTTTTAAAACAAGCAGGGAAATACAACCCTGTTTAAAGAGACAGATGATTTTACCGTAATGCACAGCAGCAATTTTCGGCGGAACGTATTTCCTGCCACTAGAGTGGGCCGCTTTCTTCTCAGCCTTGTGCTCAGCTTCATCTCCAGACTCCTCAGATTCACTCAGCTGGTTGATGAAGTAAATAAGGAACGTCAGTTAGACAGTTACAATCCTGTATATTCAGTATATACAAGGGGTTTTTTTTTTATCCTAGACTGAGGCAATTATATACAAGAAACAAGTGCTACAGTTTGGTTTTCAGTAAATACAATAAACTAAATTCACAGTAAACTATACCACCCAAATTAAAAGCAGGATTAGAATGACCATGATGTTCAGCCCTTACTTTGCTGATGAGATTCTCCGGATTAGGACGCAGCTGCAGGGGGTCATTTTCAGCTGAAATCAACAAAACATGACACACTGTTATACTGCAGCCTGCGAGACCAAAAGGTGGGAAATCTTGCAGCTCCCAAGTCTGATATTTGTCCTGTAGCTCATATCTTTAATACTAAAGCAAGCAAACAACACTAACTCAGTCTTACCTAAACTGCCGGTGACAGCTGTGCGCACCAGTTTATCAATCTGGTACTTGAGTTTGTGGTCTAGCGGTCGCATCTTCTCCAGAACCTTAAAACCAGGAGGTAAAGCAAAAAGCTGCTGTGTCAGCTGCACAGATAAGACTATTTTATTCATAGTGGTCAGTTTCTACAATGAATCTCACCGTTCTGATTGTGACAACTCTGTTCAAGGCTTGGCTGTCTTTTATTTTGCCTCCTTCTGTCTTGACGCTGATCAGGTGAGTGAGGTCTTGGAGGTAGAAGAGCAGCAGGTGATACCGAAGGTCCAGAAAAGACAAACCCTGCAGGGGGAGAAGACAGACAGGTCAGATAAACACAACTTCACTAAATTTGGACTAATGTGGTGAAAATTCTTGAGCAGATTTGTAATTAATCTCATCATAAAAAGCTGCAGGCATGCAGTGAACCTGAGCCTTTTGGCCTGCTTGGCTCAGCTGTTCAACATCCTTGCCTTCCAGGATTTTTAATAAGAGTTCTGATCAAGTGCCTGCTCACCTTTGATGTCTTGAATGCTCCAGCTTTGATTTGTGTCAGCAGCTCACGGACATGACTCGTAACTGAGGCCACCTAACGAGAAACACAGTGTTTCAGCTGTGGTGAAGATGAAAGTGGCCATCATCAAATTCACCATGGTGACAGGGACACACCATCACTTGATGAACAGTCAACAAAAGTGCATCATACAACAAGATCATAGGACGACTATTACTCTGTAAAAAGTCACCATGACATCGAAGTATGCTCATGATAATGTTCGAAAGGACTCAATATATCTCTATTAATAAACATTATTATTACAATAGTAATACAGACCCCCACTTCTTACCTGTTCTGTGAGACTATTCAGCAGCTGTACAGCTTTGGGCAAATCACTTTCAATTAAATCCTGTTAGAAAGTAAAATTACATGTCAAAAATACAGTGCAAAAACTGTTATCACTGCTATCTACAGTAAAACGTGTATAATGTAGCAGAACGGCTACTAAAAAGTTAGCTAGCGGCTAGCTGACGTCATTGAAAACAAACATTTGTCACTGGCTTTTACCTATCTCAATTATCCAAAACAGTTTCATAATAATACATATTAAATCGTCACAATGGTCTATCATGTTAACTCACATTGTACAAATTTAAAAAAATATATACACGTTTTATTAACTGGCAGCTAGCTAAGCTCTACTCACGTTGTCTACTAGTGCGGCCATTTTGATTTCAATGTATTCTACGGGGACCGCAGAGGGACAGTAGATATACCGTGTTTGGTTTGCGCGTTACAGCACTGGAGAGTTCAAGTATTAGAATTCGCTCTGTGCTATCGTGTTGCAATTAAACGAGTAAGTGGGAACAAAGTAAGGAAAATAACTGTTAGATATTATATCATACAAAACGCATAATTAGTGAATTATATAATGTGACCTGCCGTTGAAAGCAGCTGAAATTCTTTGTCCCAAAATTGATATTAAGTAAGCGATAGAGAGAGAGAGAGAGAGAGAGAGAGAGAGAGAGAGGGGAAGTGATGATGAGATAATGACAAGGGTACCTGTCTGTCTGTCTGTCTGTCTCCCGTCTTTCAGACCATTTTCAGTCAAACTGTCCAAGGAACCTGAAGAATATTCAGAGTTTGTGGAGATGGTAAGTCAGATAAATCTTTATTTGTCTGTGGAGAAATTAATTCAGACATTAAACAAACATTATTCCACCACTGACCTTTAAATATGCATGTATATAAAAAACAAAAACAAAAACAAAAACAAAAAACATGGGAAAATTAAAAGCACAGGTGGTTTTTCTTATCTTAAAATTTTCTCATCATTCTACTGGAGAAACAAATTAAGGAGTTATTTAGAGGCTTTTAAGATATATGTAATTTTTGCTTTATTTAAAGCTGTGCAGATAGATTTAAAAAGAAGAGGTGAAGAATAATAAGGGAATAATCATTAATAATCACTGCTGTCAATTGACACAAGAACGCTCAAAAGAATTCATATTTTGATAGTCTGCAGTTTAGTTTTTACTTTGCTGTGCATTATATGTTTTGTGTTAATGTTGAGCTGCACCTAACAATTACTTTGGAGTCAATGAATCATCTGATTATTTTCCTACTTAACTTTTAGAGACAATTAATCTGCTGATTATTTTTTTAGTTAACTGATTAATCGTCTGGTCTAAATGTCAGCAAAGAATAAAAAACGCACATCACAATTAAAGTTTAGATTTTTAAATAGCTTCATTTGTTCGGCCACCAGTCCACAACCTAAAGACACAGAGTGTACATTCACAGACGACTGAGAAAATCAGCAAAGATTCATGTTTATGAGGCTGGAACCAGTGAATTTGCGAATAAAATTACTTAAATTATTAATTATCAGAATTGTTGCTGATGAATTTTTTGTCAATTGACCAAATCATTTCAGTAAATGTTTCAGCTATATGTTGTTACTGTGCTCTTTGCTTGCAAATTGTCAACAGTTATTTACTACATTGTTGCATCTGTCGTTTATATCATTCAATTTTCTATTTTTTCAAATAGAAAATACAAAAGCTACCACTTGGAAGATGTTATATTTTGAAGGTTGTAGACATTCTGTATATTCATTTATTTAATTAAGCTAAATCATATTCATGGAAATCAATCATCCATGCTCCCACAGACATCTGATTTAACTATCTTCATCTTGAAAGATAAGTAGTATTTAGTAGAAGTATTAAGATCCTTTGCTTAAGTGAAAGAAGATTTTACATTGTAAAAGTACTCCATTGTGAGTGAAAGTTCCGCATTCTTACCTGAGTAAAAATACAGGGATGTACTTAAAGTATCAAAAGTAAAAGTACAAAGCATACAGCAGAATGAGGCATTTCGGGGAGTTGAATTAGGACATATTATTTTTGATCACTATTACCAGGCCAATGACATGTGAGCAGCCTTTTACCGGGGTGGTTGGTTGAATTGGGGCTAATTAAATTACATTATATGTTGTTATCTCATACAATGCATCATGTTTTATATGTAAAATCTTAAAGTGCAAAGTAACTACTATAGTAAAAAGTGCTATATTTATCACCCAAGTGTAGTAAAATAAATAGATAAATAAATAAAAGACAGACAAAAAAAACCAAAACAAAACTTAATCCCTTTCTGCTTTTGAACCCCTGCAGATGTCTGATTCCAGGGTGTCATCTGTCATCCAGGAGTGGGCATACCAGAGTCAGGCCCACACCCAGGGCCTGAACCCCACCACTTCCAACCACGCTGGATCCACCAATCAGCTGGCTCAGATGGACATGCTACCATACAGCCAGCACCAAGGTCTGATGAGAGGGAGCACTGATGACAGAGTGGCGGAGCAGATGATGGGACTGCCTTACCTGCCGTATACCTCTTCCTGTCTCAGCAACACCTCGAGCGCAGGGAGCACAAACCACCACCAGAGCCACGCCAACACTCAGCAGGTGTGTGTTTGTGATTGCTTTGTGGTTAATAGATTTAAAGAAGTGATTCCTATTCATTTTCATTTGTGAAAATCATCAAACACCATTCTCACCCTGCTTCCCCACAACTTAGACAAATTTGTGTTTCTGACCTCCAGGACTTCTCTTCCTTCCTCCTGCCAACTCTGCGGGCCCCGGTAAACAAGAGGAGCATCAGCAAGGACAGTGCAGAGTACCGCCTGCGACGCGAGAGGAACAACATTGCTGTGAGAAAGAGCCGGGACAAGGCCCGCAGGAGGATCATGCTGACCCAGCAGAGGGCCCAGCAGCTGCAGGAGGAAAACCAGAAGCTGCAGATGAGGATAGGGCAGCTGACACAGGAGCTGGACACACTCAAACACATCCTGTCACAGAGGCACCTGCATGGAGCTGAGGACGGGGCTGCAGGGGAATCTAATATCTAGACCCACATCTGCACCTGGTATTAATGTCTAACTGTAGGCATCAGATCCACTATTAGCATCCAGGCAGGCCCCAGAGACTCCAAGTCAAATGCCTCCTTGTTGAAGTTTCATCAAACGACAACCATTTGTGAGAAAGTCACATATAAAAGAAGTAGATTTGAAAATTATGTATTTTATTTGGCTGTAAAAGTGTAAAAAGGGCTTAGTTGTAGTTTGTAAAATTGTGAAGAAAGAAGGCAGAACACAGTGGCAGAGCTGTAACAACCATTGAGGACACTGAGTTCATGTCCCTCATCTTTCTTCTGGACATTTTGGGGTGTTTTAGCAAACTCTCTACAATTAATGTTGGCTAAGTGCTGTAAGCTGTTGCTACTTGTTTTGCTCTCTGTGCTTGCTTAGTACATCTTGCTTGCAATGATCACAATGGCAGAATTAACACTCAAAAATTGCTGTTTTTCTTCTTTTTTTTTAACAGTGGGTTAACAAAAGTTAATGATTTACAGTCATTTATTTATAATTTAATTTATGCAAGATAATTGTGGCGTTCATTAGCTGCAGCTAGCTAGTGTGAGGTAATGCTACAGCTTAAACCAGTTTAAAACCCCATCTGCAGCGGCCTTTTTTTTTTCTTTAAACAAGCAAATAGATGTTCCAGTCCTTGACAGATGATTTTTGAGATATAACCTGTAATGTCACTAAATAATTTAGCTAACCCCCTGCCTTTGAAATTACTGCAAGGTTTCTGCTGCTGGTGGAAAGCTTTTCGCCTTCACATGCTAATGTTAGCGGCTTAGGCTATGCTCTTGTGTTTCTGGCTTTGTAAAGACTAATAAAAACACAACACGCTCCAAACTCTTAATATAAATGTGCAGTGTATCGCTGTCGAAACATATGCACGTATATTCAACATGTGCAGAAGCTTGACAGGCCCGCCATGTGTAGTTTTGTTGCTAAGCTGTTGGACAACTGTCTGGAGCGGGGGGGGGGGGGGGGGGGGGGGGTTAGCATGCCCGTTGCAATGGTCAATCAAATTCCTTGCAGAGTGGATTAGGTTATAAAACAGCATTTCATGGTGGGAAGTAAAATGTGCAGACAATATACAGAAATGGTTAACTGAATAAATAAAATGTTTTTTGTTTTTTTTTTAATCCAAATAATTAAAAATCTGTATCTGGTCAGACTTTTCTGGGTGAGGGGGGGACTACCTCAGTATTTCTGAAATTGTGGCTACGGCCCTGCACAGTGGAGCTTTGAATAGGTGAATTAAACACCTGAACATTTGAAAAAGGGATCTTGAAGTCTCACTATAAAATGGGAAGACGTGTGCTGGGTTTGAATGTAGATGCTCCTCAGTCTTTGCATGAAGAGGCTGGAACGTGCACAGAAACTTTATTGAGATTCAGAAAACAGCTACATAGGATGGAGGAAGGTTGACGTACAGTACTGTAAATTAAAAATCCAAAATGCTGCACAAATGGGTCCAGAAGGAAAAAATCCACAAGGTCTAAACCTGCAGATGCTCAAACTTAACAAATTCCAAATTAATTTTTCTTAAAGTCCATGATGACTCCATCTTTACAGACATGCATGATCCTCACAGACGCTCCAAAAAGAAGACCCCTCCATGCATTAGACAGATTTGTTATATGATTTGATTTGACTAACATTGCCTAATAATCTACCTGACACTTCTTGTCATTGTCAGAGATGATTGTAAGTGTTGTTGCCCAACAAGGTTACACCACGACCTGTGGTTTGTAGGGGATTGTGGGGGAAATCTAGATGTCTCACTCAGTATAACTCTTTATCTTTTGTCACTAAATGTGTGTGGGATTACTTGAAATAATGTTGATATAAGATCTGATTTTTAATATTGTTGAATGTGTTTTATTATTTGATAGCAATATGTTTTTAAAGCATAATTTTGTCAAAAGATTTTCTTAAATAAACAAATAATTGCTTGTGCTTGGATGAAACAGTCATCTTTTATATCTGCAAATTTAAGATTCCTCACAAGTGGTTCTAATTTGACATAAAAAACAAACAAACTGAATTTAAACATGCCTTGCCTTCCTCAAGTAGCCTTTACAGATGCAAAACTCCAAGCTTTGATTACAGTTCACTGCACCTTTAAAAACATGTCATTCTCATAGAAAATGGTGTTATATAACCCACATATGTACATTTAAGCATCATATTTTCATTCATTCTCCACTGCATCCTTCATCAGGGAACATGGCATGCACCTGCCACATTATTTACCATGAGCTGTCTACCCACAGAAACGGACGTCATGCCATGGACGGTTGTGCACCAGCGGTTTCCCTTTGTGGGATGGGCAAGATTTCGACACAGCGGAGGACAGAGATGAGGAGCGCAGAGATAGTATCAGTGTTTTGGGCTGCCAGGGCCTTCCTGTGGCTGTGATGGTAGTGAGGAGACATAGAGATAGGAGACAGAGAGGAGGGGTGGGGGCTAGAAACCAGACTTTTCTTTTTTCTTCTTTTTAATCTTTGCCCACAGCAATCGTTACAACAGTTGCTAATTATTGTGTCAACAATGGTAAAATACTTTCAGCGCTATTAGATCACCAGCAGCATGGGATTCAATGCATCCGATTCCCAAGATCAAGGATCATATGACTTATCACTCACAATATGAAATTCAAATAGAGAAAGCACACATTCAGTTTCCTTTCCATGTCTTGTTTCTGTGTTGATCATAATGTTAAAAGTGTTAAGGTCTTTGGGGAGCTAATCTGAGCTTCATTTTATTGCACGAATGGCAGCAATGAGCAAATGAGGCAACATTTATGCAGATGTTCAGTTGTCTATTATGCAAATGTTAGACTGTTTTACACTGTGAAAGCATTTACCATCATTATTAGCATTTCATTACTGATCAAAACTCAACACTGGCTGGATTTATTAGACGCATGACAACTGGAATACAAGAATAATGGAAAAACCACAAAATGTCAATAATAATCCGTGGAACTGAACATATGAGCCCTATAACTTCAATGAATGAGATATGTAAAAAGCAAAATCAATCATCTGTGCAAGCAAACTAAGGTTCCTTTATATCCTCTTTTCATGATTATAAGATAAGAATCTACAAGCGCTGACCTTATCATCCATATTTATAGAAGTTTTGTGTCATTTTAGCAACAAACACCTCATTTATAAAAGGAGAGTGAAAGTGTGAGAGGGCTCCTTGTAGCCTGTCATGTATTGAGCAGCACATAATGACTTCTTGTGTCTGTTGAAATGTCCCGCAGCGTCGTGTGGGGCAATCTGTGGTCCCAGGACTGCAACATCTCTGTAGAATGAAGAAAGACCGTATTTCACCTAATCCCTACCAAGTTACTCAACAACAGCAGACCAAATGAACCCCCACCAACTTCACTGAGGCTGCTCCAATCTCACGGCTCCTGTTGACAAATGTTTTTTCTATGGCAGTAATTGAGCAACTAGTTTGATGTTTTTTTGTCTCTAGAATATAATGATTGAATATTTCAACATACAAAACAGAACAGGATTTTGTCCAAACATGGGAAACATAAACTTTTTACCTCTATTTCAGCCCCTCCTCTAGTTACTCCAGTTACAAGTACAACTCTGTGGCTTTCTTCGCTTCAGGTTCCCACCACACCTTCTAAAAACTTTGATGGTATCAAGATAATCAATAAGAAAGAGTCCTACGGTGATAGAGCCTATTTGAAAGTGTGACATTTTTCTTTTCTTTTTCTTTTTACAGATTGTAATCATAAGGATCCAACTTTCTGATCTCAAAAGATAATTTACCGCAGATGCTCATTATCTGTAATATAAAGATAATATCTTGGTATTTACGGAGGAAGTTGCAGCCATTATGGTCATGCTGTGTGGGTGACACAAACACACTCTCATGACAGAAGTCAATGACTTGAAATGAAGAATGTGAACTGTTGTTAAAAGCCAGTTTCACTACTGACATCAGGATGAAAGCACACAGTAATTTGGGGTTAATGTGTAAAGAACTATCAGGGTTAAATCGCTGACTAACAACATTCAAAATTACAGCAATGTCTGTGTTGCCCAGTGGAGACAAACTCCTCCACTCCATCCTGCTGCAACAGCAGTGGAACAAACTGTGTTAGTGCCCTCAAGTGTAGCTTAGCATGCATTACCAAATGTTAAACTGAAACTCAATGATTTTTGTTGGTGATAAAGCGTGTGTAATATTTCTTCTCTGGTTTTCTCTCCAGGTGACCAGTAATTTAATGTCTAAAAATTAAAAGAGTAACACAAACAGATGGTGCATATAGCTCCTATAGGTTTGCTTTCAACACTGATACAGGATTCCTTTACATCTTTCATTTGTCAAATCTTTCACTATACTCCACCCAAAAACAAGGTGGAAAACAGTGCAGAATACTGCTCGTGGCAAGCTGTATGAGTGTACCTCAGCCTGTTGGTCATGATGAATGGATTAATTGAAACAGGCAATGACAAGGCATCTGCAACACTGCTCGATTTCTCTGCAGCATGTCGTAAAGTAATAAGTCTGAGTAGAGATGAATCAGGAAACAGTGATGTTCCCAAGCAGATAATATCTAACAAACATATCATTATTATTATAGATGAGAAATTACATATTCATGAGGAAAACAAGCCCATATCGGCCTGGACTGTGGAGGTACAGAGCTTTACACCAGACTGTGGTGGTGGCCTGTGATTTATGGCTCCACCATGCGGCAGAGAGCTACAAGTAAGCCTTCTGTAAAGACAGAAGACAGAGAAGTAATGTCTCACTCTACCACTGATTCCGTGTACTTCCTCTGGTGTCCAAATACCATCACTGTGTTTGCTGTGTGGTGTTCTATCACCAGACTCATTTATAACTTTTACCTGCTGCAACCACCATAGATCAGCTCTGCTGTCTTAACAAGTTCACTGACAACTTCAGTCTTTTATTGCTGGACATGTTCAGTTCAGTCACCTCCCTGTCCACTACAAATACTAGACCAAAGCTGTCACCACTCTCTATCACATCGCCTACCAAGTTATATTGTTCTCTTTTGATTTAAATCAAATCATTTAAATCATCTGTGCTCTGTCCTTTCTCTGTTTATGTAGCTACATTAATCAATAGCTGCAAACTTGGTTCTCTTATTCTGTGCAAATGATAGGTTACTCGTTTTTTACGTCTTAATTACGCCTGATGGCTGTCATCATTTGCGAATCTGGAAGAATGCATATCAGAAATCAGTGAATTGATGTCATCTAACTTCCTTTAAAAAAAAAAAAAAAAAGAGAAGAGAAAACTGAAATGCTAATTCTCACTCCAAAGCAGATAATAATAATAATGATAATAAAAAATAATAATAAATTCCACAATGATTCCACAATTTCACAAAACCATAAAAATCTCGTTTTTATATTCAATTCTAAATCCTTTGAAGAACATATAAACGACTACGTATGTCCACTTATGAAACATCATCAAGATTCGTCCCATTCTTTCCATGGCTGATGCTGAAACACTTCCATGCATTTGTCTCATGTAGGTTTGACTACTGTAATAAAAATAATACAAATTAAAACGCATCTTTTCGCAACAGCCTTCGGTCTCAGTCAGTCTGTCCTAAATACTAAACTACAGCTATCCAATTTAACCTCAGGATATGAGCACATGATTATGTAGATGTACTGTATGTCACACTTTTCTGTATGTGCATATGTTTTTGTATATCATGCTTATTACTGTTTTATTGTACATTTTGCATTGTATATGTTGAATACATCCAGTCGTTGAAAGGCTCAAAAAAATAAATGAATAAAGGAAGTAGCAGTATTCGCTTTGTATCTATTTTCTTTTATCATGTTTATTGTTGAGAGACATATCTTCCCACCATACACGATCTTTGACAGCAGTGAGACGAGGGGACGTCGCTTTGACGATCTTCGCCGACTTTTCCCGAAGCGTGCCGCCGCCGGTGGAGCAGCTCGCCCCTATAAACAGGCTTCTCTCATTGCAGCTTTCCAGCCGCTCTTTGTCCTCGGCCGGCCGACTGACGACACGTTTCCCTTTAAGATGATGTCGGACGCGCACACGCCTTATTTTATCATTCTCAGTATTGTCGGCAGGCAGAAACTTGGACCTAGCAGTAACGTTAAAAGCCGGCGACGGTAGGCGGGGAGTCCAGCATCCCCGGCGGGCATCACCTCCTCTGGAAGTGGCGGAGTGTTAGCTGTGCGCGGGGCTAACGCGGGTCCGGTGTCCTTGCTTGTGTCCCAGGCAGCGCTGGTGTTTATCCGAGGCTCCAACACTTGCCCGGGACAGACATGTCTCTCCACACAGCAGACAAAGCAGACTGGCACCGAGGCGCAGAGGAGATACGGTGAATGCGGTGAAACTACTCTCTCGTCCCCTCTCACCCCGCGATGTTTGACGACGGACAGTAGACATTCGGCTCACATTTAGCAGCGTTTTAAAGGGGTAAGTAACAGCAGCTTGTGCATGTGGTTTTGAAGCCGGGCAGACGGCTGAGCAGCAGCCGTGTGTCTAACCAGTCTGTCGGGGCAGGTGAGTCTTGTCAGTCCGGCCCAGCTGCTGCCCCCCCCCCCCCCCTCTTCTTCTATTCTGTCATTTTATTCCCCTCCTGCTGCTCTTTATGTCAGTGTTAGCACATCTTCCACAGTGGCCAGTGAGCCCCCCGTGTGTTACATTCCCTCCACGTCCTTTCCCCCCTCCTCGTGTACCACCTCTTATGTAACCCTGTGGGACTCCTCTTTTTTCTTCTTCTAAGACTTCCTGGCCCTTCAGAAGGAAAACACAGCAGCACTTGCTGCTAGAGGAGCACCATGTGCACCGACAGAGGAGGCAGCCGAGGGGGGCACAGGCTGTTCACATTCCAGCCCTCAGCTGGGAGCACGGGGAGGGAAGGCAGGGCCCCCATCATTGCGCTGTTTTATGTCAGCTTTTTTAGACTAATCTGTCTCCATATGTACCCGTTAAAGCTGCTGACACCTGCATGCTGCATAAAATCTTCAGTCTCTTGTGTGAGAACTTGAAAAGCACGTTAAGTGCTGTTTTAGGCCTGTAATGAATACTGGGTAAAAGATCATTGGTTTGAATTATGGCCACGACTAACAGTAATCTTTACCGATGTCAGAAAGAAAGTAAAAATGATCATCAGTGTTTTCTAAAGCTTCAGGTGATGTCATCTGAGCAACAGTCCTAAAGTCAAAGATGTTCAGTCACGTAATGTAAGGCAAAAAAATATCAAATCCTCACATTTGAGAGGCTGAAACCAGGGAGTGTTTGGTATTTTTACTTGCTAAACAACTGCTGATCATCACAGCGGATCGACTACCTGTTAAAATTCCTTCTCTCGCCTGAATTGAGACACATTTTCCACTGGATCCACACTGAAGTGTACGTATGATCTTATAATCCGCAAACTAAATTTACTCTCAGAGTTGCTGCACTTCCACCAAACTCTTCTGTTCCAGTTTGGTGTGGACGGACAGAATTAGATCGTGTAAATAATGTGCTCCTGTGGGGTTCAGCGTCCAGGAGGAGCTTCTGCACAGATTTTCACTCTGTGTTTAAAATCCTGTGGTCTCACTGTGTAATGACCCACTGACAAAAGGCAATGTTAGCGGGAACTTTCACATGAGTGCCAATTACATGTGACTTGTGGTCCAGCAGGCGGGAACCACAGGGCTGGTACATGTGGTGAACACACACCAGCGGCGGAGCTCCACCTTAATGAAGCGAGGAGCTACAGTCAGCATTTAAGTACCCTGAAACTGAAGCAGCAAAATGGAATTCAGCCATCAATTATTTTATTGTTTTCCTCCTCTGACAGGTCAAAAAAAAAAAGCTCGTTCTTGAACCTTTCCCGCTTTGTTTACATCAGTCCTGTGTTTAAGCTGTAAAGTAATGCTGTGTAATCCTTGTCTCCCACAGAGCTCTCCAACCATCACTACAACCTCCCCCCACCTCCACCTTTCACCCCTCCAAATGATGACATCCCCGGACTCTCCCCCGCTGGTCTCCCCCTCCCCGTGCCCTGCTCCCCCTCCGTCCCTCCCCTCATCACCTGTGCCCTCCTCCCCGGCCCCTTCCTCCTCCTCCCTCCCCGCCCCGCCCTCGCTGCCTCCCACTGGGGAGGTGATGGTGCTGGCTCTGGGCAGGAAGAAGCAGAGGGTGCTGATCGCTCTCTCCATCCTGCCCAACCTCTTCCTTGCCTTCCTGCTCTCGTCCGACCCCCTCATCACCCTCTCCCCGCCCCACCACTGCCACCTGCCGGGACCCTTGCCGTCGCCCGAGGTGCTGAACGCTTCCCTGCCCTGGGAGAAGGGGGAGAGGCCCTGGGACAGCGGGGGCCTGTCCCAGTGTAAGCAGTACGTCAACGGCAGCCAGACAACTGCGGAGGAGTGCGAGGCCGGCTGGGACTACAACGTGACGGAAGGGCTGAGGAACAACATCGTTACAGAGGTAAAGCTCCGGCCTGGGATCCTCCTCAGCTCTCTAATTATGGCCCCGACCTAGTTCATTGTTTTGGCTTTCTGTGGGAAAGCTTTTCTGTTTATGTATGGATTCAGGGTCTTAAAATGCTGAAAAGTTTGTTTCTTTTTTTATCCTGCGCTCATCCATAGGAGAGGCTCGCTGAGCATGCACCCTTCGTTTCTGCAATGCCTGCTAAACTTTAATACAACCGCACATATTTGTAACTATGAGGCGCACAAGAAGTCATCTCCTGGGGGCTTGGGGCGCCCTGGATCTCAATGGGCATGGTTTTAAGTTAAGTGTTGTTGTGGTTGTGTGGGGACAGGAGTTGTTGTGAAAACGCTTCCTTGTTGGTGTTTTCAAGAAAACTCCAACGTCAGACAGATTTGGGAAAAGCCTTTTTTCTGACACCAACCTGCTGTTTGATGAAGATAATGAATGAATGTGCACAGTACACATGTTTCTGATAACCGCAGAACTGCTTAGGGTTGTCTGTTTGTTTCACCTGTAGCTAGCTGGTTGTAGGTTGCACATGAGTATTTTTTCATTTCACTTTTCCTCAGATGTGCCAGCATTGTTAAGGGTTGTGATGGAGGGTAAGGTGATGCACACGTACCCATTCAGAAATGGAGCTGCACATTTTTTTTTTTTTTTTTAACACATCAAAGTCTGTTCACAGGTCTGTGGAGTACTACTGCGTACGTGAAAGAGTTGTATAAAGCCTTTTGTGGCTCCAGAGGGAGCTGCACAAAGTCTGACAAACTGCCTCCAGCCTGGTTGTGGCTGAAGACTGTACTTGTAAAAAATGAAAAAAATCTGGCTTTTAGAAAAGAAGTGAGTTCATCAGACCTCTGTAGCCTGCTCCACAGCTCTGCTCGAGGCCAGAGGCTACGTTAGCCGCTACTAGCAGGTGGTCCAATGTGGATAATGTAGGCGTAAGGTTTTTGAGAAGGAAGAACATGTATCTCCGCGTCTGCTGCAACACTTTTAAAAATACAAACATTCAGAAAGCAGCTCGTCAGCCACGACGGGAGGGCGGTGGAGCAAGGTCGGATAACGCCCGGTGACTCATTCTGAAATGTGTGTTTAACCTACGTCACTGTGCCAAACTGAACGGGCCACGGGAGAGATTTTAGAGATATCTCAGACATGTTTCAAAGGTCAAAGTTTCCTCGAATATGTCACTAAGGAAGAACAATCCCCGCTCACAACCAGAGCCCCACTGCCATACAAAGAGAGACAGTGTACTTAAATGAATGGACACCAGGGTACAAAATATCTTTGCCTTTGAATGCTTTGGTCACGGGAACCTCGTTAACTGTATCCTGCTTTCTTCCTGGCCACAGCTTAGCTTCTCCAACCTTTCAACTCTTACATACTTCCTGCCTTGATGCCTTTGTGAAAAGGAACATCGTCGGGTTTGAGAAATAACCCTTTGTCATCAATTTGGGGTAGTTTCTTTTCCTCTAATGCTCATAACCACACAGTCATTGTTCTTAGAGGGTGGCACGAGATGAGAGACAGCTCATCAGGTTGCTCGTGGTTCTCAGTGAAGTTGCAGATTTAGGTCTGATTCTCACATGTCGGGCTGCACCTGCCTCTGTCCGTGCTTATTAAAGTGATAAATGCCGTGTTTGTGCATTAATGTGTCACTTGACCAGTGTTGGACATCATTTCCTTTCACAGCCGAATTTCATAGTAAAAGCACAAAGTTGCTCTTGTTAATGTCTTTAACAGAGCCTCGTCAGCTGCTCACAGTTTTCCACTCAGGCCCTCGGGTCTGTGTGTCTGTTTGCATTTCTCTGCCTACTGATGTGGGAACCACACCCAGCCCTCTGGTCCGTGGTATTAGGGCAGTTCGCCGGTAATCCACCCACAGCACTGCAGCAAGCTGAGGATACATAAAGGCTGCCAAGGGAGGCATTTAGCAGGCACATGCTTGCAAATGCATTCTTCCACAGCAAGCAGCTGTATATGCCTTCAGTGTCCTCTGTCCTTCATTCACTTTACGCACTGAGAGTGACATGGACAGATCAGGAGGCTGACATTTGTGGGCTCTTAAGTCAGATTTAGCTCAGAAAGTATTTTTTGCTGTCACGATGATGTCGCTCCAGTGCTGCTTTGCTTTGCTGAGCTGGCAGTCTGATGAGCAGGAAGCAGGACGGCCTGCGATCAGCTTCTCCTCTGCCACTGATCAATAAATACTGTGTCACTTCATTAGAGGAAAGCTCCCCTCAACATATCCCTGCTGCGGTCTACGGCATAATGCACAGACTGGTTTGTTTCTTCCTGACGTCATTAGGGTTGGTCAGTAGGACGATGATATATCATCTCTCAAAAATGTTGCCCTGTTTTATACAGGAGGAGCTACACCAGACGTATCTGGGCGGATGAGGCCCATGAGGGCTATATTGTGCATCAATAAGCAGGACTGCTTTATGGAGATACTCTACTTTTACATGTTATTTGAATCAATATAACACAGTGAATTGATTTGCCAGATAATTAATATGCTAGTTTAGCCAAAGCACGCTGTTTATCAATAGTTTCTCAAGTGCTTTTTCTAATAAATTCCCTTCATCACTACATGTATTGACATCGCTCTGTCGAGTTAGAATGAAATGATTTGAGTCAGAGGTGTAAAAGGGGGAAATGAATGCAGGTGTCAGTCCCTCCCAGAGTCGCACACTGTGCCCGAGCCTCATTCTCAAAACCAGTCGGAGGAGTTCACAGACTGGTTTGTGTTCATTTTCTCTCCTCCTGTTGTCCAAAGCGTTCCACCCGCATGAGCGCGATGGGTTGCTATGCCGCCCTTTCCCCGACTAGTGTGCACTGTTACGGCTCTGTGCCTCAGCGACAGGACAGCTGATATTATGTGACAGGCTTTTATGTTTCCGTGCACGGGCTCCAATTATGCAAGGCCTTTTTATCGCCGGCCCTCTGCTCTCGCTCTCCCTCTCTAGATCATTAAAATCATTTTGCTTTCAGCGGGCCGGCAGACAGCGACATTCGCAGAGCTCAGCTGTTAATGCAAATCAGTGGGTCGGCTTAATGTGATTAAAACTCAGACCTGAGAGCAGATATCTGTCGTTATTTTTGTGTAGTTTTTTTTTTTTTTTTTTTTTGACAGACGTGCTGAATTTCCATGTGGATGCACTGTTATGTACAACCACACAGCCATTTGTTTTGAATGCACTCAGTATGTGCACATGACCAGGCAGTCCTTTTGGAGTAGAACTGCTACAGCTGCCAGAACTACTAATAATATCACTAATAATACACCCACTGTCCTCTGGCTATCACAACCACATACACTTCAACATTATGAGGTCACATCTTCCGGTGTTTGTATTATGACTCTAATGGATCCTGAAGGGTTTCTGCTGTCTCATTACACCTGAGACGCCTCATTATTTATCAATGATCAGAAATCATCCACATCCACAAAAGCTCTCTTTGTTAGCAAGCTCTTGTCTTTGTTCTGTCTTCAAGACTAGACAGGTGGATCAGAAAAATGCCAGCCAGGTGTAAATTAGGAGTGAGTTTCCACTTTCCTCCCTGTACGCCAGTGCCCTTAATGAGTTTGCTGTTAATCAACCAGTTTGCCATTGTTTGCCAGTCAGACACATTTGAGGGTAGAAACAATGTGAATCTTATGTGAACATATACAGAACAAGTCGCACACCATTCAGTACAGTTGGTCAGAATATGAATGAAATGTTACAAACGGCTCCTGATGTGTGTCTGTTGCTGTTGACCCAGTGGCTGCCTGTTCGCTTACATGCACGTTGTTCTACTGACCTGAACAGATAATAACTGACAGACCTCTCCCCCTCCCTCTTGTGTGTGTGTGTGTGTGTGTGTGTGTGTGTGTGTGTGTGCTGTCCAGTGGGATCTGGTGTGTGGTCAGTACTGGCTGGTCCCAGTGGAGGAGGTGTGTTTCATCCTGGGCGTCCTGACTGGCTGTCTGGGCCTGGGCTATGCTGCTGACAGGTAATACTTACCCTAACCCTAACTAAGCCTTCACCCTAATGTTTAATGATTTATGCTATGGGGACTTGCTTTTTGTCAACAAAATGTGACTGTGTTAACAGATTTATGAGTAATGCATGACCACACACACATGTTTCAGTACAACTCAGTCCATCTGTCCTCAGACGTCTGTGCTGTTAAAGCACGTTGTTCCTCGTTTTTCGGTCTTTTGTCCTCACTTTGCAGTTTCACTACTGCACAACCCTTCATGCAACACACAGACTTGAACACACACACACACACACACACACACACAGACACACACAACACAAGTAGCCTGGATGTTGATGTGGACATGAAAGAAGCTTTAGATTTCCTCCTCTATCTGGTGGCCTCCAGCTGAAAGTGAGAGAGATTTAATATCAAGCAGCCCAAATGCCGTTTTATTGTGCTTTTATCACAGTATGAGATGTGTTTGTGCAGGAAATACAGTTGCACTCGCTGTAATACTTTGCAACAGATAAACCAAAGAATGTAGCACAGAGAAAGTACTACACATAAGCAACGCGTGGCATACACGTTAATGTTAGAGGCTTTATTTAGCTGGATCTGAGGACCTCATGCTCGGCACTCTGCATTAGGCACCTCAGATAATTGACATAATGGGCCCAGCCTGTGTCTGCCGTGTTGAAAATCACACGCGGGAAGCTGTAGTTTGGGGGGATTGTGAGGGAGATGACTCAAATTTAATCATCTAACAGCCTTCATTAATTTGTTGACCAATGGAGAACAGCATCTGTTTGTTAAGACTACTGAATCGATGCTGCCTCCTGGGAACGTGCAGAGAGGAAGAGGGAACGGTGCTAGTCTGCAAGTTGGAAACAAAACTGCTGCACATGCATGCAGCTGAAAATTGGCCAATCATCACGGTTAGTGATCAGTTAGTGCTTCACACTTGATCTGCCTCCAAGATGCATTTTCAGGGCTGCAGACTGCGACCATTCAGTGGCATTTTGTGACCATCTTTGGAAATGGCGCGACTAGATTTTTTAACTCAAAGGACCAGTTTGACTTGCAAAGGCTTAGAAACTTTGTGTATCACATCTACACTTCTGTTCATACTCGCACGCTCCCCCTCTCTCATCCACGTGAGCACGTTCCATCTCTCTCTCTCTCTCTGGAGTACACTACATTTAAACATTATTAAATGAATACTCTGCCAAAGCCTCCATATTTGAGAGCGAGCTCTCATTGCCAGATCTATTTTATTATCAAGAGCTTTAACCAAATCATTTTCACTGCACTGCACTACTCCATTGCACTGCTCCATTATTTATGTCATCACATGCTAATATCCATTGTGCAAATGATCCCATGCTATATATATGTGTGTGTGCGTGTGTGTGTGCGTGTGTGTGTGTGTGTGTGTGTGCAGACACTGTGTTTTTATTATTTTACCGTGAAACTGAGCTATTCTTCACAAGGCAATATTTTTTTGTACTCTTTTGTATATTATGTGCACAGCCTCTGTAGTTGATTTTATTTTGGATCTTTTTTTATCGTCTATTTGTTCCACTTGTTTTGTTTTCTACCTCTCCTTTTTATTCTGCTGTTGTAACAAGAGAATTTCCCCGATGTGGGATCAATAAAGTCTCATCTTATCTTATGTCATCTCTTAAATCACACATCCTATTGTACAAATTGCCCACAAGTGTCACTGTACACGGCAGTAGTAACAGTGTTGCTGCTGCACAGTGTGAACTCTCTTCAGGAGTCGGTGGGACTCGGAGTAAGTTGACGCAGTTGAAAGTGAAAGTGTGAGCGCTTTTCCTGTCCGTGTCCCTGCAGGCTGGGCAGATCCAAGACTCTGCTGACCTCCCTGACCCTGTCGGTGGTGTTTGGGGTGCTGGTGTGTGTCTCTCCGTACCCCTCCATCTTCATCGTCATGCGCTTCTGTCTGGCAGCAGCCAGTGCGGGAGTGTACCTCACTCTGTACATCACTCGTGAGTAGTCTAACATTTGAAAGACTGAGCTTGTGTGAAGCTTGTTTAGTAGAAAGAAACTTCATGTCAATCCATCAACGAGTTGTTGTATTAAAAACTACAAGTAAAGGAGCGTAGAGTTGAGATGAGGGGCAGCTGTGGTTGTAGAAGAAATTCAGTTGTTTTGTACTGTAGTTTGGTTCTTAATGCAGTGATTCATGGCGGTCAGCGTGGATTTGCTGATGCTGTGTTTGTCTGCCAGGTCTGGAGCTGTGTGAGCCGTCTCTGAGGCTGCTGGGGACCATGCTGGCTGGCCTGATGACTGTAGCCGGGGAGCTGCTGCTGCTGGCCGTCGCCCTGGGCTGCCAGTCCTGGAGGGGCCTGCTGGGAGCCGGCGCTGCCCCGCTAACGCTCTTCCTCAGTTACGGGTACGAGTGTTTGTTTGCATGGTCACACGTGTGAGCATTTTCTTTTCATATTTAGATATTCGAACGTTCGAGAGACACGAGAATGAAGGAATCTGATAGTCTTTTGATAAAGTGTCTTGATGCCAGCTGATTTGCTGAAAGCTTTGTAGAATCGTATTGATCTCAATCCCCTTGTCGCACTGAGCCTTTTAGCTCATGTCAGAATGCATTAGGGCTACTTTGTTTAAGGTCGCCGGTTCCTTTCAGACCTGTTACAAGATAAGCTTTCATTGCAGTTTCCAAACCAAATTAACAGAGATTAACAGATGATTACTGGCAATGAATTGCAGGTTTTTAATAAGAATGGAGAAAAAGATGGATTAAGAAATAAAGAATTCTGCTACTCTGTGACCTACATTGGATATTTTCCATGCAGAAGGAGCAAATCTGGTTTACAGCAACAAAATCTGAATGCATCTGAGGTGTTTTTGGGCATTAATAAAGGTCAGCAAAGATCAAAGAGTGGATTTAGAATTTGTCTTTGCTCTCCTGCAGCATTCCTGGGGTATTTCCAGAGTCTCCTCGCTGGCTCCTTCTGTCAGAGAGATGTGCTGACATGAACTCCTTCAGCGAGAGACGAAACTCCAACAGAGATGTGAGGGACGATGAGAGCTTCACAGGTGTGTCTGCACACGCAGGTTTCCCTTCTTATTCTAGCCCTCAAAATTAGAGCAGCTGTTTTTTGTTTTTTTTTCCATCACTGCTGGCTTGAATGGACTTTCAGTTTAATGAAGCCCGTTTTACTAATGGCTTATTTATATCAGTGCATTTCAAAACATGAGTACCTATCACACACCGCTACCAAGAGCAGGTAATGATGCTCAGTTATCGTTCATGATTTATTAAACACACATGCTTCCTGCATGAAAATGGAATAATAATGTAGGATAATGACCTCCAGCTACAAATCTGAACTGGATATTTGCTGGAGGTAAATATATTGCCCAGTCAGAAACCAAATAAATATTTCATGTCGTAAGGGTTATGGGTGAACAAGTAGATCTTCGTTCTGCTTGAGGAAATGTCTTTCACAGACATAGTGTGGCTCCAATAAGACAACATCAGATAGACTTGTTTGGGATTTTAGGGGTTAACACCAAACATAGATACAAAGCACATTAATATGCATTATATTTAATCATGTTTCACAGGACTTATGTGACATTTTCTGTGGTGGATGTCTGAAACATCAGTTCATCTGATGAATTTTACATTTTCTCTACTTAAAGTTTGATCCTCGTTTAGAATTTGATGCCAGCAACACGTTTCAAAAAAGTTCATGTTTAGCACTCTGTTGCATCACCTCTTCTTTTAACATCGCTCAATGAAGGACTTCAGCTGCTCGACAGTTCGGGGTCTCCCGTGTCATATTTTATGTTTCACAGCATGTTTCAGAGTATTCTAAGTGGTGAATAAACCACTTGTATTTGACCGATAAGACCTGTAACACATTAATCTAGCTTGTGTCCTCCAGCCTCTCTTCAGATGAAATAAATTGACTGTTGATTCATAGAGAAAGCAGGTCAGGCCACCCGTCGTTAAACTGTGACTTAAAAAGACGACGCCTGTTTGGTCTTTGTTTGCTTGCTGCAGAGCTGGATTCAGAGCCGGCCCCCTCCTCACACCCCCACCTGTCCTTCCCCGAGCTCTTCCACAGCAGGAACATCTGGAAGAACATGTGCGTGCTCGGCTTCACCTCGTAAGTCATCCCACGCTCTTGACATTAATTCAGCAATGCTGCACCTTCGAGACGGTCCTTTCCGTTGGCGTAGCACTTTATTTACGGAGCTGGTTGCAGCTGCGGTCTCAGATTTCATCATGCTTCTTATAATGTTCTTCCTCTCTGGACTACTGTTCTATTTAAAACCTGTTTGGAAACACATGACTGCTTACTCTTTGTTTTTCTGCCCTTCCTCTCTCAGATTCATCTCTCATGGCATTAGTCACTGTTACAGCTCTTTCCGAGGTGACGTCAGAGGCACGGCCCCCAGCTTCTATTGGACGTATCTGCTGTCTGTGTGTGCGGGGGGCGGTGCCTGGCTGTTGCTCTGGGTGACAGTAGACAGGTGCGGTCGCCGTGGCATCCTGCTCCTCTCCATGACAATGACGGGGCTGGCCTCTTTGATCCTCCTGGGACTCATGGAGTGTAAGCAGGCTTTAGTTGACAGCAGGATATTTGCTTTCTCAATAAATCTAGAGTCCGATAAAGAAAGCTATTAATAGTCTCTGCCAACCCCCCCTGTTGTTGGTGAGCCATTATGTGAGGCTTGTATCGGGATTAAAGGCCTCGCTTTCTCAAATCCAAACTGGAATGAAGGTAAAAGTTTGATTGTTTGACGTTAAGCTCAGATTTGTGGTCACATTAGATCATCTGTACACCACTGATTTCATGTGGAGCTTCATGCATTATGAAAGGCAAACCAGTCAGCTTTGTGCATGGAAAAGTACATCTAAGGCGTCTTTGTCTCTCCACAACATGGTGTGGAAACACGCTGACCGTTGCCTCAGTCTCAGTCCCCCTCTTGTGGCTGAAAATGAGAATGACAGTCAGTTTATGTAGGACACTGCAGTGGCAGCAAAGTCAAAGCTGTGTCAGGTGCTGTGCTTTAACCAGGCATCAAAAGCTGAGGGGGCAGGAGCACTGACCTCCTCTGAGAGGCTACTCACTGCTCTCTGTGTCTGCTGTCGGTGATAGATGTTTCAGGGAAAGGATGAGGTAGACTGACTCAGTGTTCTGAATCAGAAATCAGTTCAAATCAACAGGGCATCATCATGTCGCGTCAGAGAGCGAGAAACAGAAAAGCTGCACCTCATCAAGGTAATTCATAAGTGCTGATGTTTGTCCCTCCTCCTCCCCCTTAGACCTCAGTGAGACGGCCATCACAGTCTTCTCAGTGCTGGGTCTCTTCTCCTCCCAGGCCACCGCCTCCCTCTGCATCCTCTTCACTGCAGAGATCATGCCCACCATCATCAGGTAACAGCAGCACTCTGCAGTCGAAAAACTGATCTCAAAAGTCAAAGCAGTCTCTCCCCTTCTTTTAGTTTAATGAAAATGTTCTCAGATGTAGAATGTGTTCATGTTTTTTTCAGTCAGGAAGAGCCTGTTCAGTCCACGTGTGCTGCTGAAATGAATCAGGACATGAAAAATGCAGTAAATCGTGAGGGAGGAGAGAGCAAATTTCTGTCGATATCTTTTAGTAATGAAGTTTTCTGACCAATGGAGATGAAGGATTAAAATGTCTCAAGATGAAGGAATTTCACCTCATTTATAGTGCTGTGTATCAGCTGCCATTTCTCAAATTCATGCTAATTCACACTGAAGTGACATTTTTGGAAATATGTGAATTCACTTTACTGCCGAGCGTTTGATGAGAAGATCAATACCACTCTCAACCAATCTGTGTGCTAAATATGAAGCTACAGCAAGGAGACAGTTAGCTTAGCTTAGCATGTCAGGAAGTCAGGAAACGGCTAGCCTGGCTCTGGACCAAGGTTAAAAAAAATCAGCTGTTTTCACACTTTGGTTTTGTGCAAATTAAACGAACAAAGAATGACATGTTAGTGATTTTACGGACCATCATGAAAGCGATGTCAGATTTTTCATTTAACTCACAGCTAAAAGGTCAATAAGCGCATTTCCCAAAATGTTGATCTCTTCCTTTAAAGAAATACATATGGGACATATAGGCAAACACAGCAGTTTCAACATTTTTACACATTTTATACCAATCTTATTAAATAAGATAAACTGCACAAATGTTATTTCACTTGTAATCAAAGGTTGGGAGTTTTGCCTTTGAGGCAGGGGGTGCTGAGTCTGAAAATCCCAGCATATATGTCTTCAAATCTGAAGTCATGGTGTGTCTACAGGGGCAGCGGTGTGGGCGCAGTGCTCGCCCTGGGCTGCGTGGGCCGCCTCAGCTCCCCGCTCATGGACCTGAGGAACCACTACGGTTACTTCCTGCACCACGTGGTCTACTCCTCTCTGGCCCTGCTGGCCGTGCTGTCCATCCTGCTGCTGCCCGAAAGCAAGAGGAAGCCGCTGCCCCAGACGCTGGCCGACGGGGAGCAGTACAGACGCCCCCCACTGGGCAGGAGAAGGAGGGACAATGTGCCTCTGCTGGCCACGCCCAACCCAGAGACCTAAGAGACTCCTGAGGAGAGTGGACTGTGCTCAAATCATTCACTTTGCTGCCACAACATTTCCATCTGCCATGTCCATGCAGAGCAGGAGAAAGACAGAATGTAGAGACACAAAGGTGACGGTGATCAGACACTAAGCTTCCTAACATATCATCCACCAGTCATTCCAAATGCAGGCGGTTGGGTTGAGTCATCATTCTGTATTTCCTGCCATTCAGATGTGTGTCGATCTCACGCACACATGTACGGAAGTCTTCATCTTTCATCTGTCCCTGACCAGACGGCAGGCGGCCCCCCACCATGTGGCACACCAGCATACACTGCTGCACGCGGTCCTCCTGTGTGTCTGTCGTAGAGATGTTAGCTGCTTACTACTGACACTCCAGACCGGACGCGGCGTCGGAGAGTAGTTTATTCCTAGCATTTCTCTTAACCTGCATAGAACGTTTGTTGTCGTGTTTGCTGTGTACGACAACACAAGTGCTCGGAGGTGTGCAAAGTCGGTTTGTATACTCTTCCCGTGACTCTTGTGGTAAAACTCTCCCACCTGGCCCTCCAGACAGGGATGGACCACGGTTCTCAGACATTATGAGACTGGAAGGAAGCTGTGGGTGTTAAATGCCTTGTAAATACTCTAGACTTAGTTTCTTTAACTTCTAGGGGCATCTGAGTTTGGCTAAAGCAGAGCCTGTGGCTGGAAACTGTACAGTACGCTATGCAGGGGAGAAGCGGTGCAGAGTACTTTGAACCATTCTTTTTAAAGATGATGGTGGTTAATTTGACCAAAGTCTTCAAATTTAAGGGACAGGTGTATGAACATAAATCAACTATTATTAATATTGGTATCAGAGGCTAAAAACAAAGCAAAAAGAGGCCTTCAAGCAGATCTGTGTTTATGTTCAATCTGTGTGAATCCAGTTACTGAATCTGGCCTGGAGCCAGCTATATTTATGTCTTATTTATGTTGTTATTGAGCATAATCAGTAAATTATCCAGAGGCCTAGTATTTTTAAGTATCAAGCTAAATATTCTGAAATTGGGTTGGCATGGAATAAACTGTCCATTTTCTGATGTCTCTGATCAAGTAACAGGGAAGCTGTTAGCTGTCACAACATTCCTGCATGTTTGGAAGCACTGAAGGGCTTGTTTTTTCTGTATTTCCTCAGAAGCTTATAGTTACTCAATACCTCTCTAGATGACCAGTCTCAGCTGTAAGAGAATAGACGGGTACGAACAAACGACAGTAGAAGTTGTATAACCAGGCACATACATGTTTTTGTCAGGACTTAAATGTGGAGGTTTTGAAAGAGGTCATCCGTTGTTTTGCCTGAATGTGTATTGATGCTGGAAAAAGGGCCTGATGACTATGTTCCATGAGGTTTGAATGGGAGCTGAAGAGGGCCCCAGAGCTCCAAATGAACCCCCGACTCCTCCGGCACGCACCAAGGACATGTTTTGCTTCATAGCTTCCTTATTTTGAGTGTGCTGGCTGATGCCATGTTGCGTTTGGCACAAGGTAAATCGTGATAGAGAATTGCCAAAGCATGTCCGTTTCAGTGCTCGAAAACGTTCTGGTGTATGTCAGTGTGCTCGGGTAATTCTTTTTCTCAAGTGTTTGTGGGTGCGTGACGTTGAGAGGAAGCGGGAGTTGCTTAATTTGGACTCTGATGTTGAAGAGTCTTTAAAAGAATTATGAAGGGCACGAACCTTCGCTGATGGCTATTTCCTCCATCAGCCTTTGGTAGATTATTCCTCTGTATGTTGCACTTATACACTGATGATTATTATCACAATGATTAACTTGACTCGAGTAGTATTATGTCTGACAACACTGATGATCTGTTCAATGATGAGTGTAATGCAGTTAACTCTATAGCCTGATTTAATGTAAAATAAAACTGGTTAAATAAACAAGACATGGGCATTTCTTCAAAGAGTTGTTCCAGTGTGAATCTTGAACTGCTGCAGCTGTATGAAAATCAAAGGAGAGCCAATGGTGGCTGTGAAACTTATGAAAAATCTGATAGGAGCTCCAGTGTTTGGTTTGTCTGTTCTGGGTTGCTGTAGAAACATGAGCAGAACAGAGGACGCGCTCCCTCTGTAGAGATAAAGAGCTCACTCTAACGAAAACACAACGATTCATATTTTCAGGTGATGATAGACTAATGCAAACATAACAATGAATATCAGAGCCCCCTAAATCCTACACACTGCTCCATTAAGTACAATTTTGAGGTACATAAGAAAGACTTTATTGATCCCACAGTGGGGAAATTAATTAAGTCATTAGAGCCAGCAAGTATTACAAAAAGCAAAAAACTGTGGCACAGAAGGGTCAAGAAAAAAGTGTACAGAATACAGAATAGAAAAACAACTACGACCATTATGTACAGATTATAAAAATACTAAATGCCATAAAAATCCTACTGCCATAGAAAGTAGTATTGCCAGGATTCTTATGAGAAAAACTACTAATGTCATATGTTGTGTTGCACTTGAGAAAATATTGTTGCATTGAAAGGACATTGAAATTCACAAGTCTATGTAAATGCACAATATATACAATTAATGAAAATACTGTTGCCAATATGGATAATAAATAGTGTTATTAAACAGTTGAGAAAAAATACACATCTTAAAACTGCACTGGATGAAATGGATAATGTGATCATAAATTAGCATTGATAACAGTCGTACAAAACAAAGTGGGTTTAAGATGTAGAATTGAAAGACAGCTTCAACACAGAGCTACATTACGTGATGCTGGAGTTAGACAGTCTGACAGCTGTTGGGATGAAGGACCTGCGGCAGCTTCCTTCTTGCACACTGGATGCAGCAGTCTGTTACTGAAGGAGCTGCTTCAGCCCTCTACTGTCTCATGCAGGGGGTGGGATGGGTTGTCCATCGTCCTCTCACCCTCCTCCTCGATGGTGTGCAGAGGGCAGTCCAGGACCAGCCAACTCTCCTGACCCCAGCAGACCACTGTGTAAAAAAAAAAAAATGCAGACGCCACCACAGAGTCATAAAATGTTTTTAACAGTGTCCTTCATACTGCAGAGGACCTCAGTCTTCTTAGCAGGTGCAGACGACTTTGGCCCTTCCTGTGCAGGTCATCTGTGTTTGTCCAGTCCAGTTTGTTGTTGAGGTGAACACCCAAATAATTGTACTTTATTTGAGTATTTCTATTTTTTGCTTCTTTGTACATCTACTCTTCTACATTTCAGAAGGAAATATTGTACTTTTTACTCCACTACATCATCTGATACCTTCAGTTTACCGATTCAGATTAACAATACAAAAACTATAATCAACAACTAAATTATGATACATTACTATGGATAAAAAGGCTTAATTGATCCCTTTATTCACAAGCTACCATGCAATATATATAATACAAAAGAACCTCCACCTTTACCAGCTTTAAGTGTTCAACGTATTAATTCATCTTTAATAATAATAGTTGATTTATACACTGTACATTGCTCTGAAATGAGCCATTCTGCCTAATGAGCACTTTCACTTTTGGGACTTTGCCACCGCATACCCCACGGCGTGTAGCTGCCTGATCACACAGAGAGCAAATTGATGGTCCTGGTTTTCAGCAAGAAGACAGAGACAGTAGAGAGACAGAGATCATAACGTGCCAACAAGATGGAGTAGATGAAGATGACTGAACAGCTCTTACAAACAAAAATTTATACTTCGTTTGACTCTCTCAGTTGTATTCCCGCCTTATTGTAGTTATTGATTTCAAAGGTTATTTGTACAACTACGACAGAAACAGTGTAAATACATAATACATAGCCTATATATGCAATTTTCCTTTTACACTTACAAATATATCTCTGCATTTGACGGCGTGTGCTATAAGCAAAAAGCATAGCAGTGACGAGACATGCGGAGTACAGGCAGAGCATGTGTTTAACACACAGATCCAAATGTATCTCTCTGTGTGCAGCTAAATCAAACAGCGGCGCTTGGTGTTAATGTCAACGAGATATCTTTGTCCTCAAGGACAAAAGGAAAGGAGACAATGGCTAGCAAGAAAGACGGGTCGAGTTACACCTCATTGTCACGCTGAAGGATGGCGACAGCTACAGTCCTCTCAACACTTCTGGACAGGATCAACCCCTTTGCACTGCACATCAAGGTCAAGTTCATCTGTCATCCCAGCTGCTAAAAATATGACTGATATCAAATCAAGTTTCATTGTGAGGATGTAAGGACGGACAAAAGACAAACGTACAAAGTGGATTTCATGTTTAAGTGAGAAATCCTGTGTAAATCTGGTGCTGAGACAAATCTCAGGTAAAAAAAAACAAAAAAAAAACAAAACAAAACAAAAAAAAAAACAGTGTAAGCACAATATATTTATACTGAAATAAGAAATGAATCTAAGGGGCCCCTCTGCAAGATTGGGCCTTGATTAGGCGGAGTGTAATGTAAATCACCTTAAGTGAAGACATTCTTTCAAATGCTTGATCATGGAGAGGTCAGGAGATCGTGCTAATGTTTATCATTCATGTGCATAAAAAAAGCTCTCCCACAGACGGTAGTCCTGTCTTGTCATGCGTAAGACTTACTGCAGAGACAAGCAGACAGCTGAGACCTGGACCTGAGACACCATCGGAACTTGACCTGCTGTAATGGCTAAACCAGAGGCGTAAATTTGTGACATCTCAAGAGGTTCTCAAGTGGCGCGTTAAGGTCCCGCAAAGGAATGAAAACTCGTGTTAATCATAACCCTGTTAGCACCTTGGAACTTGTCACTTTCCTTGGACAGTAAAACCCGACAATTATCTTAACCCTCAAGGAAGGTGACACTGGAAAGGTTAAGAAGGTCAAAACTTTTTCATTTGACACTCTGAGCTTTGATGGATCTGTTTCAGTCTCATTAGCTTTACACTCACTTTATTATGATTATCACTCAGTTATTCATATATTTGTGTTTTGTGTTCCTGATTGTCACTCTGAGCTCTATTTGTCGATAAAAACTGTGAGATATGATAATAACATTTCTTAATAGCTACTGATTGGTATTGATGATCCACAGTAAATATTTTATGTATAATAACCATCTTTCAACCATATTTTATCAAAAATATGCAAACACTTGGTTGGCACCGGCTCACAACACTATCGTCATAGGTTAGCAGCTCCTCCATGTATGGTTGCTCAGTGTTTATTTATGTCCACAAAGACCTATACAAGTATACAGCACCTGCCACAGAACAATGAGAGCACGAGGTCTGGCAGTCAAAACAACCTCACAAGTGTCAGAAAGAATCCAAGAAGTATTTCACAGGTTTATCTTTGTTCTCAACGATGAAGAGAAGGAACAGTTGACAAGACAGGCCAGAGGTTGAGTAGCTGTTACTCTCCCTGGTGACAAAGGAGCACTGTGACCTTCCCTCTGTCAGCAGGAGACAGGTGGATGTGCTCAAGTAACACGAATGAACTGAGCGATGAACGCATATGTTTTCCAGGAATGCAGTCAACAACAAGGATGTTTAATGCTGTCGCTTAAGTTTTGGTGCAAACAAATCCAAATGGACAATTACTTAAACAATGTCCCGTAGGATAGGAAGGGGTGGGCCAAAAGCAGGTGGTCCTTATTGGACATGTGAGAACAAATGGTGATGAGCCTTATAAGTCAAAGAGTTCAACACGTCCAGCCTAAATAGATCATCTGATGGAAGATCTGAATAATTAATTTCTCTGCCTTTTATGATTGGACGGCACCCTTTATAAAGAAGACTGGAGGCAAGAGGCAAGTAACCAGATAGCCTGAGGGTGAGTATGGCGGAAGAGATTTTTAATGGTGGATTATATTCTTTATGACATCTTTTTGGTTTAACAGTTTCTAAATTGTATTCCTTGTGTATGATTTGCAACAGATATAAAAATCATCTTACCAAAGAGGTGAAGACACAGGTAAGATGACACTATCAGCGCATCTGATTTAAATCTACATCAACGTTTAAATGACAGGACTAACAATGTATTGTAGAATTTGTTTCAGTGCTCATGTGGACAAATATTTAGTGAATAAATCTCGTTTAGTACACATGTCAAGTCTATGTGAAGTCATCATTTGTACTGCACAGGTTCCAAGATGAGCAGCGACTCCATCATGGCGGAGTTCGGGTCTGCTGCCACCTTCCTGAGAAAGTCAGACAAGGAGCGCCTTGAGGCCCAGACTCGCCCCTTTGACATAAAGAGGCAGTGTTTTGTGCCCGACCCTGAGGTGGAGTACGTTAAAGCCAAAGTCACCAGCAGAGATGGCGACAAAGTCACCGTTGAAACTGAGGATGGAAAAGTAAGTATGTGAGATATTTACACTGACTAACAGAAGTGGAAAAGTAGTCAATCTAATGTAAACTGAGATATTCTGTGTGGTAAATCATTTCAGACTGTAACCCATAAGGAGGCTGATATTCACCCTCAGAACCCGCCAAAGTTTGATAAAATTGAGGACATGGCGATGTTCACCTTCCTCCATGAACCTGCTGTGCTGTTTAACCTCAAAGAGCGTTATGCAGCATGGATGATCTACGTGAGTAAAGACCACAAATCTACTGATCTTCCCATTGTGTGAAATCTTCAGTCCCATAAAAAATGTTTTTTGTGTTTTGTGCATCTTCATCAACAGACCTACTCTGGGCTGTTCTGTGTGACTGTCAACCCCTACAAGTGGCTGCCAGTGTACGATCAGTCGGTGGTCAAGGCCTATAGAGGAAAGAAGAGGAGTGAAGCTCCTCCTCACATCTACTCCATTTCTGACAATGCCTACCAGTACATGCTGTCAGGTATGTTCAGTTCTTTGTAAATGTTGACACCATCCAAATGTTTAAAGAACAACATCCTGACACTCAACATTGTCTTAAATCTGACAGACAGGGAAAACCAGTCTATTCTTATCACGTAAGTAATTCATCAAAGTTAAATCTGAATCAATTTGAAGAGCAGAGTTTAAGGTTTGTCTTCATGACGTGTTCAGATCACATGCTTGTTTTTGTTTGCAGCGGAGAATCTGGTGCGGGAAAGACTGTGAACACTAAGAGAGTCATCCAGTACTTTGCCAGCATCGCAGCTGTTTCTGGCAAGAAGGATGTTGCTCAGGAGAAAAAGGTTGGTTTTAAACTTCTTTTTAATGAGTGTGTTATGGAAAACATTCTAAGTTTTTGACCTTTGTGGCCTAAATGTTGGCATGCATTGAACCCACAGGGCACCCTGGAGGATCAAATCATCCAGGCCAATCCTGCCCTGGAGGCCTTTGGAAATGCCAAGACCATCAGAAATGACAACTCTTCCAGATTTGTAAGTTTGGTCATTTCAGAGAGTAAATGTGCAGATATGACTGTGTCACACTGACAGCATCTAAACAACCTTTTCTCATGACAGGGTAAATTCATTCGAATCCATTTTGGAGTGAGTGGGAAACTGTCTTCAGCTGATATTGAAACATGTAAGTACACAGTGCATACATGACTTAAAGGTATGGAAATAGTTCTAAGGTCAACAATAAACCTTGATACCAATATATTAAATGTTCTCAGATCTGCTGGAGAAATCCCGTGTCACCTATCAGCTCAAGGCTGAGAGAGACTACCACATCTTCTACCAGATTCTGTCCCAACAGAAACCAGAACTGCTGGGTGAGTGCTGGATGAAACATAAAATATATACGGCTGTCAAGAAATACCACATACATACAGACAGACTGAAACTCTTCTTTCTTTTCTTTCTTTGACAGAAATGCTGCTAATCACCAGCAACCCCTATGACTATGCCTTCATCTCCCAAGGAGAGATCACTGTCACGTCAATTAATGATTCTGAGGAGTTAATGGCAACTGATGTAAGGAATCTACAGTACAGTGCTGTATTTATCAAACATTAAGGCAACCTACCATGCTGTCTTGAATTAAACTTCTTTTGATGCCCAATTTTATTTTGTTAAAGGAAGCTTTTGATGTCCTGGGCTTCACCCAAGAGGAGAAGAACAGTATTTACAAGCTGACTGGTGCCATTATGCATTATGGAAACATGAAGTTCAAACAGAAGCAGAGAGAAGAGCAAGCAGAGCCTGATGGCACAGAGGGTAAAGCATTATCAGAACAATCGACAGTTTACTTTTATTCTCTTAAAACACGTGCACAACTACCAAGTTGTGCTTTTTTTTATACACAAAACAGCATAATAAATGCTTCTCCTACACAAAATCCATTTGCAGATGTGGACAAGGTTGCATATCTGATGGGCTTGAACTCTGCTGACCTCATCAAGGGCCTGTGTCACCCAAGAGTCAAAGTAGGCAACGAATGGGTCACCAAAGGTCAGAATGTGCAGCAAGTAAGTTGAAAATGGAGGTACTGCACTGAAATCCATTGGGGAATAAAGCAAGTTTAAATTTTAATGTCATTAATTCATGCAATTTCCTAGGTGTATTACTCGATTGGTGCACTGTCCAAGTCAGTGTACGAGAAAATGTTCTTGTGGATGGTGGTGAGAATCAACCAGTCTCTGGATACCAAGCAACCTCGCCAGTACTTCATCGGTGTGCTGGACATTGCTGGTTTTGAGATCTTTGATGTGAGTGTCAGAGATTAAGTGATAATGCCACATGAAATAAGCTGTATATTTGAAAGAAAGAACAATGAAACAAGACAACTGCTGTCCTCTCTTTCGAATGTTTTGTCAAATATACAGTTCAACACCTTTGAGCAACTGTGCATCAACTATACTAATGAGAAGCTGCAGCAGTTCTTCAACCACCACATGTTTGTGCTGGAACAAGAAGAGTACAAGAAAGAGGGCATCGTGTGGGAGTTCATTGACTTTGGCATGGACTTGGCAGCCTGCATTGAACTCATTGAGAAGGTTAGTGCTGAGTTACATTTGATTTCACATTGCATGTAACAAACCAAAGCTATTTTTTGCAGCAGGTTTACATTCAATTAATCCTAATTAATTCCTTCAGCCCATGGGCATCATGTCCATCCTTGAAGAGGAGTGCATGTTCCCCAAAGCCAGCGATGCAACATTTAAGGCGAAATTATATGACAACCATCTGGGTAAAAGTCCCAACTTCCAGAAGCCCAGGGTTGTTAAGGGGAAAGCAGAGGCTCATTTCTCCCTGGTTCACTATGCTGGTATTGTTGATTACAACATCACCAACTGGCTTGTGAAGAACAAGGATCCACTGAATGAGACTGTGGTGGGACTGTTTCAGAAGTCCACTCTCAAAGTGTTGGCAAATCTTTTCATTGGCTACGCTGGAGCAGACTCAGGTAAATTTCTACTCTAATCTTTTTCTGTAACATTACAACATTCAAAACACATTAAAGCCTTTTGACACATCTGTATATGAAAATATTGATGATGAATTTGGAATATTTTTTACAGCCCAAGATGCAGGAGGCAAGGGAGGCAAGGGAGGAAAGAAGAAAGGTTCTTCCTTCCAGACTGTGTCTGCGCTGCACAGGGTGAACTAACTTCTAAATTTCACACTTTTGTTTTTGGTTTGTCTCTGAAGAAAAAAGACTGACACTGTCTCTACACCTTTGCTGATAATGAATATTTTTGAATATTACAGGAGAATTTGAACAAACTGATGACCAACCTCAGGTCAACTCACCCCCACTTTGTACGCTGCATCATCCCCAATGAGACCAAGACTCCTGGGGCGATGGAGAATCCTCTGGTCATGCACCAGCTCCGCTGTAATGGTGTGCTGGAGGGCATCAGGATCTGCAGAAAAGGATTCCCCAACAGGATCCAGTATGGAGACTTCAAACAAAGGTACTGTAAATGCAAAATAAAACGTAAGAAAAAAAGATTTCCACATCTACAATACAATCACAGTCATTTTTTTTGGGGGGGGGGGGGGGTATATTTGTCCTTTTCTCAGATATCGCATCCTGAATCCAAGCGCTATCCCTGAGGGACAGTTCATAGACAACAAGAAAGCAGCAGAAAAACTTCTGGGTTCTTTGGACATTGACCATGAGCAGTATAAACTGGGACACACAAAGGTCTAAATTAATTACAAGGAGAAATGTTCCTTTTTAGAGTAAATGATTGTGCTGGGGACAGGTAAGGAAAAACTTCTGATGTTATGCCATTTTTAGGTGTTCTTCAAAGCTGGTCTGCTGGGTGTTCTTGAGGAGATGCGAGATGATCGTCTCGCTCTCATCATCACTGGAATTCAAGCGAGATCCAGAGGACTACTTGCCAGGATTGAGTTCCAGAAAATTGTTGAGCGCAGGTGAGAGCGTTTTTTATTTTTTCCAACATTTAATGTCACAAAAGACAAGGCACAGAAAAATGGATTCAAGCTTACTGATATTGTCTCCAGGGATGCCTTACTGGTGATCCAGTGGAATGTCCGTGCCTTCATGGGTGTCAAGAATTGGCCCTGGATGAAGATGTACTTCAAGATAAAACCTCTGCTGAAATCAGCTGAGACTGAGAAGGAGATGGCAAACATGAAGGAGGAGTTCACAAAGCTGAAAGAGGCTTATGCTAAATCTGAGGCACGCAAGAAAGAACTGGAGGAAAAAATGGTCACCCTGCTCCAAGAGAAGAACGACCTACAGCTCCAAGTGCAATCTGTAAGATCAGTGATGCATTGTACCTAAAAATTGCAAAGATTTATACTCACAGGTGTCATTAATTACCATATTGGTTTGCAGGAACAAGACAACCTTACAGATGCTGAAGAGCGCTGTGAGGGTCTGATCAAGAGTAAGATCCAGCTTGAGGCCAAAGCCAAAGAGCTGACAGAGAGGCTGGAAGATGAAGAGGAGATGAATGCAGAGCTGACTGCCAAGAAGAGGAAGCTGGAGGACGAGTGTTCAGAACTGAAGAAGGACATCGATGATCTGGAGCTGACTCTGGCTAAAGTTGAAAAGGAGAAGCATGCCACAGAGAACAAGGTAACAAAACATTTTGACCAGCATTGATTAAACATATTGCCAACCGGATGAGGTGTTCTAACTAGGTGATAATTTAAAGGTTAAAAACCTGACTGAAGAGATGGCAGCTCTGGATGAAATCATTGCTAAGCTGACCAAAGAGAAGAAAGCTCTTCAGGAGGCTCATCAGCAAACACTGGACGACCTGCAGAGTGAAGAAGACAAAGTCAACACTCTGACCAAGGCCAAAGCCAAGCTGGAGCAGCAAGTGGATGATGTGAGTACAACGGCATTTGCAACTAAATCTCACGTTCTAGAGGCACAACTTTTCGAGTAAATGATTGGAATTTTTTATCTGTTAGCTTGAAGGATCACTGGAGCAAGAGAAGAAAGTGAGAATGGATCTGGAAAGAGCCAAGAGGAAATTGGAAGGGGACTTAAAGTTAACCCAAGAGAATGTGATGGATCTGGAGAATGACAAGCAGCAGTTGGAGGAAAAACTTAAAAAGTAAAACCAGCCTTCTACAATCACTAGCGTCATGCTCATTATGACACAACAGCTGATTACCAATGTCAACCATTTTGTCATTAAATGTAGGAAAGACTTTGAAATAAGCCAGCTGCTGGGTAGGATTGAGGATGAACAAGCCATGGGCGCTCAGCTCCAGAAGAAACTGAAGGAGTTACAGGTAACTGCATAAACTCATTTATGACATTGTTATCTATTTATTATGGGAATTCCTACTCAAAATGCCTAATTGTCTAATGAACCTCATGAAGGCTCGCATTGAGGAGCTGGAGGAAGAACTGGAAGCAGAGCGAGCTGCCCGAGCCAAGGTGGAGAAGCAGAGGGCTGACTTGGCCAGAGAGCTGGAGGAGATCAGTGAGAGGTTGGAGGAGGCTGGAGGAGCCACTGCTGCCCAGATCGAGATGAACAAGAAGAGGGAGGCTGAGTTTCAGAAGATGCGCAGAGACCTTGAAGAGGCCACTCTGCAGCATGAAGCCACTGCTGCTACACTGAGAAAGAAGAACGCAGACAGTGTGGCTGACCTGGGAGAGCAGATTGACAACTTGCAGAGAGTCAAGCAGAAGCTGGAGAAAGAGAAGAGCGAGCTCAGGCTGGAGCTGGATGATGTGGTCTCCAACATGGAACAGATCGTCAAATCCAAAGTAAGACGAGCAAAACCAGTGATCCTTGAACGCATCTTGAAGGAATAGTTTTGAGAAATACATTGTTTCACTTTCTTGCCAAGAGTTAGATGAGAGGATTGCTACCACCCTGATGTCTGCACAGTAAAACTGAAGCTACAGCCAGCAGCTGGCTAGCTTAGCACAATACTGGTGCAGGTATTTTCCCTTTACGTTAAGTATAATATAGTCTCATCACCTGCTGGTTTAGCTCCTCCGTTGAAACACAGACATGAAAGTGGTATTGATCTTCTCATTTAACTCTCAAAAGGAGGGTATGTATGTCCTGACAAGTCATGGTATGTCTTCAAAGACAATACTATACAGAAAATAACGCTTGCCTTGTATACATTCTATGACTTACATATTAATATGAGAATCATTTAACTCAGGCCAATCTGGAGAAATTGAGCCGCTCACTGGAGGATCAAATGAATGAGTACAGGATCAAATCAGAGGAAGGCCAGCGTTCCATCAATGACTTCACAATGCAAAAAGCAAAGCTTCAAACAGAAAATGGTAATCAGTTTAACACACAATCACATTTAAGTGTTTTTTTTTTCTTTCAGCAATTATAGTTACAATAACAGTATGTATATAATAAAGAAAATGAAAAAGTAATGCAGTAGTAGTTTACATTTCTGATATTACAGGCTGCAAACGGAAATGTAACTAAACACCAGTTGCAGCTTGATATGGGGGCTGACAAAACTTTATTTTACAGGTGAGCTTGGCAGACAGCTGGAGGAGAAGGACTCCTTGGTCTCTCAGCTGAGCAGAGGGAAGCAGTCCTACACTCAGCAGATTGAAGACCTCAAGAGACAACTGGAAGAGGAGAGCAAGGTAAAGCAGTGAATGCAGCCTCCAGATAATTTCATTTTTAATTTGCCAGTACGTCTGTCACAGCTTATACTTTCACCTTACAGGCTAAGAATGCACTTGCCCATGCAGTGCAGTCTGCGCGCCATGACTGTGATTTGTTGAGGGAGCAGTTTGAGGAGGAGCAGGAGGCCAAAGCTGAGCTCCAGCGCAGCATGTCCAAGGCCAACTCTGAGGTGGCTCAGTGGAGAACCAAGTATGAAACTGATGCCATTCAAAGGACGGAGGAGCTGGAAGAAGCAAAGTAAGAACAGCTACCTCCTCTTCAACAACATGCTTTTGAGAAGGACTGAAAATCATTGTAATATGTCCTTGTCAAATAGGAAGAAACTGGCCCAGCGTTTGCAGGATGCAGAAGAATCTGTTGAAGCTGCTAATGCTAAATGTTCCTCCCTGGAGAAAACCAAACACAGGCTTCAGGGTGAGATTGAAGATCTCATGGTGGATGTGGAGAGATCGAATGCTGCTGCTGCAGCTCTGGACAAGAAACAAAGAAACTTTGACAAGGTGATGGGCGAAAGAGAAAATCATGTGAGGCACAATGTGAATGGATAAATTAATGCTAAGTAATCTAATACTGAATATTCTTAATCCAGGTCCTTGCTGAGTGGAAGCAGAAGTTTGAGGAGTCCCAGACTGAGCTGGAAAGTTCCCAGAAGGAGGCTCGTTCTCTCAGCACTGAGCTCTTCAAACTGAAGAACTCTTATGAAGAGTCTTTGGATCATCTGGAGACCATGAAACGAGAAAACAAGAATCTCCAAGGTAGGAAGATGTATTAAAACATAACTGATTTACTATTGACTGAATACAGTCATGAGGTTGGGAAAACTGTAAATGAAATGAATATGCACAAAACAGAGGAAATTTCTGACCTGACTGAGCAACTTGGTGAGGGAGGAAAGAGCATCCATGAGCTGGAGAAGATCCGTAAGCAGCTGGAGCAGGAGAAGGCTGAGATACAGTCTGCTCTGGAGGAAGCTGAGGTGAGCGTTCAGAAGTTTGCATTGTGCTAACTGTCTTCTTATTCTTAAAGAATATTGAATTTAATGGAGGAGACTGTTCTTTCAGGGCTCTCTGGAGCATGAGGAGGGTAAGATCCTTCGAGTTCAGCTTGAATTCAACCAGGTGAAGGCTGACATTGAGCGTAAGCTGGCTGAGAAGGACGAGGAGATGGAGCAGGCCAAGCGAAACCATCAGAGAGTGGTGGACACTCTGCAGAGCTCCCTGGAGGCTGAGACTCGCAGCAGAAACGAGGCTCTCAGGGTGAAGAAGAAGATGGAGGGAGATCTCAATGCGATGGAGATCCAGCTGAGCCAGGCCAACAGGCAGGCAGCAGAGGCTCAGAAACAGCTCAAAGGAGTTCATGCTCATCTGAAGGTACTATGGAGGCTAATCATTGATGAGTGTTTGTGCTTTGTTTTCGTTCTTCTTTTTATTATTGAAATAAAGAATTTAAAGATGACCCCCCCCCCAAACAAATCCCTCTGAACAGGACTCACAGCTGCAACTGGATGATACTCTCCGTGCCAATGATGATCTGAAGGAGAACATTGCCATTGTGGAGAGACGTAACAACCTGCTGCAGGCTGAACTTGATGAACTGAGGTCAATGGTGGAGCAGACTGAGAGAGGTCGTAAACTGGCAGAGCAGGAACTGCTGGATGTCAGTGAGAGAGTTCAGCTGCTGCACTCTCAGGTATGCCCAAATCATGTCATGGTATTACAGTAAATTCAATCTGCATACTAATTTTACTAATGGTGTTGAGTGTAAAACAATTTTGTGCAGAACACCAGTCTGCTGAACCAGAAGAAGAAGCTTGAAAGCGACACAGCTCAGCTTCAGAATGAGGTGGAGGAGGCGGTGCAGGAGTGCAGAAATGCTGAGGAGAAGGCGAAGAAGGCTATTTCTGACGCTGCCATGATGGCAGAGGAGCTGAAGAAGGAGCAGGACACCAGCGCTCACCTGGAGCGTATGAAGAAAAACATGGAACAAACCATCAAAGACCTGCAGCACCGCCTGGATGAGGCTGAGCAAATAGCCATGAAAGGTGGCAAGAAGCAGATCCAGAAGCTGGAGGCCAGGGTAAGTGACACTGACCTGTTTCAGATGTGGACATGGTACTTGGCTTCTGTGACACTGTGACTTTATTTTCTTAGGTGAGGGAACTGGAAGCTGAGGTGGAATCTGAGCAAAGGAAAGGCAGTGACTCTATTAAAGGAGTCCGTAAATATGAGAGACGGGTCAAGGAGCTTACCTATCAGGTATTTTGTAGTTATATGCTGTAATCGACTTCAATCCATTCATATTAATGCCCTTTGTCAGTTGTAAAATACACAACTCTGGTTTTTCAACGCTATGAAGACTGAGGAGGACCGGAAGAATCTGGCCCGTCTGCAGGACCTGGTAGACAAACTGCAGCTGAAAGTCAAATCTTACAAGAGGGCTGCAGAGGAGGCTGTAAGTCGAGGTGTATTCTGATATTACAGATGGATGTATTTCTCCCATGCTCTTTAAATACTTAATCGTTTTGTAACAGGAGGAACAAGCTAACAGCAATCTGACCAAGCTTCGCAAGCTGCAACATGAACTGGATGAGGCGGAAGAGAGGGCTGACATCGCTGAGTCACAGGTCAACAAGATGAGAGCCAAGAGCCGTGACTCTGGATCCAAGGTCAGGACACAGCTCTGTGTTTGGTTTTTCACTTGGTACTGGTGATCGAGACAACATGGATGCTGTGTACTATAGCATACTTGCAGTAGATCCATTTTACTATTGTATTTTTTTGCATACAGCAAGAATATTGTTAGTGAAATAATTGCACACCCAATTATTGTCTCTCATTGTCTCACAGGGGCATGATGGTGAGTGAAGCTCTCAGCTGGAACCTTCAAAGACTCTGCACTAAAGTGCCTTAAAACCATAACTAATTAAAATATAAAGAATAAAGCATACCAACTCTCTGTTGTGTTCAGTCTTTTCACTTTGCATTGCTTTGTTAAAGGCAGTATCTCTATGAACTAAAGGACGGTGAGGAGTCTTCATGGTCTTCCTTCATGTGCTTGAAACTCTTAATTGCCCATAGATGAATATGTCTAGTTTACTATTCTGTCATATTTTAATCAAATATCTTAGCTGTGCAACTGGGCTTTAAGTGGGTGCAGATGATGGTTGGATCAGTGGTGCACAGGGTGAAATGGTAACGATGTACTAACTTTGTACACATCAGTTTTATATGATTCGATAACATATCATTAGATTATGTTTTGTTGAACTGATTGTTCTTTATTAAAAACCACAAAGTATTCCAGTGACAAAAGTAAAGGTCAAACCTTAAGATAAAACATCTCAGGAAGTGTTTTATTAACGACGGATCATATATGATCAATTAATTATGACCTTCTGTATTTCCCCTCAGCTCTTTGGAGCTTGTGCTCCCAAATATCTCAACAATCACTGGATCAAGCACAATGAAATTTTGTGCATCACTTATGGTCCCAAGAGGATGAATCCCACTGACTTTGGTGACCCCCTGTCTTTGCTCTTTGCACCATCATCTGGTCAAAATTGAGCATACTTTTCTTCATGACCAGATACTTGCAAAACTAATGTCACTGGTCTGAGCTCTTTTGTGTTTAGTGCTCATTAGCAAATGTTGGCACGTTCACGTCCTCGCTACAAACACACTTTATCTGTCCTGGAGTCTGACTGCTTGAGATGCTCTGAACAGGCTGGCTCCCTCCATCTGAGCCGCTCTGTCTGGTGGTGTGTTTTCATTGAAGTTAAATTTAGGTTTTGGTGGTTGAAAAAATGAAAACTTCCCCCCTTGCAGAAAACTCACTGTGTTGATTTTGGAATTGAACCTGAGTACCCAGTAAGGCTTATTATTCATACATTATTGCACCCATGTCTCACTGTACCCTGCATGAACACACACACACACACACACACACACACACACACACACACACATGCATACTCATTCTTCTCATGGGTCATATTCACCCACTGGCTTCTCCCTCACCAGCAACTCAATCATATCTAATATTTCAGACTCAAAGACCAACTCCATCAGCACCAGAGACCATGCCTCAGTAACACAACATGGAGTTGAAACGGTCTACATAAACCAAACACCAGATGGCGCTTTAACACATCTCTTCCTCAAACCCTGAGTTGGACAGTCTCATAAAGACAGGAGTGGGCATCTGTCCTAGAAATAAATGATTCCCTAAAGTCATCACCGACTCTTCTGTGGGAAACAGGGAAAGCAGTTCTGAGAGATATCATTTCATTTTTTGTTCATTAAAACGCACACACACACACACACACACACACACACACCAATGAAAATAATAAAGAAAAAGGAATTGAGTTGAGTTGAGGATGAAACTGTGTGTCATGGTATCAGTCCTGTTGTCAAAAATAAGCCTGTTCATCATCATTACTTAAAAACTGAAATTACTCTAGGGACTGCGATTCTCTTATTGCACAAAATTTGTTCATAAGGAACCACAGTTCAGACAGAAACTGTCTATTAAAATGTCCTCCAGCTAAGTTTCTAATTTTTGATACGAAATGATCCTTAAATAAATTATATTTTCAGGTATTTTGTAACCAGCATTTGTTTTTTATCACTGTACTGTCGTCTTGTGGGTTCCTGTGGATAGTGGTTTCACCTGGACTGTGGATTATAGCTGCGTCTCCTGCCACGACCCTGCCTGACATCCACTGCAACTACTACTACTGTTGGTCATACTTCCATTATTATTACATGCATGATAAAGAGTTTGGTCTGTACCAGCTCTATAGGGAAAGTGTCCTGAGACAACTTCTGTTGTGATTTGGCGCTATAAAAAAATAAAATTGAATTGAATTGACTTAACCCTCCTGTTATGTTACGGGTCAAATTGACCCGTTTTAAAGTTTGAAGATCTAGGAAAAATAGTTAAAAGTATTTTTTCAGTATGAAACTTCTTCTGCTTGCCTTAATTAGCGTAATGAACATATAAAATGAAAATGGTTCATCTCACATATTTGCAACCACCCCCTGCATGTTTATATCACATAGATACTGTTCGGGTCAATTTGACCCGGGCAGTCAAAGTGGAGGTAAAAGGGTGTCAGAAATGTCAGACTATTTCTTTCTTTGTAACTGTGAGACATATTTCACCATATTTCACACACACACACACACACACACACACACACACACACACACACACACACACACACACACACGTACACACACACACACACACACACACACACACACACACACACACACACACATACATACAGTGCAGGTGTTATGACTTTTGATGGGAGCCATTAATGTTCTTGTGGGAAAACTCCACATTCAGTTTTTGTTTTTTTGTTTTTTTTTGGGGGGGGTCTCTGCATGGGAGTCCTACCAACATTACACTCAGAATTTTACAAAATGACCAGCAGAAGCAAAAAGATGACAGTCCAGGAGGCTCTGGAAGTCATCTTAGATCATGAGGAGGATGTGTCTGAAAACAAAGATTATCTTGAGCTCAACTCTGACTCTAATGATTCTGATTTTGAACCAGATGAGGGAATTGCTATTCCAATTCCTCCAAGCAAGACATTCATGTCAAAAATGGTGAAATACAGTGGTCTTCATCAGTGGCGTTGCTCAGGTCTATTGGGGCTCCAAGCAAGAAATCCCTGGGGCCCCCACCCAATCTGTGCACACTGCAAAAATGTGATGTTTGCACACATAAATGCACAATTTCTGGGACATTTGAATGAGATGAATACTGAAAAAATAGATTAGTGGTTCTCAAAGTGAGGTCCAGGGACCAACAGAGGTCCCTGAAAGCCCAGGCTTATCAATAATCGTTGTTGTAAATAAGTGGCCGGGTGCTCCAAGCAACTGCCTGGCTTGCCTGTCCGCAAGCCCTGCCCCTGGTCTTCATCTACAAATATGTGTCAGGCAAAACTGTCTGCAGAAAATATAATAAAGACAGTGCCAGGGCCCACTAGGATGGCAGTGACTCCTGTGACAGACATCAAGTCAGCTTTTGAGCTGGTCATGCCTAATTCAATCCAGAAAATCATTCTGGAAATGACTAATCTCAAAGAGAGCCGTGTTTTTGGCGGAGAATTGGAAGGAGCTGGACAAAACACATTCAGTATTTGTGACACCGCACATCCAACGGAGGCAGCACCTACCAAGGACCCCAGCCGCTGCAGCCACAGCGA